>NC_084797.1:240156746-240809801 GCF_963169125.1 Humulus lupulus
ATGCCTAAAATGCCTTAAACCACCTAGATCGAGCATTAGATTTATCTTAGACATTTGGGGAAATTTTGACAGAGTTTCCCCTTAATTTTAGCTATCCTCAAATATCAAAATACACCAATAATCAACATCAATTAACCTGCCATAACCATATATCCCAAATACCAACATGATTCATCATAAAGTTATCATATACCGATTTTGATAAAATTCTTATCTCCTAGATCATCACCCAAATTAAATGAGTCTCCACATATATTCAAACATTTATAAACATATATACTCTCTTATAAACTCAATCAAATAACCAAAAATCATCTTGTACTCCAAGAACCCCAAAAACCTCATAAAACACAAAATTTCACTTACCGAGCAACTTTTCGGCGAAAACAATCTCTTCAAGCTTTTCTAAACCTCAAACCACTTGGAAACCCCAAGAAATATCTTAAAAAGGATAAAACACCATATATAAGTTCTCAGAAAAATTCAAAAACATAGTTTAACTTCCAAGTACAAGAACTTACCATAAAAAGGCTAGAACTAAGCTTAATCTACTTCTTTGGCTTTGCTTTCACTTGGATCTCCTTAGAATTTCTTCAAACCAGCCAAGAAATGGTTTTTGGTTTTCTTTTCTCTCTGTTTTTCAGAATAATGGTCGTGCAAAGTGATAAGGTTTGATGAAAATTCCTTATTTTCAATGATTTAGCCTTATTGTCAAAAGTTGACACCTTTCATCTCATCATTTCACCTTTTGACTTATGAAAACCTTATCACTTCAATAATTTCGACTTAATCATCTGCTAGGCCTATTATCCTTATGTGTAAAACACTCATACCAAACCTTAGGTCCATATGACTTCATACCCAATAGTTATGCTTACCCGATCGAGCGTAGCGCACTTATGCTAAGCTCGTTTTGACTTTGCATCAATACCACTGATTATGTATACCTCCCATCAAGAATTGATCTAATGGTTCTAAAACCATTTTTACATCATCAATGAGACCTTAATCATACCTCGATTACATTTGGTAAATCCATAAATACTCAATTTTACACCGAAATACTAGTAATCGACATTGTACTATTTTCCACTACTTAACCTATTTTGCCTTCTATATCTCACTTTCAACACTTAATTCCATGCCTTGTCCATATTTTTCATACTTTCTTATATCTTGAGCACATCAAACACCCATAAAAGACAACTCAAATGCCACAAGGTTAATAATATTGAGCATACATATAGACATCACATACACAACTTTTATACTTATACATGAAAACACTTATAAGAATATGCATATGCTCAAATTATACATATTGTATGATATGTAATGCAATGCAATCATGTGATTATTGGCTATATATATCAAAATAATGTGGGTGCTACACTAAGTCCTTAAACAAGTATGGGTTACCTTGGCCGGAGGGGCCGGCTGCTGCCCCGGACTGGATTCACTCTACATCGAGCCCCTGGGCGATCTCAAGAGCCCACTTTTGACGCACGAGCGGCACCTCGTCTTCCTCGTCCTGCTCATCGTCATCCGCAGCACCCCTCTCGGGGATGGGTGCCAACTCGCGAGCTACGGGGATAGCCCGTGACCTCCTTAAGGCTAAGGTCTGGCCTGGAGAGATTAACTTGCACGCCACCATTGTCTCATCAGACACGAGCTGGCGGTGATCTTTGTCACTTGGCAAGAGCCCCGCCAAGGTCTCATACTAACCCCCAAGGGTCTCTGATTTGGTTGTCTTCGCAAAAATGGCTGCACGGTGGTATTCATGTCAATACATATGAAATGAAATAAAACAGCGTTTCGATTTTGCGAAGCTGAGGTTAGAAAGAACTTACGAGGACAGTTGAAGTAATGATGCTCGCAGTTGCAAAACCCCGTCGACATAAAGAACTGGTCCTTGAAGTCATTAGGGTGGCTAAGCAACTCGATGAATGCAGAAGAGTTGGGAAAATGGGTCAAGTAGTAGAACCCGTCGCCCCGCCCTCGTTGATCCGGGCTGGCTTTGAGGCAGAAAAAATAAAGGATGTCCGCCGGTGTAGGGACCTCCCACTCCTGCTTTAGGAAGAGGTACCTCAGCCCCGCCAAAAGACGATATGAGTTGGGGGCAATTGGAAGGGGGCCAGCTTCACGTAATTCAGAAAATCCACGAAGTACTGGTCCAGAGGTAGGAAGGCCCCCGCCTTGAGGTCTTCGTCGCTCTAGGCCACGAGCTCCTCGTCGAGGGGCGTGGAACTCCTCTCGCCCTCGATGGGAGGTCGGGCAACAAGAGCTCCTGTCCCAATTTTGATATTATGGGATAGCAGGATCTTGTTGACCCTCCCTTGTGTCGTAAACTTCGTGACGATCCTCTCCGCCTCGAAGAAGGCATCAATTCCCACCTCGACCTCTTTCTCCACCACGGGGCTGAATTCGGGTATGGGGGACTCCACAGTGACCTCCTTCCCTTTGGATTGCTGGGACGACGATCTAGCCGCACTTCTTTTGGGCACGTTCCTCCTGGGTCCCATCAGATCGCCTAACGAACAAGAATGAGGAAAAACTTAATAGGCGATCTAAAAAAGCAAGAAAAACAAAGAAAAAAGAGCACGAGGAGAAATGATTTTCATATACGGGCTAAGGTAATCTCAGCCCGTGGTGTGTGAAGTTACGCGTTGCCGTGACCACGCGCCCACGTTTCAAACGGATCTATGATCTCCAGGGATCTTCGTGTCAGGAGAGGCAGATTATTGCTTGCCTTGGAAGGGAAGTTTTGAAAACAAAATCACCTGGGAAGCGTGATCCCTAAGCTACCCGGTTTTGCATCTTGAAAACCCCTTTACTTTCCATATTCCAAATAGACATTTCCAAAATTCTCTCATAAATTTACCCAGAAATCCCATAGTCATGAACATCACATTCCTAAACATGTTTCTAATTATGATCAATATGCCTAGAGTTGGAACCTACGCAGCAAAAACTCGCCAGAAACAACCTATTATTTATAACTAAGAAATAACTCTGCCTATCGAAGAAACAGGGAAATCTAAGCATGTATATAGACAGGAAACTTACAGTAGATTTTTCTAAAAGAGAGTTGCTGAAGGCATGGGGTTAGGAATCCTGGTTGAATCCTCGAAGCAGGACTTCTAAGATACTGCTGCGGCAAGAATGTGGGGGTCTCTGAGGTTGTGACTGGAAGAAGAACTTCTGAAACTCAAAAAGGAAATTTTTTCAAGCAAAAGTGACTAATGTTGAAGGTTGCTCTCCTTATATATACGTAAGAGACGGGAGGAAGCACGGATCGTTGGATCATCTCAATGCGCGATTTGAGGGTCATAACTCAGGAGGCGAAACGGCAGCAGAAAGGTGGCTAGACCATTTAATGCAAATCTTAGAATCCGAACAGTCTCCAACCACGACATTCCACGTGTCCGGTACCAATGTAGTGGACGAGACATGAAGAGTCGAGTGGGAAGTTTAAAAGCCCCCACCATGAAGATCAGAAGTGATGTCATAGGTCACGAGCAGGGGCTTGAGGGGAAAATGTACGCCCTGAATATCCGCACACTCTGGCGGGCTGGATAAGGGCCTAACTCGATCTGCCACGTGTCAGCAGCCCGTCCGAGGTCGTTTATTACCGTCCCCTAATTTAACCAGCCCTAGCTGGTTAAACCATTTGGCTATTCCTCGGAGCCATCGTATCGACTTGGTGAGGGCCACGAGCTGGTACCACCTTTAGCTCAGAGTGCCTCAGAGGCCTGACACCCCGACTATTTGTAAAGTCAACCACGCAATATAAACGTGCACTTCCCAGACATCACGTGTCTTTTCCATTCCTGAATTCTCAGGCACGCAGTATAAACGTGCGTATTCAGCATCCCATGATTTGTTTGGGCCAGGCGGCCCATTATCCCTCCTTACCTATTGATTAGACCACACTTCACTGTCAGGTTTTAGGAATTAATCATCAATGTCACAGAGATGACGTGAGGGATAAAGCAGTCATGGGATGACCCCCTTTGCCAACCTAGGTATCCTCTCCCTATAAATACCATGACCTTGGGCATTGCAAAGGGTTGGGGCTTATTTTTGTAAGAAAACACTCTGTAAGAAATACTAAAGATATATCAATAATATTGCCTGATGGACTAGAGGGATTTTAACCTTCGAACCACCTAAAAAGAAAGGAGTGATCATCTTCCCATATATTATTTTCCCCAATCTAAAACATAGCCATTATATATATATTACGGTTCACTAAGCAGCACTAATCCATCCCATTTACTCATATAATTACCTGTTATCGAAGAACTGCGTCAACACAAGTGCCCAGGGATCCCTGATAACAAGAAGAGAGATGGATCTAACTTAGCCCTGTCGCAGAATCGTCTCCTGATAAATCTGCTTTGGCACGCAGGTCTTCTCGTATACACGGATGATCTACTACATCTTCTGACGCTTTACAGATCCAACCTCTCCAACAGGTGCCTCTGCCAAAGGACGCTCTGGGGAAGAGGAAGTCGCGAGAGGAGTCCTCTGATGAAGACTCGGATGATGGGAAATGCATTTTGTCCAAGCTTCGGATCTCGAGGGGGTCTGCTTCTGCCACTAGGGGCTCTTCTCTAACAATCCCTAGGCTTACTCTAGGGAAGTTACCAACTGGGCAAGCTCTGTCATTGTGCAAGAAGCCTCGGGGGTTTGCCCCCGTTGGTTCTTTACCTACATCATCCTTATCTTCACTTGCACTTGGATCCTCTCTGGGGGAGGGTTCGCAAGGCGTTGCGCATGTTACGGCTCTGTCTCCTACATCCTCCAAACCGTCAGAGGCAACGACTGTTACTGGGGTGCAGGGTGACTTGCCAGTTGAGGCGAGATCCTCTAGCGCCTGTACGAGGTCATCAGAGGCGTTTCCCTCTGCTTCTGCCTTGGCTGGGGGTTTTGACATTGGTCACAGGCAAGGGTCAGAGGGGAGACACCCTTCTTCTGCCTCTTGTAAGAACCGTCTTTTGGAGGATGCTTTCAAGGGTGGTTTTGAATCTATGAGCAGTCCTTCTCGGCCAGTTGACGCAAGCTAGGTCGTTACTCTGGAGACTTTCTCTGTATGTTAAAAATTAGGGACTACCGAGGTCGCAGGTGATCATATTTTAGGTGTTGACATTCATGTAACATCACCTGCGGCTTCTAGTTCTCATTTAGGAGAGGTCATCATCGTATCCCTGAAGGGTACAGGTAATTTTGTGTGTCCCAGTGCTTTTTTGGAGCAACTGACGTCCTCTGCAGTGCAGACGCCATTGTATCTACCAAGTGACTTGGGCGAAGACGTTGGGGATGGGTTGCTTGTACGTCCTTCCATGCCATATCTTTCTGGAGTGGGAACAACCACTTTGACATTTGATAGTATTATGGTGTCAACGCTAGCGGGAGGTGGGGAGCCGGTTGACCCCGTTGCTTTTGTTGCTACGTTAGCAGGAAGAGAAGCAAGTGACAGAGTGGGAGATATGCCCGAATATGTGTCTTCTGCATCAACAGAGGTGATGGAGGAAATGCTGCGCATAAGTAGACCTCATCTTTCTGCAGAAGCTATCGGGTCATTGAGTGGGCAAGGTGACTTGCTGCAACAAGTGTCGGACCATATATGGATGGTAAGTTTGTTTAAAATGAGCATGGTTGCCAAGTATGTAATAGAGTGAATATCGTGTGGTGTGTGTCTTGTTTGATGGGTGACAAATGTTGTTAATGTTTCGCAGAGCTACGTATGTGCTTCTGCTGCTATAAGGGAGTATGTAGCGGCTGTCCAGAACAGCACGAAGATGGCGGAGTAGGCGGTCATGCCAGAAGAAGAGCATGCAGGGAGAAGGATGGCCGAGGTAAACTGAGATGTGCTTGTGGAGGCCATCAAGAAGTTAGAAACACAGCTGGCAGAGGCGAAAGAGAAGGTTGTAGCCACAGAGGAGAAGCTAGTAAGTTCTGTTGGACTCAATGTGGAACGTGACAAACTGAAAGCGGACCTAGTGGCGATGACTAATAAATGGATGGAGAAGAGCCAATTCTGTGCACAGGACGAAGCCCGAATGGAGAAGCTCAACAACATGATAAACAATTTGCAGGAAGATGTAGTATCTCTGCAGACGGATAAAGAGATTTTGGAGAAAGAAAAGAAAGAGCTACATCAGAAAGTGGGGGTACTGGAAATGGGCATTGCAGATGCACGGAAGCAGAAGTTGGAGGTGGAACTCCAGTTAAAAAAGAAGTTGAAGGAGAAAGAGGAGGTCGTCACGAAAATCGAGAGACAGTTAAAAGAAATGGCTGAGGTATGCATTTTTTCTGTATTCATTGGTATAATGACATTATGGTTGAGTGATACGTTGCATGTTTTGATGAAGTGGTGGATTTGTTTTGCAGAAAGCAGAAGAGGCGGCAATGGAAGCCATGAGGCAGCACATCCGAGATCGTGAGATTACCGAACGCAAGTTCGTGAGGATTGCCGTGGTGGACACTAAAAAATAGAAATGGGCTAAATTGGAGATGTACTGCAAAAGCATCGACATGAAAAGTGGGGGACTATAACATCGATAAATATCTTAATGCGCTCGGGGATCTGCAAATCATCTTGAAAAACTGAAGCTGAAGGGCGACGCTTTGGCCTCAGTTTACAATGCCAGTGGGGAACCTGTGGAAGAAGGTGATGTCACAGGGCAGGTGTCATCTATTACTGTGGTAGAGACTTCTGAACAGATGGTGATAGAGCCTGCTCCAATGGCAAAGGCAAGACCATCTGGCGAAAGAGGTGCCATAGAATGATCGACACAGTTTTTTGGTGCTTGTATATGCATTCTTTGTCTTCTTTGTTTGTTAAATCTTGGACAATTGTAGATGTAATGTGCTAATTATCAATACAACATGTAGAAATTCGTTCACGTTAGTTGCCTAGTTGTGTGTTTTTCTTGGTACTATATTAATTAAAATATTGCAGCAGGTGAGAGTCATTTGACGTATTCTGATAAGAGGCTTCATAGACCCTTTAGGCCATTGCATGTGAGATATAGTAAGAGCCTGTACAGATGGTGGGAAGGAATGCCCAGTTAAGTGTTGTATGAACGATTTAGCTTAATGTTGAGGTGATTGGTTGGTGCTGATGACATTTCTGTTGCAGGTGAACATCGTGAGTGGGTAAACGTGCCATTTTTTAGGTGGATCTTTGATAAGCCACATTGGTTATACTCGACGTGGGCATTGGATGAGTTAGTAAGAAGTGGAATTCCTTATTACATATCATGCGATCGTTATGGATTAGGCCATCCGAAGCTAGAGAGTGCGATGGCAGAGTATACGCGTCGTATTGAATGGGATTAGATACTCCCAAGATGTATGTTTTGTAAATTATGTTATGTGCGTCCCAAAGGGGTATATAGTAAATAAAGTAATATTTTGTATATAAATGGGAATCATTATGAATACAACATAGTTTGTAAATAACAGCTTCTGATTAATTTCTTTCATTGACTATCTGTGGGCTTCTAACTATATGATCTACAAGGTTTACATTGTTTTCGTGCGTTATGGCTAAGAGAATCGAGTGTGTAGGTAGTCCCCCGCTTATCATCTGTTGAACCGGATCACAATCATGAAAGTTTCGTATTTTGCAAAGCCTACTCTGTTGTTTTGCGTTGAACCTATTTGCCTTGAGAGAGCCGTGTTGGCATCTTATTAGAACTAAGTCGTCCCATTGGGTTCATGAAAAAGTAAGGTTGATGCTTTACCATTTGCCAGAGGGGACGACGAGGTTCAACTCGGATGCAGAACGTAGCATGCGAGGCTGGGCGTCGAGGCAGAGTGGAGAGAGGCAGAACCACGAATCAGGCATATTTCCAATGCACCCATACCAAGGTGTATGTGGCAAGGCTTGCTTGGGTAGGTTCTCAATCCGACAGAGGCAGCCGTTGTACAAGACGTGAGTGCGACTGCGGGAAAAGTTCCTCCCATCCTTGGATTGCTAAACCAGTTAGTGTACACTGAGGGTGAACCCGTGGTGGTGCGTCTGATGGTTCTGCTGTAGTAGTCAAGGCAGATTATACTGCACGGCGGAGCCCCTCGCAGCAAGGTAAGAGGGCATGGTAGTTGGTGAAGTGTACCCTGGATGGACAACCAAATCCGCATAGTCAGGCTAGATTAGACTATGAAATGGCTGGCCTTAGCTCCCCATTAGCTTAGTCAAGTCAGATTAGAAGGCCTTTAGGTGAAGGCCAAAATTTTGTGGGCAGGATATCGAGCGTAGTGGCAGAGGTAACACGCCTGTGCATGTATCATGCGTGTGTGAAGTGAACGTTTGCATCTTACCATGTACTACTTTTTGTATGCTAGTAAACATTCTCTTTGTTCTAAGGAACCCTTAAGGTTAGAAAATGGCTACATTGAAATTAAAGATTCTTGTTGTATTTCAGCTGAATGTTTAAACGGATGAAAAACTGATAACCACAAGTGTCCCGATGGTCACTATTTATAGCAGGAGTGGTAGGTGGTTTTAAGTGCACGTGAATAATGTTGTTTCTTGTATGGGTAGGTAAGGATATATTAACATATGTGCTTACTAGTAGCTCTCAGTATGGAGTGAGTAAACTGATAGTTGTCACATGTGTGTCCTCTTTATGTTATGACAGTAAGGATTCCGTATGCAAAATTGTGTCAGCAAAAGCTGAGTACGTAAAATATACTAAAACAATGTAAAATGGAAAGTTGTTGTATTACTTTTGAATTATACAGTACAACTATCAACAATAATATTGTTTCAAAGACATTGAATTCCAAGTACGAGGTACAATTTTCCCACTACGTACATTTTTAAGAGTATAAGACCCTCGCCCTAGTACTTCTATGATTTCAAAGGGTCCATCCCAGCTTGGCTCTAGCTTCTTTGGGTTGCCAGTGACTTTACGCAGAACCCAGTCTCCCTTCTTAAACGTGCGTGAATGGACACTTTTATTGTAGTAGCGTTCTGCAGCCTTTTGGTAATTTTCGTGTCTTATTTGTGCTGTCGCTCGCAACTCTTCCAGGAGGTCGAGGTTGTGTGTCAACTGTATGTTGTTTGTGGTCAGATCAGAAGCTATCTTTGTTCGAAGCGTAGGTAGGCCCACCTTTGTTGGGATGATAGCCTCTGTTCCATACACCATGGCGTAGGGAGATTTGCCCGTAGATGACCTTTTTGTTGTCCTATATGCTCACAACACCTTTGGTAACTCTTCTTCCCACGCGCCTTTTTTATCTTCCAAGTTTTTCTTGATGTTGTCAAAAATGAATTTGTTGGAAGCTTCTGCTTGGTCGTTGCCTTGTGGGTAGGTGACAAAAGCAAAACTCAATTTTATCTTGTATGTGTCACACAGATCCTGTACTTTGGCGTTTTGGAATGGGGTTCCGTTGTCAACGACTATCTCCCATGGTATCCCAAATTGACAGATGATGTGCTTCCACACGAAGCTCATGGTGTCTGTTTTGCTGACCGTGACGTATGCCTCTGCTACGACCCATTTAGTGAAGTAATCGATAGCTATCAAAGCGTACCATTTCCCTCCAGCAGCTTTGGGCAGTTCCCCTACCACGTCCATCCCCCACTTTGCAAAAGGCCATGGTGCAATGATAGAGTGTAAATCTTGAGCGAGCTGATGGATGGTGGGTGCAAATCGTTGGCATTTGTCACACTTTCTTGCATATTCACGTGCTTCTGTCATCATGTATGGCCAGTAGTACCCTGTTGTAAGTGCTTTGTGTGCCAAACTTCGGCCCCCAGTGTGGTTTCCACATGCTCTTTCGTGGATCTCCTCTAATAATTTTTTAGCTTCTGATGGACGTAAACATCAAAGATAGGGGCCATTAAAGGACTTGCGGTACAACATTCCATGGATGGTTGAGTAGCATTGAGCTTAAAGACGTAGAAGCTTTGTGTCTTTTGCATGGGCTGGCAGTTCAGACTTGGACAAATAGCAAATGATTGGATCCATCCAGCACTCAGGTTCTGATGAGGTTGAAAAAACTTCCAAAGCTTTTGGTGATTGGCTTGTGGATATGGCGGAGTGCCGAGAACATTCCCCTGTAGAGGCTAATTTGGCGAGGGCATCGACCTTCTAATTTTGTTCCCTCGGTACTTGTACGAGTTCAAACTGATGGAATTGTGACTGTAATTCGGTTACCTTTTGCAATAGGCTAGTCAGGTGGGGTGCCTTGGTGTCGAAATTCCCGACCACTTGTTCTATCATGAGCTTTGAATCTCCTCTGACTTTCAATCGTCTAATGCCCATGTCTCGTGCTAGTTCTAAGCCGTAAATCAGAGCCTCATACTCAGCCTCGTTATTCGTGAAAAATTATTTTAACCGAATGGCTTCCTTAATTTTTAGTCTGGAGGGTGCTTCCAATACGATGCCAATCCCAGCTCCTTGAGAATTGGAGGCTCCGTCCCTATGCATTGTCCACACCCATTCAACTTCTGATTCCAGCAGTTCAGGTAAGGTATCTGGGGTAAAAGATTGTATCTCGATTAGGAAATCAGCAAGTACTTGGCCTTTCTTTGCTTTTCGTGGCAAGAACCATATATCATACGTCCCGAGTTCAATTGCCCATTTGGATAATCTATCGGAAAGATCGGGTTTGTTCAAGACCTGTTTCAGTGGGTAGTCCGTATATACAATGATGGTATGGCTTTCAAAATACTGTCGTAGCTTCTTCTTTGCTGTAATGAGTGCGAGTGCCAATTTTTCCATCATGCTGTAGCGGGTTTCAGTGTCTAGGAGCATCTTACTGCAGTAGAACACTGGCTTCTGTCGGCTCACGTCTTCCCGAAAGAGCACAAAACTCACGGCAAAGTGAGAAACAGACAAGTACAGGAACAAGTCTTCGTTGGGGATGGGAGAACTTAATATAGGGGAGAGCTCAGATAGGCTTTCAATTCTTCGAGCGCTTTATTTTGTTCTGTCCCCCAGGTGGTGTTGGTAGACTTCTTGATGCATTGCAGGAAAGGCTGGCAACAATCGGAAATGCGTGATATAAACCGGCTTAATGCTACAATTTTTCCTGTCAGAGCCTGGATGTCTCGGACGGTTCTGGGTTCCTTGACCTCTGAGAGCGATGCAATCTGGGTTGGATTGGCCTCGATGCCCCTCTGGCTGACCACATATCCTAAGAACTGGCTAGAGGACACCCCAAAAGCACACTTAGTTGGATTTAGTTTCATTTTATAGGTGTTGAGGATGTCAAAGCATTCGGTTAAATCGTCCACATGTGAAGAACTTTGTCGAGATTTGATGACCATGTCATCTATATATACTTCCATGTTTCTCACAAGCAATGAGGAAAACAGTTTGTGCATCAGCCTCTGGTATGTTGCTCCTACATTCTTTAGTCCGAAGGGCATAACTTTGCAACAGTACAAGCCGCATTCTGTTATGAAAGCTGTATGGATTCGATCTTCTGCCTTCATTGGGATCTGATTGTATCCTGAGTAGGCATCGAGGAAGCTCATTCTTTCGAAACATGTCGTGGTGTCTATCATTTGATCAATCTTCGGGAGAGGGTAGCTATCCTTAGGACATGCTTTGTTTAAGTTGGTGTAGTCTATGCACACTCTATTTTTCCCATTTTTCGTTGGGACCACTACAGGGTTGGCTAGCCAACTAGGATACAAGCATTCTTCGATTGCTCCTATGCTTAGAAGCCATTGTACCTCTTCTTGGATGGCCTGGTTGATTTCGGGAGCAAACCTCCTCTGACTCTACTTGACGGGTGGGAAGCTGTTCGATATGTTGAGGCTGTGATTCAGTCTATTCCTAGTATATCATGTGGAGACCAGGCGAAGGTTCCAATTCTGGTTTTGAGGAATTGGATTAGGGTCTGCTTTTCTTTTTCAGGAAGTTTGGTACTTACCAGCACTATTTTGGATGGGTCAGCATCATCTATACAGATTTCCTCTAGATCATCGAGGGTGGTCTGGGGTTTTTCGCGATCTTCCTCTAGATCTATGCCTTTGAGACGCTGGTAAGTCATGCTGTGATTGCTATTTGATGAGGTTGTCGTCAGGAGAGGAGGTGCCAGAATCATTTATTTCTTTCAGGGTAAGGAAGCATTTCTTGGCCTGCTTCGAACACCCTTTTATGTCGATTGTATACCGCACGTTGGGTGAGTGGCACCACATAACTTGGTGCAAAGTTGAGACCACTCCCTGCATTCTGTGGATCTAACTTCTTCCCATGATGGCGTTGTAGCTTATGACAGATTCCACGATGAGGAAGTCCACATGCAAGGTGTGTTCTGCGGCTACCACGTTTAATCGAACAACGCCCTTCGGGTATACCCTCTGGTTGTTAAATCCCAAAATTGGTGCAGTAGAGGTCCTGATCTGATTTTCTTCGAGTCCCATTTTCTGAAAGGCTTCCCAGAAGAGAATATCAACCCCACTGCCCCCATCGACTAAAACTCTTCCCAGCTGGCAATGGTCGACCTGTAGCGAAATGACTAGAGGGTCGTCATGGGGCAGGTGCACTCCCCGTAAGTCATCTTCGGTGAAGGTGATTGCAGAGGCTGGATAGCATCTATCCTCCGAAGTGACAAGGTTGACTGTGTGGCCTAATGATCTGTATTGCTTCACCCGTTCTTCCATCCTCCTATGAATTTTGGTTGCCTGCTCTCGTTCCTCGGTGAGCTCCACGATCCCGTGTATCATGGGGATTTGCTTGAGAGGCTCTTATGAGCTCGTGGTGGCCATATGCAGGGGGTCTACTATTGGTGGTGCCATCGTTCTTGGTGCCTCGTGGTTAGCATTATACTGTTGGAGAAAGGCTCTGCGGAGATCACCGAAACTGTTGACAGAACCAGGTTTCAACTGCCTTAACCATAGCAGGGCTAGCCCAGAGAAAGTTGTGGAGAAAACTTTGCACTGTATGGCTTCATTGTTGGCTTCTAGGGCCATCTTCTGTTGAAACTGGAACAGGTGGTTGAGCGGGTCTCCCTTTCCATTAAACGCGGGTAGAGGAGGGATTATGAAGTCCCGTGGTTTGGGCTCGTTCTGAATCCACTCTGCAAAGGGCGACCTCTCAGTGGTTCTTGATACCAAATCCATGTGCTCAGTAGCGTGAGCAGACCTTCCATCCGAAAACTTCTGTATCATTTCTCGCATCATCTCTTCTTTCCAATTGTCCAAGAACCGGATGGAGGGGGTACGGTCCTCGGCTGGTGAGTCTTGCGCGACCCGTTGTGGGGTCTGCTGGGGCCCACTCTCAGCGGCTGGTTGGGTTGTTCTTGTGGGCTCTGCACCGGCTCGCGCATGTGTCTCACAATGTACCGTCCATCTCTCCTCGACCCCCTGGTGAAGACGGGTCAGGGAGGATGGTAGGGGACCCTGGGACCCTTCTCTAACATGGTGTGTGCTTCTCCGAGGGGAGCCGATCTGAACGATTGGAGCTTCAGGTCTACCAAGGTCGAGATTCTGGTTGTCTTGGGTCCTGCGCGTATCTTCGTTGGACTTTCGCAATTCGACGATCTTTGCTTCGAGCCTGGCCTGAGCTTTGGTCAGCGTCCTAATGGCTTCGTCGGACCGCTGCTGGCTAGCCTCCAGCAGGTGATACATCCTGTCGATTTGGTTGCCCACATCCGTTGGTGGGACGACCTGGGCGACGGTGCCCGGTGCTCCATTGTTATTAGGCGGCATGGCTCCAAGGTTTCAAGTAGATCTTGATTACAAGGAAAGAGTTCTTGATTTGACGATGTGGTTGAAAAGGGAACATGGTTCCCACAGACGGCGCCAATTTGTTGAAGCAACAACTTTGCCTTTCTATATTTGGAGGTTTCTGCCGATGAATGCTAATCTTCCGATCCTTCTCCGATGGTGATGATCGCTTTGACAATTTTGCTTCGTCGGGGGTACCTGCAAGAAAGACACTACGATGCCTAAGTCAGATTTTTCGATCCCTTTATTTGAATAAGAGTTCAGTATTTATAGAACAGAAATGTGAGGTGGTTAGTTGGTTAAACTGAACCCCTGATTGGCGAGGGAAATAACTGAATTTCCCCCCAAGATGCATTGGTTTCAATTAAATACACAGAGGTTCTTATACCTTGAATTAAGAATGTTGCATAAACAAAATCGATATAACCACGATTATTTGACCCGCAGCTTTTGTCTTCGGAGCCTCTGCAGATCAAAACGACCTGTTTTTAGCATACTAAAAATGGAGGTCTTTGGGCCGAATATTTTGGGCCCAACAATATACATGTTTACTTTTAAAAGTCACCCCTCTTTATTTCATTAATATGTCAATAATTAGAAAAATAATATCATCACAATTTTTTTTACACAAATTGTAAATACATATTTATGTGTGTGTATTTTTTTAAAATTACACATGTGCGACTATCTAAATATTTAGGTAGGAGCACATTATTTTTATGAGTATTTAAAAAATATGCAGTAATTATATTTTGTGTGTAATAAATGCGCAAACACTAATATTATCACACTTAAAAATAGATTAATATAACATTTCATAACTCAACTCATCAAATAACGTACTACTATGTTATAGAAATGTGCTTAAATCGAAGTATATATATGCAACGTATTAATATTATAGCATAAAAGATCCGTATATACTACTATAACATGAAAATAAATCATCAATTTTATTTTAAGGTATTTTAATAAAAAAAATTATATATATAATATATATAAAGAATATTGTATTTTAAGTAAATTATTGAAAGCTATAAAATATTGACGATTTTCTTCAATATTCTCGTGAAGTTGTTATCGATCATTTTCTATATTTATTACACCATCATGAAGTTGATATCCATCACGTAATTTTACTCTTTAAATGTTTCAATTTCTACTTAGTTAAGTAATAATTTTCAACTTTATTCCATCGCTATTAGAAAATAAAATAAATTTTCCTTATATTATTTTAATTAAAGCAACTCCACTTGAAAATTCAAAGCTAAACCCCACTTGATCCACTTGAAAATTCAAAGCTAAACCCCACTTGAACATTCCAAGCTAATAATTTTGTTAGTAGTTAGTCAATCATTTTCTACTTCATTTTCTAAATGCTTAAATTTCTTCACAAACTTATTGATTGGTCATGTTATAAGGTCAATAAAACTATAAAAGGACAAATTACTCTTCTCTATTTTTTTTTCTAAAGATGAAATAACAGCTAAAATACTTAAAATTTGTGTTTACTTATAGATAAATACCAAAATTTTATTTTCATCGTTAAAACTACCAAAATGCTACTTTTACTCTTATTACGTATGTACCAACCATTAAGTCTTACTTTTTATTCAAGAAATTTGTGGCTAAAATATCTAAATTTGGTGTTCACTTATAGTTGAATATCAAAGCTTTCACTACAACAAAAATCAGTTTTAGAGGCGACAATATTAGTGGTGATACGTTGTGAGTCACCTATAATACGTGTCACTCCTAATATATAAATACATCGCCCTTGATAGTTGACAAATTTTGACCACTACTGAGAAAGAAAATTTTCTCAAACAATGCGTTTCAATATTAGGGGCGACGCGTCGCCCCTAATATCTTTACCCGTCACCCCTAAAATTTTTATATAGCTAGCTATTCTATCTCCCTCACCATTCCCATCTTCCCTAAAATCCTAGAAACCTGACGCCCCTTTCTTCTCTCTCTCCCTCTCTGTCGAAATCTCTTTCCCTTTCCCCTTTCTCTCTCTCTCTCTCAATCCTTCTCCCTCACAAACACATCCCCTCTATCTCTCTGTCTTATTGTTGAAAACCCTTCCCTCATTTCTCTCTCCCTCACCATTCCTATCTTCCCCAAAAGTTCAACCACGAGACAATCTGACCTCCACCACACCGACCACAAGATGATCGGACCATCACCACGCCGACCCCGAGCTGATCGGACCACTGCCACCACCACCATCAGATCTACACCACACAGTAAGCATTTATATATATATTTCAGTTTTTCTTTATTTTTTTAATAATTATTATATATTTTTTATATATAGATATATCTTTTCTATATAAAAAGTGTGTTCATAACAAAAATTCTTGGTTTTAACAATTTTTTATTTTTTTCCGTTAACTTTAACGAAATATTCTATATATAACAAAATATTATTATATTTAACGGTAGATTGTGAACCTAATTTAAACTTAAATAAATAATTAAACAAATTAAAATATGATACTTTTGAGATATTTTAGAATAATAATTATTTAAAAATAATAAAACCATAAGTTTTATAACTTAAATAAAATTTAATTAACCTTAAACTTAAACTTCAATAATATCATATTAAATATATAATATAATATAATCTACTATCAACTAGCAAAAAACTTAAATTTAAAATTCAAGTATAATATTAATATTATATTAAACATACAATATATAATCTCTTGTTGTCACAGCCAAATTCAAAAACTACAACAAACATAAACATATACAAAAATAAATAAATAAATAAATTAAAATAGGATACTTTAAAGATATTTTATGATAATTTAAATAATTAAATTATATTTATTTAAAAATAATAAAGTCATACATGTCATTTTTTTATTTTATAAATTTGTGTGATAGTTTATTTCTTATGAAGTCATTGAAACTCTTTTTCTTCATTAGAAACTAAATTAGTTGATTCATGTAATACTACTCTACACTATATGACTATTTCTATTCTTATTTTATTCTATTATTAATTTATTTTTAAATATTATTGTAATTTATATATATATTATGTAGCCATATATATATATATATATATATAGAAGACTTCTCAATGGTTACTACTCATAGATGCGTACTAACAATTATGATGATGTGGCAGCATAGTGACTTGGTATAGCAAGTCACCAACAAATAAATATTTTTTTTCTACATTAATTTCGAATTTAGTTATTTTTTTTTTGCCATAATTAATGATGCTTCCAACTAATGAGAAACACTAGCTATATTTAGAAATTGACATGCATTTGAAAAATGAAAAGTTTACAATATAATATTTTCCTAATAAATACATGTTTTTCATCAGATAACCCTTCAAAAAAATTCAAAAAATAAAAATTATTTTTAGAAATATTAATTAACAACTATAAATATGGATCATTGATCTTAATCCAATAGTTAATATTAAAGTAATCATCCATGAGTAGTAACCATTAAGAGTGCACCCATATATATATGTCACTCTTTTGTTTAGATGTCATATATATAGAGATTATTGATAGAATAATATTTATATATACTATAAAACTGTAATTCATTCTATTATATATTTTTAAAAAAAATAATTGATTTTTATTAAAATTATAGACAATATTTTGCCATAATTTTTGTAATAAATTTATGTCATATATTATATTAAACATATTTTATTTATTTTTATGATATTGTTTATTTATTTAAAATTTATATGATAATTAAAAAAGACACATGTTTGAATAAACATTTATAACTTTAAAATTAAGTAAACGTACATTGCACATTGTTTCTACTTAAAAAAGACATATTATTGTGTGTGCCGTTAGTATGTAATTAATTAATTTATGTTTAATTTTTTATTAAAAAAATTATCATTTATGTTTAAAAAGGTTATCATATTATATATATTTTAAAAATTATAAATAATATTTTGGTTTATTTTTTTATTTAATATATTTATTTCATTATTTTATATATAATATTATTTATTTATTTAAAATTTATATAACAATGATACAAATTTAATAAAAATAATTAATAAATTCTATAAATAAAACCAAATAAACGTGCATTGTACATTGCTTGTATCTCTTCTATATAAAAAGTGTAGATAATGGAAATTCTTGGCTTTAACAGTTTTTTATTTTTTTTCCCGTTAACTTTAACGGAATATTATTATATTTAATATAATATTCTTATATTTAACAGTAGAGTGTAAACATGACTTCAACTTAAATAATATTAAATAAATAAATAATTAAACAAATTAAAATATGATATTTTTGAGATATTTTACAATGATAATTATTTAAAAATAATAAAACCATACATTTTATATCTTAAATAAAATTCAATTAAACTTAATATTATATTAAACATATAATATATAATCTTTTGTTGTCATTGTCCAATTAAAAACTAGAACAAACATAAACTTAAACAAAAATAAATTAATTAAAATATGATATTTTTAAGATATTTTATGATAATTTAAATAATCAAATCATATTTATTTAAAAATAATAAAGGCATACATATCATTTTTTTATCTTATAAATTTGTGTGATAATCCAAATTTATCAGCGAATGTACATGTCCAGCCAGTCTTCAGGAACCCTTAAATCTAGGACGCTTTGATACCAAGTTGTAACACCCTGGAAAACCAAGACCATTACACTGTGTGTTTATAAAGGTGCAAGACTTGCTAATCAAGTCATTGAGTTAAAAACGTGCCACTGAAACTATAATTGAACTAGGGTCAAAAAAGATTTTGGTTACAAAAGTTACATTTCATATAATTAAACTTTTTGTACATGGGATCCCAAAAGAAATAGGGTTTAAAAGACAGTTTACGAAAATTCTAGGTTATAAATATGTACTGGCCACTCTAAGGGCAAAACAGACATTTAGCCTTTTTCCCGTCTTGTACCACTCCTCTGCCGTGGCGGCCGATCAGCTGACTATGTACATTCAGCCTCAAAGGTCTCCAACTCAGGACTGGTCCACCTTGCCCTTGCCTTTACCTGCACCACGTAGCACCCGTGAGCCAAGACCCAGCAAGAAAACTATAATACAAAGCATAATCATTAATCAATCAACCAGATAACTCATAAAGCATAGTCATATATTCAACAATCCATAATATTCACATAATCAGGCATTCAACATACTAAGTTCATCAAATTAACATTAATAACCAATTCATATATTAAACAGGGTTGACACCCTTAGGTCGCATCCCCTATTTATCCCACTGACTCCGGCCTGCTTAAACCAAGCTCAGTGAATATTAAGCTGTCTTCAGCTACCAGTGGCCGAGCTGCGCCCTGTGCGCAAATATCGATTTCGGCAATCTTAGGTCGTTTATCATATGTCCCCATGGCATAATACCTTCTATGACATCATATACAAGTAAAGGGAACTCTTAGTCCCAACATAACCACGTAACCGGGTGCAGTTTCCTACCTTTGATTCCGATAGCTTTGATTAGTGAAACCGACCCTTAACCACGATCCCGTCCGAGCCCTAGCGTACACCTAGTCACAGCCATAAGTTAGAACCATCACTAAACTTCAATTCCAAAGCCTAACCTTGAGACCAATCCCGAGCCCTCGGGAAGCCCTAATTCCACCAAACAGGGTGGTGGAATCAAACCCCGAGCCCCCGGGCAAAAACCCTAAGAAATAACCCAAAAATCCACTTCTAAAGGCAGGGTAGCACTGCAACACCGTAAAGTGGGTGCTATAGCGCTACAAACAGAGCCAAAAATCCCCCAAAAACTCAAGCCTAACGCTGTAGCGCCCTAAGGCTAGCGCTACGGCGCTAGTCACAGCACTCTCAGCACTCTGGTTTTCTCCTTCGATTTTCCTCGAGCCAAAACTCCTCCAAACCTCAACCACACACCAAATTGAGCCTACCATCCCATACATCTCACCCCACATAACCCAACAACACAAAACTTAGCCACATGCACCATCAAACCAAGAAAACAAGCAATGAACTCAGAATTCAAGAACTCAACAAGAAACTCAAAAATTCAAGACCTCAAAGTCAGAAATTGTTACCTTCAATGGGGAAATTCAACCTTAGGTTATTTCTATACCCTTCTAGCCCTTAGCTCCTCATTTCTTCAAGCTCAATTCCCCTAACTTCCATCCAAAAACTCAAGCTTAGAAATCACCTCAACAAAATCCAGAAAAAACTCATCAGAATTTTGTAGACCTTACCTCAATTGAGCTTAATTCCAGTGGAACTTCCTAGCTTCGCCAAGGATCTAAGTGCTAAGCCTTAGCCTAAGCCTCCTCTGAATTACAGCTCCAAAAGTCCTCGAGAAATGGTGAAGAATGGCCTAAACTGAGAGAGAGAAAAAGGTTAACTTATGTGTTCTGTTTTTCTTTCTTTCTTTCTTCCTTTTCCTTCCTTCAGCTTCTACTGCTTTCTAAATATTCCACTAAGTGTATAAAGGCAGATTAATACTTATCTCTGTTTTTAAACTCCAAAAGACCATATTTCCCTCCCAATTATAAACAAGTCTTTAAACATTCTAAGGGCATTTTGGTCATTAATTCCCAATTCCCGCTAATTCCTCGAGTGTCCCTAATAATTACCGCTTGCATCCCGACACCTAACTAATCATCAATTATATTCCTCAATATCAAATAGCCTCCAATATATTTCCCAAATTCTTAGAAATACCCCTAAACTCCCCCGAGCCAGGTATAAGTCCCCACCGTGACTTTTCCGCTAAACCGCTCACTAGGATCTCCTCGAGTCACAAGCTACAGATATATCCACATAATAATGTGGTCTCAACAATTTATCACAAATATTTACATTTATGCCATCAACAGGCCAAAATTACGAATATGCCCTTATAACCTAATCAGGGCATACATGTATACTAATACACATAATCATGCATCTCATATATCAAAATAATCATATAAGCATGCTTATCACATAATCATGCATTTAATCATTTAAATCCCACATAATCAAGTTATGCCCTCCCAGCACACTAGTCAAGGCCCTTAAGCCTTATTAGTAATTTTGGGTTGTTACATGGACAGTCAATTACTACGAACTCAAGTAACTTGGAGACAATTTGTGAGTCCTCTCCCAATGTTACCACTAATTCAATTGTTCCGATGGCTGCTGACCCTTCACCAGAAAACCCGTACAGAGTCATTGAGGTTGCCTTCAAATCAGTTACAGACAACCCCCATTTTTTTCAAGGTGGACCTGAAGAGTAGATTCACAGAACTTCCGTTATCTACCAATGTCCTCCAGACCCTCCGATTGGCGAGCTGAACGTTTATGACCAAGGGATCGTTATGCGGGAATTGAACGTGGTTGGCATCCTCTTCTGTGAAAGTGATTGGTTGCTTTTCCAATCGCTATTGTTTTTGACAACCGTTGTTCAGGGACGAACTCCACCCCGTTATGGGACTTTAGTTCGTTAATGTACCTCTTTTGGGCCCCGCTGCTCGTGCCTGCTAAATGAGGACCTCCTGAAATGGTAGTTATATCTCCCCATATTATTGGAGGAGGGTCGACCTGATTTTCTTGAGCTCCAGTTTGACTCACTAGAGCTTCGGGGACTGACGGAGGGTTTGTCCAGCGGGCTGATTAGGGACCACCCGATATCGGGCGTACTAGGCCAAAGGTTCTACTCTAATGAGAGTTTCATTCTCATCCTTCAGTTGTCGATAGTCATCAGTGTTATGCCCGATGTCATTATGGAATCGACAGAACTTTGAAGGATCTCTCTTCGCCCTCTGGTTCTTCAATGGTTCTGGCTTCTTCCACGGGAGGTGAGTTGAATTTGCTAGGAAGATGCGCTCCTTAGTGTCTGTTAGGTCGGTATAAGTAGCGTAAATAGGTTTGAATTTCTCCCCAGGCTTATTTTTCTTCGTCCCACTCTGGTCGCCGTCGCCATTTCCCTTCCTTTTGTTATTTCTCCTTTGGTTATTTTGGGTAACGGTTTGAGTCTTAGCTACATCATCCGTTACCGCTCCAACAGGCTGGACGGGGGTTTGGCTGGTTCCCATGATGGAAGCTCGCGCCTCCTCCATGTTAATCCACTCTTGAGCTTGGGCCAGGAATTCGTCCACACTCTTAACTCCTTTTCTCTGTAATTCTTGCCACAAATCGCCCCTACAAGGGTTCCTATCCTCAGTGCCATGGGCTTGGAGCTGTCATCAACATCCTTAGGTTATTCATCGACATTGGCAAACCTACTAAGATATGCCTTCAACATCTCATCGGGTTGCTGCTTTACGCTTGTCAATGAATCAGTATCAACTCGAGCTGCTTGTGAAGCCCAAAATGCTTTTTTGAAATAAGAGGAAAACTTCTTCCATGAGGTTATGGAATGTCTCTTGTATTTCTTAAACCACTGCCCGGCTGGCCCGACCAGAGTTGCAGGGAATAAAATACACCTTAGATCGAGTCCAACATTATGGGCCATCATCATGGTGTTAAACATTCCGAGGTGGTCTGACGGATCTCCATTTCCATCAAATTTTGACAAGTGTGGCATTCTGAAGCCTACCGGATATGGGGCCGTCGCAATATTTGGGGTGAAAGGCTCGACCTTATCCTTTGAGTCACAATCGTCTTTGTCTTTTCCAGACAACAGCCTCTTCATTTGTTCTTCCATCAGAGCTAGCCTCTCAAGGGATTGGTATCTGGTCCCTAGGTTACCTGGGGGCTGTTCAGCAGCTCCCATCCTATCGTATGTGTTTGTTGGGTTATTGTCCCTCCAAGCTCGAGCTTGGTTTGGTGGGGCATTTCCATTATGATGTACTATGGATGGACCTCCCTCTTGTCGAAGAGTATAACTAACATCTTCATTTCGATCTGGATTTCTTCTTTGCAAATTTAGGTGATCATGCAGATCGGGTTGTGTCTCATACCAAGGGCTTTGAGTTGAACTTAACTAATTTCTTAGGTCACCCTCGGACCTACCACTGCGATGAATTTTAGTTTAGTAACTCCTATTGGCGAAGCTTACAACTCACGGTTGGTGCCGAGGTTCTGGATTCCCAACACGTGTTCGTGGGATGTAAGTATTGGCAGATGGGGGAGGATTTCTCGTACTGTCTCCATAAGCTGGAATGTTCTGTGTAGGAAGATGTGGCATCGGATGTCTTATGGGTGACAAGGGATGCCTTATTGGTGAAGCAATCCTTGTTCCAACAAGGCGGACTAAATTAGCTCGTCTATGTTCTACTCCATTGTCTCTAGTTTTCTGCGCCTGACGATTCGATCGTGACGTAGGAGACTTTGTAGGAACATTTTGTCTTTGTGAGCCTATCCCAGTCTCTTCTCGTGGATTGCTAGGGACATTTCCAGGGACCTGTGCAGGACGCACTGAACTTGGGGTTACGGTTCTGACCGATCGACTGACACGCTGGTGACCCCTATAAGGGCTACTGAGTTGAGCATTCTGGCGATCACGCCTTGTAGGTACAGAACTTGGGGTGGCAGTCTGTAACGCCCTACTACCTTAGAGCTGTTACTAAGTGAGTTTTAAAACGTGCAATCACTCGCTAATCGAGGCTTTTAGAGCAAAAGTGTAATTAAATCATAAACAGAGTAAAATCTTTAGAAATGACTCTATTTCATTGAAAATCATAAAAGTTTAACAGCTGGGATCCCAAAATACAATTTTAGAAATATTTAAAACTAAAAAATAGGTACATAGTCGACAAAACGACAAAATCCAATTTTATACATTCATCTCCCAAGATTCTTCTGACTATGACATTCAGGCAGGCCAAACATGTACACGCCGCTTCATGCTTGCCATACTCATGATTGGTTGGCTTTCTCCTTGCCCTTACCTGCGCCACAGAGCACCCGTGAGCCGAAGCCCAGCAAGAAAACTCACAAACAGATAACATATGCACAACAAACACATAGCATATATAACAGGCCATCAATAGGCTAAACACTTACGGCCAAGCCGTCCCAGGCGCTTTACCAGGCCCTGGGTTCGCGGTCCACACCGTGAGGGTATCCCAGGTATCCTTTAGGGTCTCGCCCTGGCAACTCGCAGTCCACGTGCTCAACGCTGCTCCCGGCCCCTTGCTGTACTCGGCCTTGCACTCAACGTGCCCAACACCGTTCCTGGTCCTTTGCCGTTCCCGGCCCCTGCCGACCTCGTCCTGCAACGTTCCCGACCCTTGCTAAACATTTACACAATAGCATTCATAGCATAAGAAACATATACAGAACACCAACAAATTCAATCAAAGGCTACGCCCTGCAATTCAAACATATTGGGGCTCAGCCCTGCATACAAGCTCTATGGGAACAATGGTTTTCTTACCTGCGTCCTAAGCTTCCCGAGCATAGTCCCCTAACTTGAGCCTCGCCAAAACCCTAGTCACAACGCATTAATTCATCCATCAATTTCTAATCCATTAAATAACTTTGAGCCATAACTCTAATCTCCGGGACCTTGAATTCTATCAATCCGGGTGATAAAATCCATCCCGAGCCTTAACCTTTGAGTTCCCAAGCCTAAACACACTTAAAAACACAAAATGGCACTAAGAGCCGCGGCCCCACCCCCACAAGCGCCGCGGCTAGACTCGAAATAGAGGCTAGCACCTCCCTGAAGCACGCACAGGCCGCGGCGCACTGGACCAAGTGCCGCGGCGCGCCTCAAGCACCATGGCCTCCCAAGGCCGCGCACGCACACGGGCCACGGCATGCCCCTCCTAGGGCCGCAATCCTCGCCTCCAAACCCAGAAATTTCCATCTTTTTCTGCATTTTCTTCAAACCATCTCATCCAAAATCAAACTAACAATTCCAGATAATCATCACAAAGGTTCTAGCCCAGTTTCAACATCAAAACCTATCAAAAACCTGCTCCACAAACTCAGCTAAATACCCTAGAACAGATCAAATCCTACTCACATGCATTTCCTAAGAAAACAGTAGAAATCAACCATAATTCTCAAAGTTATAACTTACCCTTGCTGAGTTATGATTCAGAGTTGATCCCCTAAATTCCCAACTTCAATTCCTCAAGCTCCAAGCCTTAGTTTTCTGGTTAGAATCTCCCAAGCTCAGCTCCAATCTTTAGTTCTTGACTATTTTCCTTGAGTTGTCCTAGAGAGTAAAGATGAGAGAGAATTGAAACTATCTTCAGCTGAGAAGGGAAAGTGAATGTCGGTTTCTAAGTCTCCAAAAGCTTCCTAGACTTTGTTTTATTTAACTTAAGCTTTAAGGTTACCTCAAGGCTCGGGGTGCCAAAAACGTCCCCGAGGGAAAAATGGTAAATTTCCCCAATATTCCCTCCTAGACACTCTAACCTCAAATATATCTCAAAATATTTATTTCCATAACCCGATAACCCCATAATACATCTAATACCCCTCGACTCGCCCTGAGTCGGATTCTCAACCCCGTTGTGACTTTCTGGCTAACTGCTCTCTAGAACTGTCTTGGATCGTGCTACATAGATATATATCACATATATTCACGTATTAACATATTAAATCATTTATTGCCCTTCAGGCACGCTAATCAAGACCCTAACCCTTATTAGCAAATTTGGGTCGTTACACAGTCCTAACTGATCGAGTTGGTTTGGATCGATTATTCCTGTGGGACTTATGTGACCCACTTTGCCTCTTTCTGACATTAACGTCGGTCGGAAGATGAGGTAACCGAGCCAAAACTTCCTCAATCTGCCTGTTTTCCTTAGCCAGATGGCTTCTCAATTGCATGTTTTCCAATTCAACGACCGTCAGGTAGTCTGGATTTGGATTCGGTGGTAATGACGCTGAACTCCCAGTATCGCCATGACCCGCCGGTTGTTTTCCCGGACGCTGTTGGATCTCAGGGGCATGTTCAATCGAGATAGCGATATGATGGGCCTCCTGCCTACTAGGCTGTTCTGTCTCATTATCGTGCGAGCGAGTAAGCACCATGATGATATTCGTTTGGGATCTTGATGAAGCACTAATTTCCCTCTCAATGAAAGCACCAAACTATTGACAGGTTTTTCGCTAACACTGTATTAAGAAATAATAAGGTAGATTAGTGCTTAATAAATCGTTATGAAAAATAAAATGAATTCACTCAAGAACACATGATTTTTACGTGGTTCAGTGGTTAAAATCCACCTAGTCCACGAGTCAATATTATTGTTGTTTCACTTTCTATTTTGGCAGAGTTTCAGTATTACAAAATAATGGTCCCCCTTCTTATCCAATATTCTCAGTATTTATAAGGAAATTCCATGGACAAGTTTGGGTAACCGCGTGAGTCAATCGCACATTTACATATTTATTACATTTAATACAAATTATTCCCATTTATATTGGGATATGATTTGATCACAAGGTAAATGTACTTCGAATATATGGGATATTAATTATGACAGCTTGATCATAAATATACATATAAAGGGGGCCAGAATCTCTTAGGATTTGCGAGTATGCATTATACTGGAACTACCACGAGCTGAATATTTCCTCCCAGCTCATGTTTGGACAGCTGCTTCGATGTTCTAAGCTCGCGCTTCACAGGACGCCTTCAAGCTGTCCACGTGGATAATAAGCATAAACCATTCCCTTGGTTATTTCCCCGTATACTTATTTGCCAGTTGTGCCCAAGCCGAGTGAATGCACTCGGGCTAAAATTAGCGTACAACAATTATATCGTTGTTCTTGACACAATGTTTCTGTTTAATTACGTACGTACAATATTGTCGTTTTATAAATTGTTATCACTGTTATGTTAGGTGGTTATCTTCAAGACTATTGTTGTCATAATTTGTCGTTGTCCTAGTATAGATCGGCAATTGATATGATGTCATTTATCTTGTTAATTGTCGTTTTTAGCATTGTCATCAAAGTCTTGTCATGTTTAGCAATATATTACTTTTCTGCTGAGAATTTCTAGGCGACTCCACTGATGCCCAACAACCCAAGGAAGTGAGGTATCGATATTGATGTAATTTAATATCGAGTTCTACATATTTAAATTTAATAAATATTATGAAATATTACTAACATGTCATAGAATATCTCATGTGGTGGATGAGATCTTAAGATGTCAATTATCAACAATTCTTTTATGTTACTATTACCAAAAATAATATTTCGTTGGCGATAAGTCGACTTATCTTAACTACATAGTAACTATGTGTGGATATGGCAATAATCTATCTTGACCGTAAACAAAGAACCAAAAAAAAAACAAAAAGAAAAATCCACGTCAACTCATGATAATTAATAATTTCACATTTTATTAATTAATTTTGTGATATATATATATATATTAAAATAACTTTTTCAGTCAAATAAACTAACTTAGATGGTATAACCATGATCAAATTAAATAATGGCAAACTTTATACTAAAATAATAATAATAATTGGTACATGTACGTACAAAGAAAGTAAAAAAAAAAGTAAGAATATAGCCCATTATAATATACTTCAAAAATCCAAACAGTTCATTTTATTCATTTATTAAACACGAACTAGAAACATCACTGTGGAAAGATCCATACAAATATCTCTGGCACTAAACTAACTGTAGTTGACACAAACGAATCAAACGACGAAACAGAAAAATACATATATATATATGTATATATAATGACAAAGTTGGTGTTGATAAAAGTCATCAAATGATCACCAACACTCGTAGAACTTGATATCAACCCTAAGACGAAAGTAAACTTCACCCTCAAAAGAATCAGTGGTAATAGTGGCAATCCCACGGTGCATGAAGAAATCTCCGGTGCCACCGACGACCGAGATGTCCCTAGACTTGACCATGATGGGGTCGGCTCCGGCAAAGCTGATGGTGCCCCGCCCCACTTCAGTGTTGTTGAGGACGAAGGTGAAGCCCAGCCAGGCCGTGTAGGTGTTCTTGGTGTCGTAGATGTAGAACCCCTGAGCCCTACCCACCCGCTCGGACCGGAGATTGTTGTCGAGGGTTATGGGGTCATCGAAAACGACGACGTTTCCGAAGTGGAACTGGCCGGCCAGGATGGTCAAGTTGGCTCCTTGAGGCGCCGCCACTATGGCCGACGTGGCGTTGGCGGCGTTTTGACCGTTGTAGATGATGTCGTGGAAGTAGAGCATTAGGGTTTTGCATGGCTTGTAATAAGGCTTCTTATTGTTGTTGTTTTCTAATGATTTGGCTAAAGAGAAAGGAGAAAAAGAAGACAGAGAGAAAAGCAATGAAAAGATAATAAATATCATTGGATTTTTCATTCCCATTTTTCTTGGTAGTATTGTACCAATTAATAGAGAAGATATATCTAATGAAAGAGATAGAGAGAGTGTGAGTTTTGATCAATATTCACCAATATATATCTATATATATAGAGAGACTTCGAGTTTGCTTTACTGTGTTTCCACATTTGTGCTTTCATGCATTTGGAATTTTATCACGAATCTTTACCAAACTTTTGTTTTTATACAGAGAAATTATTGAAAATTGACTTATTTTTATTTTTATTTTGAACTCTCACATTGTTTTGATAATTTTTTGCAAAAATGCATCTGTCTAAAATTCGATCCGTTGTCTAAATTTTTCAACCAACTATCTAAAATTTTCGACCGACTATTTGAATTTTTTCACTATCTGTCTAAATTTTCGACTAATTATCTAAATTATTAGAGACCATTTTGAAAATATTTATTAAAACTGGCCTAAAATACAAAATGACTTTGAAAAATAGAAGTTTTTGCATAGTGACTCTTCTATATATTGTGATTAAGAAGTAGTTGTAGTTGATCAATATATACATGTTTACTTTTAAAGGTCACCCCTCGTTATTTCATTAATATGTCAATAATTAGAAAAATAATATCATCACATTTTTTTTACACAAATTGTAAATACATATTTATGTGTGTATATATATTTTTTTTAAATTACACATGTTGTGGGACTATCTAAATATTTAGGTATATATGGGAGCACATTATTTTTACGAGTATTTAAAAAATATGCAGTAATTATATTTTGTGTGTAATAAATGCGCTAATACTAATATTATTACACTTAAAAATAGATTAATATAATATTTCATAACTCTATGTTATAGAAATGTGCTTAAATCGAAGTATATATATGCAACGTATTAATATTATAGCATAAAAGATAAAGAATAAAGAATATTGTATTGTAAGTGAATTATTGAAAGCTATAAAATATTGACGATTTTCTTCAATATTCTCGTGAAGTTTATCGATCATATTCTATATTTATTACACACCATCATGAAGTTGATATCCATTACGTAATTTTACTCTTTAAATGTTTAAATTTCTACTTAGTTAAGTAATTTTCAACTTTATTCCATCGCTATGAGAAAATAAAATAAAATTTCCTTATTTTTAATTAGCTAAAGAAACTCCACTTGAAAATTCAAAGCTAAACCCCACTTGAACATTCCAAGCTAATGATTTTGTTAGTAGTTAGTCAATCATTTTCTAAATGTTTAAATTTCTTCACAAACTTATTGATTGGTCATGTTATAAAGTCAATAAAACTATAAAAGGACAAATTACTCTTCTCCATCTTTTTTTTTTCTAAAAATGAAATTGTAGCTAAAATATTTAAAATTTGTGTTTACTCATCTCCATCTCTTTGTTTTTTCTAAAGTAGACTCTCTGTGTGCTTACAACGTGATACTAGGTCGACCATGGATACATGAAATGGAGGCAGTCCCTTCAACATACCACCAAGTTCTAAGGTTCCTAACTAAATAGGGAGTAAAAGAAATCAAAGGCCAATAGAAAGATTCAAGAGCATGTTACCAGACTACCATAAAGGCCAAGCCCGCTCAGTTATAGAAATTACAGGAAGACTGACTGACTGACTCCCAGATGAACCAACCAGATATGGAGGAGTTGGACGAAGTTCAGATACATCCAGACATCCCAGATCACAAAGTCCAAATCAGATCACGATTGGACCCTGACATCAGAACTAAACTCATTGATTTTCTTTTTGTCCATTATGATTGTTTTGCTTGGTCCTATGCGGACATGACCGGAATTGACCCCAAAGTGATTGTCCATAAATTGCAGGTTGATCCAGACTACCCACCAAGGAAGCAAAAAAGAAGAAAATTTTCCCCTGAAAGGAACAAAGCCATTAACGAAGAGGTTCAAAAGCTCATTGATAATGGGTTCGTGAGGGAGGTGCATTATTCCGACTGGTTGGCCAACGTAGTTGTAAGGACCAATATTTTCAGTATGAAAAATTAGGTCCAGTCGTGTCTGGAATGGTCTTATGCTATGTCTGGAGTTTGTTCGTTTTTAGTAAGTAACCACGTCAGCCTGTGTGTACAGCAATGTTGTTAGTGATTAACAGTTGTTGGTTGTTTCTGGTTTATACCTAATTGCAGCTAAGTATATATATTGTCCTGGTTAATTAGTTACAACCAACTCTCTTAGATCGGGCGATTGGATATTGTGTTTGTATTTTCTCTTCTCTTTCTTCTGTTGATTTTTGCAGGTTCTTGCAAGAAACTCCATTGATGGTGGTTGAAGGTTTCTGTGCAAGTTCTGAAGTCAAGCCATGATTGCTGAAAGAGTTCAGCTCGGTCTTGATGCCATAGATCCAAAGGTGTTCGGATATGAGATATTGTTAAAGGGAGTTCAACATTGAAGCAATGGGATCTTGCATCTATATATAGCCAAGGGATTTGGTTATTTAGGGTAAAAAACTTCACTGTATTTTGAGATAGATTGTATGTTTAGTAATATATTATTTTTCTGCTGAGAATTTCTAGGCGACTCCACTGATGCCCAACAATCCAAAGATGTGAGGTATCGATATTTATGTAATTTAATATCGAGTCCTACATATTTGAATTTAATAAATATTATGAAATATCGCTAACCTGTGATATAATATCTCATGTGGTGCATGAGATCTTAAAATGTCAATTATCAACAATTCTTTTATGTTACTATTACCAAAAATAATATTTCGTTGGCGATAAGTCGACTTATATTACAGGGGTTGGACATCAAGTATTGGGGTGAGAAATCCTTATTCAAGATAGTAGGGCAGATTGGTAAACCTTTACAAGTTGATAATATAACCAAGCACATGGATAGATTGCTGTATCCTCGTGTGCTAATAGAGGTTGAGTTTGCTCAGGAATTCCCTAACTCAATCTCATTTACAGATGAGTTTGATAGGGATATTGAGTTGGAAGTGAAATATGAATGGCTACCCCTTGCTTGTTATAGCTGTTCAGGTTTGGGGCATGAGACTAAGCAGTGTAGGAAGAAGATCACAGATAAGGAAGCAGAGAAGCAACAATGGGTGCCTAAAGTAAAAGTGAATAACATGGAGAAATTGGTACCAAGTGTAGATAAGGAGGGCTTTCAAAAAGTTGAGAAAGGGAAAAGAATAGAAAAAGAAGTTATTCCAGTTAAGACTCAGGTGGCGAATAGGTTTGATATACTGAATAGTCAAGAGCAGGAGACTGTCATTTGTCTTAGGGGAGAGGGGGGAGTACCCTCTACTTCTAATGGATAAGATATTGTGTTGGAATGTTAGGGGGATCAATAGCCATCAAAAACATCGAGAAATCAAGCAATTGATTTATTCAATAAGAGCTGGGCTAGTGAGTCTCCTTGAGACGAAGGTTAAGAATAAAATCATGGGTTCTCTATATTCTAATCTTTTTTTGAATTGGTGTTTTACAAATAATAATCCTTGGCTTGATAAAGGGAGGATAGTTGTTGCATGGCTGCCAAGTTTGTTTACTGTTAATATTAGCTTATGTACAGCTCAAGTAATTCACTGTGTTGTGCACCCAAGACAGAAATAAGACAGATTTGAGGTTACTTTCGTGTATGGATTTAATGAAGATAAGAAGAGAGGCCAGCTTTGGATGGACTTGGAAGAGATTTCACTGCAAATTCAGGGGCCTTGGATAGTTATGGGGGACTTTAATGATATTCTGTTTAGCAATGAAAGAGTGGGAAGAGGATCTACTAAAAGTCCTACTCAAGATTTTCGAGATTGTGTGGCAAAGTGTAGCTTGGATGATCTGAAATACTCTGGGATTTTTTACACCTAGAATAATAAGCAGAAACCAGAGGATCGAGTTTTCTCTAAGTTAGATAGAGCCTTAGTTAATCCTCAATGGACAGATTGTTTTCAGTTTTCGGAAGCTAACTTTTTACCTGAGGGAAGCTTTGATCACAGTCCCATTTTAGTCTCGATATATCAGGATGTGATTAGTGGCAAGAAGCCATTTCACTACTTTCGAATGTGGAAGGATGCAGATGATTTTGGTGAGCGAATTGCTAAGTGTTGGCAGGAAGGAGTGGAGGGCACGGAGATGTACCAGTTGACAGTTAAACTTAAACGCCTAAAACAAATTCTTAAGAGCATTAATAAGGAAGGTTTCCATGAGATTCACAAAGCAGAAATGATAGCAAAGGAGGAATTACTGGTTTTGCAGGAAGAAGTGAATAAAGATCCCCACAACTCTCGTTTACAGCATGAGGAACAAGTGGCTCGGGGCAAATATGCTAAAGTTTTTAAGGCTTATTCTCTCTTTTTAGCTCAGAAAGCCAAAGTTTCTTGGGCTAAAAATGGAGATGAAAACTCAGCAATATTCCATGCGTCACTAAAGGCAAGGAGAATTCAGAACAGGATTTTTTCAATAGAGGATGCGCAGGGGGTCTGGTGTGATACTCCTCTTGCTGTTCAGGAAGCCTTTTTACAATACTATCATCAGCTCCTTGGATCTGAGATGCAGAACAGGCATCGGGTGAAGAATTATATCATCAACCTTGGGCCTAAACTTTCTGAGGTGCATTCCAGCTTACTTAAAACCGAGTACACACCTCAGGAGATCAAAGAAGCTATTTTCTCTATTCCTGGTTTGAAGGCTCCAGGTCCGGATGGTTTTGGAAGTTGTTTCTATCAAGATAATTGGGCATTGGTTGGTTCAGAAGTGGTATCTGCTATTCTATCATTTTTGAGATCAGGAAAAATTCTTAAGGCCATTAACACAACCACCATTACTCTTATTCCTAAGAGCAGTTGTCCGCGAAGTGTGAGTGATTTTCGGCCTATCTCATGTTGCAATGTGATATATAAGGCTGCATCGAAAGTGATTTGCGCGAGATTGAGACAAATTTTGCCTGACTTAATTGCTGAGAACCAGGGGGGTTTTGTACATGGAAGATATATTGCTCATAATATCATGGTGTGTCAGGATCTGGTGAGACTATATGGGCGTAGCAATTGCAAACCTAGCTGTATGATAAAAATTGACTTAAGGAAAGCGTATGACACAATAGAGTGGGGGTTCATTGAAGAGATGCTTAAGGCTTTTGAATTTCCTCAATCTTTTTCAGATTTAATAATGGCATGTGTCACAACTCCCAAGTTCTCATTGCTTCTCAATGGATCTTTACATGGGTTCTTTGCATCAAAAAGAGGACTTAGACAAGGAGACCCCATTTCCCCCTTATTGTTTGTGCTTGGGTTGGAGTACTTGTCTCGAATTATGAGTAAGGTGGGGTCATTACCTGGGTTCAAGTTCCATACTAAATGTTCAAATATGAAGTTGAATCATTTATGTTTTGCGGACGACCTTCTTATCTTTTGCAATGGAGACTTTGTTTCAATAATGCTTATGTTGAGAGGTTTGAAGCTATTTTCTTCTTCTTCGGGTTTGCTTCCTAATGCTGAGAAAACTGCTATATACTGTCATGGAATCTCTGATACTGTTGTAGAGAGAGTGCTGGCGGCTTCTGGTTTCACTCGAAGTTACCTGCCGTTCAGGTACCTCGGGATACCTATATGTTCTAAACAAATTTCTGCAGCAGATTGTCAATGCATCGTGGAGAAGATGACTAGTAGGATTCGTTCATGGAGCACTCGAAATCTATCTTATATGGGGGGAGTGACCTTGATCAATTCAGTCCTCATCTCAATGCATTCATATTGGGCTCAAATAATGATTCTACCAAAGAAATTGATAAAAGATGTTGAAGCAATTTGTAGGGCTTTTCTTTGGAAAGGCATCTCAGAATCCCATTTACCAGGATTGATTGCTTGGGAGTATACTTGTGCATCAAGGGCGGCTGGTGGATTAGGATTTCGGCGATTACATGATTGGAATTTAGCTGCCATGGGGAAGTATGTTTGGGCAATTGCCAAAAAGAAAGATAACCTGTTTGTTAAGTGGATTAATAGCGTGTACCTGATGGAAAAGAATTGGTGGGATTACAAGTGTCCCTTAGATTGTAGTTGGTACTGGAAGCGCTTAGTAGCTGTGAAGGACTGCTTTAAAGCCAAAATCTCTGCTGTTTCTTTCTTATCACAGAGGTATCATATTCAACTTGGTGTAAATCTGCTGGTTTCTCCTGAAGTCCGAGTACCATGGAGGAAATTTGTTTGGGATAGATTTATCACTCCCAAACATCGTTTTATCATGTGGTTAGTCATGTGGGATCGGTTGCACACAAAGAATCGAATTGCTAGATATAATACTAATATGGATCTGGTTTGTCTGCTGTGTGGAGCAGAGAATGAAGACATAGAACATCTTTTTTTCAAGTGTACATACAGCAAGAGATGTTTAGAAGCTATCAAAGGCTGGCTTCATTGGAATGCACAGTCCATCAATCTCCACAGGCTCCTGCATTGCATTTATCATGCCAAGCATGTGTCGAGTACATATAAAAGTATATTCTTCTCCTGTCTTGCTGCAACAGTATACCATCTTTGGAGAGTAAGAAATGATGTACTTTGGAATCAAAAATTGTGGCAAGTGCATCATACAGTTAGTAGAATTCAAAGAGATTGTAAATTTCGATTGCTTAGTATATTTCCTTGTAAAGCTTCTAGGAAAGATAGAGATTTTTTTACCAGGTTGCTTTGATCTGTATTAGTCAGATATTAGGGATGATTGGTTGGGTCTGTTATCCCGGTTGACTACTGTGGGTTCTTGTATATGTATTGGGTGCACAAGTGGTGGTTGTATTGGTTTGTTTTTGAGTAATACAATGGCTTATTCATCAAAAAAAAAAACTATGTATGGATATGGCAATAATCTGTCTTGACCGTAAACAAAGAACCAAAAAAAAAAACAAAAAGAAAAATCCACGTCAACTCATGATAATTAATAATTTCACATTTTATTAATTAATTTTGTGATATATATATATATTAAAATAACTTTTTCAGTCAAATAAACTAACTTAGATGGTATAACCATGATCAAATTAAATAATGGCAAACTTTATACTAAAATAATAATAATAATTGGTACATGTACGTACAAAGAAAGTAAAAAAAAAAGTAAGAATATAGCCCATTATAATATACTTCAAAAATCCAAACAGTTCATTTTATTCATTTATTAAACACAAACTAGAAACATCAATATGGAAAGATCCATACAAATATCTCTGGCACTAAACTAACTGTAGTTGACGCAAACGAATCAAACGAAAACAGAAAAATACATATATATATATATAATGACAAAGTTGGTGTTGATAAAAGTCATCAAATGATCACCAACACTCGTAGAACTTGATATCAACCCTAAGACGAAAGTAAACTGCACCCTCAAAAGAATCAGTGGTGATAGTGGCAATCCCACGGTGCATGAAGAAATCTCCGGTGCCACCGACGACCGAGATGTCCCTAGCCTTGACCATGGTGGGGTCGGCTCCGGCAAAGCCGATGGTGCCCCGACCCACTTCGGTGTTGTTGAGGACGAAGGTGAAGCCCAGCCAGGCCGTGTAGGTGTTCTTGGTGTCGTAGATGTAGAACCCCTGAGCCCTACCCACCGGCCCGGACCGGAGTTTGTTGTCGAGGGTTATGGGGTCATCGAAAACGACGACGTTTCCGAAGTGGAACTGGCCGGCCAGGATGGTCAAGTTGGCTCCTTGAGGCGCCGCCACTATGGCAGACGTGGCGTTGGCGGCGTTTTGACCGTTGTAGATGATGTCGTGGAAGTAGAGCATTAGGGTTTTGCATGGCTTGTAATAAGGCTTCTTATTGTTGTTGTTTTCTAATGGTTTGGCTAAAGAGAAAGGAGAAAAAGAAGACAGAGAGAAAAGCATGAAAAAGATAATAAATATCATTGGATTTTTCATTCCCATTTTTCTTGGTTGTATTGTACCAATTAATAGAGAAGATATATCTAATTAAAGCGAGAGAGAGAGTGTGAGTTTTGATCAATATTCACCAACATATATCTATATATAGAGAGAGACTTTGAGTTTGCTTTACTGTGTTTCCACATTTGTGCTTTCATGCATTTGGAATTTTATCACGAATCTTTACCAAACTTTTGTTTTTATACAGAGATATTATTGAAAATTGATTTTTTTTTTATTTTTATTTTGAACTTTCATGTTGTTTTGATCATTTTTCGCAAAATAGTATTTGTCTAAAATTCGATCCGTTGTCTAAATTTTTCGACTAACTGTCTAAAATTTTCGATCGGCTATTTGAATTTTTTCACTACCTGTTTAAATTTTCGACTAGTTGTCTAAATTATTAAAAACTATTTTGAAAATATTTATTAAAACTGAGCTAAAGTGCAAAAGCACTTTGAAAAATAGAAGTTTTTGCATAATGACTCTTCTATAAATTGTGATTAAGAAGTAGTTGTAGTTGATCAATATATACATGTTTACTTTTAAAAGTCACCCCTCTTTATTTCATTAATATGTCAATAATTAGAAAAATAATATCATCACATTTTTTTCACACAAATTGTAAATACATATTTATGTGTGTATATATATATTTTTTAAATTACACATGTTGTGGGACTCTAAATATTTAGGTATAGGAGCACATTATTTTTACGAGTATTTAAAAAATATGCAGTAATTATATTTTGTGTGTAATAAATGCGCTAATACTAATATTATTACACTTAAAAATAGATTAATATAATATTTCATAACTCTATGTTATAGAAATGTGCTTAAATCGAAGTATATATATGCAACGTATTAATATTATAGCATAAAAGATAAAGAATAAAGAATATTGTATTGTAAGTGAATTATTGAAAGCTATAAAATATTGACGATTTTCTTCAATATTCTCGTGAAGTTTATCGATCATATTCTATATTTATACACACCATCATGAAGTTGATATCCATTACGTAATTTTACTCTTTAAATGTTTAAATTTCTACTTAGTTAAGTAATTTTCAACTTTATTCCATCGCTATGAGAAAATAAAATTTCCTTATATTTTAATTAGCTAAAGAAGCTCCACTTGAAAATTCAAAGCTAAACCCCACTTGAACTTTCCAAGCTAATAATTTTGTTAGTTGTTAGTCAATCATTTTCTAAATGCTTAAATTTCTTCACAAACTTATTGATTGGTCATGTTATAAAGTCAATAAAACTATAAAAGGGCATATTACTCTTCTCCATCTTTTTTTTTTTTCTAAAAATGAAATTGCAGTAAAAATACTTAAAGTTTGTGTTTACTCATCTCCATCTCTTTGTTTTTTCTAAAGTAGACTCTCTGTCTGCTTACAACATGATACTAGGTCGACCATGGATATATGAAATGGAGGCAGTCCCTTCAACATACCACCAAGTTCTAAGGTTCCTAACTAAATGGGGAGTAAAAGAAATCAAAGGCCAACAGAAAGATTCAAGAGCATGTTACCAGACTACCATAAAGGCCAAACCCGCTCAGTTATAGCAATTACAGGAAGACAGACAGACTGACTCCCAGATGAACCAACTAGACATGGAGAAGTTGGACGAAGTTCAGATACATCCAGACATCCCAGATCACAAAGTCCAAATCGGATCACGATTGGACCCTGACATCAAAACTAAACTCATTGATTTTCTTTCTGTCCATTATGATTGTTTTGCTTGGTCCCATGCAGACATGACCAGAATTGACCCCGAAGTGATTGTCCATAAATTGCAGGTTGATCCAGACTACCCACTAAAGAAGCAAAAAAGAAGAAAATTTGCCCCTGAAAGGAACAAAGCCATTAACGAAGAAGATCAAAAGCTCATTGATAATGGGTTCGTGAGGGAGGTGCATTATTCCGACTGGTTGGCCAACGTAGTTGTAAGGACCAATATTTTCAGTATGAAAAATTAGGTCTAGTCGTGTCTGGAATGGTCTTATGTTATGTCTGGAGTTTGTTCGTTTTTAGTAAGTGACCACGCCAGCCTGTGTGTACAGCAATGTTGTTAGTGATTAACAGTTGTTGGTTGTTTCTGGTTTATACCTAATTGCAGCTAAGTATATATATTGGCCTGGTTAATTAGTTACAACCAATTCTCTTAGATCGGACGATTGGATATTGTGTTTGTATTTTCTCTTCTCTTTCTTCTGTTAATTTTTGCAGGTTCTTGCAAGAAACTCCATTGATGGTGGTTGAAGGTTTATGTGCAAGTTCTGAAGTCAAGCCATGATTGCTGAAAGAGTTCAGCTGGGTCTTAATGCCATAGATCTGAAGGTGTTCGGATATGAGATACTGTTAAAGGGAGTTTAACATTGAAGCAAGGGGATCTTGCATCTATAGCCAAGAGATTTGGTTATTTAGGGTAAAAAGCTTCACTGTATTTTGAGATAGATTGTATAGTTTTACAGGTTGATTCTTGAACTGGTTATTGTAAAATTACTTCTTGATATAGTGAGAATTATTACCCTGGTTCAAGGAACCCAAGCACTAGTCAGCTGGAATAAGTTTTCAGTGCAGACGAAGCTTGTAATTTTGCGTGTTGACTCTTATGATTTTATTGTTAATGTTCAAGCATAAATCAAGATAAAATCTAGATGAATATTGTAAAATTGGAAAGATAGGAAAAAACTTAGGTTTTTCAGTAGTCATTGTAAAGAAGAAGAATGGCAAATGACGAGTCTGCATCGACTTCACAGACCTCAACAAGGCATGTCCAAAAGACTCATTCCCATTACCACACATAGACATGCTGGTAGACGCCATAGCTGGTCATGAACTCCTAAGCTTCATGGATGCATACTCAGGATACAACCAGATCTTGATGCATCCAGACGACCAGGAAAAGACAGCCTTCATGACCAACTTGGGCATATTCTGCTACAAGGTCATGCCATTCGGATTGAAGAACGCAAGAGCAACTTACCAGAGATTAGTCAACAAGATGTTTGTCGACTTGCTGGGGAAGACGATGGAAGTCACATTGATGACATGCTCGTCAAATCCCTCATTGCAGAGGACCATATCAGCCATTTAAAATAATCTTTTGACATTCTTAGGAAATATAACATGAAACTGAATCCAACTAAATGTTCTTTTGGTGTGACTTCAGGAAAGTTCCTTGGGTACCTAGTAACTCAAAGGGAAATCAAGGCTAACCTAGCACAGATAGATTCAATCCAAAGGATTCCTTCCCCAACGTGCATAAAAGACGTACAGAAGTTAACTGGACGCATCGCAGCACTCAGCCAATTCATCTCAAAGTCATCAGAACGATGTCACCTCTTCTTTAACACACTAAGGAAATAAAAAACCTTTGAGTGGACAGCTGAATGTGAAGAGGCACTAGCCTAAATAAAATAGTACCTGACCAGCCCGCCTCTCCCTTCAAAGCCAAATGACAATGAAACATTATTCATCTGTCTAGCAGTATCCGAGGCGGCAGTTAGCGCGGTCCTAGTCCGAGAAGAGGAAGGCAAGCAATCTCCAGTCTACTATGTAAGCAAAGCCTTGCTTGATGCAGAAACCCAATATAGCCAGTTGGAGAAGCTTGCACTAGCACTCATCCAGGCAGCAAGGAAGCTACGCCCATACTTCCAGTGCCATCCAATAACGGTCCTGACCATCTTCCCACTCAAAACAATCCTCCATAAACCGAAACTATCAGGTAGACTTACCAAGTGGGCGGTAGCGCTCAGCGAGTATGAAGTAACATACAAGCCACAGACTTCCCTCAAATCTCAGGTATTAGCAGACTTCATTGCAGATTTTACACCTTACATGCATGTGCAAGCAGAAAAAGAACTTTGTTGTCTGACCGAGGGACAGTCAGCCGAAATCTGGAAGTTGCAAGTAGACGGCTCAAGTAACACTAAAGGAAGCGGACTCGGACTCGTCCTGACTTCACCCAAAGGTGACGTAAACGAACAAGCAGTTCGATGCGGGTTCAAAGCTACCAACAATGAAGTTGAATACGAAGCAATGATAGCTGGACTCGGACTAGCCAAAGACATGGGAGTCAAAAGGATCGTGGTCTTCAGTGATTCTCAATTGGTAGTCAACCAAATGCAAGGTAGCTACCAGGCCCGGGATAACAAGATGATAGCCTACCTCAACAAGACTAAAGAGTTGCAGTCGGTTTTCGATGAGTTCACTATCAACCAAGTACCAAGAGGGGAGAACAGTCATGCAAATGCATTAGCAAACCTTGGATCCTCCATCCAAACAACCGATCCCAAGACAATACCTGTAGTATATCTCCAATGACAGTTGTCTGGAAAGATGAAGAAGAGTAAGTTAGTGACATCTCCAACAACCAAACATGGATGGCTCCAATAGTCGAGTACTTGGAGCAGGACATACTTCCCAAAGATAAGAACGAAGAACGTCGGGTCAAGGCTCAATCAGCCTGCTTCACTATTATACGAGGTAAACTCTATAAATGTTCCTTTTCTGGTCCATATTTGAAATGCATTAACCCTGCAGAGGCCAAATACATACTGGCTGAGTTGCATGAAGGAGAGTGCAGCAACCACTCTGGGGTACGAAGCTTGGCGCACTGCGCCCTAACACAAGGCTACTACTGGCCAACTATGCGAGCCGTCTCCTCCGACTATGCAAGACGATGCGAAATATGCCAACGGTTCATTCAAATATCCCACCAACCTCTGGAGCGTCTCATCTCAATCACATCCCCTTGGCCATTCATGAAATGAGGGATGGACATAGTTGGCATGCTTCCAACCGCACCAGGACAGAAGGTGTACATTATTGTAGTAACTGACTACTTCAACAAGTGGATTGAACCAGACTCGTTCCACCAAGTCAGAGACAAAGAAGTAAAGGGCTTCATTTGGAAGAATGTAATTTGCAGGTATGGAGTACCGAAAAAGATCGTAACGAACAATGGCTCTCAAATCATCAGTTTTGACTTCCAAGACTTCTGCAAATTCTAGAATATCAAGCTCAGCTTCTCCACGCCAAGATATCCCCAAACAAATGGACAAGCAGAGTCATCCAACAAGACTATCATGAACAACATCAAGAAGCGCCTTGAAAAAGCTAAGGGAAGATGGGCTGACGAGTTGCTAGGTGTCCTTTGTTCCTACCGAACCACAGCAAGGACTTCAACGGGAGAGACACCTTTCTTGTTAGCCTACAGGATGGAGGCAGTCATCCCTACCGAGAGTGGAGTTCCGACAGCCAGATATGAGCTGACAACAGACGAAGTGAATTGGGAAAACATGTGCTACGAACTCGCACCATCAACGAAAGAAGGGACAAACCACTCTTAAGAGTCTTAGTCTATCAACAAAGCATAGCCAAACATTACAACAAGAACATCTGCACTCGGACATTCAAAGTAGGAGATTGGGTACTACGAAAAGTGTTCCAGAACACAAAGGAAGCAGGAGCAGGTAAGCTCGCCCCAACATGGGAAGGTCCCTACCTGATCACGAAGGTAGTCGGACATGGGGCATACATGCTACAAACTAAAGAAGGATGCGAAATTAACAACAGTTGGAACGCTATCCACTTAAAACAGTATCACTTTTAACTCAATCCATTCTTCTTTCATTTTCTTTCATCAATGATCTCACGGGATCTTCATTCAAGCAACATACTAACACTATCATGCAGGAAGTGTCAGAACTACATTCGGGCTTGATCCCTGCAAAGGGTATGTAGGCAGCTCCACGGAGCACATCCCCCTATCACAACCATTTTTTTTCGTGATTCTACATATACAACGAATAGATCAATAACAAATCTAAGTATAAATTGACTGAGTAACTTCGTACTTAGATTGGGGGAATAAGATACTAATACTTCATAAATCATGTAGCCATCCGGCATTCAATACAACAACTTAAAGAACACTAACACAAGCTACAACCAGTCAGAATACAACAAAACTAGGTCAGTTAGGTCAGGATACAATACTACATAAGAAAAAGTCCATACAACAACTAAAAATACATAAGATGAGACAAACTCAGTCATCCCCCAACAGAGAACTTGAACAAAGGAGGAATCAATCATCTGCAACTAGATCATGAGCAATCATGACACCAAAAGAAGTGACTAACTCTTCGGCACGGGTCGTCTCTTCAGCCATCATCTTCTCCAATTCCTCAAAGTTTTCCATCCACTGGCCATTATGCCACGACACTCGATCTCAGCTTCTAGCCCAATCACTAACATTCGATTCTCCAACGAAGCTACCTCAGCTTTCAACACATTCAACTAGACACACAAGTAAGAACCACCAAGCGACTCAACAATCAGTCAGATGAACCATTCATTAAGGCACAATTAAGAAAAACAAGTTATCAACAATTAGTCAGATAGACAAACCTAACATCAAAGATATACACGGCAAAGATTTCGTGTTAAACAAACAGATAGACTATTATACCAATTAAATTACAAAATGACCAGTTAGTCAACCAGTCAATCTGAAAGTACCCTTAAAGCAAGATATGCCTATTGAATAAATTAGGTCTTTACTAGTTAGTCAGACAGACCACTAATTCAGAAAAAAGAACTATATGGATCAGAATACTATCCTAAAGTAACTAAAACAAAAAAAATTACATTTATCACCATCACAAAAAGATCAAACAGAAACTCCCTGATTGGTCATATAAGGCCATGAATGTAAGGGTGAAAAAAGAAGTGGTCAACCATCAAGAGGCCCTACCAAAAGGTCCTCAATTTTCCCTAGGAAACACCTAAAAAGTCTCAAAGACAAATGAAGTTCATGAGAAGTAGGCCACTTGGCCATCCTGGAGGAGCACTTGGCCCACTCAGCCATCTCCCCTGGGCACACAGCCTCATCGGCAGGCCACTCGGCCCAAGCACACGAGTCACTCGGCCACCCCGGCAGAGCACTCGACCATCCCGGAGGAGCACTCGACCCACTCAACCATCTCCCCCGGGCACACAGCCTCATCGGTAGGCCACTCAGCCCAAGCACACGATTCACTCGGCCACCCTGGCAGAGCACTCGCCCATCCCGAAGGAGCACTCGGCCACCCAGAGGAGCACTCGACCACCCTAGCAGAGCACTCGACCATCCCGGATGAGCAATCAGCCATTCGTCCATCTCTCCTGGCCACTCGGCCATCCCGGAGGTGCACTTGGCCCACTCGGCCATCTCCCCCGGGCACACAGCCTCATCGACAGGCCATTCGGCCAAAGCACACGAGCCACTCGGCCACTCCGGCGGAGCACTCAACCATCCCAGAGAAGCACTCGGCCCACTCAGCCCAAGCACACGAGTCACTCGGCCACCCCGACGGAGCACTCGGCCACCCCGAAAGAGCACTCGGCCATCCCAGAGGAGCACTCGGCCATCCCAGAGGAGCACTCGGCCACCCCGGCGGAGCACTCGGCCATCCCGAATGAGCACTCAGCCACTCGGCCGTCTTTCATGGCCACTCATCCACTCGGCCACTCAGCCATCTGGCACCTAGCCACTCGCCCATAGGCCACTCAGCCTACTCGACCACTCAGCCATCTGACACTCATCCACTCGGCCACCTGCCCACTCGTCCACTCAGACATCTGGCACCTAGCCGCTTGGCCTATTCGGCCACTCATCCACCTGGCTACATAGACACTCACCCCGTTTGGCCAAAAAGCCTTAAGGTCCCATGGTGCATATAATTCGACATTATAAACTCTCTAGCTAGAATTAATTCTAACTAGAGAGTGAGGGACAAACTGTAGGGGACAAAAATTGTCTATAATTAAAGCCCATCTAGTCAGCCAGACTAGCTTGCCAGGCCCAATAAGCAATCAAGGCCCAAAACCTATGTAAATGGGCTTAGCCATCCAAAACAAGTTAGCTGGTACTCAGACCCAAGCCCAGGTGCATTCAGTCAGTCAGGGACATTGAAGCAGTCAAAATGCAACCACTAAGAATGAGTCGGATGAGCGAGATAGACGAAGGGAGAACGAAAAGAAGAAAACGACTATAAAGAAGACCCTCAGGGGTTAAGAAGGGGGGAGTGAACAATCACTTGACTATCTTTTTACTTTCTTATTAAAATGAAGCTATTCTCTCTCTGGACGATCCAGTCACGCAGGTCCAATTAGTTAGTCTGATCTGACCTCACCGGACTTAACCCAGCCGTTCAGTCCCCCCGTCATCACCACCATCACTCCAACCATTCCATTACTCATCCATCAGTTACTACTTCATTATTTACATCTTAGTTTTATTGCTTTCAATCATCTTTTGTCACAGCCCAAAAAACTTGAGCGTCGGAGTTGGTTTGGCTCACACCTCACCGGTGCTCCCAATCTCGTCTCTCTCTCTTTGTTCTTGATAGGTTGTTGGTGCCCGTCTAATCAATTGTAGAAAATCACATCTACACGTACACCTAGTCACGACCATGAAATAGACCCATCATTAAACTTCAATTCCGTAACCTAACCTCGGGAAGCCCTAATTCCACCAAACGAGGTAGTGGAATCAAACCCCAAGCCCCTGGGCAAAAACCCTAAGAAAATACCCAAAAACCCATTTCTGAAGGTAGGGTAGCGCTACAGCGCTACATACAGCACCTTCAGCACACTGAGTTTCTTCTTCGAATTTCCCCAAGCCAAAACTCCCTAGAACCCCTCCAAACCTCAACTACACTTCAAAACAAGCCTACCATTCACCACATCTCATCCCACATGGCCCAACAATCTCAAATTTAGCCACATGCACCATCAAACAAAGAAAACAAGAATTAAACCCAACACTTAAGAAAAACTAGAGATAACCCAGCAACTCAGATGATCAAGCTCAGAATTCCTTACCTTTGATGGGGAATTCGACCCTAGGTTGTCCTCCAAGCCTTTCCAGCCTTTAACTCCTCAGTTCCCAAAGCTTAATTCCTTTAACTTTCATCCAAAACCCAAGTTCAAAAATCATCTCTAACAAAGCTCGGAAAACTCATTCCTGCTAAACCCTCTAGCTTCACTAAGGTCCCTTGCCCCAAGCTCCAGCCTAAGCTTCCTCTGAGTTACAGCCTCAAAAATCTTCAAGGAGAGTGAGAGAACATGTGATCGATAGGGAGAGGGAAAAAGAGTCTTTGTTTTTCCTCTTTCTTTTTTCCTTTTTCTTCCTTCAGCCTCTACTACTTTCTAAAAATTCCACTAAGTCTATAAAGGCAGAATATCACTTATCTTCTTTTAGCCACCTAAAAGACCATTTTGCCCTCCCATTAAAACCTAAGTCTTAAAACATTTTAAGGGCATTTTGGTCATTTGTTCCCAATTCCCGCTAATTCCTCGAGTGTCCCTAATAATTATCGCTTAACCCCGACTGTAACGCCCTACTCCCTTAGAGTCGTTACTAAGTGAGTTTAAAGACGTGGGATCAGCTCGCTAATCGAGGTTTTAGAATAAACAGTGTAATTAAGCCATAAACAGAGGAAACACTTTAGAAATAATTCCATTTCATTGAAAACCATAAAAGTTTGACATCTGGGATCCCAAAATACAATTTAGAAACATTTACAATACATAAACTGAACCAAGTCGACTAAACGACAAAATTTAGGTTTATTTACAAACATCTCCCAAAATCCACTGGCCGTGGCGGCCAGGCTGGCCCAACATGTACACACCGCCTCACGCCTGCTACACTCATGGTTGGCTGATCTTCTCTTTACCCTTACCTGCACCACAGAGCATCTGTGAGCCGAAGCCCAGCAAGAAAACCCACAAACAGATAACATATGCAACACATATATCAAGCATATAAACAGGCCACCAATTGGCTAAACACATACGGCCTAGCCGTCCCAGGCGTTTACCAAGCCCTGGGTTTGCGGACCACGCCGTGAGGATATCCCATGTATCCTTTTAGGGACTCGCCCTGGCAACTCGCACTCCACGTGCTCAACGCTGCTCCCGGCCCCTTTCCATCCTCGGCCTTGCACTCAGCGTGCCCAACGCTGTTCCCGGCCCTTCGCCGTTCTCGGTCAACACCGTTCCCGGCTCTTGCCGATCATTCACACAATAGCATTCATAGCATAACAAGCAATTACAGAATACTAGCTAATTCAATCAAAGGGCTACGCCCTGCAGTTTAAACACATTGGCCCCAGCCCTGAATATCAGTTCTATTCAGACACAATGGGCCCAGCCCTGCATACAAGCTCTATGGGAACAAGGGTTTTCTTACCTGAGTCCCGAGCTTTCCGAGCACCGATGCCCTGAGCACAGTCCTCTAACTGGAGCCTTGTCGAAACCCTAGTCACAACACATTAACAATATCCATCCATCAAGTTCTAATCCAATAAATATCTTTGAGTCATAACCCTAACCTCCAAGACCTTGAATTCTATCAATCCGGGTGACAAAATCCATCCCAAGCCTTAACCATTGAATTTCCAAGCTTAAACACCCTTAAAAACACAAACTGGCACTAAGAGCCGCGGCCCCACCCTCAAGCGTCGCGGCTAGCCTCAAAACAGAGGCTAGCACCTCACTGACCCCTACACGGGCCGCCGAACGCACACCAAGCGCCGCGGCGCGCATGAACTTCTCGGCCTCCCATGGCCGCGCGCGCACACGGGCCACGGCGCGTCCCTTCTAGGGCCGCGGCCCTCTCCTCCAAACCTAGATTTCCTCACCTTCTTTCTACACTTTTCCTCAAGCCAATTCACCCAAAACTTAGCTAACAATCCTAGTTAATCAACACAATCATTTTAGCTCAATATCAGCATCAAAACCCATAAAAATCTGCTCCAAAACCCAACTAAAATACTCAAACACAGATCAAGCTTGACTAACATGCATACTCTAACAAACCAACTACAATTCTCAGCATAACCTTTATAATTAAAGCTTACCTTTGCTGAATTCAAACTCTAAAGTTGATCCTTAATTCTCAAGCTCCAAGCTCCCAAGATTTCTCAGCTGAAATCCTTCTAGTTTCTAGCCAATTCCTCCAAGTTTCTCCCTAGGCTTCCAAAGAGAAGATATCCACTTGCTTAGAGAGAAAGATATAAGAGTTGCCTTCAGCTGGGAGAAAAACTAATGTCAGTTTCTAAAACTTCTCAATAATTCCTCCTTTTTGTTTTACTTAACTTAAGTCTAAAGGGTTACCTCAAGGCTCGGGGTACCAAAATGTCGCCGAGGGCAAAATGGTAAATTTCCCCAATATTCCCTCCTAAACATTATATCCTCAAATATATCTCCAAATATTTATTTTCATAACCCGATAACCCCATATAATAACTAATGCCCAAACTACCCCTCGACTCGCCCCGAGTCGGATTCTCAACCCCGTTGTGACTTCCTGGCTAACCGCTTCCCAGGACTGTCTCGGATCGTGATGCACAGACATATCACATATATAACTTTGATCACATTTATACCCCTAATATCCAGACGGGGCCCACATGCACATTTAACTCAATTAAACATGCATCATTATCATATATACACACATAAATCCACATATTAACACATATTAAATCACTTATTGCCCTCTAGGCACACTAATCAAGGCCCTAAGCCCGATTAGCAAATTCGGGTCATTACACCGACACCTAGCTTGTTAGAAAAGCTTATACAGGATCTTTATTTATTTTCATGTATATCTAATATTAAACAAATTAATACGAGATAGCCTAAAACATGTTTCTAAAATTGAATTCAAGAGAAACAAAGAATAGAATACTTACAGTATATGCAGCGGAATTAAAGAGTCCTTCCTTCAGTTTTTCTAACTCTTGTATCCTCTCTGTCGCAGAGTATTATCAAGAAACTGAACCGATCTTCTATTTTCTTCACGATCTTCCAATGTATCCTTAGAACCACCTAGACTAGTGTGGGCAATTCTCAACACATGAGATAGATATAGAGAGAAGAAGAGAAAATAACAAAGTGGCTTAGAAAAGGACTTGTGTTTAGAGAGAATATAAAACTATCAGAAAATCTGACTTGTGACTTATCTGTTGTCTCTAAAATCTTCTCTCTAAGCACTCCTTTTATAGACTCAATTAGGCCATTTAATTTAATTAAAAAATCAATAAAATAACAGCCATTTTGAAGCCCTAGGTCAAAATTATCATGGGCTATAGGCCCGTGAAATTTCCCATTTGATTATAAGCCCATTGGACTTAAAATCAAGGCCTGTATTATTTTCTATTGATTTAATTAATTAAATAATTATTTAAATCCTTTATCAAATTAATTATTTATAATTTGAACCTTGATTTAAATTTATTTATTAATTTAGATACCAATTTATCTTAATTAATAAATCTGCCATAATTTCTCTTTTCTTCTCAAAATTACACAACTCTGTGAAACTATCCAAAATTGACCTGGTCAACTTTGATAATTCTAATTGATAATTAAATCAATTAATTGAGACTATCTAGATGATTTTATCCAAGGTACATTGGGGACCATGGGCCTATGAAATCAAGCTCCAATAAGTTATCATAAATCTAACAAATAAATTTACTAACTTATTAATTCCTCGTGACTCCACTATAGACTTGGAATTGCACTCTTGAATTCATAGAACACTCTATAACAAATATAGATACGCTATTAATTATCCATTGTTACAACCATAATTGTCACTCAATCCTCTATAGACGGTCTACAATGAGACAGGACTAAAATACTGTTTTACCCCTCATTGTATTTTATCCTTAAAACACTTAGTTCCTTGTAAATGATATTTCAGTAAACTAATTTAATTACTGAAATGAGATCTCTATCATTTATCACCTTGAACCAAACTAAAAGGAAACCATCGTTTCACTTCTTCAACATAAGCTATAGATGTTCATATCTATGATTAACACTCCCACTCAATTATACTACCGAGTTCCCAAGATGTAAGTATGGGCTAGTCCGTAGGGTAAGCTGGTAACGAACAAGTCAAAGAACTCAAATAATACAATAAGTTAGAATACTAACCACTCAGAATTGAGATTGAATTGACCTATGGTCAACTATATGATATGAATAGAATAGATAATAACGATATGTTTACTCATCTTATCAGCTGTCAATATCGGTCCTGTCCGATGTAACAAATACATCCGATCTTATCTACTTTGCTAATGTTCTGGAAAGAACATAACACTGTAATGTGTAAGTAGATCATATCGTAGATTGGCAAGTCAGTGTAAATCCGGTGCACTGACTAATCTTAGGACTAACTTATTTTTGAACATATAATCATATTTATATTCCACTGTGATTACGTCACTATAAATAAAATTAGCTATATGCTCTGGATTTAATAGAAGTTTATATTAAACAAATAATCATGAAAATAAAACATGTGAGCAAAGTGATTGACCAAGTCAAAAAATGATTTCTATTCTTTTATTGATAATAAAATGAGATTACAAAGAATTTGGGTTTTAATTAGAGCATAAAACCCCAACATAGCTAATCACCAACTATTTCCCTCAATGTCAAATAGTCTCCAATATATTTCCCGAATTCCCAAAAATACCCTTAGGCTCCCCCAAGCCGGGAATAAATCCCCACTGTGACTTTTTCGCTAAACCGCTCACTAGGATCGCCTCAAGTCACAAGCTACAAATATATCCACATAATAATGCGGTCTCAAAATTTTATCACAAATAATTACATTTATGCCCTTAACGGGCCAAAATTACGAATATGCCCTTTTAATCTAATCAGGGCCTACATGCATACAAATACACATAATCATGCATCTCATATATCCAAATAATCATATAAGCATGCTTATCACATAATCATGCATTTAATCATTTAAATCACACATAATCCAGTTTTGCCCTCCCAGCACACTAATCAAGGCCTTTAAGCCTTATTAGTAATTTTGGGTCGTTACAACTATCCCCCCTAATGAGAATTTCATCCTCGAAATTTACCAGAACAACTCGGGATATTGATCCCGCATCGCTGACTCAAGGTCCCAGGTTGCCTCCTCAACCCTACTATTCCTCCATAACACTTTAACCAGAGGAATCGTCTTATTCCGTAGGACTTTATCCTTTCGATCCAAAACCTGAACCGGTCGCTCCTCATAGGATAAATCTATCTGCAATTTCAAGTCTTCTTATTCAGCACATGTGTCGTATCTGAGACGTACTTCTAGAGCATAGAAACATGGAATACGTCATGAACTCCTGACAACGATGGTGGCAAAGCTAACCTGTAAGCCACCTGTTCGATCCTTTCCAGGATCTCAAAAGGTCCGATGAATCTAGGGATCAGCTGGCCCTTCTTCCCAAATCTTCTCACCCCTCGCAGTGGTGAAACTCGCAAAAACACGTGGTCCCCAACCTGGAACTCCACGTTTCTACGCTTGGGATCAGCGTAGCTTTTCTATCTGCTCTGTGAGGCGAGCATCCTAGCTCGGATTTTCTCAATAGCTTCATTTGTCTTCTGAACCATGTCTGGTCCCAAATACTTCCTCTCACCCATCTCGTCCCAATGAATGGGTGATCTACATCTCCTCCCATATAACATCTCATAGGGAGCCACTCCAATCGTTGATTGGTAACTGTTGTTGTATGAAAACTCAATCCATGGGAGATACTTACTCCACGATCCCTCGAAATCGATAACGCATGCCCTAAGCATATCCTCCAACACCTGGATCTTCCTCTCAGACTATCGATTAGTCTGAGGATGAAAGGTCATGTCAAACTTCAACTGAGTCCCCATAGCCTTCTGCAAACTACCCCAAAACTTGGAGGTAAAAATAGGATCCCAGTCTGACACTATGGACTTAGGAACCCCATGGAGACGTATGATCTCCCTCACATATAATTCTGCATACTAATCCATCGTATATGTCGTCTTCACTGGAAAGAAATGAGTTGATTTGGTGTATCTGTCCACTATCACCCACACCGAGTCATGAAGCCCTGCAATCCTGGGTAGACCTCCCACAAAGTCCATTGTAATATCCTCCCATTTCCACTTGGGAATACCCAAAGGATGAAGCAACCCTGCTGGTCGCTGATGCTCAGCTTTCACTTGCTGACAGGTTAAACATCTGGCCACGTACTCCACCACATCCTTCTTCATCCTGGGCCACCAATATAACGTCAGTAGATCCTGATACATCTTCGTGGTACCCGGATGAAGTGAGTACGTCGTAGTATGCAACTCATCCAATATCTCTTGTCTGATCCCCACATCAGCTGGGACACAAATATGCCCCTCATACCGTAACAAACCAACCTCAGAGATAGAATAGTCCTTAGCTACTCTCGCTAAGACATTCTCTCTAACCTCCTATAATTGAGCGTCTACCAACTGACTGTAATGCCCAAATTTCCTAATAAGGTTTAGGACCTTGATTAGGAGGCCGGGAGGGCCATAATTGATTTATTGTGTTATTAAATGATAATATACATGTTTAGGTGTATTAAATATGCATGTGAGCTCATTTCTGAGTAATTGGGTGATTTTCATATTTTGGCCATTTCGGGCATATTTGGCATATATGTGATATGTGTGTGGTGCTTTATTATTGTTTGGTTATGCTAGGATTACTCAGCACAAGACTATCCTAGGAGGTAAGCTATTGGGAAAGTCACAACGAGATTCCATTTTCAAGAAATAAAAAGAACGTTCAAGAAGTTATCTCTCCCTCAAGGTTCCATTTTCGTCTCCCGATCCCATTTTCGAAGATAACTTGAGTTTTAGGACTCGGATTCAAGTGAGGATCGAGGCATAGAGATCCTAGGGAAGATTAGAAGCTTATTAGCTGAAGGATTTAGTTGGGAACAACTCAATCAGAGGTAATTCAAGTTTTAAGTTCTAAGTTTTTTTTAAAAGTTTTTAAGCTTGACTTGTATTTTGTGTTTTGATGAGTTTTTGATAGATTTGAGACTTGGGTTTTGTTGGTTTTCGATCATGGGGATGTTTGGGAACTTTGATCTTGGGATTTGGGGATGTTTGGATAGGTTTTTAGAAGGTTTTTAAAGGGAGAAAATGAGGTTTTTGGCTGGGATCGTGGTAGGGCCGCGACTCTATTCTAGGGCATCGCGACCTAGGCTTGATGAAGGAGGTGGCTTGCTGTCAGGGCAGTTAGGGCCGCAGCGCAAGGAGGAGCGCCACGTTGCTAGGCTCAGGCAGAAAAGGGTTCTGCCTCTGTTTGGAGGTAGGTCGCGGCGCTTGGGAGTTAGGGCCGCGGCGCTTGAGGGTATTTAAGACCGAAATGATGTCTTAAGCTTGGGAACTCAAACCTTAGGCCTCAGGATCATTCCTGCTACCCGGTTTAGTGGGATTTGATGTCTTGGAGGTTAGGTTTTGGTTCCAGAATTGGTTTTAGAACTTGAACTTTATGGATCACCATTTGTGGTTGTGACTAGGTTATCACTAGAGGCTTGGAATCGGGATTGTGCTTGTGGCTCGTTTATTGGTAACCTGTGCTTGGACCAAAGGTAAGAAAACTGCACGCCATATGTGACATGCATGGTTATTCTTGATGCATGTTGGATGTTTAAATGTAAACATTGATAGCATATTGAATGCTTAGCAATCTTGCTCATTTGCATATGGTTATTATTGAGGCATGCTGGATGATTAAGTGTGATGCATGTGATGCACGAGAAACATGTGATTATGGCATGCCATGAATATTGACTATGAGGTTGATCAGAGCTTGAGTCTCTGTGTTTGTGCATGATCATAGTTGTGCTAGCAACTGTTAAGTAACCATGCTGAATGCCCTACGTTTAAATATTCGACATATGACATATGCTTGGTAGCATTGCTTACTATGCATGGTACTGACTAATTAGTCAGATTTGGCAAAGGTGCCAGTATCAACTGTGAAGCTGGGACTTATTAGTCAAGTTCGACAGTGGTACTAAGCACTAGTCACACAGTGCTGACTTATAAGTCAGGACGGCCTTAGCGTGTTCAACGTAAGCCAACAAAGATTAGATCTAATCGACATCTGCATTAGATGACTCAACAAGTGCATTAATGCCGGACCGACCTCAAGTTCGATGAAAACTAAAAACGCTTGTGTGACTTACCCAGCAATCACTCATTTGTTTAAGTTAGTGACTACCCATCAGTCACTCATCTGTTAAAGCTAGTGACTACCCATCAGTCTCCCATCTGATTAGAGCCATTGCAGGAAAGCCCAGGTAACGGTTTCATTACACGGCTATAGGCACCGAGCCCCATAGTGACTTGCTTATCAGTCACCCAGTATGGTTAACAGAACCTCCAAGTGATATTCACTCATCTGTTCAGAGCTATGAGCTCTGTATGATCATTATGATCATCATTTGCATGGCTTTGGGTACTGAGCCCCGTAGTGACTTGCTTGTTGGTCACTCACTATGGTTTACCAGAACCTCAAGTGTTGAAACACTCATCTGATTAGGATTGACTTGATAGTCATCCAATCAAGAGGGCAGGATTTCTTATCCTTGATTCCCCAGTATTATCTGAGTTTATTTGCATGCTTGAATAGAGCTATGTTTGCTAGGCATGCTAGATATGATTTGATATCATGATATGACTGTTCATGAGCATTTTCTTGCTGGACTTCGGCTCACGGGTGCTTTGTGGTGCAGGTAAAGGCAAAAGAAAGCTGGACCATCCTTGAGTTGGAGAGCTTAGGTGACAATGTGTACATATGCAGCTGCTCGACCGCCACGGCCGAGGTTTGAAGGAGAGGAACTAGGGTTAAACCCTGTTTTGCCGCTTAGATCGGCTGGTTGTAAATATTTTCTTGTAATGGACTTTTAAATTATATTTTTGGGATCCCAATGTATACATTAAATGTTCTAGTGAAACATTATATCTTAACCAAAAAATTTAATCCCTAAACCGCTAATCATACTTAGTTACACGTTTATGGCCAAATGACTCGATTAGCGAGTTTAGCATTGTTTCTAATGTGCACCGTAACGGTCCCTGGAGTTTAGGGCGTTACGCTGACCTTCCTCAATCCGCTCTAATAGAGTCGACTGCAGAGTAATGTTGGCCAACCGGCCCACCACCAATTATATCCCTGCTCTGGCCATCTATTCAGCTAACTCTCTCGAAATCTTGGTGGAACTATATAACTGACCCGGGCCCCTCCTGCTCAACGCATCCGCCACTACGTTGGCTTTCCCTGGATGATAAAGAATATCACAGTCATAGTCTTTCACCAACTCCAGCTAACGTCTCTGCCTCATGTTCAGGTCCTTCTGCGTGAAAAGGTACTTCAAATCTTGTGATCGGTGTATATCTCACACTTTTCCCCGTACAGATAATGCCGCCAAACCTTCAGCGCAAATACCACCGCTGGTAACTCCAAATCATAGGTAGGATACCACTGCTCATACTCCTTCAGCTGTCATTATGCATAAGCTATAACCTTCTCGTTCACAAGTCGCCAAAAGAGTTACTCAGACTTGAAACGCAGGAGCGTAGAGTTTCAGGTCAGTGACCATGTGTTCCTTAAGGTTTCACATTTGAGAGGATTAAACCAGTTTGGTGTTCAGGGCAAGTTGAGCCCTAGGTTTTTTGGCTCCTTTGAGGTTCTGGAACAGGTTGGAGAGGTAGCCTACGAATTGGCGATGCCTCCAGCTCTATCAAGGGTTCATGATGTTTTTCACGTGTCCGTGCTCCAGAAGTATGTATCAGATTCTACGCATGTATTAAGTTATGAGAACTTGGAGCTGGACTAGGATTTATCATATGAGGAGAAGCCAGTTCAGATTCTTGACCGGAAGGATAAAGTCTTGCGAAGCAAGACCATCGCCTTAGTGAAAGTGCTGTGGAGGAACAGCAAGGTTGAGGAGGCGACGTGGGAACTTGAATCAGTTTTGCGGGAGCGGTATCCCAAGTTGTTAAGGTAATTTCGAGGATGAAACTTCTGTAAGGAGGGGATAGTTGTAGCGTCCCAAATTTGCTAATAAGGCTTAGGGCCTTGATTAGTGTGCCTGGAGGGCAATAAGTGATTTTGTTATGTTAATATGTGAATTTGTTGAGTATGCGATTAGAAATGCATGTTTAGGTGAATTCAACTTGTGGATTCAAGCAGAGGCTAAGGTAAGCTCTTAACTGTGATTCTAACCATTAAATTATGTAACTTATTGGCTGGGTTTTAGTTTTATTAAGTCTTTGAGGATTGAAGATTTAGTTTGGGATTTGATGAAGTTTTAAGCTAGCTTCTTGTTAGGTTTTGCTGCTGAGACCATAATAGAACTTCTGTGGTGATTGAATTGAATTGTTGGAATGATTTTGGGGTAAATTGGCTTGGTTTTGGTGGTGAAAATGGAAGATTTTTCTAGGTTCGAAGGGTCGGGCCGCGGCATTGTTCTTGCTGAGTCGCGGCCATGTAGAACACTTTGGAGGACAAGAAGAAGGGCGGGCTGCGGCACACCATGGATTGGGCTGCGGCGCGCATGCCTTGTTTTGGGGGTTGGGGTTTCTGGTTGATGCGGGCCGCGGCATGGGTTCTTGGGGCCGCGACGCTTAGTGAATTTTTGGACTCCAAGGAGGTTTTAGGCTCGAGAACCCAAAAGTTAAGGCTCGAGATGGATTTTATCACCAGGATTAATAAAATTCAAGGTCCCGAAGACTAGAATTATAACCCAAAGCTGTTTAATGGATTAGAACTTTATGGATGGATGTTGTTGATGTGTTGTGACTAGGTTTTCAGCAAGGCTCGGACTAGGGAACTGTGCTCAGGATATCGGTGCTCGGAATGCTCGGGACACAGGTAAGAAAACAGTTGTACCCGTAGAGTAGGGCGAGGCCCTATAGTTTGTGTTACAGGACACGACCCTATATGATTGTGTTGCAGGGCGTAGCCCCCCATTGATTATGTTTATATGTGTTTAAGTATTTTTTTAATTATGCTATGTGTGCATATATGTGAATGAACAACAAGAGCCAGGAACGACGAAGGCCGAGAACGGCAAGGCCGAGTACGACAAGGGCCGGGAGCAGCATTAAGCACGTGGAGTGCGAGTTGCCAGGGTGAGACCTCTATAGGATACCTGGGATATCCTCATGGTGTAGACCGTGAACCCAGGGCCTGGTAAAGCGCTTGGAACGGCATGGTCTTTATATGTTTAGCCTGTTGTCGATTTTATTATATGCTGATTGATAGATATGCATATGTTGATTGCTTGTGTGGAGTTTTCTTGCTGGGCTTCGGCTCACAGGTGCTCTATGGTGCAGGTAAGGACAAGGGGAAGATTGACCAACCATGAGTGTGGAGAGCATGAAGCGACGTGTACATGTTTGGCCTGTCCGGCTATCACGGCCAGGGGTATTTTTGGGAGATGTTTGTATTAAACTTAATTTTGTCGTTTAGTCAACTTTAATTATATTTTTGAGTTGTAAATATTTCTATACAGTACTTTGGGATCCCAAATGTTTAACTCTTTATAATTTTTAATGAATGACTACATTTTCAAATTATGTGACTTTTGTTATGGTTTAATTACACTTTTAACCTAAAATCTCGATTAGCGAGTTAATAGCACGTTTAAAACTCACTTAGTAATAGCTCTAAGGCAGTAAGGCGTTGCAATTTTTTTATCTTATAAATTTGTGTGATATTTATTTCTTATGAAGTCAATGAAACTCTTTTTCTTCATTAGAAACTAAAAATAGTTGATGCATGTAATACTACTCTACACTATATGATACTCTTTCTATTCTTATTTTATTATATTATTAATTTATTTTTAAATATTATTGTAATTTATACATATGTTATGTAGCCATGTAAATATATATATATATATATATGTCATTGTTTTATTTATATGTCATATATGTAGAGATTATTGATATAAATATTTATATATACTATAGAAATGTAATTCATTCTATTATATATATTAAAAAAAAGTGAACTAATTTTTATTAAAATTATATATAATGTTTTCTCCTAATTTCTTTAATAAATTTGTGTTATACATTATATCAAACATATTTTATTTATTTTTATGATATTGTTTATTTATTTAAAATTTATATAATAATTAAAAAAACACATGTTTGAATAAGTATGTTTATAACTTTAAAATTAAGTAAACGTGCATTGCACGTTGTTTCTACTTAGTATATATATATGTGTGTGTGTGTGTGTCTATATATATTATTGTGTGTGTCGTGAGTGTGTAATTAATTTATGTTTAATTTTTTTATTAAAAAAATTATCATTTATGACTAAAAAGGTTATCATATTATATATATTTTAAAAATTATAAACAATGTTTATGTTTAATTTTTTATTTAATATATTTATGTCATTCTTTTATATATAATATTATTTATTTAACATTTATATAACAATGATACAAATTTAATAAAAATAATTAATAAATTCTATAAATAAAACCAAACAAACGTTCATTGTACGTTGCTTGTATCTCTTCTGTATAAAAAGTGTGTAGATAACGAAAAATTTTGGTTTTAACAGTTTTTTATTTTTTCCCGTCAACTTTAATGTAATATTCTTATATTTAACAGTAGAGTGTAAACATGACTTAAACTTAATTAATATTAAATAAATAATTAATTAAAAAATTAAAATATGATATTTTTTAGATATTTTACAATGATAATTATTTAAAAATAATAAAACCATACATTTTATAACTTAAATAAAATTTAATTTAATTTAATATTATATTAAACATATAATATATAATCTTTTGTTGTCACTATCTAATTAAAAAACTAGAACAAATATAAACTTAAACAAAAGTAAATAAATGAATTAAAATATGATATTTTTAAGATATTTTATGATAATTTAAATAGTTAAATCATATTTATTTAAAAATAATAAATACACACATATCATTTTTTTATCCTATAAATTTGTGTGATAGTTGTTTTTTATCAAGTGATTGAAGCTCTTTTTCTTCATCAAATTCACTAAATGACATTGCGAGATATATTAGAAACTAAAAATAATTGAGGCGTATATACTACTTCTATACTTTGACTTTTTCTATTCTTATTTTAATTCTATTATTAATTTCGTTTTAAATATTATTTTATTATATATATATGTCATGTAGCCATGTAAATATATATTTATGTTAACGTTGTGTTTAAATGTCATATAATTCATTCTATTCGATATATATATATTTAAAAACAGTTAACCAATTTTTATTAAAATTATAGACAATGTTTACAATTTTAAAACTAAGCAAACATACATTGCACGTTACTTCTACCTAGTCTAGTATATATATATATATAAATATATATGTACGTCCTGAAATTCAGCACGGGCCTTTTAGACAACTCGGGTACAGTGAGCTAGCCAAGGGCTGTAATGGATGATCCACAAGTTCGTATTTCCTCTGTAAGGGCAGTGCAATTCCCCTGTTAAATAGCACGAGGTGATGAATACAAAGTAATAGGCACGATCTAAAAACACTTATGAAGCAACGCATCCGAGACACGAGTTGATGCTACGCTCAACTCGGGGTACGCTAAAGATCTGCCATGTCCATGGATCTTTATAAACCTGGATACGTTATCTAAAGGTGCGTGATCAGACATCACATGTCCGTTTATCCCTGAATTCCCGAACACGTAATAGAATTGTGCATGATCAGACATCACATGTCTGATTATGCCAGATGACCCATGATCAGTTTACCTAATGATTAGACCATACCTTAATATAAATTGTAACATTCATCATTAGTGCGAGATAGGTCACATGAGGGATTTGTATTCACGTGATGACCCACATGCCTACCCAAGGATTATTTTTTCTATAAATACCAAGACCTTGGATAGGGTGAGGGGTTTGCTTTTTTTTTTTTTTTTTTTCTGTAATGCAAATACTCTGTCAAAATATAGAGAGATAAATAGTAATAATACAGACTCGTGGACTAGGGGGATTTTAACCTCCGAACCACGTAAAAAGGAACGAGTGTTCTTGATATTTCGTTTCTAGTATTTTTAAGTATCATTTTCTTATTACGGTTTATCCTTAAGCACTAATCCATCCCAACTATTTACGTAATTCACTGTTGGAGAAAAACTGGGTCAACAGATTGGTGCTTTCATTGAGAGCTGGAGATTAGTGTTATTGTGGAAGATTCAGCTCAAAGTTCATCATGGTGGTTACTTGCTCGAGACATGGTATTGAGACGGATCAGCCTGGTGGGCAGGCGGCTCACCATACCACTGTTTCTGATGAACAAAACCCTGAGATCCAGCAACGGTCGGGAAAACAACCGATGGGCCACGGCGACACCGGGAGTTCAGCATCATTGCCGCCGAATCCGAACCTGAATTACCTGACTGTGGTAGAGTTGGAAAACATGAAGTTAAGGAGCCATTTAGCCAAAGCAAACAAACAAATCGAGGAGGTTTTGGATCGGCTACCCCCTCTTGCAACCAATGTTAACGTCGGAAAGAGGCAAGGTGGGACTCATTAGTCCTGCTGGAATGGTCGACCCAGGCCAAGTCGGTCAGTTAAAACCTCAACCTCGAGTTATGCGCCCATGGTGCAAGATCACCAAGAAATCCCGTTTGATGGCTTTACCAGGGATCATCAGCAAATCAGTCGGTCGGTTAGAACCTCGACCCCAAGTTTAGTAACACCGTCGAATGCACCTGGAAATGCCCACAGCAATCCACAAAGAAGGTCTAGGGGAAACTCGCAAAGACGGCATGTTCCAACCGACCTCCCTATGCCACGATCAGATCGCCAGAAACAGAGAGTCATAAATGGCAAAGTAGAGCGACCGGGGGCAAATTTGGTACGTCCTAACAGGATAAGAATTGCCTCACCAATTAGACATCCCCCGTCGCCCATAAGACATCTAACACAACCTTATTTCACTCAAAACGTTCCTACCTATGGGGACAGCAGGAGAAATCCTCCTCCCGCTGCCTCTGCATATGCCCCATGAGCATGCGGAAATGTCCCAGATCCTCATCCTCAACCACAAGCTCTAAGTTTCTCTAATGGAAGTTATTGGATGGAGGGCCATCGAAGTGGTAGGACTGGTGCAGATTTGAGAAATCAGCTGAGTTCGGCTCAGAGCCCTCGAGTTGATCCACAGACTGATCTACGAGATCGCCTGAATTCACAAAAGAAAAATCCAGCTCGTGGTGGAGTCAGTGGCACTCACCACGAGGGAAGTCCTTCTGAAGTACGTGATAATGGAAATGTCCCACCAAACCAAGCTTGAGCTTGGAGGGACAATAACCTGCCAAATGCGTACGGCCGAATGAGAGCTGTTGAACAGCCCCAGGGAACGAAGGACAAAACCCTCGAGAGGTTAGCCCAGATGGAGGAGCTGATGAAAAGACTCATATCAGAGAAGGAAAAAGACGAATATGACTCAAGGGATGAGCTTGAAATTTTCGCCCCTAACATCGCAGCAACAACATACTCGCTGGGTTTCAGGATGCCCCATTTGTCAAAGTTCAATGGAGATGGAGATCTGTCCGACCACTTGGGAATGTTCAACACCCTGATGATGGCCCAAAATATTGGACCCGAGCTGAGGTGCCTGGTATTCCCCTCGACTCTGGTCGGGCCGGCTAGGCAATGGTTCAAGCAATACAAAAAGCATTCTATCAGCTCGTGGAAGAGTTTCTCCACTAACTTCAAAAGGGCATTCTGGGCTTCTCAGGCAGCTAGCATCAAGGCGGACTCCCTTGCAAATGTAAAGCAGCAGCCCGGAGAGCCTCTGAAAGCATACCTAAGTAGAGTCGCTAATACTGTTGCGTGAGCTAGAGACGCGGATGAAAGTACTAGGCTCATGGCGATGAGAATAGGAATTCTTGTTGGGGGTGACCTATGGAAGGAAATCCAAAGAAAGGGGGTCAACACCGTGGATGAGTTCTTGAACAGGACTCAAAGGTGGATCAACTTGGAAGAGGCATGAGCTTCGATCGTAGGATTCAGCCAAGTCCCTGCCCAGCTCATTGGAGCGGTAATGGATGTTGCAGCTACGTATCAAGCCGTTACCCAGAATAACCAAGGGGGAAGTAGCAAGAGGAAAGGAAATTGTGAGGGCGGCCAGAGCGGTTCGAAGAAAAACAAGCTTGTGGAGAAGTTCAAGTTGATCTATACGACTTATGCCGACCTCACGGATACTAGAGAGCGCATTTTCTTGGCGAATTATGCCCGCCTCCCATGGAAAAAGCCGGATCCTTTAAAAAATCAAAGGGCGAAGAGAGATCCTTCAAAATTTTGTCGATTCCACCATGACACAGGTCACAACACTGATGATTGCAGACACTTGAAGGATAAGAATGAAACACTCATTAGGGTTGGACCTTTGGCTCAGTATGCCCAGAATCGAATAACTCCCAGTTAGCTCGCTAAACAAAATATTCCATCAACTCCGGAGGCCTCGGCGAATCAGACCGAAGCTCAGGTGAATCAGGATACCCCTCCTCCGATAATAGGGGGAGAGATAACAACCATCTTCGGAGGCCCTCATATGGCAGACAGGAGCAGAGGTGCCCAGAAGAGGTATATCAATGAGTTGAGGTCTCACAACGGAGTTGAGTTTGTCCTGGGGTAGCATTTGTCTAAGCAACAACGATTGGAGAAACAACCAATCAGTTTTACTGAAGAAGAAGCTAGTCATGTCCAATTCCTGCATAACGATCCTCTATTCATAACCGTCCAGCTCGCCAATCAGAGAGTTAGGACACTAGTGGATAATGGAAGTTCTGTGAACCTACTATTCAGGTCCACACTGGAAAAAATGGGATTGTCTGTGACTGAGTTGAAGGCAACCTTCATGATGCTGTATGGGTTTTCGGCGAGGGATCGGCAGCTATCGGAACAATCGAGTTAGTGATAACCCTGGGTGAAGGACTGCGAACTGTTTCCAAGCTTTTCGAGTTTGTGGTCGTTGATTGTCCAACCACGTATAATGCAATCTTGGGTCGACCTACGTTAATGGCGTTCAAAGCCATAACATCTGTCCGCCACCTTGTGATCAAGTTCCCCTCATCTGCGAGAATATGCACCGTTCGAGGCGATCAGCTTGCTGCCAGGGAATGCTACAGCATTTCCATGAAGGGAAAATCACAACCTCGGCAGCAAACGATGGCCATACAGGACGAAGGCGAGGAATCCCAGGAAGTAAGGACTGCTCCTGGAATGGAAGAACCTCTATAAGCCAGTGGTGCGAATATTACCCCGACTGATGATATCGATCCGCGAGTAGGCAAAGATAGATTTGAGCTCCGAGCTATTGAAGAGCTCTAAGAAGTAAACATCAATCCCAAAGATGCTTCAAGAATCGTTAAACTCGGGAAAAATCTGGACGATGAGACGAAGGCAGAGATGATAAAATTTTTACAAGAAAATCTTGATGTATTCGCCTGGTCTCATGAAGACATGGTTGGGATAAGTCCGAGTGTGATCATGCATACCCTAAACTTGGATAAGAGCGTGCCTGCGAAGTCCCAAAAACAAAGCCGTCTGGGTACAACCTAACTAGCCTAAGTCCCAATGCCGTGCTAGTCCGGGAAGAGGACCGGATTCAAAAACCGGTATATTATATAAGCAAAAGACTTCTCGGAGTTGAATCGAGGTATCCCTTAATGGAAAAGATGGTGTTCTACCTTATTATAGCCTCCAAGAAGCTTAGGCCGTATTTCTAATCCCATTCAATCCACGTCATGACCGACCAACCTTTAAGGCAGGTGTTACAAAAACCTGAAGCATCGGGACGTCTCTTAAAATGGGCAATCTAGCTCAGCCAGTTCGAAATACTATACGTACCATAGACTATGATCAAGAGTCAAGCCCTGGCTGATTTCATGGCTGAATGCACTGGGTTTCAAGAGGAGCATTTGAGAGAACCAGTACAGGCATTGTGGAGGATATTCGTGGATAGTTCATCTAACGAGAACGAGTCTAGAGCTGGGATCATATTGATCTCTCCGGAAGGCCATCGGTTCCACTCCACGCTACGGTTTGGGTTCGAGGCGTCCAACAACGAAGCTGAATACGAAGCTTTATTGGTCGGGCTTAGAATGGCGAAGGAATTGAAGGCCAGGGCCATCCAATGCTATAGCGATTTCCAGCTCGTGGTATCACAGAAATTACCTAGCTTTATGGATATCACAGTTCTAGAGGTATTTTTAAGACCTACTTAGTAAAAACTAAGCTGAAGCCTGTGTGCCAAAAACATTTGGGGAATAATCTAATATGCACTACGGAGAAGTGCGGATAGGCATGGTATATATATATATAAAACCAGAAACCAGTAAAATAAGAGTTTCTTAAAAACCAAAAGACTTACAGTATGTTCTTCAGTTAAGGGAAGTAGACTTTGCTGGGGAGAGTTCCTGGAAGACTTCTGAGCGACTGGGTTTCTAAGGTTTTTTGCAACAGATGGTTTTTGGATTCTTCTGAGAAAGAAGAACGGTTGGAAATGCAGAAGAGAGAAAATGTGAAAAGATTTTGAATGAAAGGTGGTGAATCCTGGAATTTGCCAACCTTATTTATACGTAAAAGGCCTAAAGCGACGTGGACCGTTCGATCAAACTAGTGCAAGATCTAAGGATAGTGTTTCAAAAGACGAAGCGGCGGCAAAAAGTTGGCTAGGCCATTAATGCAATCCTCGAAACCCGAACAGACGCCAATCGCAGCATTCCACGTGTCCAGTACTCAAGTAATGGGAAAAACCTGAATAATCGCGCTAGAGGTTTAAAAGTCTCCGTCGTGTAAGTCAGAAAATGACGTCATAGAACACGAGCAAGGACTTGGGGGGCGAATGTACGTCCTGAAATTCAGCACGAGTCTTTTAGACAACTCGGGTACAGTGGGCTAGCCAAGGACTGTAATGGATGATCCATAAGCTCATATTTCCTCTGTAAGGGCAGCGCGATTCCCCAGGTAAATAACATGAGGCGATGAATACAAAGCAATAGGCACGATCTGAAAACACTTATGAAGCAAAACATTCGAGACACGAGTTGATGCTACGCTCAGCTCGGGGTACGCTAAAGATCTGCCATGTCCATGGATCTTTATAAACCTGGATACGTTATCTAAACATGTGTGATCAGATATCATATGTCCGTTTATCCCTGAATTCCCGAACACATAATATAATCGTGCATGATCAGACATCACATGTCCGATTATGCCAGATGACCCAAGGTCAGTTTTAACTAATGATTAGACCATACCTTAATATAAATTGTAATATTCATCATTAGTGCGAGACAGGTCACATGAGAGATTTGTATTCACGTGAAGACCCCTATGCCTACCTAGGGATTGTTTTTTCTATAAATACCAAGACTAGGGGGAGGGGTTGGTTTTTTTTTTTCTGTAATGCAAATACTCTATCAAAATATAGAGAAATATATAGTAATAATACAGACTCGTGGACTAGGGGGATTTTAACCTCCAAACCACGTAAAAAGGAACGAGTGTTCTTGATATTTCGTTTCTAGTATTTTTAAGTATCATTTTCTTATTACGTGTTGACCCTGATTTTGGTCAATGACACGTAGTTTAGGAAACGACAAGAAAATGATATAGAGCTTGAAAGTAATCTAATGGAAAGATAAAGAACACATAGATTTATAGTGGTTTGACCCCATTGATTGGAAATGACCTACGTCCACTTGATACTATTATTAATATTGAGCTCCCAAGGTGTGATCAAAGAACTAGGGTTCCTGAGTTTCACGGACCTTCGAAGAAGAAAATAGTACAACGATGGATAATAGTAATATAATTCTCCAAGAAAAAAGATCAATCCCTTTCCTTGAGCTATCTCTTGTGTATTTATAGGCTCAGGAAGAGTTACATGAATTAGGAAATAATATCTATCCTTTATGGTCGGATCTTCAGGTCATAATGAAGAGTTATTCTCGGATATCATCACAACTATACAGATCTTTACATAAATAAACGAAATATACGACCAAGCTGGTCGTATATAGAACTTGATCTCTTCGTGTAAAAATAATGTTGGTCGATAGGCGAGCCGTATCTTTGCTACGTGACGCCACATGTCGAGAATCATTGCCACGTCATCAGCAACTGATTTATAGCTAAACATTTTCCCCCAAGTTTATTTATTGCGACCAGCAATAAGTAAACTTAGGAAAATAACTTTTCGTATGCCCCACGAAATCTGTAAGAGCCCTCATGCGTTCTTGAAAACAGTGACCTAATCATGTCCAATCATTCCAACGACTGTTACACTCCCCCATGCCTTGAAAAAGGTAACTCATGATTACCCTTTTTCGGCACACCTCAGTTCTATAAATAATCCCCACATTCTTCTTTTAAATCTTTACACGCCATCCTTTTGCTAAGAACTCCCAAGAACTATATTCCATAGCCCAGGACTTTAAAGTTTTCAGACACTTTGCCGAGGATCTCTCCCCTGCAAACCCAAAGCTTCTCCTTTTCAGGATCTCCAATCTTCATTCAGGTAAATTTTCTCCGACATTTAACCCTTCGAGATGCCATGCATGTTGCTTCTTTGCTCTGGATCTTTTTGTGTTCTTGGGTAGAAATTTGTGGAGATTTTGTATATACCGTTTGATGCTTGATAGGGTAGTGTACTTTTTCTCTATATAAGTTAGGAATCAGTTTGATAGTCAGGATCATGGGTTTAGGGCGTAAAATCGAAGTAAAAATTTGATTTTTAGGCAAGCTGAAAAACTAGGTTTTTCCCGCCCCTTTGGAGTTGAAAAAGCTTAGTGTTTCGGTTAGAATGCTGCTGGTCGATAGATGTGAGCAACGTTATTCCAACTTTCAACATAAGCTTCCAGGCTGTGCGTCATATCTCCTCCTTTGTCTGTTTGCAGTTTATTTGCAAGACCCGTGGGGAGGAGAAAGACCCATCGACGACGATCTGCTAGCTCAACTACTTGAGGACGAAGAACAACCCTCGACATTAATACCCGATATTCCATTTTCTCGTATTAATCAAAACACTTCCCCAGTCTTGACCCGAAACATGGCTCACACCAAAACCAAGGCCCAGAAAGGAAAAAACCACGACACTTCCCATCAACCTGCTGCTACAGCTGATGCTCCCTCGACCAGTGGTTGAGACGAAAATGCTCCCGATCCAAACATCCAAATACATGCCCGTCCTCGACACGCTATTCAGCCGGATGTCGAGTGGCATGTAGTCTCTGAAAGTAGGGTGACGGTCAGAATGATCGCCAAGTACTTAAGGAAATATAGTCTGCCAGGGGTGACCCTACTCAACCCCAACCCAGACCAAAGGGCTAATCTGCCTGGGGGCGTCTATAGCGCCTGGTCGCGGTTTCATATTAAGGCAGGGGCCACCTTGCCTCTTCACCCATTCTTTCAGGGGGTGGTCAACTATTTTGGAGTTTCCCTCTTTCAAATAACCCCAAATGGATATAGGATGTTTGCTGCACTCTATATCCTGTACAGCCAGAAAAAATGGCCCGCGCCGTCGCCTCATGAGGTCAACTACCTGTTCGACCTCAAATCTAACTCCAACCATGAAGGCACGGGGTTCTTCCACCTTTGTCATCAGGAAACTGGACGCACTTTCCTGACTGACACTACCCACATCTCAAACGTGGGGAGGTACTACCAAGAGTATTTCCTTACGGCTAACCTGGTCACGGACAACCTGGCCTTCGCACGAGGATGTAAAACTTTCGTATCACTAACTGACTTCTTCACTTAGTATTTTCCTCCACAATGTCTTAAACTTTTGATGTCTTCCAGGCCCGTGGCTGCGACCAAACCCAACTCCAAGAATGGGGTCAAGATCGACACTCTTAGCCAGCATGTCAGATGCTGAGAAGAGTGTCAAGAATCTGATTACAGAGGCTAACCTTAGGTTGGTTGGCCTCTGCCTCTCAAACGGATACGAGGGAGCCTTCGGCAGGGAGTGCTCGCACCGAAGAGGAACCCGAGCGGCAACCTCAAGTGTCTCCTCCATGGAGAAGGCCAACTGGGGTCACGATCAGGGAACCTGCTATCACTCCTCGAGAAGAGAGACCCTCGGTCCCCTTAGGGAAAGGAAAGCGGAAGGCCACCGAGCCTGCCGACATCTCTGACGACTCATCGGATGACAACGATATAGTAATTTCACTTTTAAACAATTTTCCCATTCCCTATCATCTATTCGACGGGGACGGCAATTTTAAATATGCTCCACACTTAGGGCCAGACTTCTTCGTGTCAAAGAATGAGTGTAAGACTAGTAGAGTCTGTAGTGTTGCGACCAGTAATAATAGCTCGGGTATTGGACTTTGCAATCCTTTTTTGTTTCTTTTTCTGATGTAATGTGTTTGGCTATCCATGCTATCTCATTGTTTGACTTTGTTCTTGTTTTTCAGGCATGGACTCCACCAACGTGTTCGACCTTTACAGCACCCCAGAGGCTGCTGCTGCCCCTCCAAGCAAGAAGAAAACCAGTAAGAAACATACTGGGGAGAGCAGCAAAGAGCCTCAGGCGAAGAAGGCCCAGAATGCAGGCCCTTCGGAGGACGGGCCCTCTGCCATCGCGACTCCGCCTTCCCCCTGCGAGCAACAGACTCCATCTGTTGTGGCCGGGTCGACTCCTTCTCTCGGTGTCCCATCTGACCAACCTCAGCGGGAGGACCCTGCCTCAACTGAGAACTTGATGGTTGGTCGCGCCTTTAAGCTGATCAAGGAAAGGGTCACCAAAATCGTGAAGCACGAACGCTGCCGAGAGGCAATGGCGACTACAGTGACGATGGGCATAGACCCAATTCTGAACCGAGCCCTGAATGAGTTCACTAGTGTAAGTTGTCTCCTTTTGTGAAATCAGGTCTTCGGTAATTTACTGTTTGTCTAATTTTTGTTCTGAATACAGGCCATGCTAACCCTTACTGCCGGCCGCATCCGCCTATGTGCTGTCACCGAGTAGGCCAGGACCTCGGATCAACAACACGAGGACGAACTGAAAGTTGTTGAGGCTAGACATGCTAATCAGCTGGCGGCAATGACTGCGGAGAAGGCCCAACTTGCTAAGGAGTTGGAGGAGAAGCAGAACTCTCTGGAAAAAGCCCGCGAGCTGAGGGACAATTACAAGGAGACCAATCGCTCTAACTATAAAGTGGCTAAGCAGCTCGAGCTAGACTTGATCGCGAGCAGGCTAGAGACCAGGGACTTGGAGGACCGAGTTAAGGACTTGGAGAATACTAACGCTGCCAACTTAGAGAGGTACAAAAATGCCACCCTGAGGTGCTTCTATGATTTCTGGAAGCACAATCAGGGTGCCAATTTTGACTATCTTCCTGAGAACGCGAGGGAAGCTAAGCTGGCCCGCTGCGTGTAGCATGCTGCCCCTTTGGCACACCCACATGGGGCCATTTTGTTAATGAGCATGCCTTGGTGCTTGATCATTAGTCAAGTCTTGCACCAAGCAACCTCATGGGATAGGGTAGTGGCAGTTTTGTAATATTGCATATGTCTCCCAGACAAAAATCATATATGTTCCTAGGAAGACTTTATTTCCCTAGAAGGCTACTTAGGGGGGGGTGACCTGGTGACTTAGGGAAGCACCGTGGCCATCAGCAGATAGGGGCCAAAGTTGTGTACTCCCTTGCCCTATCAAGGCTATATATTAATGAAATAACATTTATCCATACTTGCCCCTGTGTGCTACCTTGTTGCTTATGTGTTACTTGTTTGCTACCTTCGTTGGGCCATTGCGTGCCACTTGCCTTGTTGTGTGCTTTGTGTTGTGTGGACGTTCCTAGGAATGACTTGCTTTGTGCTTGCTCATACTTCGTTATTGCCCGTTGCATGTCCGAGATGTGTATGTGGCTAACCGCTGAGTTTGTTTGCCTGTAGGTGTGTGTTGTAGGCTGACTTGCTAGCTTGAAGAGTCTGCAAGTGCCGCACGTTCCGTCTAGTTGGAGTACCCAAATAGCCGGCTCGTGACACTGCGCGGCTCAACTGGCTGAAGAAGAAGGATCGAGGGTTCCTGCTTCCCCCGAAATCTCGCTGGCCGCCGAGATGGAGGGTGCAGACAATGAAGCTATCAACCAGAACCTTCCCTAGGATCCTCTAGCTCCTCAAGCTCCTTAGTTTTTTATCTTTTATATTTCTTTTTTAATTACACAGCCTACGGGTTGTGATGTAAAGACAATATAATTTTTCTTTGGTTTGGTGCACGGGCAACTTTTACTTTTATTTTGAACAATTACATCCAAGCAGTTACTGCTTGCGGTGTAAAAGGATCGCTTTGATATTATAATATGTTTGCATATTATTATAACATCTAATTGTTCGCATGACCGAACTTAGCATAGCACTTTGGTTTAATTTAACAAAATATCAAAATTTTGAAAAATACTCTAAGTGCCCTAGCATGCTTTCACTTATTTTGCTCATGTGTTTACATACCTTTTAACGATATGCTTTGCTTACTTGTACCTTGTATGCCCCCCAAGTGATCGGGGAGCTTTAGGTCCTCGGTCACTTGCCTTGACTAGAACCTGCCCGAACGTTACTGCTTGTAGCAATGCGATTAGAATTATAATACAACAAAACAACACACGTAAGGAGCAAATACTTGTCATAAATACAATAGTTGGCAAGAAATGACTGGCTAAGCACACTCCCTTTTATTCTCGTAGTAAATGGACTAAACATGTCTTTACGAGTGAACAATAAGATCTTACACAAAACTTGTAAAAAGTAAAATTTATACAAGCCAATTTTTTAAGAAGAATTGTTCATTGATAATACTTGCGCAGGTGTTCTCCATTCCAATATCGAGGAACGAGATCTCTGTTTAAGCGTGCAAGTTTATAAGTGCTTGGGTGAAGGACTTCATCAATCTGGTAAGGCCCTTCCCAGTTTGGGCCGAGTACTCCAGCAGCTTGGTCGCGGGTGTTAAGAAAAACTCTTTGGAGCACAAGGTCTCCAATATTGAACTTTATTTCTTGAACTTTGGAGTTGAAATACCGGGCGACCTTCTGCTGGTATGCAGCTACTCGGAGCTGGGCTTGTTCACGCCTTTCATCAATTGAGTCCAAGGATTCCATCAGTAGCTGGTTGTTAGAATCCTGGTTGTATGTTAATTTGCGGTAAGAGGGTGGATCCAACTCAACAGGAAACATGGCCTCATACTCGTATTCCAAGGAAAACGGGGTATGACCTGTTGCTGTTCGGTGGGAAGTTCTGTACAACCAGAGGACTTCAGGCAACTGTTCTGGCCATGCTCCCTTAGCTTCTTTAAGTCTTTTCTTCAGTGTATCCTTCAGCGTTTTGTTGACCGCCTCGACTTGTCCATTTTCTTGGGGATGAGCGACTGAAGAAAAGCTTTTAATAATGTCGTGACGTTTGCAGAAGTCTGTGAATAGATCACTGTCGAACAGGGTGCCGTTATCTGAGACTATCTTCTTTGGAAATCCATAGCGATAGATGATGTTTTTTACTACGAAGTCAAGCACTTTCTTCGTCGTTATGGTCGCGAGTGGCTCAGCTTCGGCCCATTTGGTGAAGTAGTCGACGACAACCACTGCGTACTTTACACCACCTTTCCCCGTAGGCAAAGATCTGATTAGATCTTTTCCCCAAACGGCAAAGGGCCATGGACTCTGCAGCTGCTTTAACTCATTGGGAGCTGCTCGCGGGATTTTGGAAAACCTTTGGCACTTGTCACATTTACGCATAAACTCCATGGAGTCTTCATTCATTGTTGGCCAGAAATATCCCTGCCTTAGGATCTTTTTTGACAGGCGTTGCCCCCCAGCGTGGTCCCCGCAAAAACCTTCGTGTACCTCCTTCATCAACTCTTTGGCTTTCTCCTTTGTAATACACCTCAGGAGTGGCAGTGAGTATCCCCTTCGGTATAGGATTCCATCGACCAGGATATACCTAGCAGCTTTCCGCTGAAGGGTCCTAGCTTTGTTTTTGTCCGCTGGTAGCACACCGCTTGATAGATACTCTACATATGGTGCCATCCATGTATCCGTCATCTGGACGAATAAAGTGGATTCTGTTGCTTGGATGCTAGGTCCGGGTAGTCGCTCGACTGGCACTATGTTCAGAGTATCAGCATCTTTTACACTTGCCAACTTTTCCAAAGCATCTGCATTGGAATTCTGATTACGAGGTACTTGATGGAGAGTGTATCTGCCAAACTGGGCTAACAGATCCTTTTCTTTGTTCAGATAGGTGACCATATTTATTCCTCACGCTTGATACTCTCCCAAGATCTAATTCACGACCAGCTAAAAATCACTATAAATGTCAAGCACTTTTATGTTCATATCCTTGGCTAACCGCAGTCCAGCGAGCAGTGCTTCATATTCAGCCTCATTGTTAGAAGTAGTGAAGTCAAATCTTATTGCACAGTGAAATCGATGCCCTTCCAGCGTTATCAATGTCTTTCCTGCTCCTGCGTGAGATTCGTTAGATGATCCGTCGGTGAACAATTTCCCAAGGGTGCTTGGATTTGACATCCAGGCTCGCTAGGGTCCTCGATCTACTCGCCACCTGCGGTTATGTGAACTCGGCAATGAAGTCAGCTAAGGCTTGTCCCTTTATCGTTGTTCGCAGCAAGTAAGATATGTCGAACTGCCCGAGCTCGACTGTCCACTTTAGAAATCTTCCGGCAGCCTCTGGATTTTGCAGAACTTGCCGAAGAGGCTGGTTGGTCAATACCGTAATCGAATGGGCTGGGAAGTAAGGTCGCAACTCCCTAGAGGCCAAAACTAAGCAGTAGGCTAACCTTTCAATGGGGGGATATCTAAATTCTGCTCAGATCAGCCTTTTGCTTATGTAATAGACAGCCTTCTGCACACCTTCCTCTTCTCTCACCAGAATGGCACTAGCAGCGTAATCTGTGATTGCCAGGTAGATGAACAGAGTCTCTTTATCGACCGACTTCGATAGGATGGAAGGCTGCGCCATATGCGTTTTTAGTGCTTGAAAGGCCTGTTTGCACTCATCTGTCCATTCAAATTTCTTATTGCCTCTGAGTAGATTGAAAAATGGGACACACTTATCCATTGATTTTGAAATAAATCTACTAAGGGTGGCAATTCTCCCGGTCAAACTTTGGACATCTTTAATCTTCACTAGCGACTTCATCTCGATCATGGCTTTTATCTTCTCGGGATTAGCTTCAATTCCTCTTGAGTTAACTATGAATCCCAAGAACTTCCCTGATCCAACTCCGAAGGAACATTTAAGGGGATTCAACTTCATCCTATATTTATTAAGGACGTTGAAGCATTCCTGCAAATCCCTTACATGCCCTTCTGCCTTCTTCGACTTAACCAGTATGTCGTCGACGTAAACCTCTGTGTTTGCCCTGATCAGCTCCTTAAACATGAGGTTGACGAGCCTCTGGTAAGTCGCACCAGCGTTTTTCAAACCAAAGGGCATCACCTTGTAACAGTAGAGCCCTGTATCGGTTCGAAAGTAAGTGTGATCCTCATCAGGGGGATGCATACTAATCTGATTATACCCAGAGTATGCATCCATGAATGAAAGGATCTCGTGTCCCGCAGTGGCATCGACCATCTGGTCGATCCTCGGGGGTGGGAAATAACTTTGGGGCAGGCTTTATTGAGGTGTGTAAAATCCACGCACGTACGCCACTTTCCATTCGGCTTGGGCACGAGTACGGGATTGGAAATCCATGATGGATAAAACGCCACCCTGATGAACCCATTCTCCTTCAGTTTCTCGACTTCTTCCTTCAAAGCTTTCGATCGGTCTTTATCGAGCAGCCTTCTTTTCTGTTGCACAGGTGGAAAGCTTTTGTCAATGTTCAGGACATGGCTGATGATTGCAGGATCTATCCCAACCATGTCTTTATGCGACCAGGCAAAGACGTCCTGGTTCTTTTTTAAGAACTCCACCAGTGCTTGTTTTGTTGTTGTCTCTAAGTTTTTACCGACTTTCACAACTCTAGTCAGATTTCCCTCATCGAGTTGGACTTCTTCAAGGTCCTCGATGGGGCCTACTTCTTCTTCGAAATCCCCAAAGAGAGGATCTAAGTCTCTATCCTCACTTTGGGCAATGCCCTATTTGTTAAGATTATCACCTGAGCAGGCTTGAACATCAGATGCCATTTGCAACTCTTTTCCGGCGGCATCCCTCGATACACCCTTTTTTTCCTTGGTGATTGAGGCGTTGTAGCATTCTCTCACCTCTCGCTGGTTTCCCAGTATGGATCCTACTCCTGCGTCTGTTGGGAATTTCATGGCGAGGTGCCATACAGAAGTGACGGCTCGAAAGTCAACCAGGACAGGTCTCCCAATCACGACATTATACGCCGAAGGACAAACAACCACTATAAAAGTGGTGAGTAATGTCCTGTTAGCAGGCGTGGTACCTGCTGTGATTGGGAGTCTAATTGACCCTGCTGGGGCGAGCCCTTCTCTGGAAAAACCATAAATTGTTTGGTTGCATGGCTCTAGGTCCTTGATGGAAAATTTCATCCTTTCCAGCGAGGAATTATATAGGATGTTGACTGAACTTCGTGTATCGACCAACACCCTTTTCACCATCATATTTGCGATTTGGACATCCACGACCAGTGGATCGGAGTGTGGGAATTGCACATGCTGGGCGTCGTCATCAGAGAAGGTGATCGGTTCCTCCTCTGTTCGAGCCTTTTTGGGTGCACAATCCTCAACACTCATCATCTCGATGTCCTGGTCATGGTGTAGGGTTCGAGCGTATCGTTCCCTCGCTTTTTCCACTATCTTCTGCAAGATGCGAGCCTTCGCAGATGGTAAGTAGGGTACCTGCAATGGGAGCTGGTTGTAAAGGTGGCGAGCGCTGGCATGCAGGCGCCGACTCATTGCCACCTTGAGCCTCTAGCTGAGAACCTCTCGCGGCTCGTACATATCTTCTCAAGTGTCCCTGTCTTTTCAGGAACTCAATCTCGTCCTCATCTGGTTACACTCATTGGTGTCGTGCCCGTAGTCATTATGGTAGCGAAAGATCTTTGTTGAATCTCTCTTGGAGATATCTTTTCTTATAGGCGTGGGTCGCCTGTAGGGCACGCTCGAGCTGGTCGCTTGGAAAACCTCGGCTCAGCTTTCGACAAGGGCGGTGTTATTGGTGAATGTTGGTTCATACTGATTATTTTTGGGCCGCTTATTCTCGGAGGTCGAGGGTTTGCCATTCGCCCGCTTTCCACCATTTTTACTGTTGCCATTCCTGTTGCCTTTGCCGTTGCCATTGGGCTTACACCAGTTGGCGGCCTTGGCGGGTTCTTCTTTGGACCCCTTGTCTTTTGCTGGCGATTTGCCTTCGTTGGCAATCGCGTCCTCGAGCTTGATGTACCGATCAGCTCGATCTAAAACCTCCTAGGTAGTGCTAACCCCATGCTTCCTGAGGCTACTACAGAGAGGAGAATGGTGCCTAACTCCAGCAGTTAGGGCCATCATCTTGCCTTCATCGCCCACAGTCTTGGCTCCTGTTGCGGCTCGCATGAAGCTCTGAACATACTCCTTCAAAGGCTCCCCTTCTTTCTAGCGTATCTCAACCAGTTGGTTTGCCTCGGTGGGGTGCACTCGACCCACATAGAATTGTCCGTAAAACTCCTTCACGAACATTTCCCAAGATACTATACTTGCAGGAGGGAACTTAAAGAAACACTCCTAAGCGGCATCAGAAAGGGTCGCGGGGAAGATCCTGCAGCGAGCGCCTTCAAAGAATTTCTGAATATCCATTTGTATCTCAAATTTGTTTACATGAGATACCGGGTCTCCATACCCGTCAAAGTTTGGCAGGGTCGGCATCTTGAACTTGCTGGGGGTTTTTTCCACAGCAATCCTTTGTACAAAAGGGGGCCTCTCCTCCGATCGTACTCGATATACGATGTCCGCCCCCCGACCTGCTGCTGTACAGCTTGGTTCAGGGCATCGATTTGAACCTAAACAACTTCCGAAATTGCTGGGGCTTCTGGTGCCGGGGGAATGTACTCATCGTGCCTTTCTCGGCGATCGATGAGTACATCCCTCAAGCCATCGTCTCTTCGCCGCTGCTCACTGGCTTCGAGCCGACTAAAGACGTTGTTTTTTCTGGGCTGCCCCCCAACATTATGTCCTGCTTGTCGGTCTTCTCTAGGTGGGGGGCTCCTGCCTCCACCTCTCTCCTCATTTCTCCGACCAGCATTCCCTCTACCTGAGTCGGCCTCATTGTATCCGTGGCCATCTCTGAACCTTGACTGACTATGGTGGGACCGACTGTTTCCTCTGTTGCCTCCTTGGGCTGGAATTTCCCAAGCGTTAGGGGGAGGCCTGCGCTGGCCTGTGGGTCCCCGTGCATTGTCATGCCGTGGAGGGCCCCTGACTGCAGAGCCTGCCTCTGAGTTCCTTCTATTGGCAGAAGGACACTGCTCCCTGATCAGTGGGTGCGGCTCTTCACCCCCTGAGCATCTAGAACTGCGGGGCAGTTGCCCGGCCCTATTATGCCTTGGGTACGGGGGATTTCCTTGACCAGCTTGGGACGGAGGCTGCGTCTCAGGGCCCCTAGGTGGGACATCATCCTGATGTAGCGGTGGTTGCTCTGGCCTTTGAGGGCTTGTTGGCTGGAGCGGAGGGCTAGGATTGGGACCTCTTTGAGGTGGCCCACTTGGGGGTTGATCAAGCTGCGAGGTAGGTGCAGCCTGATTCCTAGCCAACTGGAGGGCTGCTTCAATGGCTGCCATGGCCTCCTCTGACGACGGTCCATCTCCGCCTGTCTCTCGCTCAGTTCTTGGCGCTGGCGCTCTATCTCCCTCTACTGTGACGCCATTATCGCGGCGGCACTCTCTTGATTGTCCCTTAGAGCGGCCAATTCATCTTGCAACACCCCCAGTGTTGTCTTCAAGGCCTCAGAGTCCACTTCCTCATCATCGAACTCCAAATGAGGTTCGTCTTCAGCCATATTTGGGGGAGGAGGCTGGGATGGTGTGGCAGCAGCCTATCCAGTTTTCTTGGTAGTCTTTGCCATTAGATTTTCTCGGATTCAAGGCTCTCAACGAGAGCACCAGAATGTTGACCCTAATTTTGGTCAACGACACATGTTTATAAATAAAATCAGTTGCTAATGATGTGGCGAGGACTTTTGACACGTGGCGAACACGTAGCAGAGATACGCTCGCCTTTCTACCAGCATTATTTCTGCACGACGAGATCAAATTTTGTGTATGACCAGCCTAGTCGTATGTTCGTTCATTTATGAAAAAAATCTGTACAATTGTGATGATATCCGAGAATATCTCTTCATTATGACCTGCAGATCCGATCATTAAGGATATATATTATTTCCTAATTCATGTAACTCTTCCTGAGCCTATAAATATAGAAGAGATAGCTCAAGGAAGGGGATCGATTGATCTTTTATGCTTAGAGAATTATATTACTATTATCCATCACTGTATTGTTTTCTTCCTCTAAGGTCTGTGAAACTCAAGAACCCTTGTTCTTTGATCACACCTTGGGAATTCAATATCAATAATAGTATCAAGTGGGCGTAGGTTATTACCAATCATTGGGGCCGAACCACTATAAATCCATGTGTTCTTTATCTTTCCATTAGATTATTTTCAAGCTCTATATCATTTTCTTGTCGTTTCCTAGACTTCGTGTCGTTGACCAAAAGTAAGGACAACATTCTGGTGCTTTCATTGAGAGTTGAACTCAAGAAAAACTAATGGCAAAGACTACCAAGAAAACTGGGCAGGCTGCTGCCGCTCCATCCCAACCTCCTCCACCAAACATGGCTGAAGACGAACCTCATTTGGAGTTCGATGAGGAGGAAGTAGACTTTGAGGCCCTGAAGACAACACTGGGGGTGTTGCAAGATGAATTGGCCGCTCTGAGGGCCAATCAAGAGAGTGCCACTGAGATAATGGTGTCACAACAGAGAGAGATAGAGCACCAGCGCCAAGAGCTGAGCGAGAGACAGGTGGAGATGGACCGTCATCAGAGGGATGCCATGGCAGCCCTCGAAGCAACCCTCCCATTGGCTAGGAATCAAGCTACACTTGCCTCATAGCCTGATCAACCCCTGAGTGGACCACCTCAAAGAGGTCCCAATCCCAGCCCTCCGCTCTAGCCTACAAGCCCTCAAAGGCTGGAGCAGCCACCAATGCCTCAGGATGATGTCCCACCTAGGGATTCTAAGACGCAACCTCCATCCCAGGCTGGTCGAGGCAATCCCCCGTGTCCCAGGCAGATAGGGCCGGGCAACAGCCCCGAAGCCCTAGATGCCTAGGGGTGAAGAGCCGCACCCACCGAACAAGGGGCAACGTCCTTCTGCCAACAGGAGGAATTCAGAGACAGGCTCTGCGGTCAGGGGCCCTCCACGGCATGACAATGCACGAGGACCCACCGACCAGCGCAAGCCTCCCCCTAACGCTCAGGAAGTTCTAGCCCAAGGAGGCAACAGAGGAAACAGTCGGTCCTACCATAGCCAGTCAAGGTTCAGAGATGGACACGACTATAATGAGGCTGACTCAGGCAGAGGGAATGCCGGCCGGAGAAACGAGGAGAGAGGTGGAGGCAGAAGCCCACCACCTAGAGAAGACCGACAAGCAGGACATAATGTTGGGGGGCAGCCCAGACAAAACAACGTCTGTAGCCGGCTCGGAGCTAATGAGCAGTGGCGAAGAGACGACGACTTGAGGGATGTACTCAACGACTTTCGAGAAAGGCACGATGAGTACATTCCCCCGGCACCAGAGGCCCCAGCAATTCCTGAAGTCATTCAAGCTCAAATCGATGGCCTAAACCAGGCTGTACAGCAGCTGGTCGGGGGGCGGACATCGCATATCGAGTACGATTGGAGGAGAGGTACCCCTTTCATCAAAAGGATTGCTATGGCAGAAACCCCCAGTAAGTTAAAGATGCCGACCCTGCCAAACTTTGACTAGTACGGAGACCCGGTATCTCATGTAAACAAATTTGAGATACAAATGGACATTCAGAAAGTCTCAGAAGATGCTTGCTGCAGGATCTTCCCAGCGACCCTTTCTGATGCTGCTCAGGAGTGGTTCTTTAAGTTCCCTCCTGCAAGTATAATATCCTGGGAAATGTTCGTGAAGGAGTTTTACGGACAGTTCTATGTGGGTCGTGTTCACCCCACTAAGGCAAACCAATTGGTCGAGATACGCCAGAAAGAAGGGGAGCCTTTTAAGGAGTCTATTTAGCGCTTCATGCGAGCTGCAGCAGGGGCCAAGACTGTGGGCGATGAACGCAAGATGATGGCCCTAACTACTGGGGTTAGGCGCCATTCTCCTCTCTGGAGTAGCCTCAGGAAGCACGGGGTTAATACTACCCAAGAGTTTTTAGATTGAGCCGATCGGTACATCAAGCTCGAGGACGCGATTGCCAACGAAGGCAAGTCGCCAGCAAAGGACAAGGGACCCATGGATGATCCTGCCAAAGCCGCCAACGGGTCTAAGCCCAATGGCAACGGGAATGGCAACAATAAAAATGGTGGAAAGCGGGCGAGTGGCGAACCCTCGACCTCCGAGAGTAAACGCCCCAAAAATAATTGGTATGAACTGAAATTCACCAATTACACTGCCCTTGTCGATAGCCGAGCCAAGGTGTTCAAAGTGACCAGCTCGAGCGTGCCCTATAGACAACCCGTGCCTACAAGAAAGGATATCTCTAAGAGAGATTCGACAAAGTTCTGTCGTTATCATAACGACTATGGGCACGACACCAACGAGTGTAACCAGCTGAAGGACGAAATTAAGTTCCTGATAAGACAGGGACACTGAAGAAGATATGTACGAGCCACGTGAGGTTCTCAACAAGAGGCTCAAGGTGGCAACGACTCGACACCTACACGCCAGCGCTCACCACCTTTACAGCCAGCTCCCGTGGCAGGTACCCTACTCACCATCTGCGGAGGCTCACATCTTGCAGGAGATAGTGGAAAGGCGAGGGAACGATACGCTCGAACCCTACGTCACGACCAGTACATCGAGATGATGAGTGTCGAGGATCGTGCACCCAAAAAGGCTCGAACAGAGGAGGAATCGATCACCTTCTCTGATGACGACGCCCAACATGTGCGATTCCCACACTCCGACCCGCTGGTTGTGGATGTTCAAATCGCAAATATGATGGTGAAAAAGGTGTTGGTCGACACAGGAAGCTCGGTTAACATCCTATATAAGTCCTCGCTGGAAAGGATGAAATTGTCCATCAAGGACCTAGAGCCATGCAACCAAACCATTTATGGTTTTTTCGGAGAAGGGCTTGCCCCAGTAGGGTCAATTAGGCTCCCAGTCACAGCAGGTACCGCGCCTGCTAACAGGACATTACTCACCACTTTTATAGTGGTTGATTGTCCTTCGGCGTATAATGCCGTATTAGGAAGACCTATTCTGGTTGACCTTTGAGCCGTCACTTCTGTATGGCACCTCGCCATGAAATTCCCAACAGACACAGGAGTAGGATGCGTACTGAGAAACCAGCGAGAGGCGAGAGAATGCTACATCAGCTCTAAGATCGATTTACGGTCCGGGTATCATCAGCTCAAGGTAAAGGGAGAAGATATTCCTAAGACAACCTTTAGGACTCGTTATGGACATTACGAGTTTTTGGTTATGTCTTTTGGTCTTACTAACGCACCAGCTGATTTTATGGACTTAATGAATAGGGTCTTCAAGGATTACTTAGATAAATTCGTCGTTGTATTCATCGACGATATCTTAGTATACTCCAAGGATGAAGTAGAGCACGAGGAACATTTGAGAATGATTTTGACGTGATTGAAGGAGCATCAACTCTACGCAAAGTTCAATAAATGCTAGTTTTGGCTTTCGCAAGTGGCATTCCTCGGGCACATTATATCAAAAGATGGAGTTGCAGTAGATCCATCAAAGGTAGAGGCCGTGAAGGATTGGCCCAGACCAAAGAACGCATCAGAAGTAAGAAGCTTCTTAGGGCTATCAGGTTATTATAGGAAGTTTGTAGAGGGCTTTTCTAAGATAGCCACTCTGCTTACCAACCTAACCCGGAAGCAACAAAAATTTAACTGGAATGATAAGTGTGAAGAAAGCTTCCAGTTGCTTAAAGATAAGCTTTGCTCAACGCCAGTACTCAGTGTACCAACACCCAATGATAAATTCGTAGTCTACTGCGATGCATCAAAGCTAGGATTGGGTTGCGTGCTGATGCAAAATGACAAGGTGATAGCCTACGCCTCACGGCAGTTGAAGGAGTATGAGCAACGCTATCCAACTCATGATATGGAGTTGGCAGCGGTGGTCTTTGCGTTAAAAATCTGGCGCCATTATCTTTACGGAGAACGGTGCGAGATTTATACGGACCACAAGAGTTTAAAGTACTTCTTTACTCAAAAGGAGCTTAACATGAGGCAGCGCCGGTGGTTGGAGTTAGTAAAGGATTACGACTGCGAAATCCTATACCACCCGGGGAAGGCGAACGTAGTTGCTGATGCACTTAGTAGGAAAAGCTATGGGAATTTAGCAGCCTTATCCGGAATAGAAAAGCCGCTACAGCAGAAACTTATCAGTGCCGGAATAGAAGTGGTTGTAGGCAAGCTGGCTAACTTGTCTATCCAATCGAATCTGCTAGAGGACATACGGATTGGGCAGAGACATGATGACTCGCTAGCAGCACATATGGATGCAGTCAGAGAAAGCAAGACTACAAATTTCTCAATATCTATCCAAGGCTTATTAAGATATAAGGATCGGGTATGCGTGCCAAATGATCAAGGTATTAAGAAGACGATTTTAGAAGAAGCGCACAGTACCCCGTACTCAGTTCATCCAGGGTCTACCAAGATGACTCATGACATCAAGGCAATCTATTGGTGGTCAGGGATGAAGAAGGACATAGCGGAGTATGTATCTAAGTGTCTGGTATGCCAGCAAGTGAAAGCGGAGCATCAGCGCCCTGCAGGCTTATTACAACCACTTAGCGTGCCAGAATGGAAGTGGGATGATATGGCTATGGATTTTGTGACGGGTCTGCCAAAGACGAATAAGCAGCATGATTCCGCTTGGATAGTAATAGATAGACTAACCAAGTCGGCTCATTTCCTGCCTGTTAAGACTTCATACACGGCAGACCAATATGCAGACATCTACATCCAAGAGATTGTACGATTGCATGGAATCCCCAAGACGATAGTGTCAGATAGAGGATCGGTGTTTACGTCAAGATTTTGGAGAAGCTTACAGCAAGCCATGGGTACTAAGTTAAGTCTTAGTACAGCTTTCCATCCTCAAACAGATGGGCAGTCCGAGCGTACGATTCAGATTTTAGAGGATATGCTACGCGCGTGTGTACTTGATTTCGGAGGATTGTGGAACAAGTACTTACCACTGATCGAGTTCTCATACAACAACAGCTACCAGTCAACAATCGGGATGGCACCTTATGAGTTGCTATATGGAAGAAGGTGCTGATCACCGTTGCACTGGGACGAGGTAGGAGAAAGGCAGCTTCTAGGGCCCAAAGCTGTTAGACAAGCTGAAGAAGCAGTAGCGCTTATTAGATAGCGTATGCTTGCTGCTCAAAGCCGTCAGAAAAGCCATGCGGATACCAAGCGACGCAATGTGGAGTTCCAAGTTGGAGATCAAGTCTTCCTTAAGATATCCCCTATGAAAGGTGTCAAGCGGTTCGGGAAGAAAGGCAAGCTTAGTCCCCGATTCATAGGTCCTTTTGAGATATTGGACAAAGTGGGACCAGTTTCATATAGACTAGCCCTACCGCCAACACTAGCCGATAGTCACAACGTCTTCCACATCTCGATGTTACGCAAATATGTGTCAGACCCATCTCACGTCCTCAAGTACGATACCATAGCACTCCAGAAAGACTTAAGTTACGAGGAACGACCGATTAGCATCCTAGATAGAGGGATGAAGCAGTTACGGTCCAAGAGCTTTCCTATAGTCAAAGTCCTATGGAGTAATAGTTTTGAACGAGAGGCAACATGGGAGTTGGAAGAGGACATGCAAGGCCGGTATCCGGAATTATTTGGTAAGTAAATTTCGAGGACGAAATTCTTTTTAGTAGGGGAGAATTGTAGAGTCCAAGAACTTTACTTAGCTAATTATTTAGTAGTATTATAGTATGTATAGTATTATCTTTGTAACTGTGGTTTTTTGGTTCAGACCGGGAATTATTTGGACACTCATAGTAGTACTTATAGATTTTCTAAGTTTAACCTATAGTTTAAGAATATTAATTTTAACCTAAGGTTTGATTATATGACTGATATTAAGGATAATATTTATTATACTATAAGGTTTAGATGAGGACCAATAGGATTTTAAGCACATGTTATGAATGGGTGATTAAGGATTAAATATTTTGAGGATTAAATTTAATAAGGAGTAAAGTTTGAATGCTATAAGGTCAGTCAGCAGCTTTGAATACGTTGAGGGCTTAGTCAAGGCTGTTTACTCAATTCAAACTTAGCTAAAAATGTGTAATTTTGTGTTTAATTAATCAGCGTGTGCCGATATATCGCAGCTATAGGGGGCGATATATCGCAGCACGTAGATACGGAAAACACGAGACGATGCATGACTACCTCGGGCATACTGGCCCAAGCGATATATCGCCTACAGGGGGCGATATATCGCCTCCTTCAGTATGTTTTGAAAGTTTTTGAATTCTTTTTCCATTCAACCTCTTGATAAGTCCAGCATCTTTTTGAACGAGTCTTCAACCTCTGCTGAACGATTATTCAAATTATTTTCAACTAAAAAGCTATTATTTTTATTCAAGTAAAATCAAGATCCTTTCATTCCTAAACTCTATAAATAGGACCTCGTACCCAGCCATTATTCATCTTTTGCTCTAAGTTCAGAGGCTGCAAGTGCTAAGTGAGTGTGAGAGTGTAAACACCTGGTTTGGGAAATCATAAGCTTGATCCTCATAAGCTTATCAAACACTTTGGGAAGTAAGGTTTTATAGTATTTCGGTTTGTGGTGTAGATTGGTCTTACAAGTCTTTAAGGTAAACCAAAACTCTAGATCATTTGTTTTATGTTATTTTCTTTCTCATAGCCTTCTACTCAGTCTTCTAACCTCATTCTTATTTTGGTTAGGAAATCTAAGTTCTTGAGCACATAAGTTTCGGTAAGTATGTTTCTCAATGGTTTAGTCTTCCCATTCCTTTTCATCTCTTTTTCTTCATTAGACTCGCTCTTTTTCATAATGGTTATTAGGAGTGTTCCAAAGTCCCAATGCTGTCCACATATCCCGGTAACTTTGGTAAGGAAAATAGGATAGAAATGCATATGTTATATGTTCTATATGTTATCTTATGTTTCTTGTGTTATGATAAGTGTTATGAAATATGTATGTTTGTAGGCTTGGGCATATGACCCATATGACTAACAAGACCCTAAATAGATTATGGGCATATGACCTACTTAGCTAATAGGACCCCACTAATCTCATGGGCATATGACTTGTTTAGTCTATGGGACCCCAAGTAATAATGGCCATTATAGTATGTGTATGTAATAAGTGTTATGATATGTCTTTATGTTTATTATGAAATTTATGTATGTGAAGTATGTGTTAGATTTTTCCTTGCTGGGCATTAGGCTCATTCCTTTTGTTTAAATGTGCAGGAAAATAGATGTAGTGGCGGTAAGATTCGTGGGTGCTTGAAGATTTTGTATCGATGATGAACGGATTCAAGGAGTCGAGAGTTCGATTTCGAGGATGTAGTCGTTTATTTATGGTCTTTATATGTATTTTCCGCACTTACTATGTAATCCCTTTATTTTATAAATCATGTTATGTTTTGTTTTTCAAACAATGGGATCCCATATCCTTCTTGGTATTTATGTAAGTAACTCTTATTTCTATAAGTTTTCTAATAAAATTATGGTATTTTCGCAAATGTAAGTTTTATTAAGGATTTGTATGTATAGTTTCGTTAATGGTCCAAAAGTCTAGAGTAGTGGGTCATTACACCCCCTGAAAGAATGGATGAAGAGGCAAGGTGGCCCCTGCCCCAACATGAAACCGCGACCAGGCACTGTAGGCGCCTCCAGGAAGATTAGCCCTTTGGTCTGGGTTGGGCTTGAGTAGGGTCACCCCTATCAGATTGTATTTTCTTAAGTAGTTGGCGATCATTCTAATCGTCACCCTACTCTCAGAGACTACATGCCACTCGACATCCGGCTGAATAACGTGTCAAGGGCGGGCATGCTTTTGGATATTTGGATTGGGGGCATTTTCATCTCGACCACTGGTCGAGGGAACATCAGCAACAGGCTGATGAGAAGTGTTGGAGTTTTTTCTTTTCTGGGCCTTAGTTTTGGTGCGACCCATGTTTCGAGTCAAAACTAGGGAAGTGTTTAGATTAATACGAGAAAAAGGAATATCAGGTATCAATATCGAGGGTTGTTCTTCATCCTCAAGTAGTTGAGCCAACAGATCGTCGTCGATGGGTCTTTCTCCGCTCCACGGGTCTTGCATATAAACTGCAAACAGACAAAGGGGGAGATAAGACGCATAGCCTAGGAGCTTATGTTGCAAGTTGGACTAACATTGCTCGCGTCTATCGACCAGCAGTATTCTAATCGAAACACTAAGTTTTATGCGAGCAATTTGAAAAACGAATCAAAAAGTGAAAGTAAAAGTTTTTTCTGAAAAAAAAAAAAAAAGCTTTTTCAACTCCAAAGAGGCAGGAAAAACCCAGTTTTTCAGCTAGCCTAAAAATCGAATTTTTACTTCAATTTTACGCCCTAAATCCATGATCCTGACTATCAAACTGATTTCTAACATATATAGAGCAAAAGTACACTACCCTATCAAGCATCAAATGGTATATGCAAAATCTTCACAAATCTATACCCAAGAACACGGAAAGTCTCAGAGCATAGAAGCATCATGCATGGCATCTCAAAGGGTTAAACGTCGAAGAAAATTTACCTGAGTGAAGATTGGAGATTCTGAGAAGTAGGAACTTTGAGTTTGTAGACAAGAGATCCTCGGCAAAGCGTCTGAAAACCTTAAAGTTCGTGGTTCTGAGATATTTTTCTTGGAAGTTCTTGGCAAAAGATGGCGTGTAAAAAGTTAAAAGAAGATTGTGGGGATTATTTATAGAGCTGATGTGTGCCGAAAAGGGGTAATCATGGGTTGCGTTTTTCAAGGCATGGGGGAGTGTAACAGTCGTCGGAATGGTTTCTTGAAAACTGAAAAGGCTTGATTAGACGTGATTAGGTCACTGTTTTAAAAAACGCACGAGGGCTCTGACAGATTTCGTGGGGCATATGAAAAGTTATTTTCCTAAGTTTACTTATTGTTGGTCGCAATAAATAAACTTGGGGGGCAAATGTTTATCCATAAATCAGTTGCTGATGACGTGGCAATGATTTTTGACACGTGGCGGACACGTAGCAGAGATACGGCTCGCCTATCTACCAGCATTATTTCTGCACGACGAGATCAAATTTTGTGTACGACCAGCCTGGTCGTATGTTCGTTCATTTATGAAAAAATCTGTACAGTTGTGATGATATCCGAGAATATCTCTTCATTATGACCTGCAGATCCGATCATTAAGGATAGATATTATTTCCTAATTCATGTAACTCTTCCTGAGTCTATAAATATAAAAGAGATAGCTCAAGGAAGAGGATCGATTGATCTTTTATGCTTAGAGAATTATATTACTATTATCCATCACTGTATTGTTTTCTTCCTCTAAGGTCTATGAAACTCAGGAACCCTTGTTCTTTGATCACACCTTGGGAATTCAATATCAATAATTGTATCAAGTGGACAAAGGTTATTACCAATCATTGGGGCCAAACCACTATAAATCCATGTGTTCTTTATCTTTCCATTAGATTATTTTCAAGCTCTATATCATTTTCTTGTCGTTTCCTAGACTCCGTGTCATTGACCAAAAGTAGGATCAACAACACAGAGTCTAGGAAACAACAAGAAAATGATACAGAGCTTGAAGGTAATCTAATGGAAAGATAAAGAACACAGAGATTTATAGTGGTTCGACCCCAGTGACTGGTAATGACCTACGTCCACTTGATACTATTATTAATATTGAGCTCCCAAGGTGTGATTAAAGAACTAGGGTTCCTGAGTTTCACAAACCTTCGAAGAAGAAAATAGTACAACGATGGATAATAGTAATATAATTCTCCAAGAAAAAAAATCGATCACATTCCTTGAGCTATCTCTTGTAGGAAGAGTTACATGAATTAGGAAATAATATATATCCTTAATGATCGGATCTGCAGGTCATAATGAAGAGATATTCTTGGATATCATCACGATTGTACAGATCTTTACATAAATAAACGAAATATACGACCAAGCTGGTCGTATATAGAACTTGATCTCTTCGTGTAGAAATAATGCTTGTTGATAGGCGAGCCGTTTCTCTGCTACGTGTCCGCCACGTATCGAGAATCCTTGCCATGTCATGAGCAGCTGATTTATGGCTAAACATTACAGTTTATCATTAAGCACTAATTCATCACAGCCATTTACGTAATTCACTGTTGGCAAAAAACCGCGTCAACAATATATATATATATTAAATAAACTAATAATGAATTTTCTCTTACATAATTTATATATTAAGAAATTTAAGATATTTTAATGAATTAATAATATGTAATTTTCGGATTTTATAAAGTTTATATATATACTTTTTAATTTGAGTGATGATTGCAGCTGCTCACCTAACTCAAGTTTCAAGCTCGTAAAGCATATACAAAATTTCTTTTAATCAGAATAGAGTATACGGTATTCAAAAGAAATATGTTTTCTTAAATATCTTTTAATAACTTTTGAATAGATATTTGATCTTCTTAAGATTTGGGTTTACAAGGAGATTTCTTCTGTATCGCATTACCTCACTATTTTTTAAAATATATATATTTATATTTAAGTTCTTTGAGATTTATTTTGATTTTTTAAAAAATAATATATATATATCTCTTCTATATAAAAATTGTGTAGATAACGGAAAGTCTTGGTTTTAACAGTTTTTTATTTTTTTTGGTTAATTTTAACGGAATATTCTTATATTTAACAAAACATTCTTATATTTAATGGTAGATTGTAAAAAACATGACTTAAACTTAAATAAATAAATAATTAAACAAATTAAAATAAGATATTTTTGAGATATTTTATAATAATTATTTAAAAACAATAAAACTATATATTTTATAACTTAAATAAAATTTAATTAAACATAAACTTAATATTATACTAAACATATAATATATAATATTTTATTGTCACTACCAAATTAAAAAACTAGAACAAATATAAACTTAAACAAAAATAAATAAATAATTAAAATATGATATTTTAAAGATATTTTAATTAATTAAATAATTTTTAAATGATAAAGGCATGCATATAATTTTTTATCTTATAAATTTGTGTGATAGTTGTTTTTTATCAAGTGATTGAAGCTCTTTTTCTTCATCAAATTCACCAAAGGACATTGTGAGATACATTAGAAACTAAAAATAATTGATGCATGTAGACTACTGTCTACACTATGATTTTTTCTATTATTATTTTATTTCTATTATTAATTTCTTTTTAAATATTATTGTATTTTAGAGTAAATGATGGCTAAAATACCTAATGTTTTCAAAATGTTGCACTTTTATACTCAATATTTTTTTTGGCGGTAAATATACTCAATGTTTTCAAAATGTTACACTTTTATACCCAATCTTCTTTTTTTGGTGGTAAATATACCTAATGTTTTTAAAATGTTGCACTTTTATACCTATTTTTTAAAATTATTTTGATAAAAAATAAGAAAGTGAAGGGAAAATATAAGATTATAGTTATTTTTTAAATTTTAAATTATTTTCACTTTCATAATAATAAAAAAAATTAGTAAAATTAATCAAAATAATTCAAACTTATATTTTTCCTATAAGTTTTAAATTGATGAAAATATATAATTTTTTAATTATGTTTATTAATTTTAATGAAACATTTATTAATGTTTAATTTAAAATAATTATTTTGAGAAAGAATAAGAAAGAGAAAATAATTTAAAATTTAAAAAATAATTAAAATACTATATTTTTGTTTATCCATAAATCAGCTGCTGATGATGTGGCAAAGAGTTACGACACGTGGCGGACACGTAGCAAAGATACGGCTCGTCTATCGACCAGCATATTCTCACATGAAAAGATCAAGTTTTATATACTACCAGCCTGGTCGTACATTCCGTTCATTTTATGTAAAGATCTGTACAGTTGTGATGATATCCGAGAATATCTCTTCATTATGACCTGCAGATCCGTTCATTAAGGATAGATATTATTTCCTAATTCATGTAACTCTTCCTGAGCCTATAAATACACAAGAGATAGCTCAGGGAGAGGGATCGATCTTTTTCTTTCGGAATCATACTACTATTATCCATCGTTGTATTGCTTTTATCTTTGAAGGTATGTGAAACTCAGGAACCCTAGTTCTTTGATCACACCTTGGGAGATCAATATCAATAATAGTATCAAGTGGGCGTAGGTCATTACTAATCACTGGGGCCGAACCACTATAAATCTCTATGTTCTTTATCTTTCCATTAGATTATTTTCAAGATCTATATCATTTTCTTGTCATTTTCTAGACTCCGTGTCGTTGACCAAAATCAGGGTCAACATTCTGGTGCTTTCATTGAGAGTTGAACTCAAGAAAAACTAATGGCAAAGACTACCAAGAAGATTGAACAGGCTGCTGCCGCACCATCCCAGCCTCCTCCCCCAAATGTGGCTGAGGACGAACTTCATCTGGAGTTCGATGAGGAGGAAGTGGACTCTGAGACCCTGAAGACAACACTGGGGGTGTTGCAGGATGAATTGGCCGCTCTGAGGGCCAATCAAGAGAGTGTCACCGAGATAATGGCGTCACAGTAGAGGGAGATAGAGCGCCAGCGCCAAGAGCTGAGCGAACGACAGGCGGAGATGGACCATCGTCAGAGGGATGCCATGGCAACCCTTGAAGCAGCCCTCCAGTTGTCTAGGAATCAGGCTGCGCCTGCCTCGTAGCCTGATCAACCCCCAAGTGGGCCACCTCAAGGAGGTCCCAATCCTAGCCCTCCGCTCCAGCCAACAAGCCCTCAAAGGTCGAAGCAGCCACCGATGCCTCAGGATGATATCCCGCCTAAGGATCCTGAGACACAGCCTCCATCCCCAGCTAGTCGAGGCAATCCCCCGCACCCGAGGCAGAATAGGACCGAGCAGCAGCCCCGCAACCCTAGACGCCCAGGGGGTGAAGAGCCGCACCCACCGAGCAGGGGGCAGCGTCCTTCTGGCAACAGAAGGAACTCAGAGACAGGCTCTGCGGTCAGGGGCCCTCCACAGCATGACAATGCACGAGGACCCACCAACCAACGCAGGCCTCCCCCTAACGCTCGGGAAGTTATAGCCCAAGGAGGCAACAGAGGAAAAAGTCGGTCCCACCATAGCCAGCCAAGGTTCAGAGATGGCCACAGCTACAATGATGCCGACTCAGGCAGAGGGAATGCTGGTCGGAGAAACGATGAGAGAGGTGGAGGCAGAAGCCCCCCACCTAGAGAAGACCGACAAAAAGGACATAATGCTGGGGGACAGCCCAGACAAAACAACGTCTTTAGCAGACTTGGAGCCAGCGAGCAGCGGCGAAAAGATGACAACCTAAGGGATGTACTCAACGACCGCCGAGAGAAGCACGATTAGTACATTCCCCCGGCACAAGAGGCCCCAGAAATTCCTGAAGCCGTTCAGGATCAAATCGATGCCCTGAACCAGGCTGTGCAACAGCTGGTCAGGGGGCAGACATCGCATATCGAGTACGATCGGAGGCCAGGCACCCCTTTCGTACAAAGGATTGCTGTGGCGGAAATCCCGAGCAAGTTTAAAATGCCCACACTTCCAAATTTTGACGGGTACGGAGACCCGGTATCTCATGTAAACAAATTTGAGATACAAATGGACATTCAGAAAGTCTCTGAAGATGCTCGCTGCAGGATCTTCCCAGCGACCCTTTCTGATGCCGCTCAGAAGTGGTTCTTTAAGTTCCCTCCTGCAAGTATAGTATCCTGGGAAATGTTTGTGAAGGAGTTTTATGAACAATTCTATGCGGGTCGAGTGCACCCCACCGAGGCAAACCAACTAGTTGAGATACGCCAGAAAGAAGGAGAGCCTTTGAAGGAGTATGTTCAACGCTTCATGCGAGCCGCAACAGGAGCCAAGACTGTGGGCGATGAAGGCAAGATGATGGCCCTAACCACTAGAGTTAGGTGCCATTCTCCTCTCTGGAGTAGCCTCAGGAAGCATGGGGTTAACACTACCCAGGAGTTTTTAGATTGAGCTGATCGGTACTTCAAGCTCGAGGAAGCGATTGCCAACGAAGGTAAATGGCCTGCAAAAGACAAGGGGCCCAAAGGAGAACCCGCCAAAGCCGCCAACGGGTCTAAGCCCAATGGCAACGACAAAGGCAACATGAATGGCAATGGTAAAAATGGTGGAAAGCGGGTGAGTGGCGAACCCTCGACCTCTGAAAGTAAGTGCCCCAAAAATAATCGGTATGAACCGAAGTTCACCAATTATACCGCCTTTGTCGAAAGCCGAGCAGAGGTTTTCCAAGCAACTAGCTCGAGTGTGCCGTACAGGTGACCCACGCCTATAAGAAAAGATATCTCCAAGAGAGATTCAACAAAGTTCTGTCATTATCATAACGACTACGGGCATGACACCAATGAGTGTAACCTGCTGAAGGATGAGATTGAGTTCTTGATATGACAAGGACACTTAAGAAGATATGTACGTGTCGCGGGAGGTTCTCAGCGAGAGGCACAAGGTGGCAATGAGTCGGCGCCAGCACGTCAGCGCTCGCCACCTTTACAGCCAGCTCCCGTGGCAGGTACCCTACTCACCATCTGCGAAGGCCCACATCTTGCAAGAGATAATGGAAAAGAGAGGGAACGATACGATCGAACCCTACGCCACAACCAGGACATCGAGATGATGAGCATTGAGGATCGTGCACCCAAAAAGGCTCGAACAGAGGAGGAACCGATCACCTTCTCTGATGACGACGCCCAGCATGTGCGATTCCCACACTCCGATCCGTTGGTCATGGACGTCCAAATCACAAATATGATGGTGAAAAGGGCGTTGGTCGATACAGGAAGTTCGGTCAACATCCTATATAAGTCCTCGCTGGAAAGGATGAAACTGTCCATCAAGGACCTAGAGCCATGCAACCAAACAATTTATGGTTTTTCCGGAGAAGGGCTCGCCCCAGTAGGGTCAATTAGACTCTCAGTCACCGCAGGTACTGTGCCTTCTAACAGGACATTACTCACCACTTTTATAGTGGTTGATAGTCCTTCGGTGTATAATGTCGTGATAGGGAGACCTATTCTGGTTGACCTTCGAGCCGTCACTTCTGTATGGCACCTCTCCATGAAATTCCCAACAGACGCAGAAGTAGGATGCGTACTGGGAAACCAGCGAGAGGCGAGAGAATGCTACAACGCCTTGATCACCAAGGCAAAAAAGGGTGTATCGAGGGATGCAGCAGGAAAAAAGTTGCAAATGGCATCTGATGTTCAAGCCCGCTCAGGTGATAATCTCACCAAATAGGGTGTTGCCCAAAGTGAGGATAGAGACTTAGATCCTCTCTTTGGGGATTTCGAAGAAGAAGTAGGCCCCATCGAGGACCTTGAAGAAGTCCAACTCGATGAGGGAAATCCGACCAGAGTTGTGAAAGTCGGTAAAAAATTAGAGACAACAACAAAACAAGCACTGGTGGAGTTCTTAAAAAAGAACCAGGACGTCTTTACCTGGTCGCATAAAGACATGTTTGGGATAGATCCTGCAATCATCAGCCATGTCCTGAACATTGACAAAATCTTTCCACATGTGCAGCAGAAAAGAAGGCTGCTCGATAAAGACCGATCGAAAGCTTTGAAGGAAGAAGTCGAGAAACTGAAGGAGAATGGGTTCATCAGGGTGGCGTTTTATCCATCATGGATTTCCAATCCCGTACTCGTGCCCAAGCCGAATGGAAAGTGGCGTACGTGCGTGGATTTTACACACCTCAATAAAGCCTGCCCCAAAGACTGTTTCCTACTCCCGAGGATCGACCAGCTGGTCGATGCCACTGCAGGACACGAGATCCTCTCATTCATGGATGCATACTCTGGGTATAATCAGATTAGTATGCATCCCCCTGATGAGGATCACACTAGCTTTTGAACCGATACAAGGCTCTACTGTTACAAGGTGATGCCCTTTGGTTTGAAAAATGCTCGTGCAACTTACCAGAGACTCGTCAACCACATGTTTAAGGACTTGATCGGGAAAAACATGGAGGTTTACGTCAATGACATGCTGGTTAAGTCGAAGAAGGCAGAAGGACATGTAAGGGATTTGCAGGAATGCTTCAACGTCCTTAATAAATATAGGATGAAGTTGAATCCCCTTAAATGTTCCTTTGGAGTTGGATCAGGGAAGTTCTTGGGATTCATAGTTAACTCAAGAGGAATTGAAGCTAATCCCAAGAAGATAAAAGCCCTGATCGAGATGAAGTCACTAGTGAAGATTAAAGATGTTCAAAGTCTGACTGGGAGAATCGCAGCCCTTAGTAGATTTATTTCAAAATCAACGGACAAGTGTGTCCCATTTTCAATCTACTCAGAGGCAATAAGAAATTTGAATGGACAGATGAGTACGAACAGGCCTTTCAAGCACTAAAAACGCATATGGCGCAGCCACCCATCCTGTCGAAGCCAGTCGATAAAGAGACTCTGTTCATCTACCTGGCAATCACAGATTACGCTGCTAGTGCCGTTCTGGTGAAAGAAGAGGAATGTGTGCAGAAGGTTGTCTATTACGTAAGCAAAAGGCTGATCGAAGCAGAAGTGAGATATCCCCCCATTGAAAGGTTAGCCTACTGCTTAGTTTTGGCCTCTAGGAAGCTGCGACCTTACTTCCAAGCCCATCCGATTACAGTATTGACCGACCAGCCTCTTCGGCAAGTTCTGCAAAAACTAGAGGCTGCCGGAAGATTACTAAAGTGGGCAGTCGAACTCGGGCAGTTAGACATATCTTACAGGCCGCGAGCAGTGATAAAGGGACAAGCCTTAGCTGACTTCATCACTGAGTTCACAGAGCCCGCAGGTGGCAAGCAGATCGAGGAGCCTAGCAAGCCTGAATGTCAATTCCAAGCACCCTCGTGGAAATTGTTCAACGACGGATCATCTAACGAATCCCACACATGAGCAGGGGTGATATTGATAACGCCGGAAGGGCATCGATTTCACTGTGCAATAAGATCTGACTTCACCGCCTCTAACAATGAGGCTGAATATGAAGCATTGCTCGCTGGGCTGCGGTTAGCCAAGGATATGAACATAAAAGAAATTTACGTCTATAGTGATTTTCAGCTAGTTGTGAATCAAATCTGGGAGAGTATCAGGCACGAGGATTTAAGATGGTCGCCTATTTCAACAAAGCAAATGATCTGTTAGCCCAGTTCGACAAATACACTCTCCAGCAAGTGTCTCATGATTAGAATTCCAACGCAGACGCTTTAGCAAAGTTGGCAAGTGCAAAGGACGCTGACACTCTGAGCATAGTGCCAGTTGAACAACTTTCTGTGCCTAGCATCCAAGCGGCAGAAACCATGCTAGTCATCCTGATGACAGATAAATGGATGGCGCCATATGTTGAGTATCCATCAAGTGGTGTGCTGCCAGCAGACAGAAATAAAGCCAGGACCCTTCAGCAGCAAGCTGCCAGGTATATCTTGGTCAATGGTATCCTGTACCGAAGGGGATACTCACTGCCACTCCTGAGGAGTATTACAAAGGAGAAAGCCAAAGAATTGATGAAGGAAGTACACGAAGGATTTTGCGGGGACCACGCTAGGGGGCAAAGCCTATCAAAAAAGATCCTAAGGCAGGGATATTTTTGGCCAACCATGAATGAAGACTCCATGGAGTTCGTGCAAAAATGTGACAAATGCCAAAGGTTTTCTATAATCCCGCGAGCAGCTCCCAATGAGTTAAAGCAGATGCAGAGTCCATGGCCCTTTGCGGTTTGAGGTATAGATCTAATCGGATCTTTGCCTAAGGGGAAACGTGGTGTAAAGTACGCAGTGGTTGCTGTCAACTACTTCACCAAATGGGCTGAAGCTGAGCCACTCGCGACCATAACGATGAAGAAAGTGCTTGACTTCGTAGTCAAAAACATCATCTGTCGCTATGGATTGCCTAAAAAGATAGTCTCAGATAACGGCACCCAGTTCAACAGTTCACAGACTTCTGCAAACGTCATGAAATTATTAAAAGCTTTTCTTCAGTTGCTCATCCCTAGGCGAATGGGCAAGTCGAAGCGGTGAATAAAACGTTGAAGGATACACTGAAGAAAAGACTCGAAGAAGCTAAGGGAGCATGGCCAGAACAGTTGCCTGAAGTCTTCTGGTCATACAGAACTTCCCACCGAACAGCAACAGGTCATACCCTATTTTTCTTGACGTACGAGTATGAGGCCATGTTGCCTGTTGAGTTGGATCCGCCCTCTCACCGCAGATTAACATACGACTAGGATTCTAACAGCCAGCTACTGATGGAATCCTTGGACTCAATTGATGAAAGGCGTGAACAAGCCCAGCTCTGAGTAGCTGCATACCGGCAAAAGGTCGCCCGGTATTTCAACTCAAAAGTACGAGAAAGAAAATTCAATGTTGGAGACCTTGTGCTCCGAAGAGTTTTTCTTAACACCCACGACCAAGCTGCTAGCGTACTCGAGCCAAATTGGGAAGGGCCTTACCAAATTGATGAAGTCCTTCACCCAGGCACTTATAAACTTGCCTGCTTAAACGGAGATCTCGTTCCTCGCTATTGGAATGGAGAACACTTGCGCAAGTATTATCAATGAACAATTCTTCTTAAAGAATTGGCTTGTATAAATTTTACTTCTTACAAGTTTTGTGTAAGATCTTATTGATCACTCGTAAAGACATGTTTAGTCCATTTACTACGAGAATAAAAGGGACTGTGCTCAGCCAGTCATTTCTTGCCAACTATTGTATTTGTTACAAGTATTTGCTCATTACGTGTGTTATTTTGCTATATTATAATTCTAATCACATTGCTACGAACAATAACGTTCTGGCAGGTTCTAGTCAAGGAAAGTGACCAAGGACCTAAAGCTCCCTGATCACTTGGGGGGCATACAAGTTACAAGTAAGCAAAGCATATCATTAGAAGATATGTAAACACATGAGCAAAATAAGGGAAAGCATGCTAGGGCACTTAGAGTATTTTTCAAAATTTTGATATTTTGTTAAGTCATACCAAAGTGCTATGCTAAGTTCGATCATGCGAACAAATAGATGTTATAATTATATGCAAATATATTGTAATATCAAAACGATCCTTTTACATCGCAAGCAGTAACTGCTTTGATGTAATTGTTCAAAACAAAAGGGCTGCCCATGCAGCAAAACCAAAAAATTATATTGTCTTTACATCACAACCCGTAGGTCGTGTAATTAAAAAAAAAAAGAAATATAAAAGACAAAAAAAACTAAGGAGTTGGAGGATCCTGGGGAGGGTTCTGATCGACAGCTTCATTATCTGCACCCTCCATCCCGGCGGACAACGAGATTTCGGGGGATGCAGGGACCTTCGATCCTTCTTCTTCGACCAGTTGAGCCGCACAGCGGGCCAACTCATTCTCCCTCGCGTTCTCATGAAGATAATCAAAATTGGCACCCTGATTGTGCTTCCAGAATTCATAGAAGCACCTCAGGGTGGCATTTTTGTACCTCTCCAAGTTGGCGGCGTTGGTCTTCTCCAAGTCCTCAACCCTGCCCTCCAGAGCTCTGGTATCATCCCTGCTCACTTTCAATTCCAGTTTAAGTTGTTTAACCGCTTTGAAGTTAAAACGGTTAGACTCCCTGTATTGGTCCCTCTGCTCGCGGGCTTTTTTCAGATATTGCAGCTTCTCCTCCAACTCCTTAGCCAGTTGGGCCTTTTCCGCAGTCACCACCGCCAACTGATCAGCATGTCTGGCCTCGACACCTTTGATTTCCTCCTCATGCTGTTGATCCGAGGTCCTGGCCTCCTCGGTGACAGCACCCAGGAAGATACGGCCAGCAGTAAGGGTTAGCATGGCCTGCATTCAGAACAGAAATTAGACAAATAGTAAATTATTGAAGACCTGATTTCACAAGGGGAGAAAACTTACACTCGTGAACTCGTTTAAGGCACGATTCAAAATTGGGTCAACACCCATCGTTTCCGTAGCCGTCATTGCCTCCCGGCAGCGTTCGTGTGTCACGATTTTGGTGACCCTCTCCTTGATTAACCTAAAGGCACGACCAGCCATCACGCTCCCAGTTAAGGCAGGACCCTCCTGCTTAGGTTGGTCAGATGGAGCATCGGAAGGTGGAGTTGATCCGGTCGCAGCAGATGAAGTCTACGGCTCGCGGGGAGAAGGCGGAGTCGCGGTTGTAGAGGGCCTGTCCTCCGAAGGACTTGTGTTCTGGGCCTTCTTCACCTGAGGCGCATTGCTGCTCTCCCCAGTATGTCTCTTACTAGTTTTCTTCTTGGTTGGAGGGGCAGCAACAGCCTCTGGGGTGCTGTAAAGGTCAAACACGTTGGCGGAGTCCATGTCTGAAAAACAAGAACAAAGTCAAACAAAGAGATAGCATGAATAGCCAGACACATTACATTATAAAAAGTAACAAAAAAGGATTGCAAAGTCCAATACCCGAGCTATTATTATTGGTCGCTACACTACAGACTCTACTAGTCTTACACTCATTCTTTGACATGAAGAAGTCTGGCCCTAAGTGTGGAGCATGTTTAAAATTGTCGTCCCCGTTGAATAGATGACAGGGAATAGGCAAATTATTTAAAAGCAAAATTACTATACCGTTGTCATCCGACGAGTCGTCAGAGATGTCGGCAGGCTCAGTGGCCTTCTGCTTTCCTTTCCCTAAGGGGACCGAAGGTCTCTCTGCTCGAGGAGTGCCAGCAGGTTCCCTGATCGTGACCCCAGTCGGCCTCCTCCGTGGAGGAGACGCTTGAGATTGCTGCTCGGGTTCCTCTTCGGTGCGAGCACTCCCGGCCGAAGGCCCCCTTGTTTCCGTTTGAGGGGCCCAGAGGCCAACCAACCTAAGGTTAGCCTCTGTAACCAGATTCTTGACACTCTTCTCAGCATCCGACATGCTGGCTAAGAGTGCTGATCTTGACTCCATTCCTGGAGTTGGGTTTGGCTGCAGCTACGGACCTGGAAGACATCAAAAGTTCACGACATTGTGGAGGAAAACACTAAGTGAAGAAGTCAGCCAGTGATACGAAAGTTTTACCTCCTCGGCCGAAAGCCAAGTTGTCCGCGACCAGATCAGCCGTAAGGAAGTACTCTTGGCAGTACCTCCCCACTTTTGAGATGTGGGTAGTGTCAGTCAGGAAAGTGCGTCCAGTTTCCTGATTACAAAGGTGGAAGAACCCTATGCCTTCATGGTTGGGGTTAGATTTGAGGTCGAACAGATAGTTGACCTCATGAGGCGATGGCACGAGCCATTTTTTCTGGTTGTACAGGATATAGAGTGCAGCAAGCATCCTATATCCATTTGGGGTTATTTGAAAGGGGGCAACTCCAAAATAGTTGGCCACCCCCTGAAAGAATGGGTGAAGAGGCAGGGTGGCCCCGGCCTCAATATGAAATCGCGACCCTTTGGTCTGGTTTGGGCTTGACTAAGGTCACCCCTGGTAAACTGTATTTCCTTAAGTAGTTGGCAATCATTCTGATCGTCACCGTACTCTCAGAGACTACATGCCACTCGACATCTGGTTGAATAGCATGTTGAGGGCGGGCATGTCTTTGGATGTTTGGATTGGGAGCATTTTCTTCTCGATCACTGGTCGAGGGAGCATCAGCCGTAGTAGCAGGCTGATGAGAAGTTTCGAAGGTTTTTCTTTTCTGGGCCTTGGTTTTGGTGCGAGCCATGTTTTGGGTCAAGACTGGGGAAGTGTTTGGATTAATACGAGAAAAGGGAATATCGGGAATCAATGTCGAGGGTTGTTCTTCGTCCTCGAGCAATTGAGCGAGTAGATCATCATCGATGGGTCTTTCTCCTCCCCACGGGTCTTGCATATAAACCGCAAACAGACAAAGGAGGAGATAAGACGCACAGCCTGGGAGCTTATGTTGAAAGTTGGAATAACGTTGCTCGCGTCTATCGACCAGCAGCATTCTAACCGAAACACTAAGTTTTACGTGAGCAGTTTGAAAAACAGATCAAAAAGTGAAAGTAAAAAGTTTTTCTGAAAAAGGCTTTTTCAACTCCGAATGAGCGGGAAAAACCCAGTTTTTCAACTAGCTAATTCGATTTTACGCCCTAAACCCATGATTCTGACTATCAAACTGATTCCTAACATATATAGAGCAAAATTACACTACCCTATAAAGCATCAAACGGTATATACAAAATCTCCACAAATTTCTACCCAAGAACTCAAAAAGTTTCAGAGCACAGAAGCAGCATGCATGGCATCTCAAAGGATTAAATGTCGAAGAAAATTTACCTGAATGAAGATTGGAAATCTTGAAAAGGAGTAGCTTTGAGTTTGCAGACAAGAGATCCTCGGCAAAGTGTCTGAAAACTTTGAAGTCCTGGGCTCTGGAATGTAGTTCTTGAGAGTTCTTAGCAAAAGGATGGAGTGTAAAGAATTAAACGAAGAATGTGGGCATTATTTATAGAACTGAGGTGTGCCAAAAAGGGGTAATCATGAGTTACCTTTTTCAAGGCATGGGGGAGTGTACCGGGCGTCAAAATGGTTTCTTGAAAACTGAAAATGTATGATTGGACGTGATTAGGTCACTGTTTTCAAGAACGCACGAGGGCTCTAACAGATTTCGTGGGGCATACGAAAAGTTATTTTCCTAAGTTTACTTATTGTTGGTCGCAATAAATAAACTTGGGAGCCAAATGTTTATCCATAAATCAGCTGTTGATGATGTGGCAAGGAGTTACGACACGTGGTGGACACGTAGCAAAGATATGGCTCGTCTATCGACCAGCATATTCTCACATGAAAAGATCAAGTTTTATATACGACCAGACTGGTCGTACATTCCGTTCATTTTATGTAAAGATCTGTACAGTTGTGATGATATCCGAGAATATCTCTTCATTATGACCTGTAGATCCGTTCATTAAGGATAGATATTATTTCCTAATTCATGTAACTCTTCCTGAGCCTATAAATACACAAGAGATAGCTCAGGGAGAGGGATCGATCTTTTTCTTTCGGAATCATACTACTATTATCCATCGTTGTATTGCTTTTATCTTTGAAGGTCTGTGAAACTCAGGAACCCTAGTTCTTTGATCACACCTTGGGAGATCAATATCAATAATAGTATCAAGTGGACGTAAGTCATTACTAATCACTGGGGCCGAACCACTATAAATCTGTGTTCTTTATCTTTCCATTAGATTATTTTCAAGCTCTATATCATTTTCTGGTCGTTTTCTAGACTCCGTGTCATTGACTAAAATCAGGGTCAACAATTTTTTATTTACTTTCTTATTATTTATCAAAATTGTTATCCCCATTTCCTGCCTTGGGCCCGGGACGGTGGTCCAGGCCCACTAGCTGGGAAATTGGATTTGGGCCCAGCCCAGGCCCGCTTAGTAGGGAATGACCGGCATCGACGGCCCGAGTGTGGGTCCAAACCCGGACGGTGTATAGGAAGGATGATCCAGGACGATCATCCGGGAGACGTACAACTGTTCGAGGCTACGGCCGAAATGTATGCACACGGTCCCGGAGCTTGGTAAACGATCCGGGCCTACGGTAAACAAAGAGGGACAGAGGTAAACGAACCTGGGTCAAGTCCTCAAGGTTGGCAGGGTAAAGCATCCATGACCCTAAATCCACCCCATGACGCGTGGGGGTTGTCCCCACTTTTCACCTGCAGAAAAGGCCACCTCAGGATTGCGTGTCACTGGTTCAGACCTGCGCTGCCACTACACTGACTGATTTCTTCCCCTGAATCTGCCTCGTAACTCGGAATGCCCAGACCAAAAGCCCCATTTTGTCAGGTGAAATATAGGCTTTGGGCTACCCCAGTGGGCTTTGATCATTTCTTTGTCTTTTATATTTTTATCCTTTGTATTGGGCTTCTGATAGGGAAGCAAGCGGTATTTATATCCTTGTTGGGCCCCGGTCAGTCCGACCCAAGCCCAGTGCCCCTGCGAGCCTATAAATACAGGTGACAGAGCACTAGGAAAAAGACCTCTTTTTGGCTTGTATACAGTTACTCTGCTAAAACACAGAGAGAAAGTCCATTGTCATAGACTTTCCAAGCTCTAATACAACTGTCTCGTGGACTAAGGCTCATTAACTCCCCAACCACATAAAAACCTTGTTTATATCTTCCAAATCCCTCATCATTAATCTTGCTTAATTTTTATTAATATCGTTTCCAAAAATCTCGGTAAACATTTTGGCGCTTTCATTGAGAGCCTGAGAAAGCTAGTGCTAATATCAAACCTCTACAACAATGGTGAATACAAGACACACCACTTTTGACCCTGCTAACCCAGAGCAGGGCAATGGAGAGCCACTACCCTCCCAACCTCTTCCTCAAAGTCCACCTGAGAACGCTCCTCATCAACCGTCCCACCCTGACGAGTCACAAGACTACGAAGGTGGAGCAGAGTACGAGGAGGACTATTATGAAGAAGAGGAGGGGAATGAGGGGGAGTACCACGACGAAGCTGCGAATCCCGAAATCCTAGGGGCAGACCCCAACCGGGAGGATCTGGAGGTGACTAGACTGAGGCAGCAAGTCCTGGACCAGGAGGTCAGGATTGCTAAGCAGGCAGAGGAATCTTGGTGGATGTAGGAGTCCCTCAAGGCCCTGCAGGCATTCATAGCCGCACAGGGTTCGGCGACCAATCTCTCAGCTGGCCCGCTTCCGGGAGTACAACAGCGTGCTCTGCAAGCCAGAGCTGGAGCCCCCGAAGACGTGAGGTCGACCCCTCCCCCAAAACAATTTCCTGAGCCAGTCCCAGGAGACCTGGACCGGGAGAAAAAGAAGGTCGGGGGAAAGGCCCGAGAGAAAAATACCCCGTCACGAAAGCCGGGACCCGTTCCCAGCCGCTCCCTAGGAAAGAGAAGGTGCGCCCCGTCCCAGGACAGGGCCACCCGACCAATCCGCAAGGGACGCGGCCGCGGGATGCTCGACCCCGGCATGCCCCAGGGAGAGACAAACAGGAAAGGTCTTTGCACCTCAGTGCCTCAGTAAACAAAAATCACCGGGAACGCCCACGTAGCGAGGAGCGTCACGCCCTTAGTTCAGGGGAAAACACGTCCCGGGTAGACCTACGCGAAGGGTTGAACGCTCGGAAAGAGTAGGCCCGTAAGGAAAAGATCCTCCCCTGAGGTGGCGACCTTAGGAACAACATCAACGATAGGAGGAACGAAAGAATCCCCATGGAGGATGGCACGGCCAGGCAGCTCATGGAGCAACTGGCCGCTTTGAAAAAGGTCACGGATCGTTTGGTCCACAAGCAGGAAGAAGCGGATACCAACTCTGACGAAGAGGACAAAGAGCCCTGTGCGAGGCACATCCTGGATGTTGTGCTCCCCAAGGGGTTCAAGATGCCGAGCCTCACTGCCTATACCGGGAACACCGACCCTAGTGATCATATTTCCTGGTACAACCGGCTGATGACCGTGGCTCATGTTAGTGACGACGGAAAGTGCCTCTGCTTTTCGATCACCCTAGGCAGCCCTGTCGAGGAATGGTGGAAAATACTTAAGCCGGGATCGATCCAATCCTAGTCAGGGCTGCAGTCGGTGTTTCGCAAATAGTTCGTGGCCACCATGAGGATGGACATGCAGATCAGTGCCCTCGCCAACCTTAAACAGCTCCCCAAGAAGACACTGAGGGCCTACATCCAGCATTTTACTGAGAAGGCCTCCAAAACCAAGGAGGATGATGGCCAAAGCCTGGTGGCATTACAATCCGGCTACTCTAGAAGAATTCATAAGGAGGGCCCAGGGTTTTATCAACTGGGAGGAGGCTCAGATTCAGGCGTTCGGATGGCCTCCAGTGCCTCAGCCCAGTACCCACGCATTCCTGGGGTACAGGGTGCAATTCCCAGCGCAACCCTATGCCACTCCCCCGATTGTCCCAGGTTCGGCTGTCACGCCCGGGGTTACCTACACCCTTGCGGTGTATGGTCCTGCCTCTTCAGGGTATGCCCCAGTCCAGTCCACCCCCTTTTTTGGATATGGAGGCACGCCAGTGGGTCACAGCGCTGCCCTCGTCGGGGCCTAGCAGTCGCAGGTGGGAGGAACGAAGGCAAGCGTAAACCCCTCCCGGGGGAAGAGATCTAGCAAAGGCCAAAATCAGTCTGAGCCGGCTAAGAAAGGTAAAAGGGGCTACGAGCCCCAATATTCAGAATACACCAATCCGGTGGACACCAGGGAGAAAATCTTCCTGGCCACAGAAAGGGCGGTTCACTACTGGAATCCTAGCCCCATGTTCAAAGGGGGGAGAAATCTGAGGGATAACAAGAAATGGTGCGCCTACCATAAGGACGTGGGCCACACAACTGAAGAGTGCCGGCATCTCAAGGACAAGATCGAGAATCTGATCAAGCTGGGGCATCTCCAACAGTGGGTCAGGATGCCCGTGGGAGTCCCAGGCCTGTCAGCAGATCTCGGACAACCCACAGTCCCGAGTGCGCCCAGAGCATATCCGCCTCAGGCAGGGTATGCACAGGGTCCGGCGGCTCAAACCCCTTAGGGGGTCCCTGTCGTGCAAACACCCGGCCCTAGAATGCCTTATCCATCCGAGACGATAGCCCCTCGCGTGGATGGGCATGTGGCCACCATCTCGGGCGGACCTCACTTGGGAGGGCCGTCTAGGAATGATCAGAAACGCTACCTAAGCGAGCTCGACCATGATCAGGAGGTGTGCGCCTTGGTCCAGGCCCCGGCTCAGCACCCGAAACTGATGAACCTCCCTATCACCTTCACAGATGACGACGCCCGCAACGTCCATTTCTCGCACCATGACCCGCTGGTCATAGACGCACAGATCGCCAACAATCTGGTGTCCCGGGTGCTGGTGGACGACGGGAGCTCCGTCGACATCTTGTTCAAGCCCGCCTTCACTGCGATTGGCTTGACCGAAGCGGATCTGGCATCATGCCCAACCCAGATCTACGACTTCAACGGAGACACGCTACTCCCATGGGAAAGATCCAGTTGCCCGTAACATTGGGGAGTGAGTTGCAGTACTCGTTCAAGTTCTGCACCTTCGTAGTGGTGGATTGTCCCACTGCTTACAATGTCATTTTCGGCCGACCCGCACTAGTCGAGTTCAAGGCAATCACCTCCATCTGTCATCTTTGCATGAATTTCCCTTGCGACAACGGAGGGGTGAGGATAGTCCGGGGAGATCAGAAGAGCGCCCGGAAGTGCTACCACGTGTCCGCTCGACCAATATACACGGTCCGGGACGAACCCTTCGAGGAAGTCATCGACCTGTTTCCTCCTCCCCCTGCTGAGAGAGTGATCCGGGAAAAAGATGAGCTGGATCCGAGGATAGGAGACGATCGCGTCTTGGAGCCCATGGACGAGATTGAGGAGGTGTGCATTAGTGACACCGATCCAACCAGGGTAATCCAAGTTGGGAAAAATCTGCCGGCAGAGGTTCGAGCCGCCATAATCGCCCAAGTTAAGGAGAACTAGGATATTCTCGCCTGGTCTCACTCAGATATGATGGGGATCGACTGCAACATCATCTGCCACGCATTGAACATCGACCCAAATGCAACCCCGGTCCGTCAAAAACGAAGGCCCTTGGGAACGGAGAGGGCCGAGGCCCTCAAGCTGGAGGTAGAGAAGTTGTCATCAATGAACTTCATACGCGAGGCGGTATACCCCGTGTGGCTGGCCAACCCCGTTCTAGTGCCGAAACCGAACGGGACGTGGAGGACGTGTATCAATTTCACGGATCTCAACAAGGTTTGTCCGAAGGATTGCTTCCCGCTTCCCTGGATCAACCAAATGGTGGATGCAACATCCGGGTATGAGATCTTAAGCTTCATGGATGCCTACTTTGGCTACAATCAGATTTCCATGCATGTAGCAGACCAGGAACACACCAGTTTCCAAACCGACAAGGGAATATACTGCTATATCGTCATGCCCTTCGGGCTCAAGAACGTCGAGGCAACCTATCAGAGGCTCGTCAATCGAATGTTCCGGGCCTAGCTGGGGCGAAACATGGAGGTCTACATCGATGATATGCTGGTCAAGTCCAAGACATCCGGGAAGCATTCGGACGACCTGTCCGAAGCTTTCGCAGTCATTCGGAAGTATGGGCTGAAGCTGAACCCCAAGAAATGTACTTTCGGCATGGCCTCCGGGAAGTTCCTGGGTTTCATAGTGAGCTTCCGGGGAATAGAAGCCAATCCAGATAAGATCAAGGCACTGATTGATATGCCCTCTCCCCGGAAGCATAAGGACGTGCAAAGTCTGACCAGGCGAATAGCCGCCCTAAGCCGTTTCGTCTCCAAAGCCATGGACAAGTGCATCCCGTTCTTCAACGTCCTTCGAGGAAGCCAACGTTTCGAATGGTCAGTCGAATGCAAAGAAGCTTTTCAGAAGCCGAAAGAGCACCTAGCCCGAGCGCCGGTCCTGGCAAAATCAGTGGACGAGGAGCCTCTGTACCTCTATCTGGCAGTGACCGAGCACGCGATCAGCGCCGCGTTGGTGCGGGAGGGGGAAAAGACCCAGCTCCCGATATACTATGTGAGTAAATGATTATTGGGTGCTGAGTCTCGATATACGCTAATCGAAAAACTGACTTTTTGCCTGCTGATGGCATCCCGAAAACTCCGGCCTTACTTCCAGGCCCACGCCATAAAAGTCCTGACCAACCACCCCTTGCGGCAAGTGTTGCAGAAGCCCGAGTTTTCGGGAAGACTCTTAAGGTGGGCCATGGAGCTAAGTCAGTTTGATATAGCCTACATTCCTAGGGTCTCCATCAAGGGGCAGGCCCTAGCCGACTTCATCATGGAGTGTTCCGGGATCACTCAAGGGGACGATCTCGCGGCGCCCGTATGGAAGGTGTTCGTGGACGGGGCCTCGAATGAGAATGGGGTCGGGGCCGGGATCATCTTGGTATCACCCCAGAGACACCAGTTGCAAAACGCCCTGCATTTCCAGTTCAAGGCATCAAACACCAAAGTTAAGCACAAAGCCATGCTGGCCAGGTTGCTCCTGGCCCGGGAGGTAGGAGCCGCTAACTTGGAGATGTACAGCGATTCCCAGCTGGTCGTCAGGCAAGTCTCAGGGGAATATCAAACCAAAGGAGAGAGAATGGCGGCTTATGTGACTCAGACAAGAGAGATGCTGCAGGCGTTCAAAAAGCACTCCATCCACCAGATCTCCAGAGAGCAAAATGTGTTCGCAGACACACTAGCAAAGTTGGCTACCGATGCCGAAGCAGAATTGTCCGGACTGGTCCCCGTTAACCATCTCCCCATCCCACGCATTCGAGTCTCTGCGATCAACGCCATTGACCATTCCACGTCTTGGATGGGACCCCTTATCCGCTATCTGACAACTGGCGAGGTGCCAGCAGACAGGGCCACAGCCAGGAAGCTCTAATACCAGGTCCACAGATATGTCATGATGGACGGAAAACTCTATCGCTGGGGGCTGTCCATGCCTTACCTCAGGTGCGTGTCCGAGACCGAAATAAGCGCCATCCTGCATGAAGTGCATGAAGGCTTCTGCGGAGACCACCCAGCCGGACTCAGTCTATCCAAAAAGATCCTCCGCCAAGGATATTTCTGGCCAACCATGAAGAGAGACTGTATTGACTACGTCCGCAAGTGCGAGTAGTGCCAAAGGTACGCGAAGGTCCCACGGGCCCCACCAAAAGAGATAACCTTGATGACTAGCCCCTGGCCTTTCGCGGTGTGGGGGATCGATCTGGTAGGATCACTCCCGACCGGGAAAGGAGGAGTGAAGTACGCCATCGTGGTCGCCGACTACTATACCAAGTGGGTTGAGGCGGAGCCCATGAACACGATCACTTCAAAGAAGGCCCTGGATTTCGTCATCAACAATATAGTGTGTCGGTATGCCCTCCCCTACAAGATTGTATCCGATAATGGGAAGCAGTTCAACAGCGTCCACTTTACAGATTTTTGTGAAAGGCCTGGTATCGAACGGGCAAGCAGAAGCCGTCAACAAAATCTTGAAAGGGACATTGAAGAAAAAACTCCAAGCCTGCAAGAGCAAGTGGCCCGAAGATCTGCCCCGCGTGTTATGGGCTTACCGGACAACCGAGAAGACATCCACCGGGCACACTTCTTACTCCATGGTCTATGGGTACGAAGCCGTCATGCCCATCGAAACGACCATCCCATCTCACCGAAGAGACACGTATGATCTCACCCAGAACCACACTTTACTCTAGGAATCACTAGATCTCATCGAAGAGATCCGGGAGGAGTCGCAAGTGCAGCTGAAGATGTACCAAGGCAAGATTGCTCAGCATTTCAACTCAAAAGTAAAAAGCCAAAGGTTCGAAATCGGTGACCTAGTCCTGCGAAGAGTCTTCCCTGCTACCCAAGACCCTGGAGTAGGGGTTCTGGGCCCGAATTGGGAAGGGCCGTACGAGATCCAACATGAAGTGTGCCCCGGGACATACCGTTTAAAGCGGATCGATGGCACGGAAGTCCCAAGAGCCTGGAATGCGAAACATCTCCGTAAATACTATCAATAGTTAGGAGAACGTGTTCCAATTTTGTATTTTCATTGTAAATAATGTACGCCTCAGGGCGATCCCTTGAATAATAAAAATGGCGTGTGCAAAATGCCATAAAGAAATGTTATCAGGCAATGAAAATTCTACTCAAGTGACCCAAAACCAGTCTCCGCTCACTTGTGTGGGGTATCCCCGGTATGAACAAATACCAGGTGGGGCACAAGGCTCAGGCCTAATCCCGACCCAGACCAACAAGGTCCGGGGGGTATGAACCCCGTTGGACCAAGCCTCAGGCTGGTCCCGCCCCGGACGAACGAGGTTTGGGGGTATAAATTAAAAGAGGACCAAGCCTCAGGTTGGTCCCACCCCGGACGAACGAGGTCCGGGGGTATAAATTAAGAGAGGACCAAGCCTCAAGTTGGTCCCACCCCGGACGAACGATGTCCGGGGGTATAAATTAAAAGAGGACCAAGCCTCAGGCTGGTCCCGCCCCAGACGAACGAGGTCTGGGGGTATAAATTAAAAGAGGACCAAGCCTCAGGCTGGTCCCACCCCAGATGAACGATGTCCGGGGGTATAATGCATACGGTATGCCCCAGGGCAAGGCCGGTCCGCGACTGGTAGAGTAAGGGAACCAGGTTTCGCAATAAACTATTCGAACCTCGTTGGCCCGAGCCATCAGGTTTTTGAAGTTGAAGATTAGGCGGGTAGAATTAAGACAATTTGACAAGCTAAAGTAAAAAAATAGTCTAGTCCAGGCCGTTGGAACCGGGACCAAACCCTCAGAATCAGTCATGCACAGTGATAATTTTTTTTTTTAAGGGATAACAGAAATAACATAAGCCGAAGGAAGCAATACAAATTGTCTTGGACGCGTATGCGTCCATAAAAGTTACAAAAATCATAAAAATAAAAGGGGCAAGGTGGGGATCCGGGCCTAGGATTCATCCTCCAGAAGCTCCGCATCTTCCTTCTCCTTGGCCTCGAATTCAGCCCTCTTCAAGTCCGGGTCGGGAAAGATCAGGAGGTTCATGCTTGTATCTTTGCGCCAAGCCATGTAGATGGCCTCCTCAAAGGTGACGTGAAGCATTTCGTCCGCCCGCTCCTTTCCGCGGCGGGCCTCCTCATGCGCCATCATCTCCTCGCGAAGAGAGCCGTCCAGCTCACGGACCTAGGCCTCCAATCTTTGGACCTTCTCCCCGTCCCAGACGGACTAAGTCGCAGCTGCCTCCTGTGCGGCCCTTGCTCTGAGAAGCTCCGCCTTCAGAAGGGCTACCTTCTCGTTAGCCTTGGCTTCTTTCCAAGACAAGGCCTTTTCAAGCCCAACCTTGACTAGGTCAAACTCTGCGCGGTCTGTGTCGGCCTGAGCAATCGCCTTGTCCAAGGACTCCCGAGCCTGTGCAGTCTCCCTGGCCAGGGCCTCCTTGGCGGCCTCCCTTTAGTTCACAGCCGCCTCCAGCTCCAGCTGGAGCGTCTCCATCTTCATGGCCGCCTCGGCCACCAGGTCAGCATTCCGATGGGACAGCAGAGCGTCCTGGAACAAAACAAAGTTAGAAGAATCCTTACTAAACAAAAAAAAAGAGGGAGGAAGAAGACACGAAGTAAACTTACTGCGGTGGCCTAATGGCGGAGAGCCTGGGAGATGAACAGCATGTCCGGGTTGGCGATGGTGGCATACCATTTGAGTTGTAGGTTGGACATGGTGTTCCCCACCTGGTCCAACAAGTATGCCACGAAAGGGGTCGTGTCCTGCCCTAGCTTAGGGCAAAAGCCCCTCTCAGCGGCTGGCCAATCCATGATCGGTTGGGGGACGCTGAAGGCCGCCGAGTGCTCAGCGAACTCGACCTGACGACGAATCGTCAGGACCTTGTACGTCTCATCCCTCTTTTCCCGGCCACTCTCCCAGGTCTGGGAAATGAGCCTGGACTGCTCGTCCCTCAAGACGGCTTCCCCCTCCTCGGGTAAGGCTGGATGAATGGGGAGGGTCGGTGTTGCCGGAATCTCTTTCGCGGCGAGGCGGTTTTCCCCGTACTATTCTCCGGCCGAGCCAGCCCGCCTGGTCCGGGGCCTCTTGTTCTCGATTTTGGCCTCCATTGCGCCCAAGTCCAAGGCCCTCTTCCCGTAGGTTCTGGCTCCAGATCGATCACCGGGGGTTAGTCAAGGCCGAGGACGGCGGCCAGGTCCACGGCCGTAAAAAGGACCGCGACAGTTGCAGCCTCGCCGGTTCGAGGATCCGCACCTGGCGTCTCCTTGTTGTGGGAGGGATCCGGGCCCAATGCCTCTGTGTTTTTCTTGGCAGCCTTTTTTTCCGCGACCCTGGCCACCCTTGCGGCCCGGACTTCGAGAAGCCGCCTCATCTCATCCACAAGATCAGACATGGCGGAGTCTCCTGCAACAAACGCAAATGAAAGAGTTAATATGATTAACGAAAAAATAGAAGTCCAAACTAAGAGTGACCCGGGACGAACCCTTATCTAAGCCTCGGGCGTGACCCAACTCATCTAGCGCAAAAAAGCAGACTCAATCCCCCATGTCGTCCAGGTTCAAGAAATTCCCGTACTGAAAGAACCTGGACAAAATCATGAGAACTCTCGAGCCTAAGGGAACGGGAGACGAAGGTCTCGTCTCCCCGTCAGCCCCAAACACGGGGCCTCGAAGTGCTAGCCTATCCCTAGCTAAGTCCTCAACTTGGGGAGCATAAGTTAAGATCAAAGGTGAGTTACCTTGCCCTGATACGCTAGCCCCAGGGGTACCCATGTTCGACAAGGCCTCCTCGAAGAGGGCTTCCAGATCCTCAGAAGCGGCCGCCTCCGACTAGACCAAGTCCCTCTTCCGCTTGGCCGCGTCCTCTCGTGCCGTAGCCTCTACTTCCCCGATGTGCTCCAGGGCCAGCGGCTCCCGTATGGTGGAATTCTTCTCGCACTGAATTCCCTGAAGGCTCGGGACGTCAATAGTCTGGTGGGCCGCGAGCAATCCGACCAGTCGGAGGTTATCCATATTGACGTAGCCTCCTACGTCCAGGTCTTCTGTGCTCAACCCGGAGTAAAGCCCCCTCCGGTCCAAGATGAACTCGGTGAAAGGAGTCTGAGCAAAAGGTCCTGCCACCTGAAGTAACATGGTGAGAAACAAAAAAAGGAAAAGAAAAAGAAAAATCGGCCAAGTAAAGGTCGGGGAAGCACTTACCCACTCGCTGGAAGTCCAGCAACAGCCTGTGGTTCTTCTCCACAAGGAATCCGAACGTCATGAACCAATAATGTCAGACGTCCGGGGGATGCTTCCAGGTGCTTGTAGGAGCGGGGTAGTTACCCCGCGGCTTCAACCTGTAGAAGCCGTCCAAGGTCTTGTCCTTGGCGTTGACCTGCGGTTCCATCTTGTAGAAGTACAAGATTTACGCGGGGGTCGGCTCCGCGATCTCCTTCACGATGCAGAAGACACGCCATCCCGCAAGCAGTCGGTAGGCTTGGGGAAGAAGCAGGAAGGGCGCGATCCCCACGTATGTTAGGAACCGCACGAAGTAGTCGTGAAGAGGGAGTGTGGCTCCCGTACTGATGTGGCCAGCACTCCAGGCCCCAAACCCGTTCACGGAAGTGTGTGCCCGCTCTTTTTTCCTGGCCAGGCGGTTGTGGAAGAGTCCGGGAGTGGACTCTATGCCCAGGCGTCTCTCCAGGACGAGCATCATCCGGTAGTTCCGGAACAGATTCGGTACCGTGTCCATCTCCCATCTGTTGCCTTTGGGGGTCCGAGACCCGAGAAGGAGAACGGGGGCCCTGTTGACTTCCTCATCCGAATGAAGGGTGACACCCGACGTCATGGCTGATGATCTAGGAGAAAAGAAAAGAAACCAAGCAGTCAATACTGAAACCCAAGAAAGTCGGTTAAGGTACAGGGGGCCTCCTACGGACTGCTTGGACTCCCCTCCGGATCAGGTCCGGGTTCACCAGAGAACCACGAGACCCAGATCGGGAATGAAAAATGGGCTACTAAATAGTCTCCACCACCTGTCCGGGAAGCATCCAGACCCGGAGCAACCCGGACCAGGCGACCTTCCTAGCACTATTCCTAAGCGTAAGCAAGTTCTAGCAGCCTAAACGTATGAACAAAAAAGCAGCCTACGTTCACGTATTTATTAAGGCGAAGGACAGAAGGACTTACTATGAATAGCTGGTCATGAAATATGGTGGTTGTCTGGCGATAAGGACGACAGAATCTCGTTCTTGAACTGGTGAAGGTGGTTCAGTAACTCGTCGACGCTCAGGCAGAGGTACAGATGCTGGAACCATTGGAAAAAGGCGACGGCGCAGAGTAAGCAGGCGGTGAAAGATGTTATCGGCAAGATCGGACATAAACAGATCCTCAGTTCTTAGAATGGCTCGAGAATGTAAAAGTTTCAAATGAATGTCTGAGGAGTATTTATAGACCCATATCCCGGTCTCTGATCCAACGGATAGGAAATCCCCCATCGGACGGTCCAAGATCGTGCAGAGACATTAATGAGCACTCGAGTGTTGAATCCTCTCCATTTCAATCCAACGTCCCAGGAGAGGGGAATTTCAAAGGTCGCCCCATCCTACGGTCCACCTCAGCGCAGAAGCATTAATGAAGGATCCCCATGCGGATGGGACGCTTCAGAATCCGTGCTGACGCACTGTAGAGTCCAAGAACTTTACTTAGCTAAGTTAGATAGTAGTATCATAGGAGTAATAGTATTATCTTTATGACTGTGGATTTTTGGTTCAGACCGGGATTTATTTGGACACTCGTAGTAATACTTGTAGACTTTCTAAGTTTAACCTATAGTTTAAGAATATTAATTTTAACCTAAGGTTTGATTAATATGACTGATATTGAGGATAATATTTAGTATACTATAAGGTTTAAATAAGAACCAATAGGATTATAGCACATGTTATGTATGGGTTATTAATGATTAAGTATTGTGAGGATTAAATTTATTAAGGGTAAAGTTTGAATGCTCTAAGGTCAGTCAACAGCTTTGAAAACGTTTGAGGGCTTAGTCAAGGCTGTTTACTCAATTCAAATTAAGCTAAAAATGTGTAATTTCGTGTTTAAATAATCAGCGTATGCCGATATATCGCAGCTATAGGGAGCGATATATCGCAGTACGAAGATACGAAAAACTCGAAACAATGCACGATTGCCTCGGGCATACTGGCCCAGGCGATATATCGCCTGCAGGGGGCGATATATCGCCCCTCTCAGCACATTTTGAAAGCTTTCAAAATCATTTCCCATTCAAACCATCAACCTCTTGATAAGTTCAGCATCTTTTTGAACGAGTCTTCAACCTCTGCTGAACGATAATTCAAATTATTTTCACTTAAAAAGCCATTATTTTTATTCAAGTTAAATGAGATATTTTCATTCCTAAACTCTATAAATAGGACCTAGTACCCAACCATTATTCATCTTTTACTCTAAGTTCGGAGGCTGCAAGTTACTAGGTGAATGTGAGAGTGTAAACACTTGGGTTGGGAATCATAAGCTTATCAAAACACTTGGGAAGTAAGATTTTATATCATTTCGGTTCAAGGTTTAGATTGATCTTACAAGTCTTCAAGGTATTTCCACACTCTAGTTCATTGGTATTATTTTATTTAAGTTCTCATAGTCTTCTACCCAGCCTTCTAACCTTATTCTTATTTTGGTTAGGAAATCTAAGTTCTTGAGCACAAGGTTTTGGTAAGTATATTTTAATAGTATAGTTCCTTCATCTCTTTCATCTCTTTTTCTTCAAAAGACTCACCCTTTCATAAATGGCTTTTAGGAGTGTTCCAAAGTCCCAACTCTATCCTCATATCCCGGTAATTTTGGTAAGGAAAATAGGATAGAATTTATATGTTATATGCTTTTTATATGTTATCTCATGTTTTTATGTTATGAAATATGTTATGTTATGTTATGTATGTTTGTAGGCTTGGGCATATGACCCATATGACTAACAAGCCCCAAATGGATTATGGGCACATGACCTGCTTAGCTAGTAGGACCCCATTAATCTAATGGGCATATGACTTATTTAGTCTATGGGACCCCAAGTAATAATGGCCATTATAGTATGTGTATGATATAAGTGTTATGTTATGTTTTCTTTATGTTTCTTATGAAATTTATGAATATGAACTATGTGTTAGATTTTCCTTGCTGGGCATTAGGCTAATTCCTTTTTGTTTATATGTGTAGGAAAATAGTCTTAGTGGCGGGAAAGGTTCTTGGAAGCTTGGAGAATGTGTATTGAGGCGGAATGGATTCAAGAGCCGAGCGTTCGATTCGAGGATGTAGTTTTGTTTCTTATGGTTTTTACATGTATTTTTCGCATTTTATTATGTAAATCTCTTTTTAATTATGTCATGTTTTGGTTTTAAAACAATGGGATCCCATATCCTACTTGATATTTTATGTAAGGTACATCTTTATTTTTACAAAGTTTCTTAATAAAGTTGTGGTATTTTCTCTTGTAAGTTTATTAAGGATTAGTGTTTATGTATAGTTTTCGTTAATGGTCCATAAGTCTAGAGTAGTAGTTGGGTCGTTACACGCACAAGCCTAGGCCTAGCGACCCTTGAGGTGGTTAGGTGACCTTTCGAGGTCAAGTGCCATCGTTGCAGCAGTCCCTGGGCGACACGTGTATCCCTCGTCACGAAGCGAGACTTCAGTAAATGGACCCGGACATTGGTAAATGGTCCGGGCTCCGCGTGCGCCCAGCACACACTGCCCCTTGCCACGAACCCACGATTCTAAGCAGGAACTGGGAAGGTAACCGTGGAGTATCCGAGAGCAAGGCAAGCCTCCACCACGCGGACCCAGGTGAAGGCTTGGGGGGTAAATGTTATCCCCATTTCCTACCTTAGGCTCGGGACGGTGGTCCAGGCGCACTGGTTGGGCAATTGGATTTGGGCCAAGCCCAGGCCCGCTTGGCAGGGAATGACCGGCATCGACAGCCCGAGTGTGGGTCCAAACCCAGACGGTGTCCAGGAAGGATGATCCAGGACGATCATCCGGGAGACGTATAGCTGTTCGGGGCTACGACCGAAATGTATGCACACGGTCCCGGAGCCTAGTAAACGATCCGGGCTCTATGGAGACGATCCAGGCCTACGGTAAACGAAGAGGGACAGAGGTAAACGAACCTGGGTCAAGTCCTCAGGGTTGGCAGGGTAAAGCATCCGTGACCCTGAATCCGCCCCATGATGCGTAGGGGTTGTCCCCACTTTTCACCTGCGGAAAAGGCCACCTCGGGATTGCGCGCCGCTGGTTCAGACCTGCGCTGCCACTACACTGACTGATTTTGTCCCCTGAATCTACCTCGTAACTCGAAATGCCCAGACCAAAAGCCCCATTTTGTCGGGTGAAATATAGGATTTGGGCTGCCCCAGTGGGCTTTGATCATTTCTTTGTCTTTTATATTTTTATCCTTTGTATTGGGCTTCCGATAGGGAAGCAAGCGGTATTTATATCCTTGTTGGGCCCGGGTCAGCCTGGCCCAAGCCCAGTGCCCCTGCGAGCCTATAAATACAGGTGACAAAGCACTGAGAAAATGACCTCTTTTTGGCTTATATACAGTTACTCTGCTAAAACACAAAGAGAAACTCCATTGTTATAGACTTTCCAAGCTCTAATACAACTATCTCGTGGACTAAGGCTCATTAACGCCCCAACCACATAAAAACCTTGTTTATATCTTCCAAATCCCTCATCATTAATCTTGCTTAATTTTTATTAATACAGTTTTCGAAAATCTCGGTAAACAAAAATAATAAAAAATAGGTATAAAAGTGCAACATTTTAAAAAACATTGAGTATATTTACCGCAAAAATAAAAGTTTGGCTATAAAAGTGTAACATTTTGAATACATTGAGTATATTTACCGCAAAAAAAATTAAGTATAAAAGTGCAGCATTTTGAAAACATTGAATATTTTAGCACCCATTTACTTTTGTATTATATATATATATATGTGTTATGTAGTCATTAGATAACATATATATACAGAAATTATTGATATAAATATTTATATATATTATAAAACTATATTTTATTATATTATATATATATTAATCAATAAATTATTTTTTATTAAAATTATAAATAATGTATACAACTTTAAAACTAATATAACATATAGTCAAAGTCTACCATTTAGGTTCTAGTGGCTGTTTATAGACGAAGTGTAGACCCACAAGTCAATTTTTATAGGCCCCCACAATCAATGCTCAACTCCAATTCTTCCAAGTGTTGGTCCATTTAAATGATCTACACTCAATGATGACATGTAGCGTTGACCCACATTTTGGGCAACGATAAGACAAAAAACCTACTACGATGACAAATTTGCAATTATATATATAGGTCATAACAATATATTACCGTTTAAATGAACTTGTATAGTCTAGTTATTTTTAGAGCGTAAACTTTTACAAAATTCATAATAATTTCCCACGCCGAAAATTATGTTAAAATATGTTGTAGTCTGTGTGCATAAAATAATTAGTTATGTGTGTAATAATATTTTTTTAAATTAGTTTTTGGTATTATAATTATTTTAAATTTTCTAAAAATTTATAGAATGTTCTAAATAACTACAATATACACAATCATAATAAAAATTACGTCAAAAATTATTTACGAATCAAAAGCATAAAAAAAAAAAAAAAAAAACTCCACCGGTAAAAGTCACAAAGAAAATACATATATATATATATATATAGATTTTTCATTCAATTTTAATTCAAATTTAGCATCCAAAAAATTTAAAGAACATTTTTAGAATATCTATATATGTAATATAGAAATGATGTCATATATATCTCTTCTATATAATAAGTGTACTGATAACGAAAATTTTTTGTTCTAACAATTTTTTATTTTTTTTTAATGTTAACTTTAACAAAATATTCTTATATTTAACAGAATATTTTTATATTTAATATGGTTTGCAATCACTTAAACTTAAATAAAATAAAATAAATAATTAAAAAATGATATTTTTGAGATATTTTATAATAATAATTATTTAAAAAAAATTAAAAATTAAAATGTGATATTTTTGAGATATTTTACAATGATAATTATTTTAAAATAATAAAACCATACGTTTTATAACTTAAATAAAATTTAATTAATATCATATTAAACATATAATATAATCTACTGTAAATTAGCAACAAATGATTTATTTTAAAAAAAAAACTAGCAAAATACTTAAATTTAAAATATATATAATATATAATATATAATCTTTTGTTGTCACTCATAAATTCAAAAATTAGAACAAACATAAACTTAAACAAAAATAAATAAATTATTTAATTAAAATAAAATATTTATTTTAAAATTTATATGATATTAATATAAATTTAATAAAAATAATTAATAAATTTTAGCATATTACACGTTAGTTATATTTAGTATATATATATGCTCAACACAAATTCATATATATTCTTCTGTACTTCATGGTGTTAAGCGCGCATGGATACTGCCTTTAATACTACTTTTTTTTATTGTGCAACACCTATATATATATATATATATAAATGATAATTTTTTTTTATTGGAGCTTCATTTTAAGTCTTATCAGTAGGATTCTCAGTATTTTTCGATTCATGAATAGTTTTCGGCGCAACTTTTTTTTATGATCATGTATATTGTAGCTATTTAGAGCATCCTGCAAATTTTTAGAAAATTTCAAATAATTTACAGTACCAAAAACTAGGTTCAAACATTTTGTTTTCCACGCGCATAAAAAAAATTAATCACACATGTAACAACACATTTGAACCTAGTTTTCAGTACTGTAAATTATTCAGAAATTTCTTAAAATTTGCAGGATGCTCTAAATAACTACAATATACACGATCATAAAATAAAATTACGCCAAAAATTATTCACGAGTTGTAAATACTGAAAGTCCTACCGGTAAAGCACAAAGTGAAGACCTTTATTAGAATCCCCCTGTGCGTGTGTGTGTATATATATGTGTTCAAATGATTAGTATATTCATATATCAGCCCGGCCCAGTAGGCGATTTTTTGAGTTGTGGAGCAAGCACTCATTCATTTGCAGAACCTTGATTGTATTGTACTGCACGCTTCATTTCATTTCACATGCCAAAGTTGTAACTTCAGCTTTTTTTACATTAAGATGTTCATTATGATTAGAATAGACATCCATATTTTTCAGGAAATTTGGAATAGTTTTCGATGTGAAAAAAAGAGTCCAAACTTTCATTTCTTTCACCTATGTATTTATTGGGTTATTTTAGACTTTGTTTTTAATACTCTAAATTTCTCAAAATTATGTAGGATGTTTGCTTTGATTACAATAAACATTGTTAAGTAAAAAGGCTAGGAACAGCATAAAAAGCAAAGATTAATAATGGAATAAAACTATATATGTCAACGACATCTCTTGAACAAAACGACTATATATATGTTTAAGAAGGAAAAATGACAATAAAAATAGAATATCTTTTTGCATGGTTCATCTATTAATAAAATAAAATCATAAAAGTCACTAGTTACACAGCCTAATGAGTAGTTTCCTTGTAAGCTTGATTTTTTTTTAATTACAATTTGATAGATTAATAGTACTAAATTGTATCATAAGTAAGGAAAAATAATTATTGATAGTCTAAGATATAGATAGATAAATAGAAGAGTTATATATTTGTCTTTTTTAAGCAAGAGAGTTGTATATTTGTTGAAGAGATAGATATAATGAAAAAAAAATCTTATACCAAACAATAACCCCATGAAAAACTTGTGCAAATTTTTTGTTGCCATTAGAAATAGAACGAATAAGTAGAGCATGTGAAAGTGTTTAGAAAAGTCTAAGCAAAATGGTATTTCATGTCAAAACCGATGAGTAGAGTAATCATATTCTTATATATTTATATATTGTTGAATACTTACACACTATAATATTTTCATAAGGTACAATTTGAACGCTACATTAGTGTATATATAATAAGCATGAAAAAAGAGATTATACATGCAAGTAGAGCATACGTTGAAAAAGAAAAAGTTGCTACTTTTAATATGATTGCAAATGGGTTCTGCGCAAATAAGAGCACTCTGAATGGACCTCTACTCCATTCTTTAAAATACATCCAAAAACTACATATTTATTTATTTTATATCATACATCAGATTCTCTATATATTTCTCTACATCATTTAAATATTATATCTTTAAACATATTTTATTAATTAAAGTAAAATAAAATAATTAAAAAAGAAAAAGAAATAATAAATATATATACTAAATGGGAGAGAGAAAGCTTATAAAGAAAAATAATAATATTAAAATATTATATAAAGGATATATAAATGTTATAAATGTAGATATGGATTAATTGGAATTTGTGCATAGCTATTATAAATATATGTATAAATGAGCTGATGGAATGTATTTTTGTGAGTTTAAGCTAAATATTATAGAGAAAGTGTATTACAAAATACATCACCAAAACATATTTTTTTTATAATTTACCTCAAACTTTTACATTATACCATATATCAATTTCTCTATTTTTTCTCTATATCATTTAAATATTATATATTTTAAAAATATTTTATTCATTTTAAAAAATAAAATAATTAAATATAATAGTATCACACTCATATATATATATATATATATATACAAAAGTTTATAAAGAATAATAAAATATTTATAGCTTGATGAATAGTATTTCACTACGAAATACTATCATTTAGTTAAAAAAATATAATTTTACATTACTCAATCACCAATTGAAAAGACTATTTAATTTTTTTTTTTACACATTTTACACAGGCTCTGTAAGTGACTTTATAGTGAAATTTTAGCTTTACTTCAGCATAGATATGTGTTAAAGCAGTATAGTAAAAAAAAGTAGTGTTAAAGCAGTATGCACGCTTAAGACTTCAGCATAGATATGTGCAAAAATGCATGCGATATCATTTCAACTGTCAAGTCTGTGTTATACATAGATTTTCTAAACATGTTCATGGTTGTCAGAGCATTTATCAGTAATAGCAATCACATTATCTAATTCATGTTAGTTTATACACAAAGTCAAATTAAGTTTTCCTATAAATAATAGTGTAGTAAAGATTTTTAAGAAGCCATACATGCATATATATATATATTTATATATCATCCAACATGAGAGGAGAAACTTATTTCATTCTGTTCCTTGGCATTGCAGTAGCATCTCACTCTGCCTTGGCATCCAAGAAACTACTCAAAGAGCAATCACCCTGCAAGAGTTTTGTGCTCTACTACCATGACACCCTCTTCAACGGCACTGATGCAGTTAACGCCACGTCTGCAATGGTAGCAAATAAGACTAGTCTAGGCGATTTCAACTTCGGCATGTTGGTCGTTTTTGATGATCCAATGACTACAGATAATCATTTACTTTCTCCCCCAGTTGCTAGAGCTCAAGGCTTTTACTTCTATGACAAGAAGAACGAGTACAATGCTTGGTTTGCCTACACTTTGGTGTTCAACTCGAGTGAGCACAAGGGTACTTTGAACATCATGGGGGCAGACTTGATGCCTGAGAAGACTAGAGATCTCTCCGTGGTTGGAGGCACTGGAGACTTCTTTATGGCTCGAGGAATCGTAACCTTACAGACTGATACTTTGCAGGGTGACTTCTATTTTCGTCTCAAGATGGATATCAAATTATATGAATGTTATTAGTATCTAGAGATGATATATTTATAATATATTTTCGATTTGGTTTGCTGGAATATATGAGCTTTCTATACATAATTAATATTAGTCAAAGTGTGTGCAAGTAGTTAATTTGTATTTTAATCTTAGCTTGTAGTAGTCTATTATATATGGCTTTGGTGGCATCTCATCATACGACGAAGCTCTCAAAAACTCTGCCAAGAGATTCTGTATCCTAATCCTATATATCTAATGTTCATAGTGGTGAAGTTATATGTTATTTTAATATATTATTGTAAAATAGTATATTATGATGACAGTGTGCTAATAATGATCTTTTATACTATATAAATTACAAAAATAATTGAACAAATTCTTAATATTACAAAAAAAAAGACACAACAGTTTTACATATGACATGATTAACAACTTGCAACACAGCCAAGATTTACCACTAATAAACCTATGAAAATTATGGTTACTACCGAACCATCTAAATACTATGCATGGCTAGCTCTTCAGCATGAACAAGGAAGCAATCACAGAAGTTTAACACTATATTTTTACAAAATAATTCTAAAGAGACCACACCTAGACCGATGTTATTTCTTGTTTAATTGACAAAAAAAAATGTGCAAACCCAAGAAAATGCCAGTCAAATATATACAATTAAAAATTATTGTCAAAATGAAACTCTCACTATTAATATTTACAACTTCTTTTTGATCAACAATTAGATCGATCTCTTTTACTGACTCGTATATCTAGTATATAATGATAATAATTATAACAAGTTTTCCCTTAAATATGTATATACATATGCATTTTTGCTATAATCCCACTATATCGACCCCACCACAAATGTTGGTGGCCTCTTGTCTAAGTTGATCGATTTCAGCTTGAGCCTGCTCCCTGATCTCTGGGTTGTTAGACTCTAAACTGGGCCTCAAGCTTGATATTTTCCTTTTAATGCTTCTGATCTGTAAATGTCCATAAAAAAGACCCCATATTTATACAATATAAAACAAAGTTGATATTTAATATTCTATAGTCTAATAGTTTTGACAATAAGAACCTTTCTGTGAGGCCATCTATGCAGACCACTTCGGCGACATATCTTTTTGAGGACAGTTGGGCACACATTCATAGCCTTTGCAGCCTCTTCAATCGTAAGATGCAGATACTCACGTAGATCCACCAGTGTCAACCTTCCAGTTCTCTGCCTCTGCACAAAATGTTACATACAACTTTGACTTTGACTGGCAACCCAAAAATCATAACTAAATCACAATGAAATAATGGAATTTTGATTCAAATTAACTGTCCAACTTTAATTATACTTATCTAACCATGTTTATTAAGATGATATATTTCTTAACAAAATATATCAATCCTAACTAAATATAATTCCACTATCTTAGTCCAATTCCAGCAGTAATTAGTTTGATTCATTTTCAACAAAGAATTTTTATTAAATAAATTGAAAAAATGAACTATAAGAACCTGTTCTGCAAGAGTTATCCTGGGATTATTCCTTTCTAACTCACTTGGGGCTGCTGCTGGTGCTGCTTCAGGTTGAGAATCAGTTTGTTCTGGCTGCTGCTGCTGCTGCCCTGGTTGTTGTCATATTTACAATATTCAGATAAATTCACTTTCGATATACGTACATTATAACATAACATAACATTATAATACAATGTATTGATAGTTGTGCTATAAAAAAAGAGAGAAATTGAGATGATATGCTGACCTGAATTGAGTGGAGATGTGGGAAAGAAGTCAAAATCGTTATCAAAAGAAAAGTCATCCCATTCTAAACCAACGCACAAAGCCTCGTAGAAGGGAGACAAGGGATCATTCAACATAACATAACCCTCTATTTTTCTTTGTGAGCAATACTTTACTAGAAACTGTTTCACTTCCTCAGTGCTTTGTCTACAAAAACTGATGATTCAAACATATTTATCATATGAAATACATGAAATTAGTCAGTACAACATTTTCATCATTCCAAAAACTTACTCGAACATTTCAAACTGAGGATTATGTGAAGTACTAGTCCCTATATCATTGACAATAGTAGTCCTAGTCTCACAAAGTGCATGACAGATCATACCAAGTCTTCCGTGAATCTCAAGTTTCATGTAGTTGTTGAACTCTTGATCCACCAATAAAAACGACACAAGTTAGTAAAAACGACATCAAAAAATCACTCAAAATAATCGATCATATAATATGTAGTCTCACCATTGACATGAATGATTTCTCTAAGCACTTGACAACAACTACAATTGAACGGAACAGGCGGTGGAGGCCAATCGTGAAGTAGCCTTGAATTACCACCACAACCACCACCACCACCATCACCATTATTATCATTACTACTGCTAGTAATAATTTGTGGCAATAACCCAAAATTCTCTTGATCGTGAAGATTATTGTTATCAGTGTTATTATTATTCGTTTCTTGATGATCATCATGAATTTGAGGAGGACCCTGTTCAAAATAAGAACCACTCCCTACCACACCAGGATCAAGATTAGCATCAACTGGCAAACCATCCCAAGTAAGAGCAGGAGTGTGATGATGATGTTGATGGTGGTGGTGGCGGTGGTGATCGTGGGAAGTAGAGGCTTGGCCACCAATATGGTCCGGTGCCGGCAAACCCAACAGGGTTGGATTCTCAACTTCGTTCAATATAATCGAAAGACTATCGGTTAATGGGCCATCATCATAAAAGTCATAGGGCGACAGCATGGTCCCTTGATCTGCCATGCATGGCGGTATTTGTTCTTATTTATCTTTAATATTGTGATACTGAAATGTAGTGGGAATGTACATATGGTAGTGGCGGCGCGTGTGAACCAAGCGCCACCACTAGAAGGCTACTCAAACACCGGCTATATAATGGTGCTTGCGAGGAAACTGGGAAGAGAGTTGGAACGAAGTAGATGATGACAAAGACAATATTAACAAAAGAAGGCCTTACGGGTAGTTTCTTACCGTTTGGACTCAAAACGGTTTTTGGTCTTTTTTTTTTATTACAATTAATTCAAATGATTAATTTAATTTTGAAATAGAATTTTTTCCCAAAAGTCATGTCGTTTGAGAGGAAATGTTGATAAAAAAGCGGAAATGTATGTACATATTTAAGGGAAAACTTGTTATAATTATTATCATTATATACTAGATATACGAGTCAGTAAAAGAGATCGATCTAATTGTTGATCAAAAAGAAGTTGTAAATATTAATAGTGAGAGTTTCATTTTGACAATAATTTTTAATTGTATATATTTGACTGGCATTTTCTTGGGTTTGCACATTTTTTTTTGTCAATTAAACAAGAAATAACATCGGTCTAGGTGTGGTCTCTTTAGAATTATTTTGTAAAAATATAGTGTTAAACTTCTGTGATTGCTTCCTTGTTCATGCTGAAGAGCTAGCCATGCATAGTATTTAGATGGTTCGGTAGTAACCATAATTTTCATAGGTTTATTAGTGGTAAATCTTGGCTGTGTTGCAAGTTGTTAATCATGTCATATGTAAAACTGTTGTGTCTTTTTTTTTGTAATATTAAGAATTTGTTCAATTATTTTTGTAATTTATATAGTATAAAAGATCATTATTAGCACACTGTCATCATAATATACTATTTTACAATAATATATTAAAATAACATATAACTTCACCACTATGAACATTAGATATATAGGATTAGGATACAGAATCTCTTGGCAGAGTTTTTGAGAGCTTCGTCGTATGATGAGATGCCACCAAAGCCATATATAATAGACTACTACAAGCTAAGATTAAAATACAAATTAACTACTTGCACACACTTTGACTAATATTAATTATGTATAGAAAGCTCATATATTCCAGCAAACCAAATCGAAAATATATTATAAATATATCATCTCTAGATACTAATAACATTCATATAATTTGATATCCATCTTGAGACGAAAATAGAAGTCACCCTGCAAAGTATCAGTCTGTAAGGTTACGATTCCTCGAGCCATAAAGAAGTCTCCAGTGCCTCCAACCACGGAGAGATCTCTAGTCTTCTCAGGCATCAAGTCTGCCCCCATGATGTTCAAAGTACCCTTGTGCTCACTCGAGTTGAACACCAAAGTGTAGGCAAACCAAGCATTGTACTCGTTCTTCTTGTCATAGAAGTAAAAGCCTTGAGCTCTAGCAACTGGGGGAGAAAGTAAATGATTATCTGTAGTCATTGGATCATCAAAAACGACCAACATGCCGAAGTTGAAATCGCCTAGACTAGTCTTATTTGCTACCATTGCAGACGTGGCGTTAACTGCATCAGTGCCGTTGAAGAGGGTGTCATGGTAGTAGAGCACAAAACTCTTGCAGGGTGATTGCTCTTTGAGTAGTTTCTTGGATGCCAAGGCAGAGTGAGATGCTACTGCAATGCCAAGGAACAGAATGAAATAAGAAGCTAAATTTTCTGAAGTTTCTCCTCTCATGTTGGATGATTATGGCTTCTTAACAATCTTTCTAGACTATTTAAAGAAAATCTTTGAATTGGGTTTTACTTTGTTGTTTTTGTTTAATCATTTGAGTAAAGAATATACCTGTTGAAAGAGTTAGTGCTTAGGACAGTGGTAGGTACGTTAAGCCTAGTAGGAACAAGAAGAAGGAGAATTTTTTTAAATTAATATAATTCATCAACCCCTCCTTCAGTGGATTTTTTGGTGACACATCTATTTTCCTCTCCACAAAAACAGAGCATGTTCATACTTTCTTCTTTAACATTTTCTAATTGATCTCTTTAAACAGAGTTGTTGGCCAATGACATATAGAAACTGTTCTGAAGAGAAAAAAAAATAATTAGATGATGATGGCTTGTAGGGCGGTTGGTAGGATAGATTTTAACTCATTTGTGTTCTTTTCTGAAAGTGGCAATAGAAGGTTATGTCATCTCTGATAAACAGGTGAGAAGCTGACTAAGCCACTGTTTTTATTCATTTGCTGTTTTACAAATTCACAACAAAGAAATCAAACATACAGATATTAGAACAAAAAATACGTACTCAGCATGAGGCACAACAAAAAAATAGTTTCTGAATGAAGATGTTCTTTTCTCAATTAAATTCTACGAATTAATTACAGATTGTGATCACAACAAGGCCAACTACTCCAAACAAAACCACAAGAAAAGACATTATTTTGAAGAAGAAAAAAAATGTGGGGGCAGAACTTTGGAACACTCAGCTACTTTATTAGACCAGATTCAGTAAGAAATTAAGAAACTAAGCTCAGTTAGTTAGATTTTCATTCTCTGTCTGTTGAATCTTCCCCAGTTTCTGAGTCCAAATTCAAGGGCACCTGACCATTGTATTGTTGGACAACCAAAACTGATGCTGTTGTAGAGAATTCTGGCGCAGTCAAGAGACTACCAACAGGCCCCAATTCTGGGCACTCACTCCTCCTGTTCAAAGCTAAGGCTACTTCACCAGCTGGACTCCGACCCACCAAAAACAGATTACAGTTGCCGATTTCACGGATGGCAGCAATAACTTGATCAGTATTTTGAACTGGTTTCTCTTCATATTTGATGGAATTGTCGTTGGCCTTAGTCTTCTTAAAGTTGACCAAGACGTCGTTGTCAAGTGAACTAAAATCGGTGCTTGAATTGCTTTCCACATTAATTATCGCATTATCCCCAGCAATGTTGGGTTCCACAAGAAAGCGGATGACCATTAGTCTAATACCAGGGTGCTCAGCCATCCGGCAGCCATAAGCAAGGGCCTCCCTGTCATCTCGACCACCAAAGAATAGAACTGCAATGAAACAAGACACGTTACTGGCAGCCACATGGCTATTTCCACCAAGCCCACGGTCAACAAAAATTCCAACAGAGCAAGGTGCATGCTCAAGGATCCTCCTGTTAACCCAGCGGAAGTCACTTCTAGTAACTTCTAACGTGCCATCCAGCCTTTGGTGCTTGTGGAATGGAAGGATAATGATTGCAGCCCTTTTCCCCGCGGCAGTGGAACAAACGTCCTCGTGCATATCGGACATTGAAGAGATTGATGTCATTGGCTTAACAGATACTCGGCCTAGTTGCCGGTAAGTCTCAAATGCCACAACAACATTGCCAGAATCGGACCGATGGCCCTTGTGCCAAAAGGGCAATCCATTTCTTCGTGCCTTATGAACCATTAGAATAGCTGATGACCTCTCAGAAAGCTCCATGAGGTGCAGTGCATAAACAGAAAGCTCTTCTCGCTTCTCGGTTCCTCTTGAGGCCTCAAGCAGGTTTAGCAATGATGGAATGTTTCTTGTACTATGGAAACAAGCCAAGATCCTAAGTTGGGTGTTTGGATTTTCCCTTTCAACTGTTCTATACTTGTAATTAGCCATCATTGCCCTTTTTGCTGGCTTATACACTGCAATGACAACAGGTGTGGTGATGAATGTAGTAAAGACAGCCATTAGTACCATGATGGAAAATGTTTGCTCATTTAAAACCTGCAAAGTTGAAAAAAAAACATTATATCAATACTTAATTAGAAATAATAGCTATATTCAAAAGGCAAAGAATTCACACCAGTAAGAAGTAACAACTTACATTTCTATCTTTACCAATGTTGAGAACAATGAGTTCCACCAACCCTTTAGTGTTCATTAGGAACCCAAGTGTTACAGCTTCACGGAAGGGCACTTTGCATAAAAGAGATACCGCAACAGTTCCAAATATCTTCCCAAAACAAGCTGTAACTGTGACTAAAACAAAAAGACCCCATGATTGGAGCCCTCGAATGGTAGCTATATTGGTCTTCAGTCCACTTGAAACAAAATACAAAGGCAGAAAGAGACCAGATACAAGATCCTCTACTTTTTCCACTAGAGCACCTGCAAGTGGACTATCCTTTGGGACAAGTATTCCAATGACAAAGGCACCGAACATGGCATGAATTCCTATAGTGTCGGTAATAAATCCAGCAGCCAGGACAGCAGCTAGTGTTGCACATATGTACATCTCATCCACTGGCTCACCTTCATGACATCTCTGACTCATCCATTTGAAGATTGGAGGGACAACGAGAATACAACAAATTACAAAAATGCACCCAGATAGAAAGACCCATAATGAGATAAGAGGAGATTTATCAGTCCCAGATAGAGCAACGGCAAGAGCAAGTAGAATCCAGGCAGCTACATCATTGACTGCTGCAGCTGACATAGCCATCCTACCAATTTCAGTGGTTAAGAGTTTAAGCTCAGCCAGAATACGAGCTAAGACAGGGAAGGCAGTTATTGAAAGGGCCACTCCCATGAATACTAGAAATGCAGCACTATCCACATCTTTAGATATGGTTTGTCGGAGTACAAAAGAGGAACCAATTCCTAATGCAAATGGGAGGGTAATTCCTGCCAGGGCAATCATCAGGGCTTTTTTCCCAGTTCGGCGAATGGATTTAGGATCTAACTCTAGGCCTGCCAGGAAGAGGAAAAACAGAAGTCCAAGATTTGCTAGAGTTTCTAACACGGTAAGACTTCTGGGTGGAAAAATCTTGCTAATATAGGCTTCGCTCCTTCCTAGCGCTGATGGCCCCAGTAATATTCCTCCCTGATATGAGAAAACATACAAGGTAAAATAGTTACATAACCTTTCCAGGCAGACAGTAAGATGTATAAGAAAAATTAAGGGGAAAGACTTCAACATCAAAATCTAGGTATCCTATGCTTCTTTATCAGCTGTTACTAACTTTAAAACTCAAGCTACAAAACTAACTTCAAACGACAATTTGCAAATCTATATAATCGTCTAAGTGAAGAGAAGTACCTCCAGCTTCAATCAACACTGGCACCCGTAAGTGTCTTAGTTTTCATAGGCAATATCATTTATGACAAAACCATAACTACAGTTATATTATATTCAAGCAAGGACAAAAACAAGAAACTTACGATAATCTCAGCAATCACACGTGGTTGTCTTAACGGCCTCATAAGGAATGCTAGAAGTCGAGTGACAACTAGTACCAAACATATCTGTAAAATAGCAAGAGGAAGGGCAAACTGAAGAGGATCATCTCCTTGGAATGCACCGTTCGAAGTAGCCTTCATAGGACTCGGACAAGTGTGTGTAACGTTGGTAGCCATTTTAGGAGATCAAATTCTGTATGACTATTACAACTTCAGATCATTCTCCACACAGTGGCTATCTGAACAGACTTCAGCTCTACAATTGTTTCATACTTTTCTTGTTAGGCCATAAGCAAAATGATAAGCAACATAACAGAAAGTAGATGATGAGTCATATCAACTGAATCAAGGGTTTAAAAGAAACAAAATCAACAATTCCAAATGCAACTCAATCTGAAATTTAAGGCTTATCTGGGACCCATTTTGGAACTGGTCACATTCTTTATTAAAAACAAAGACATTAAAACGTTGATTAAGGACCAGACTTCTTCTTCTTTTTTTTCCCTTTTGTTTCAAAACCCTTTTCTAAATTCAAATAATAAAATCATGAGTTCGAAACCAATGATTTTATATTAGGAACCAAACAAGTCCTTGTATGTTGAATCTATCCGCAAAAAAAACAAACACATTTTGCCAAATCAAAATAATTAATCTAAATTCTTTACTCATAAAATCAACATGGTTATCAGAATCAGATAAACAAACCCATTTAATTGAATCAATTTTTTTTACACCAACACAACACTTTCCATACAAATTTCATTATTTGGAACCATTATATTATTGCATGAGATGCTACAACAGTGAAAGGATCTTTAACTATTCACAACGCTAAAGATGTGAAAAACTCATCCTATAAGAAAGACTGAAAAAAATATCTGGGAATACGCTTATGTCAACCAAAAAAGAAAAGCAAAAGAACAAATCCAAAAAACCATAGACAATGATTAAAGAGGCTCACCTTTATAATGGGTCTGTGTTGTTTCGATTAAAACAAACTTAAATCACCCAGAATCAGAGTTATGAATGGCTATGAATGGAGATCGACTGAAACAGAGCAAGTTAAAAAAAATGCAAACTTGAAGATGAAGAGAATGACAGGTGTTATAAAGTTTGAGTAACAAAAATAAAGAGAGAAAAATGAAACTTCGGCAGAATTGCCTACTCTACTCAGTTCTTTCCATGGCCAGTTAGAAAGTTTAGGAAGAAGAAAGATACATATTTTCTGGGATCATATTTTTTCTTTTATAAATAAATATCATTATTATACTTTTTTTTTTTTTTTTTTTTTAAATATCTTTAGTTTTTGGTCAATGCTAATGTGAGTCCAATTCAAATAAAAAATAAAGCCAAACATTATAAAATAATAATAATAATAATAACAAAATAAGTCAAACAATCCCACTCAACAACTTTGCCTGTATTAAACATTTTCTTCCTTAAATTTTAAATTAAAAAAAGTTTTGTTTTTCCTTAAATTTTCATTAAAGAGACGTATAGATCTAACTTTATAGTTTTTTAAAATTGATGCATGATCTAACTAAGTAGAAAACGATTTTTATTAAGATTTCACACTAATAATAAGACGTCATTTCACTTTCAAAATTTTCTTTTCTGGAAAAATTTGGCGCCTACTTTAAATTGATGTGACATAAAAAAAAATTAAAATAGATAATCATAAACCTTATTAAGTATTAGAAAATTGTGAAGTGAGACCCGAAAATAGTAGTTAAATTATATCTCAATTTTTTTTATTGTACATTATTGTACATTTTTATAGTTAGCATCTACTAGAATTAAAAATTCTAAATAATTTATTATTTTGAAAATAGAATTTAAATGTCTAATACTATTTGATGCATCATACTATAATTGTTAGAATTTAATGTTAGTTCTTACATATTTTAATTTTAAATATTGTATATGAAACACAATATTAAACTACATCAATCCACATCGAATAGCTTCTTAAGCACCAGGTATCTAATAACTATGATCATCTTTCCACAAAATATGGTGTTAGAAATCATATAATATAACGTATCAATATTCTTCTAAATATTAATAAGATGAGATAAGATTATCTTCAATGCAAAATGTATATTTTATGTAAAATTTAGCGAGTTAATGTTATATTTAATCTAATATTTATAATTCTGTTCCAATACAAAAAATGTAAATTAATATAAAAAAAATTAATAATTTATTTAATATTTATTAAAAACATACAAAAATATAATTTTTTTATCATTCAAATTATATATTCTAAGAAATTTGTCAGTAAAAAATAATATGTGACTGGTTATGAATTATTAATTACTAAATTATAATAATTAATGATAATATAACAAATAAAAAAATAATATTTATTAATGTGGTAAATTTAATATTGAAAAGAATAACTCAAAGTTAATATAATTTAGTTAGGCTTGTTTAATGGTAATTTTAAAAAATATATATTATAAATATAGAAATGATATTAATATTAAATGCTGGCTTTATATAAATAATTTATTTTAGCGTTGTCACATCACCTTGCTAATTATTTTCTGGCTTTGTATTCTGAACCATTAATTCCAGCTGATTTCTAAACAGTCAACAGAGGTATTTGGTGGGAAACAACAAAAATCTAATGGCACTTTCATAAAAAAAAAAATTCTAACGCCAATAAATGCATCTTAAAGAAACTAAAAATAATATACATCTACATGAAAATATCCCTAAATGATACTCTATATTGATACTATTTTTTGTATATTTACAAGTAATTCAAATTTTCGGATATAAATAAGAATAATTTTTACATATAAAACAAATAAAAATAATTTTTTTGTAGCATTAATAATTTTATGTTAAATTAAAATTTCAAGATGAAAAAAATATTTTTTTTATATAATAAGTGAGTAGATAACGAAAATTCTTAGTTTTAATGATTTTTTATTTTTTTTCGTTAACTTTAATAAAATATTTTTATATATAATAGAATATTCTTATATTTAACAGTAGATTATAAATATGATTTAAACTTAAATTAAATTTAATAATAATAAATAATTAAACAAATTAAAATAAAATATTTTTGAGATATTTTACAATGATAATTATTTAAAAATAATAAAACCATATATTTTATAACTTAAATAAAATTTAATTAAATTTAAACTTCACGTATTAGAATAATATTATATTAAACATATAACATAATATAATCTATTATCAACTATAAACAAATTTCTTTTAAAAAAAACTCGCAACAAACTTAAATTTAAAATCTATATATAATATTAATATCATATTAAACATATAATATATAACCTCTTGTTGTCACTGTCAAATTCAAAAACTATAACAAACATAAACTAATTAATTAAAATATTATATTTTTAAGATATTTTATGATAATTTAAATAATTAAATCATATTTATTTAAAAATAATAATGTCATATATATCAATTTTTTATCTTATAAATTTGTGTGTGTTATACCCAGATTTCGAGCCATAGTAAATATGACCTCGAAAGGTGAGTTCGCATTAAATGGTCTCGTGAGGGTTAGGGTATGCTCTACGATTGTAAATTGAGCCTGCAGAGTATGATACATGACCTCGAATGTAATGACCTCGAATGTAGTGACCTCGAAATGATCTCGATCTCGAAAGGTAGCTCTGAGAGCCCCTCATCTTCAGGAACAACTTCGGAGCAGGGATCTTGAGCTCGATGTACTATCTCGAAAGCAATGTTAGCCGGGAGATGTCAGTGGCTCGCACAATGACGTGAAACCTGAGATGCTGAAGCCTTGGAGATACGCTATGACCACCTTGAATATCTACAAATATTGTAAACACGAGATGTAATCCTCATTTATTGATGTAAATCCCCAAGAATCGTGGGATATTATTTAGTCAGTTATGTGTTTCCTGGTCTTCAGGGACGTTTCCTTTTTTATCTGATTAAAGGCATTTAAAGCCATTTATTTTATTCACAAAAGAGTAACTACCCAAAATATGTGGGATAGTATTCTGCATCCTTCTCTATAAATAGAGAAACCATGCACCATTGTAATGGACGGAAATTCTGATCTTTGAGAGAAATCTCTGGAGAATTCATGCTAAAGAATTTTTCAGAGATAATCTTAAGATTAATAACAGAGACTCGTGGACTAGGCAGATTTAACTGCTGAACCACGTAAAAAATCGTGTGTTTGATTTGTTTGTTCCGTTTGGCCATCGTCATCCATTGTTTTTGTGCTCTTCTTTTATCTGTTGACGAAAAACGGCGTCAACAGTGTGATAATTTATTTTTTATCAAGTAATTGAAGTTATTTTTCTTCGTCAAATTCACTAAAGGACATTGCGAGATACATTAGAAACTAAAAATAGTTGATGCATTTATACTACTCTACACTAGGGCTTTTTCTATTATTATTTTATTATATTATTAATTTTTTAAAAAAATATTATTGTAATTTATATATATGTCATGTAGCCATGTAAATATATATTTATGTTAATAATGTGCTTATATGTCATATATGTAGAGAGTATTGATATAGATATTTATATATACTATAGAATTATAATTTATTCTATTATATATTGAAAAAAATTATGAACCAATTTTTATTAAAATTACAGATAATGTTTTGCCCTATTTTTTTTAATACATTCATGTCATACATTATATTAAACATATTTTATTTATTTTTATGATATTTTTTATTTATTTAAAATTTATAAGATAATTAAAATATAATACAAATAAATATATATTTAAATAAGCATATTTATAACTTTAAAATTAAGCAAACTTGATTTGCACATTATTTTTACCTAGTATATTTTAAAATATTTAAGATAATAATTTATTCATTTTATCAAATCTTTAAATTTATATGTCTCGGGAAAAAGGAATAATAATTAAACTTATAAATGCATGATAATTGGCCAATATACATATATTTTTGTAGTAAAAATAATTTTAATAAATTTGTGATGCAATACTATATTTTAGTATTTTTAATTTTTTTTTAAATCTCTAATAATGTGCTGAAAATGATACTAAATTAGCCTAATAATAAATATAATTTTTTAATTATAATAATACTCTTATTTTTAAAAAAAATATTAAATATATCAACTATTTTTAAATATTTAATTTATTTAAATATTAATAATTTACCTTTTATATGACAATTGTCATTTGAAAATCTTGTTGTGCATTTAAACAGGATAGTAAGTATTATTCTAACTATAACATTTATTTATTTTTGTGCCAAATGTTATTCTAACTTATACTAAATTCTACATTTAAAATTTTAACAATATCAACCTTATTGGGATCAACTTATTAGTTATTTGTTCCATCATTGTAACCGGCACCTTATTATGTCCATCTTTTCCCATTGTTATGAGATTTATATAACTCTTTGAGTAATTGGAAGATCGAATTATTTGTGTTAAGATAAGTTCTACTAAAAATATATAGGATTTCTTTTGGTAGGGGCGGTAAGATGCACCTTTTTTATATTCTCCTATCGTGAATAATAGTTTTTGGTGTGATTCTTTTTTATAATCGTGTTTATTCTAGTTATTTAGAATATTTTGTAAATTTTCAAAAAATTCCAAATAATTTACAGGATTGAAAATAAGGTTCAAAAAAATTATTGTACGCGTGACTAATTTTTTTTATGCGCATAAAAGACAACTTGTTTGAACCTAATTTTCGATGCTGTAAATTATTCAGAATTTTCTGAAAAATTTGTAAGATACTCTAAATAACTATAATATAGACGATCATAAAAAAAATCACGTCGAAAACTATTAACGGTAGGAGAACACAAAAGAGGTGAACCGGCACTGGTGCGCATGCATGTGTGCCTATTTTTCTAGCCCCTACAACATAAACACCCAATATATATATATATATATATGATAATTCTTTTACAGGGGCTTCACTTCTACCGATGAGACTCATCACTGTTATCGACCCGTGAACAGTTTTCAGCGCGATTTTTTTTTATGATCTTATATATTGTAGTAGTTTAGAACATATTGCAAATTTTCAGAAAAGTCCGAATAATTTACAATACCGAAAATTAGGTACTTTCTACGTGCATATAAAAAATTAGTCACGCTTGCAACGACATGTTTGAACTTAGTTTTCGGTACTGTAAACTATTCAGAATTTTATAAAAATCGCGCCAATATTCTAAATAGCTACAATATATAAGGTTATAAAAAAAATTATGCCAAAAACTATTCAAAAACAGAAAATACTGAGAGTCACATCAATAAATTTAAAATGAAACACATATAAAAGAATTGTCCTATATATTATTCCCGTCATCACGACTTAAAACGCCAAACCCACGAAGTGAGTAAAATATTAGACTTTTGCTTCCTATAGATTAAAGGAAATTTTTTCCTTTTGCTTTTTCGATCCATACAACATATGACACATGTAACCTTTTCAAAGCTTTAAGTGGGGCCGCAAACACATAAACAAAAGTAGAGCACATAGAAAGATACTCATAAAGTTAAGAGTTTCTTTTATTATCTAGATTCCATATTAGACATATGATTACCTTCCAATTCTATTTTTAATTTATTTTATTATTTTAAGTACTTTGAATGTACTTTAAATTGATGGTATAAAATTACTCAAGCCAAGTGCAAATTAACCGTTGATTATTTGTAGAGCTGCAAAAATAAAAATTTAATCAAAGCAAAATATGAATAATATATTAAAAAGGTTATCAAATGAAAATAATAAATACGATTACACCACTTTTACTAAAATGTTCTCTCTTTTTTAAAGGAAAAATGTACTTTAAATTGATGGCATAAAATTAGGCAAGCCAATTGCCAACCAACGGTTATTCTTAGAGCTGCAAAAATAAATATAAAATAAAATATTTAATCAAAGCAAAATACGGATAATATAAATATATTGTTGGAACTTTTTGTTATGAATTATTAAAAATTAATACATTTGTGTGTGATATGGGAAAAGTCCCACATGGATTTGGAACACTCTTCTTGGAGTGTATATATATTGCAAATGCAATGACTTGGGGTGTGCCCCAAGGGGTACCCAGTTTTGTGCGAATGGGTGAGGACTCACACACTTGACCACCACACGCGCGCGCCGCCGCCGCCGACCGAGCTGGTGGTGTGGTGTTAACGTTTTATTTTTTAAACAAAGGTATCTAAACGTTTATATCATTTTATTAATTAAATTAATTTTAAAACGTTCATTTTAATAATACCAAAAACGGTTTTATTTTTTTTACTTAATGATAAACGTTTTTAGCCGTTTAATCCTTAATCCTCCTCTGATTTATTAAGAAAAAACGTTTTTGACTGTTTTGGGGATTTCTCTGTGTATAAATAAGATAGAACTATTTTGGAAATATATTAACAAAAATACAGAGAGTTTTCTTCTACGAAATTTCTCAGAGAACAATTTTATAAAGGGTGTACAAGAATGATCCTCTCGATGCAGGGAGGATTCGTACAGAGGGCTGTTTTATCCTGGGGACGGCGTGGTTGATAGACTGCCGTGCACACTTAGGGCAGAGCCGCGAAACGTCTTAAAGAGAGCGACTTTGTCCGCGACTCAGCCAGAAAATTTTGTTCGGTAAATTCGTTCCATTTTACTTTTCTATTGTGGAATATCAATTTTAAGACGTTGTGTTCTGCTATGGCTGCGACCGATGAATTTTCTGGTTCTACCTCTGTTGATATTAACAAACCATTTCGCTTTGAGGGTTTGCACTTTAAGCGTTGGAAACAGAAGATGCTTTTTTATCTGACCATGAAGAAGGTGGCGTTTGTGCTCACTGCTCTGAAGCCGGTTGTCCCTGAAGCCTCGACCGACAAGGACAATCAGACTGAACGTGAGAAGCAACAGAAGGACTTGGACTCATGGGTGGAAAACGATTTCCTATGTAAGAATTTTATTCTTAACGGTTTATCTGATGATCTATATGACTATTATAACTCAGACAAGTCAGCAAAGGAGATTTGGGAGGCGCTGCAAAAGAAATACGATACAGAGGAGGCGGGGACTAAAAAATACGCTGTTAGTCGCTACCTGAAGTATCAGATGGTTGATGACAAATCTGTGGAGGCCCAATCTCACGAAATTCAGAAAATTGCTCATGAGATTATCTCAGAAGGTATGGTCCTTGATGAACAGTTTCAAGTTGCTGTTTTAATTGACAAATTACCTCCTTCCTGGAAGGACTTTAAAAATGTTCTCAGGCATAAGACTAAGGAATTTTCCTTAGAAAGTTTGATCACCCGCCTTCGAATCGAGGAGGAAGCAAGGAAACAAGACCAGAAAGAAGAGGTGCTTATTGTCTCTAACAGCATCCCTAAGAAGCCCACACCTGCGGTTCTGAAGCCAAATGGCAAAACCTTTAAGAATCAGAACCGCAACTCGAATTCAAATTCCAACCGCAACGCGAATTCAAATTCCAACCGCAACAACCAGCACAATCCTCGAAACAACAATCAGAATTGGAACCATAACAGGAACCAACATGGAAGGCAGCAGCCCCCACCTAAACAGAATGACTCTGGACAATTCCTTTGTTACGTTTGTAACAAGCCAGGTCATATGGCACGTAAGTGTAGGAACAAGCCAAGCACTGCTCCGCAGGCTAACTTGACTGAAGAAGCTTTTATAGCTATGATTTCTGAGATCAACCTTATTGGTGGATCAGATGGGTGGTGGGTAGACACTGGCGCTTCTCGCCATGTCTGCTATGACCGTGCTATGTTTAAAACATACACTGCTGCTGATGATAAGAAAGTGTTGTTGGGAGATTCCCACACCACTATTGTTGCTGGGATGGGAAATGTGGAGCTTAAGTTTACCTCAGGAAAGACTTTATTACTGAAAGATGTAATGCATACTCCTGAGATGAGAAAGAATCTGGTTTCTGGTTTTCTACTTAATAAGGCTGGGTTTACTCAAACTATTGGGGCTGATTTGTACACCATCACTAAAAATGGTATTTTTGTTGGGAAGGGTTATGCTACTGATGGTATGTTTAAGTTAAATGTTGAATCCAATAAAGTTTCTCCTTCTGCTTATATGTTGTGTGATTTTAATGGTTGGCATGCTAGACTTTGTCATGTTAATAAGCGCATTATTAAGAACATGAGTAACATAGGACTGATTCCTAAAGTGTCAGAAAATGATTTTGAAAAATGTGATTTTTGTAGTCAAGCAAAAATAACTAAGACTCCTCATAAATCTGTTACTAGAGAATCTGAGCCACTAGATTTAATTCATTCAGATATTTGTGAACTTGACGGAACGTTAACTAGGAATGGTAAATGTTATTTTATCACTTTTATTGATGATTGCTCTGACTTTACTTATGTGTACTTGATGAAAAATAAAAGTGATGCGCTTGACATGTTCAAATTATTTATGACTGAAATTGAGAATCAATTCAATAAGAAAATTAAAAGGTTTCGTAGTGATAGAGGAACTGAATATGATTCAAACATGTTTATTGAGTTTTATAATTCTCATGGCATTGTACACGAAACCACTGCACCATATTCACCTGAAATGAACGGTAAAGCTGAAAGGAAGAATCGAACTTTTACTGAATCTGTTGTGGCTATTTTATTGAATTCTGGTGCTGCATCTCATTGGTGGGGTGAAATTCTTTTGACTGTTTGTTATGTGCTGAATAGAGTTCCTAAGTCTAAAAGTAAAGTTTCACCTTATGAGATCTTGAAAAATAGGCAACCTAACCTGTCTTATTTTAGAACTTGGGGTTGTCTGGCTTATGTTTGTATTCCTGATCCTAAGAGAATTAAACTAGCAAGTAGAGCCTATGAATGTGTATTTATCGGATATGCAGTTAATAGTAAAGCATATAGGTTCTATGATCTAAATGCGCATGTTATTGTGGAATCAAATGATACTGATTTTTATGAACATAGATTCCCTTTTAAATTGAGAAATAGTGGGGGCGCATCTACTAGCAACATTCCTGTGATTAGGAATAATGAACATATTGAGGATAGAGAATCAGAACCTAGGAGAAGTAAAAGAACTAGAGTTGCTAAAGATTATGGTTCTGATTTCTGTGTCTATACATTAGAGGAGGATCTTGCTAACCTCCAAGAAGCCTTGTGCTCTTTAGATGCTGACCTTTGGCAAGAAGCAATAAATGATGAGATGGAGTCTCTTGAGTCTAACAAAACGTGGCACTTAGTTGATTTACCTCCTGGTTGTAAGCCTATAGGTTGTAAGTGGATCTTGAAAAAGAAATTGAAACCCGATGGTACTGTTGAAAAATACAAGGCTCGTTTGGTAGCCAAGGGTTTTAGGCAGAGAGAAAACATAGATTTCTTTGACACCTTTTCACCTGTTACGAGAATAACATCCATTAGAGTTTTGATTTCCCTAGCTGCCATACACAATCTAGTTGTACACCAAATGGATGTTAAGACTGCTTTTTTGAATGGTGAATTGGAAGAAGAGATCTATATGGATCAACCGGAAGGGTTTGTGATCCATGGCCAGGAACATAAGGTTTGCAAGTTAGATAAATCTCTGTATGGTCTTAAGCAGGCACCTAAGCAATGGCATGAGAAATTTGACAATTTAGTTATCTCACATGGATTTAAAGTGAATGAAAGTGACAAATGCATTTATTATAAATCTGATAATGACATTTGCACTATTGTATGTCTATATGTGGATGACTTGCTCATATTTGGTTCGAATATCCATGCTGTTAATGTTGTGAAATCTCTGTTGTGTGCTAACTTTGATATGAAGGACCTCGGAGAAGCGAATGTAATCCTTGGTATTAAGATTACTAGGTCCGAAAAGGGAATTTCTCTGGATCAATCTCACTATATTGAGAAGATTCTAAAGAAATATAATTACTTTGATTGTAAACCTGCTTGCACACCATATGATCCAAGTGTAAAGTTATTTAAGAACACTGGTGACGGTGTAAGACAATCTGACTATGCGAGCATCATTGGCAGTCTTCGATATGCCACTGATTGTACGAGACCCGACATTGCCTATGTCGTGGGATTATTGTGCAGGTTTACTAGCAGACCTAGTATAGAGCATTGGCATGCTATTGAAAGGGTCATGAGATACCTGAAGAGAACCATGAACCTTGGATTACATTATCAGAAGTTTCCAGCTGTTCTCGAAGGTTATAGTGATGCAGACTGGAACTCTCTGTCTGATGACTCCAAAGCAACAAGTGGCTATATCTTTAGTATAGCTGGTGGAGCTGTTTCTTGGAAATCAAAGAAACAGACTATTTTGGCACAGTCCACCATGGAGTCAGAAATGATAGCACTAGCTACAGCTAGTGAAGAAGCAGGTTGGCTGAGAAGCCTGCTAGCTGAGATCCCTTTATGGGAAAAACCGATACCAGCTGTGTTGATCCACTGCGATAGTACCGCGGCTATTGCAAAAATTCAGAACCGTTATTACAATGGTAAGAGACGACAGATACGTCGTAAGCATAGTACTATTAGAGAGTTTCTCTCAACAGGAGCTATTAGAGTGGATCATGTACGCACTGATGATAACCTAGCAGATCCTTTGACGAAAGGATTAGCTAGAGAGAAAGTCCTTAAAACATCGAAGGGAATGGGACTATTGCCCTTAGAATGATGAATCACTCATGATGGTAACCCAACCTAAAGACTGGAGATCCCAAGAACTAGGTTCAATGGGTAATAACAAGTTGTGAAGTGATATGAGTTGAATCATGCTATTTCCATTAAAGCAAATAGAAGCATGAATTCCTGAAGCGATGAGAGGATGAGTTAATAGAAACTCTTAATGAGATCTATACTCTATGTGGAGTGGAGTACCGAGCTACAGGAGTACTCTTGATAGACTCACCTACGTGAATGTGGAAGTGGGGCCGCTTCCTATGGAATTTGGGCAAAATTTCTAGAGCATTCACTATACTGGGATAGACGTGCATGGCCATTAACGCACGGGCTGTTTTGATTACACCCTTGAAAGGTTGGTGCGTGGTACGATGTTAGAAATAGAGTTCAAGACTACGTGTCACTCTAGTATAATCTAAATCGTATTCACTACGCAAATGTTCAAATCGAAAGATACATTTGTTTATGCACAATCTTATAGATTCTGAAATTGCTCAAGAAAATATTTTTAAAAATTCAAGTGGGGGATTGTTGGAACCTTTTGTTATGAATTATTAAAAATTGATACATTTGTGTGTGATATGGGAACAGTCCCACATGGATTTGGAACACTCTTCTTGGAGTGTATATATATTGCAAATGCAATGACTTGGGGTGTGCCCCAAGGGGTACCCAGTTTTGTGCGAATGGGTGAGGACTCACACACTTGACCACCACACGCGCGCGCCGCCGCCGCCGACCGAGCCGAGCTGAGCTGGTGGTGTGGTGTTAACGTTTTATTTTTTAAACAAAGGTATCTAAACGTTTATATCATTTTATTAATTAAATTAATTTTAAAACGTTCATTTTAATAATACCAAAAACGGTTTTATTTTTTTTACTTAATGATAAACGTTTTTAGCCGTTTAATCCTTAATCCTCCTCTGATTTATTAAGAAAAAACGTTTTTGACCGTTTTGGGGATTTCTCTGTGTATAAATAAGATAGAACCATTTTGGAAATATATTAACAAAAATACAGAGAGTTTTCTTCTACGAAATTTCTCAGAGAGCAATTTTATAAAGGGTGTACAAGAACGATCCTCTCGGTGCAGGGAGGATTCGTACAGAGGGCTGTTTTATCCTGGGGACAGCGTGGTTGATAGACTGCCGTGCACACTTAGGGCAGAGCCGCGAAACGTCTTAAAGAGAGCGACTTTGTCCGCGACTCAGCCAGAAAATTTTGTTCGATAAATTCGTTCCATTTTACTTTTCTATTGTGGAATATCATATATATTCCCAAATTAAAATAATAAATATGATTACACCAGTTTTACTAGTATCTAATTTTTTTTCGTTAGTACCCATCAATCCATTTAAGCATTCTTCAACTGTGTAGTCGCATACCTACATAGTCTTATAATCACTTGACATTCCTCAGGTAATGTGAGATTGCACAGATTTTACACGGTCTATCCCCCTGCGGATCACAGGATTCTGACTGTCACAATCACCCACCCTTAGGGGCCCAACGTCCCCGTCGGTCACACTTCCGACTGGATCAAGGCTCTAATACCATTTCTAATGTCCCACGTCACTATGGCTACTTTCTGGAATGACGACTGGCCCTGCAAACCAACACGAGTCTTTTTTAAAGCAATTTTAAATGAGTTTACACCTATAAGATGAGAAAGCGTTTACTAAATAAAATAAAGAATTGCTAAAGAATATCAGTGGTGACCATCATCAAATGATGATATTATATTGATATTGGTGCAATTAAATATCAGATCTCACCTACTTTGATTTAATAAGTAATATCAGAAACTACTAACCACTTATAAATCGTCACCTCATGTAATTTTGGCTAATTATATAAAATATGAAAGTATTTAAAATAATTGACACAAGTCATTATTTCATTAATAGTATTTTCTGTATTTCATGCATGGGAAATCTCTATAAATATATATTTATATATATATTGCGCATCACAACCAAGACCAATGCTATATATAATTGAGCAAGTCTCCTGAAGGCTCCAATGGTAGGCCATTCATTCTTGTTCAAAGAACGACACCTCTAGGTGTTCTACCAGTCAAAAACAAGTAGCATTATTGCCAATAATGGCTTCGATATTGTTACTTGTTTTAAAATATATATTTATATATATTCGTTCTCATTTGATCGAATTGTGTAGTTTGAAATCTTTAGCTTTAACTTTGAGAAAACTTAAATTGTCGTCTTAATTCAATGCTCACAATAAGTTGACTACTAGGTTAGCTAAAAAAAATGTATTCTTCAATAGGTGTACGAATGAAACAAAATTAAAGGGGATATTTATTATTTTGGTCTTAATTAATAGTAGTGAAAATTTAACTCTTTATTTTGGAAAATTTTTACAATAATTATTTATTATAAATAAATTATCGAAATTATTCTTATGCTATCATTTGTGCATCTTAATTATGATGATTATTTATAATTATATCAGAATGACTACTTAAAATATTGTATTAAAATGATTAACCAAAATAAAATATAAAATTCATTTTAATAAATTATTAATGTATATGTTATATTTAGCAAAAATAGAGAGCATTACTAGTGCACCATGATGCCATCATCACCACCTTAATAATAATTAGTATAATTAATTAAATATCAAATCTCACATATTTTATTTTAAATTAAAATATATGTGATCTAATATTAAATTTACTAAACTCTAGCAATAATCAAGAAGACACCAAAATAATACATTTTTTTAAGGGCCTTGGTGCAAAATAGCCTTTTATGGTGTGTGGAAGTAAGTAAATGTCTATATTTTTAATTTTGTAGTAAAATAGTTTAACCACCTTTTTAATATTATATATTATCAAATATGCCCTTTAGAAAATTACTATTTTATTTTAAATATTTTAATATTATGGTATATGTATATTAGTTTTGTTTAATTAGTTTTTATTTTAAAGTTATTTGGATTTTTTGTTTTGTTTTTATGGGTTGTTGAATGACATATCATATTACAAAATACATATACTGAGTTGAAAAATAATATACCAACAAAATTTACAAAATTATTACTAAAAACTATATATATTACGCTAACAAAATTATATACTACTATTAAAATGTATATTCTATGATACAAAATTATATATCACCATTATGTATAATAAGATAGAAACTAAATATCATAAAAAAAAATGTATATCATACTATTATCCAAAAAACAGTTGTGGATGGCGTGGCAAGAATTTTCAACATGTGGCCGACACGTGGCAGAGATGCTGCTCGCCTATCGACCAGAGACACTTCCATACGTGGGGTTCAAGTTTTATATACGATCAACCTAATCGTATACTCCGTTTGTTTATGTATAAATTTGTACAGTTGTAATGATTGTCGAGAATATCTCTTCATTATAACCTGAATAGCCATTTATTAAGGAAAAATATGGCTCATTGACTCGTGTAACCCTCTTTGAGCCTATAAATATACATGAAATAGCTCAAGGGAGGGATCTGGATCTTCTTCTTTTGAATCATCTTTTCTGATCTGAGAAAAAGATAACAGTATTGCTATTATCCATTGTCTATATTGTTTCTCCTTCTAAGGTCTGTGAAACTCAAGAACCCTAGTTCTTTGATCACACCTTTGAAGCTCAATATTAATAATAGCATCAAGTGGACGTAGGTCATTACCAATCTTTGGGGCCAAACCACTATAAATCTTTGGTGTTATCTTTTTTCCATTAGATCTTAATTATCACATTATTTTCCTTCAAGTATTTGACTCCATGTCAGTTGGCCAAAGTGAGGGTCAACATTCTGGTGCTTTCATTGAGAGCTTGAGAAGAGTTGTGAAAGATTCTAATGGCCAAGACATCCAAGAAGACCGGACAAGCTGCAAGCGCCGCATCATCTCAACCTCCTCCCCCAAATGTGGTTGAGAATGAACCACACCTGGATTTTGATGAGGAGGAACTGGACTCCGAGACGTTGAGGACCACGTTAAGAGTGTTGCAAGATGAATTGACCAATCTAAGGGCCAATCAGGAGAATGTTGCGGAGACAATGGCGCTGCAGAGAGAAATAGAGCACCAGCGTCAGGAGCTAAGTGAGCGGCAAGCCGAGATGGATCGTCGGTAGAGGGATGCAATGGCCGCCTTTGAAGCAGCCATCCAAGTGGCAAGGAATCAGGCTACACCAGCTTCCCAGCCGGACCTGCCACCTCAAAGAGGTACTAATCCGAGCCCTCAAAGGGCAAAGCAGCCACCCATGGCCCGGAATGAAGCCCCACGAAGGCATCTCGAATCACAGCCCCCATCCTACGCTGGTCGAGGCAACCCTCAACGCTCAAGGCAGAATAGAGCGGGACAACAGCCCCGTAGCCCTAGACGCCCCATGGAGGAAGAGCCAAACCTACCGAGCAGGGGGCAACATCCTTCTGCCAACAAAAGGAACACAGAGTCAGGCTCTACGGTTAGGGGTCCCCCACAACATAACAATGCATAGGGACCCCACGACCAACGCAGACCTCCCCCTGGCACTCGTGGAAGGCCAACCCACATGAATAGTGCGAACAACCGCTCACACCGTAGTCAGCACAATTCAGAGATGGCCACGACTACAATGAAGCTGACTCCGGAAAAAGGCATGCTGGTCAGAGGCATGAAGAGAGAGGTGGAGGCAGAAGTCGCCCACTTAGAGAGACACAGGCCAGTTGGCCACAATGCTGGGGGGCAGCCCAGGTAGCAGAACGCTTTCAGTCAACTGGGAGTCAGCGAGCAAAGGCCTCAAGACGATGACCTGAGGGACGTACTCAATGACCACCGCGAGAAGCATGATGAGTACGCCCCCCCAGTGCCAGTTGCCCCAGCAATCCCAGAAGCTGTTCAGGCCCAGATCGACGCCCTGAACCTGGCAGTGCAGCAGCTGGTCGAGGGAAGGACTTCCCACATCGAGTACGATAGGAGGAGGGGCACCCCCTTCGCACAAAGGATTGCTATGGCTAAAACCCACAGTAAATTTAAAATTCCCACTCTTCCGAATTTTGATGGGTATGGGGACCCAGTATCTCACGTTAATAAGTTTGAGATACAAATGGATATTCAGAAAGTATCTGAAGATGTTCGCTGCAGGATCTTCCCAGCAATACTTTCTGATGCCGCCCAGGAGTGGTTCTTTAAGTTCCCTCCTGTGAGTATAGTATCTTGGGAGATGTTCGTAAAAGAGTTTTACAGACAGTTCTACGCGGGTCGCGTACATCCTACTGAGGCTAATCAGTTGGTCGAAATACGTCAGCAGGAAGGAGAATCCTTGAAAGACTATGTCCAGCGGTTTATGCGAGCAGCAGCTGGAGCTAAAATAGTGGGCGATGAAGGTAAGATGATTGCTCTAACTGTAGGAGTTAGGCGCCATTCACCCCTCTGGAGTAGCCTCAGAAAGCATGGGGTTAAAAGTACCCAAGAGTTCTTGGATCGGGCTGATCGATACATCAAGCTCGAAGATGCGATTTCTAATGAAGGGAAGTCACCAAATAAAGATAAGGGGCCCAAAGAACCCGCCAAAGCTGCCAACGGGTCGAAGCCCAATGGCAACGACAAAGGCAACGAGAATGGCAATGGTCGGAATGGTGGAAAGTGGGCAAATAATGAACCCTCGACCTCTGAGAGTAAGCGCCCTAAAGGCAATCGTTATGAGCCGAGATTCACCAACTACACTGCCCTCGTCGAATCTCGAGCAGAGGTGTATCAAGCTACAAGCTCCAGTGTTCCCTACAAGCGACCCGCTCCCATAAGAAAATATATTTCGAAAAGGGATACAACCAAGTTCTGTCATTTTCACAACGACTACGGGCATGATACCAATGAATGTAATCAAATGAAAGATGAGATCGAGTTCCTGATCAGACAGGGACATTTGAGAAGATATGTGCGAGCTGCGGGAGGTTCCCAGCGAGAGGCTTTAGGTGGGAACGAGCAAGCGCCTGCACGCCAGCGCTCGCCACCTTTACAGCCAGATCCTATGGCAGGCTCATTACTCACCATTTGTGGAGGCCCACATCTCGCAGGAAATAGTGGAAAGGCAAGGAAACGATACGCTCAAACCCTACGCCACAACCAGGACATCGAGATGATGAGTGTTGAGGATCGATCACCAGAAAAGGCTCGAACAGAGGAGGAATTGATAACCTTCTCCAAGGACAATGCCCAACATGTACGATTCCCACACTCCGATCTACTGGTCGTGGACGTACAAATTTCCAATATGATGGTGAAGAGGGTACTGGTCGATACAAGAAGTTCAGTCAACATCCTGTATAAGTCTTCGCTGGAGAGAATCAAGTTGTCCATTAAGGACTTAGAGCCATGTAACCAAACCATTTATGGTTTCTCTGGTGAGGGACTCGCCTCTAACAGGACATTACTCACTACTTTTATAGTAGTTGATTGTCCTTCGGCATACAATGCTATAATTGGAAGGCCAATACTAGTCGACCTTCGAGCCGTCACCTCTATATGGCACTTGGCCATGAAATTCCCAATAGACGTAGGGGTAGGATGCATACACAGGATGTTAGGAAAAATAATATTGCCTCAATGGAAATGGTAAGATAATGTTACAACTCTATGCAAATATTACAATGGACAAGATTGATTAAATAAGGTGTTACAACTCTATAACTGAAAATACAAATAAAACAAAGGAAATGAAGAAGATGATGAAGAAGAAGAGAATAGTAAAATACAACTCAAAACAAAAGTTACAAATAAAATAAAGTGTTTGGACCAAATGAAGAGATTACAACTCTTAAACAAAATATACAAGTAAATAAAACAAGAGAATAAGAAGAAGAACAATAGAATAAAAGGAAGAACATAAACCACAAAAAAACTCTCACTTACACAACCTAAGTGAAGAGGATTGGGGATCACCAACTTGAACAAGGTTTGAAACCTTTGTCCAAAAGCTTATTTCCCCCTAACTCAAGCACTAAGGGATCTCTCTCAGATTTTGGAAATGCTTTCTGGAATAATCAAGCCTCAAGGTGTTTCTAGCCAAGTGCTCTAGTGGATAGAAAAATGGTGTGTCTTACAAGTGAGCATTAGGCTCCTATTTATAGAGTTTAGAGACACCCTTTGAATTTCAAATTCCACCAACCCCCATGGCTGTTACCAATGATTAATTGGGTGTTTTATGGAATTAAAATAGAGATTTGGGAGTTACTTGGCTGTTGGAATCGTTCAAAATTGGATAAAAACCGAAATTATATGAAGCTGTCAGCCTTTAGGGCCGCGGCGCTTGTTCCAGGCGCCGCGGCCCTCAGTCAATTTCAGCAACACATTTTTTCAGTTTTTTTTCAAAACGTTCCAATTTATTCCCACTTGATTTTGTAACTTCCATACACAATATGGGAGTTAAAATCACATCTCTATCAGCCATTTCTCATATGGCTTTAAGAAATTCATCTCAATATTGTGTAACAACAAATCTACACAATAATGGGTGATATTTAGGAGTTACAAATTTGTGATGAATTTGTAACACCAAATATGTTACATGTTTGGATATTTCACATATATCCAAATAATGTAACTCTCTATTATATGTTACAATATGTGACACTCTATGTCACATTTATTTAATCTAAAACATTATATTATAAAATAATATAATATTACATTATATTATAAAATAATATAACACAGGAATCAGCGGGAAGCAAGGGAGTGTTATAATGCCTCGATCACCAAGGCAAAGAAAGGTGTGTCAAGGAGTGTTCCTGCAAAAGAGTTGTAACTGGCCATTGATGCGCAGGCCCACTCAGGTGATAATGTCACCAAATAGGGCGTTGCCCAAAGTGAGGATAGGGATTTGGATCCTCACTTTGGGGATTTTGAAGAAGAGATAGGACCCTTCGAGGACCTGGAAGAGGTCAAACTCGATGAGGCAAATCCGACCAGGGTTGTGAAAGTCGGAAAAAACTTAGAGGCAACAACAAAACAAGCACTGGTGGAATTTTTAAGAAGGAACCAGGAAGTCTTCGCCTGGTCGCATAAATACATGGTTGGGATAGATCCTACAGTCATCAGCCATGTCCTAAACATTGACAAAAGTTTCCCACCTATGCAACAAAAAAGAAGGCTGCTCGATAAAGATAGATCAAAGGCCTTAAAAGAAGAAGTAGAAAAACTGAAGGAGAATGGGTTCATCAGGGTGGCGTTTTATCCATCATAGGTCTCTAATCCTGTGCTAGCTCCCAAGTCGAATGGCAAATGGCGAACATGCGTGGATTTCACAGACCTTAATAAAGCCTGCCCTAAAGATTGCTTCCTACTCCCTAGGATTGACCAGCTGGTCGATGCCACTGCAGGGCATGAGATCCTTTCCTTTATGGATGCATACTCAGGGTATAACCAGACTAGTATGCATCCCCCTGATGAGGATCACACTAGCTTTCGAACCGACACAGGGCTTTATTGTTATAAAGCAATGCCTTTCGGTTTGAAAAACGTTGGTGTGACTTACCAGCGACTAGTCAACCACATGTTTAAAGAGCTGATCGGTACAAACATGGAGGTTTACATTGATGACATGCTGGTTAAGTCAAAAAAGGCAGAAGGGCATGTGAAGGATTTACAAGAGTGCTTTAACATCTTGAACAAGTACCAGATGAAGCTAAATCCTCTCAAATGCTCCTTCAGAGTAGGAACAGGGAAGTTCTTGGGATTCATAGTCAACTCAAGAGGAATCAAAGCCAATCCCGAGAAGATTAAAGCCCTGATCGATATGAAATCACTAATGAGGATCAAGGATGTTCAAAGTTTAACAGGAAGGACTGCTGCACTCAATAGATTCATTTCAAAATCAATAGATTAGTGTGTTCCTTTCTTTAATCTACTTAGAGGCAACAAAAAGTTTGAGTGGACAGGGGAGTGCGAGCAAGCTTTTCAAGCATTGAAAGCTCATATGGCGCAGCCACCCATCCTATCAAAACCTGTAGATGGGGAAACTTTGCTCATCTACCTGGCGATCACGGAATATGCTGCTAGCGCCGTTCTAGTAAGGGAGGAAGAAGGTGTGCAAAAGGTTGTTTACTATGCAAGTAAGAGGCTGATCGAAGCAGAGTTGAGGTATCCACCCATCAAAAGGTTAGCCTATTGTTTAATTCTTGCCTCAAGGAAGTTGCGTCCTTACTTTCAAGCCCACCCAATCATAGTTTTGACTGACCATCCCCTACGGCAAGTCCTGCAAAAGTCGAAGGCTGCGGGTCCATTCTTACTTGCCGCGAGTAGCAATAAAAGGGAAAGTCTTGACTAACTTCATTGCAGAGTTTACTGAACTCACAGATAGCGAGAAGAGTGAAAACATAATGAACCTGGGCCTCAAGCTGAAGCTCCCTTGTGAAAATTATTCACAGAAAGTTCATCTAATGGGTCCCACGCAGGAGCAGGAGTGATATTGATAACGCCGGAAGGGCATCGATTTCACTATGCAATTAGGTTCACTGCTTCTAACAACGAAGCTGAATATGAAGCCCTACTCGCTGGGTTATGGTTAGCCAGAGACATGAATATAAAGGTGCTAGACATTTACAGTGATTCACAACTGGTGGTGAATCAGGTCATTGGGGAATACCAGGCACGAGGCCTAAAAATGGTTGCCTATTTGAACAAGACAAAAGATCTATTAGCACAATTCGACAAATAAACCCTCCAACAAGTACCTCGCGACTAGAATTCCAATGCTGATGCTTTGGCCAAACTTGCAAATGCAAAGGATGCTGATACCTTAAATATAGTACCAGTTGAGCGACTGTGTACACTAAGCATCAGAGCAGAAGAAACCACTATAGTGGTCCAGATGGCAGATACGTGGATGGCACCATACAAAGAGTATCTTACGCATGACGTGTTACCAACGGACAGAAACAAAGCCAGGACCCTTTAGCGACAGGCTGCTAGGTATATCCTGGTCGAGGGAATTCTATACCGAAGGGGATACTCTATGCCGCTCCTCAGATGTGTTTTGCCAAAGAAGGCCAAAGAATTGATGAAAGAGGTACATGAAGGCTTTTGCGGAGACCACGATGGGGGGAAAAGTTTGTCGAAAAAGATCCTGAGGCAGGGGTATTTCTGGCCCACGATGAATGAAGACTCAATGGAGTTCGTGCGGAGGTGTGACAAATGTCAGAGATTGTCCAAAATCCCACGAGTAGCCCCCAATGAGTTAAAGCAACTTCGCAGATTGGGGTATAGATCTAATCGGATCTTTGCCTACAGGGAAAGGTGGTGTAAAGTATGAAGTGGTTGCTATCGATTACTTCACCAAATGGGCCAAGGCTGAGCCACTCGCAACCATAATGACCAAGAAGGTGCTTGGCTTCATAGTCGAGAACATTGTTTGTCGATATGGATTACCAAGAAAAATCGTCTCGGATAACGACACCCAATTTGATAGTGATCTATTCACGGACTTCTGCGGACGACATGGTATTATCAAGAGCTTTTTTTCAGTCGCTCATCCCCAAGTGAACGGACAAGTCGAAGCAGTTAACAAAACACTAAAGGATACCTTGAAGAAAAGGCTTGAAGAAGCTAAAGGAGCATGGCTAGAACAATTGCCTGAAGTCCTTTGGTCGTATAAGACTTCCCACCGAACAACAACAGGTCATACCCCGTTTTCCTTGGCGTACGGGTATGAAGCTATGTTGCCTGTCGAGTTGGATCCACCCTCGCATCGCAGATTAACATACGACCAAGACTCTAATAGCCAACTATTAATGGAGTCCATGGACCTGATCGAGGAAAAGCGTGAGCAAGCCCAACTCCGAGTAGCTGCGTACCAGCAAAAAGTCACCCGGTATTTCAATTCTAAAGTACGGGAAAGGAAATTCAACATCGGAGACCTGGTACTTCGAAGAGTTTTCCTAAACACCCACAACCAAGATGCTGGAGTACTCAGACCCAATTGGGAGGGGCCTTACCAGATTGAAGAAGTCCTTCATCCAGGCACCTATAAACTTGCACGCTTAAATGGAGATCTCGTTCCTCGCTATTGGAATGGAGAACACCTGCGCAAGTATTATCAATGAACAATCCTTCTTAAAGGATTGATTTGTATTAATTTTTACTTTTTACAAGTTTTGAAAAAGGGTTGGTCATTTTACATGACTGATCGCTTATAAGTGTAAGATCTTTTTTATCACTCGTACATACACGTTTTGTCCATTTAATGCGAGAATTATAAGGGACTGTGCGCAGCCAGTCATTCTTGCCAATCTTTGTATTTATTACAAGTATTTGCTGACTACGTGTGTTGTTTTGCCGTATTACCATTTTAATGTTTTTATGCAGAGCAGTAATGTTCGTACAGGTTTTGGTCAAGGCAAGTGACCAAGGACCTAAAAGCTCCTCGATCACTTGGGGGGGCATAGAAGGCACCTAGTAAGCAAAGCACATCAAAAGGTATGTAAACACATGAGCAAAATAAGTGAAAGCATGCTACGGTACTTAGAGTATTTTTCAAAATTTTATATTTTGTTAAATCAAGCCAAAGTACTATGCTAAGTTCGGTCATGCGAACAGATGTTATAATAAAGTGAAAACGTATTATAATATCAAAAAAGAATTCATTTACACCACGAGTAGTATTGCTCGGATGTAATTGTTCAATTAAAAGGAAAATGGTTGCCCATGCAGCAATAAAAAAATATTGTCTTTACATCATGACCTGTAGGTCATGCAATTAAAAAGAAAAAAAAAACAAAAAAAGCTAAAGGACTGGAGGATCTTGGGGAGCGTCCTGGTTGACCACTTCTTCAGCATCAACTTCCCCTCCGTCCATCCCAGTGGCTAGTGAGATCTCAGGTGAAGCAGGAATCCTTGCTCTTTCTTCCTCCGCCAGTCGAGCAGCACAGCGAGCAAGCTCGGCGTTTCTCGCGTTCTCAGGAAGGTAGTTGAAGTTAGCACCCTGGTTGTGTTTCTAGAAATCATAGAAACACCTAAGCGTAGCATTCTTGTACCTTTCCAAGTTTTTGGCATTGGTTTGTTTGAGCTGCTCCACTTGGCCCTGCAACTTAGCGATATCTTGCTCTTTCTAAAGCAATTCCGCCTCAAGCCTTTTGGTCTCGCGGTAGTGAATTCGGCTGGCCTCCTGGTACTCCTATCTCTGTTTTATGGCATTGTCCAAAGATGCCTGCTTTTTCACTAACTCCTCGGCCAGTGAGTCTTTATGCTTGTTTGTCGCCTCAAGCTCTCCTACATGCCTCGCCTCGGCAGCCTGAAGCTCTTCAATAAGCCTTAGCTCCCGAGCCCTGGACTGCTCGGTGTTCACACCCGAACGAAGACGAGTGGCCGTAAGAGTCAGCATTGCCTGTAATCAAAAGCAAAGGTTAGATTGATTTCAGAAAATATAAGGATCATTTACACAAAAAAGAAAAGATAACTTACACTGGCCATCTCATTGAGGGCTTTGTTGAGAATCTGGTCGACCCCCATTGTTTCCGTCCCAGCCATGGCCTCTTTGCAGTAGCCATGCTTCAGGATCTTGGGAAGCTTGTCCTTGGCCGACCTCAAGGCACAGCTCGAAAATTCACCTCTAGGGGAAGCAACGCCAGCCTGCTGGGCCTGTTCGGTTGGGGCCGGGGGTGAGGGTGTTGCAGCAGCAGCAGTAGCAGGTGGAATTTCCTGCTCGTTGGGAGAAGAAGGTCGGGCAGAAGGTTGAGTAGAAGGCCCATCCGCCGAGGGTCCCGCTGTTCGGCTCTTCTTAGCCAAAGGCGTCTGGCTACATTCCCCAGCGTGTCGCTTGCTCAATTTCTTTCTGACCAGGGGAACTTCAGCCACCTCGGGAGCACTATATATGTCGAACACATTTTCTGAGTCCATTTCTGCAAGAAAAGTAAACATACGAGCAGTAAGGTAGGGTGAATGACTAAGTACAGTATATAAGGAAAAGAAATAAAGAAATATTGCAAAGTCAAATACCCGAGCTATTATTACTGGTCGCTACACTATATACTCTATTAGTCACACACTCACTCTCTGGCATGAAGAAGTCTGGACCAAAATTTGGAGCATATTTAAAATTGTTGTCCCCGTCGAATAAGTGACAGGGAATTGGCAAGCTATCTAAAAGCGAAATAACTGTACCATTCTCGTCTGAAGACTCGTCCAAGTGTTCAACGGCTTCGGTAACTTTCTTTTTCCCCTTCCCCAAAGGGGCAGAGGGCCTCTCAGCTGGAGGGGTGCTAACTGGTTCCCTGATCATGACCCCAGTCTGTCTCCTTCGAGGAGGTGACGCTGGTGGGTGCTGCTCGGGTTCCCCCTCGGTCGTGGCACTCCCTGTCGTTGACTCCCTCACATCATGGTGAGGGGCCAAAAGGCCAACCAACCTAAGGTTAGCCTCTGTGACCAGATTCTTGACGATTTTCTCCACGTCAGTCATACTGGCCAAGAGGGTTGACCTTAACTCCATGTCTGGAGTGGGTTCTGGTTGCAACCATGGGCCTGAAAGGTATAAAAAAATTTAAGGAAGTGCAGAGAAAAAATTGAAGAAAAACTAACAACCAGTGGAACAGAGACATTACCTCCTCAGGTGAAGGCCAGGTTGTTTGCGACCATATCGGTCGTAAGGAAATACTCCTGATTGTATTTCCCCATGTTCGATATATGAGTTGTGTAACGCCCTGGTTACCCCAGAATAGTTACGGTGAACAGTGAACCAGAAATTTGACTCACTACCCGAGTCCTTTGGTTAAAAACGTGATCTAGGTACTATTAACAGGTTAAGGTGAAAAACCAATAAAAAGGAAATGGTACATTTCATTAAGTAAATAAACTGCTCATGAGCCTTTTAAAATGTTTACGAGTAGTTTGTATTACAAAAGAGTTGCTACAGTTCCAAATATACAATCCCTGCCGGCCTAAGCGGCAAAAATAGGGTAAACCCCTAGTCCCTCTGAGAACTCCTTGACCGTGGCAGTCAAGCGGCCCTGTATGTACATCACATCGCCCAAGCTCTCCACTCAAGGCTGGCCAAGCTTTTCCTTTCCTTTACCTGCACCACATAGCACCCATGAGCCAAGGCCCAGCAAGAAAACATAATAAAACATGATATAATATCAACAACGATCATAATAACCATTCAGGACTATCAGTCCAACGAATAGGTGACAATAGCCAAAAGTCACAATAATGAGCATCGCTCCCTCTAGCCATGTGACGATAGGGTCACCAGGGCTTAACTGATAGGTGATCTCTTTCATAAGCTTGCTCAGGACAGGTGCATGGTGATTGGTCAGCAACATAACCTTCCTCACGACTCTAGGGTCGAAACTATGGACAACGTCCCTTAGCCACGTGACAAACGGTCACCGGGGTCATGCACCTTGGCTATAGTCATCTGGTCGTAGACCAGGCAAGCGCTTGTAAGTTCTTCGACCTTAGGGTCGGTCCCACATTAATGCCATAGAGCCATTCAATGCGTGATCATCGACTTTAGAGTCGATCCCTGACTAGTCAGTGTCCCAAACAGGTAATCAGTGTTCACTAGCATTTAACATGCGATCCATGTCCACATAAATCAACCAACATGCCTCAATATCAAACCATGCATGTCATATACCTGTACAGGGTGCAACTGTATTCATACACTGCTTTCTTACCTCTGGTTCGAGTGAAAATGTTATATGAACGACCCCTGAGAACGATCAACCTTTAAAATCCTTGACGGTCGCCTGGTCATAACCAAATTATAGAATTTATCAATAAAAATGATAACTGAGGGTTCCCAGACCAAAACCCAGCCCCTGAGACCTCAAACACTACTCAACCGGGTACTAGATCCAACCCCGAGGCCTATGGTTTGAATCCCCGAGCTAAAAACCACATTTTAGCAAAATTGGCCTTAAGGGCCGCGGCCCCCCTCTGCTGCGCCGCGACGCGCCTCCAAACAGAGAGGCTCCCCATCTGCCAGACACCAAGGGCCGCGGCGCTCCCCTGCTGTGCCGCGGCGCTCAGCCCAGAATGGCTAAGTCGGCCACACGAACCAGTCTTTTTCCCTGAGCTCTTTCCTCTCAAACCAGCCCTTCAAACCCTCTCTAAACCCCTTCCAAACACACAATTAAACCCCCAAATAACTCCCCTAGCTCACTCACATCAAACCCCAATCAAACTAACACCAAAACCCCATTTGATTCTCACTTCCCACATCAAAATCCATGAATTAAAAACCAAAGATAAAACAGAGCACCAACTGTGATATATAGTCAAAACTCACCTTGAAACTAGCTTTAAACCTCCCACACAAGCTAAAACAAGTGCTCCAACCCAGCCTTTCAATTTCCTTAGCTTGATTTCCCACCAAGAACTCAAAACTCCCAAAGGAGAAGTGAAGAAGGTGATGTACGGGAATGGAGGAAGCAAACCCCTGTTTTGCTCTGTTTATTCTACAGCTTTCTAAGCCACTTAAGTCACATATATCCTCCCAAAAAGACTAAAATACCCTTGTGTCATCCTAAGCCTTTTAAACCTACTCAAGGGCAAAATTGGTACATTCCACTAAACCTGTTAATCATAGTTAACGCTTCCCAATTCCCGCTAATCTCAATATCCTCAAACATCAATAATTCATATCCCGTTACCCTAAAATCCCCGGTAACGCTATAATCATTAATATCACCCCGAGACTCGAGCTCAAACCTGTTATGACCAAACCGATAAATCATGTTTAAAGATCGTCTCATGTCGAAATACTCGAACCAATCCACATTATAATGTGGTCTCACAATATATCCTTATCGCACATACAAATATATAATTATACCCTCAACGGGCCAAATTACCAAAATACCCCTGTAACCAAATGTGGACTCACATGCATGTATCTAACATCATATCATAATATACTTCTCATAGACATGCATAAACACATTTAATGGCATAATTAAACAGTTATGGCCCTCCCGGCCTACTAATCCAGCCATTAACCATAATAGGGAATCCGGGGCATTACAACTATCCCCTCCTTACAGAAATTTCGTCCTCGAAATTTACCTGAATAGCTCGGGAAACTGACTCCGCATATCAGACTCCAGCTCCCAGGTTGCCTCCTCGACCTTGCTGTTCCTCCACAACACCTTAACCAAAGGTATTGTCTTGTTCCTGAGGACTTTATCCTTCTGATCAAGTATCTGAACAGGTTGCTCGAGATCTGGTTCAAACTCCAGATCCTCATAACTCAAAATATGTCCCTCATCAGATACATACCTCCGAAGAGCGGATACATGGAATACATTATGCACGGCCGACAACGCCGGAGGCAAAGCTAGCCTGTAAGCCACTTGACCAATCCTCTCCAGGATCTCAAATGGACCTACAAACCTGGGACTCAGCTTGCTTTTCCTCCCAAACCTTCTCACCCCTTTCCATGGCGAGACTCTAAGGAAGACATAGTCTCCTACCTGGAACTCCACGTTCCTGCGTTTGGGATCTGCATAGCTTTTCTGTCTACTCTGAGAAGTAAGCATCCGAGCTCTAATCTTATCAATAGCCTCACTGGTCCTCTGAACTGCCTCAGGACCTAAGTATCTCCTTTCACCTGTCTCATTCCAATGAATGGGAGACCTACACTTCCTACCATACAGCATCTCATAAGGAGCAACACCAATGGTAGACTGATAACTGTTATTATAGGAGAACTCTATCAAAGGCAGATACTTACTCCACGACCCTCCAAAGTCCAGCACACATGCCCGCAGCATGTCCTCCAATATCTGGATCGTCCTCTCAGATTGCCCATCTGTCTGAGGATGATAAGCTGTACTGAACTTCAGTCGTGTACCCATGGCCGTCTGTAAACTCTTCCAAAACTTGGAAGTGAAAGTAGGGTCCCGATCTGACACGATCGACCTAGGAGCTCCATGGAGGCGCACGATCTCTCTCACATAGAGATCTGCATACTGGTCAACAATATAGGTAGTCCTCACTGGTAGAAAGTGAGCTGACTTGGTATAGCGATCCACTATCACTCAAATGGAATCATGCTGACCAACAGTCCTGGGCAAGCCAACCACAAAGTCCATTGTGATGTCTTCCCACTTCCACTCTGGGATATCCAGAGGCTGCAGTAACCCTGCCAGCCTCTGATGCTCAGCCTTGACCTGCTGACATGTCAAGCACTTAGCCACATACTCTACTACGTCTCTCTTCATCCCTGGCCACAAGTACAACGATCTTACATCCTGGTGCATCTTCGTGGTGCCTGGATGCAAAGAGTAAGGTGTAGTATGAGATTCATCCAGAATCTCCCGCCTCAATGCAGTGTCTAATGGAACACATATCCGACCCTTATATCTCAACAACCCCAAATCAGACACTGTATAGTCTCTGGATGCTTCAGCCAAGACATCCTCTCTAATCTTGATCAGCTGTGGATCACCCAACTGACCCTCTTTAATCCTCTCTAGCAGCGTAGACTATAGCGTAACATTGGCCAATTGGCCCACCAGTAACTCTATACCAGCTCTGGTCATATCATCAGCTAACTCTCTGGCTATCAGCCTAATACCATGAATCTGTCCCGGACCCTTCCGGCTTAAAGCATCAGCTACCACGTTGGCTTTCCCTGGGTGATACAGAATCTCACAATCATAATCTTTCACTAATTCTAGCCAAATCCTTTGTCTCATGTTCAAGTCTTTTTGGATGAAGAAATACTTCAGGCTCTTGTGGTCTGTATAAATCTCACACTTCTCTCCATAGAGATAATGCCTCCATATCTTTAAAGCAAAAACCACCGCTGCCAACTCCAAGTCATGAGTAGGATACCTCTTCTCGTATTCCTTTAGCTGACGAGAAGCATAAGCTATAACTCTCTCTGATTGCATCAAAACACAGCCCAAACCCTGATGAGAAGCATCGCAGTATATCACAAACTTCTTTTGATCTGTAGGAAGACTCAGAACTGGAGCTGTAATCAACCTTTGTTTCAACTCTTGGAAGCTGTTCTCACACCTGTCTGACCACACAAACTTTTGACCTTTGCGTGTTAGCTCAGTCAACGAAGTAGTAATCTTTGAGAACCCCTCCACAAAACGCCTGTAATACCCTGCCAATCCAAGGAAACTTCTAACCTCAGAAGCATTCATTGGCCTTGGCCAATCTCTGACCGCTTCAATCTTTGATGGATCCACTTTAATCCCCTCCTTACTGACAATGTGCCCAAGGAAGGACACCTGAGACAACCAGAACTCACACTTCTTGAACTTTGCAAACAATCTGTGTTCTCTCAACCTCTGCAGAACCAACCTCAGATGATGCTCATGCTCTGACTCAATCTGAGAATATACGAGAATATCATCGATAAAGACGATCACAAACTGGTCTAAATAATCCTTGAACACCATGTTCATCATATCCATAAAAGCGGCAGGGGCATTAGTCAACCCGAATGACATAACTAGAAACTCATAATGCCCATACCTAGTACGAAAAGCGGTCTTCGGTATGTCTCCCTCCTTGATCCTCAACTGATGATAACCAGAACGAAGATCGATCTTAGAGAATACCGTCTTACCCTGCAATTGATCAAACAGATCGTCTATCCTTGGCAAAGGATATCGGTTCTTAATTGTCAGCTTATTCAGTTCTCTATAATCTATACACATCCTCAGAGAACCATCTTTCTTCTTTACAAACAGAACTGGCGCACCCAAGGTGAAAAGCTAGGTCTGATAAAACCCAAATCCAACAGCTCTTGCAGCTGTACCTTTAGCTCTTTCAACTCAGCTGGGGCCATTCTGTATGGTGCTCTAGACACTGGCTCCGTCCCTGGGGCCAGTTCTATAACGAACTCAATCTCTCTGTGTGGTGGCAACCCTGGCAGATCCTCTGGAAACACATCCAGAAACTCACATACAAGTCAAGTATCCTCTGGTCTCACTGGCACGACCTGGGTGGTATCAACCACACTGGCTAAGAATCCAATGCAACCCCCTTGCAATAAATCCCTAGCCCTCAATGCTGAAATCATAGGAATATGGGGTCCATGCACAGTACCAACAAATACAAAAGGATCCTCACCCTCAGGCTCAAAGGTGACCATCTTCCTTCTGCAGTCAATGGTTGCCCCATACTTGGCTAACCAGTCCATACCTAGTATCATATCGAAGTCAGTCATAACCAACTCTATAAGATCCACTGACAGCTCTCTGCCCTCCACTATCACCAGCAAAGACCTGACCCACCTCCTGGATACAACCAGCTCCCCAGTGGGTAACAAAGTACCAAACCCCACAGCATAGAAATCACAAGGTCTACACAATCTATCAATAACACTACTAGCAACAAAGGAATGTGTAGCACCAGAGTCAATCAATACATTATAAGCAGTTCCTGCACTAAGAAGCTGACCTGTAACAACTGAGGGCGAAGCCTCAGCTTCTGCTTGAGTCAAAGCAAACACTCGCGCTGGAGCCGAGCTGTCTGCCTTCCTGGGCTCTTCCTTTCTTTCCTTAGGGCAATCCTTTTTCAGATAACCCACTGCTCCACAAGAGAAGCATGCCCTTGCCTTACACTCTCCCAAGTGATGTCTCTTGCATCTAGGACACTCGGGATAAGACTTCCAGGCCTCACTGCCCCCAGGACGGCCTATTGCAACACCACGAGGCCTCCTGTCAGGACCTGGAATTGGGAAGGTATCAGGAACCTTCCTCTTCTGATCACTGGGGCCAACACCCCTACCAGAACCCATAAATGGAGGACCTGGCCTCCTGAAATCTCTTCTGGCTGCATTGTCACGCCAGATCTTAATCTCTGCAGTTTCAGCTGTAAGTGCCTTCTCCACCACCTGTGCATAAGTAGTCACTCCTACCACAGTGGTGATACGCACATCTCTGGCTAACCTGGGCTGTAGCCCCTGTAAGAAACGCTCTCTCCTGGTCCCATCAGTGGGCACCAACTCCTTGGCAAACTTTGCCAAACGATCAAACCTTAAGGCATACTCGGTTACTGATAAGTTTCCCTGAAGTAGCCTCATAAATTCATCAGCCTTCGCCGCTCTAATAGCGTCATTATAGTACTTTTCATTGAACAAGGTCTGAAATTCCTCCCAGCTCAGGAGATTAACATCCTTGGTCTGACCAACCACTTCCCACCAAATCCGGGCATATTCCCGAAACATATAGGCCGCACAGGCCACCCTCTCAGTACCAACTACCTTCATAAAATCCAGAACAGTGGTAATCATGCTCATCCACTGTTCAACTTTGGTGGGATCAGCACTGCCTTCAAACACAGGAAGTTGCTGTTTCCTGAACCGCTCATAAAGAGGTTCCAATCTGTTTTCAACCCCAGGCAGTGGCCCAATAACTGTCACCGACAAAGAAGGTGCCTCTGCAACACTGGCCACCACAGGCACTTGCTGCTGTCTTAGGAGACGGAGCTCCTCTCCCTGTTTTACCACTATAGCCTGCAAATCATTAAACATCTGCTGCCAGTTTATAGGTGCTGGCTGTGGAACTTAAGATTGGTCATTCTCTAGACCCTAACTATTGTCATTACTCTGACCCTGACCACTCTGGCCAGCTGCAGTGTCTGTCTGTTCTGGGTTCATTCTGTCACTGATACCTTACTGAAACAATAATCAATATGGCCAGTCAGGTAGTATTAACTAAACCTCTTGCCGCCTTACGGTCCAAGAACAAACAGATAATAATCACATTCCACAGTCATTCAATATTCACAATCAGATACATGTTCATGGCATTCAGCACTCAGCATGTATCACATAATAACTCATAACAGCCATACCAATAAGCAGGTGTCAGCAATCTCAGTACTAATCAGTACACATTTGCTGAAGACATGATATTTCAGGGCACAGGCTTAGCATAATATCTCATGCACGCAGGTAACACATATATATCACGTTTAAACAATTATTCATGTAACCACGTAAATAGTTACCAAACCGTGAGTCGAGCTTGTCTTCGACGATGTGTGTACATACCCAGCCAGTCTATAGGAACCCTAACCTTGGCATTGCTCTGATACCAAGTTGTAACGCCCTGGTTACCTCAGAACAATTACGGTGAACAGTGAACCGGAAATTTGACTCGCTACCCGAGTCCTTTGGTTAAAAACGTGATCTAGGTACTATTAACAGGTTAAGGTGAAAAACCAATAAAAAGGAAAGGGTACATTTCATTAAGTAAATAAACTGCTCATGAGCCTTTTAAAATGTTTACGAGTAGTTTGTATTACAAAAGAGTTGCTACAGTTCCAAATATACAATCCCCGCCGGCCTAAGCGGAAAAAATAGGGTAAACCCCTAGTCCCTCTGAGAACTCCTTGACCGTGGCAGTCAAGCGGCCCTGTATGTACATCACATCGCCCAAGCTCTCCACTCAAGGCTGGCCAAGCTTTTCCTTTCCTTTACCTACACCACATAGCACCCATGAGCCAAGGCCCAGCAAGAAAACATAATAAAACATGATATAATATCAACAACGATCATAATAACCATTCAGGACTATCAGTCCAACGAATAGGTGACAATAGCCAAAAGTCACAATAATGAGCATCGCTCCCTCTAGCCATGTGACGATAGGGTCACCAGGGCTTAACTGATAGGTGATCTCTTTCATAAGCTTGCTCAGGACAGGTGCATGGTGATTGGTCAGCAACATAACCTTCCTCACGACTCTAGGGTCGAAACTAAGGACAACGTCCCTTAGTCACGTGACAAACGGTCACCGGGGTCATGCACCTTGGCTATAATCATCTGGTCGTAGACCAAGCAAGCACTTGTAAGTTCTTCGACCTTATGGTCGGTCCCACATTAATGCCATAGAGCCATTCAATGCGTGATCATCGACTTTAGATTCGATCCCTGACTAGTCAGTGTCCCAAACAGGTAATCAGTGTTCACTAGCATTTAACATGCAATCCATGTCCACATAAATCAACCAACATGCCTCAATATCAAACCATGCATGTCATATACCTGTACAGGGTGCAACTGTATTCATACATTGCTTTCTTACCTCTAGTTCGAGTGAAAATGTTATATGAACGACCCCTGAGAACGATCAACCTTTAAAATCCTTGACGGTCACCTGGTCATAACCAAATTATAGAATTTATCAATAAAAATGATAACCGAGGGTTCCCATACCAAAACCTAGCCCCTGAGACCTCAAACACTACTCAACCGGGTACTAGATCCAACCCCGAGGCCTATGGTTTGAATCCCCGAGCGAAAAACCACATTTTAGCAAAATTGGCCTTAAGGGCCGCGGCGCGCCTCCAAAGAGAGAGGCTCCCCATCTGCCAGACGCCAAGGGCCGCGACGCTCCCCTGCTGCGCTGCGGCGCTCAGCCCAGAATGGCTAAGTCGGCCACACGAACCAGTCTCTTTCCCTGAGCTCTTTCCTCTCAAACTAGCCCTTCAAACCCTCTCTAAACCCCTTCCAAACACACAATTAAACCCCCAAATACCTCCCCTAGCTCACTCACATCAAACCCCAATCAAACTAACACCAAAACCCCTTTGATTCTCACTTCCCACATCAAAATCCATGAATTAAAAACCAAAGATAAAACAGAGCACCAGCTGTGATATATAGTCAAAACTCACCTTGAAACTAGCTTTAAACCTCCCACATAAGCTAAAACAAGTGCTCCAACCCAGCCTTTCAATTTCCTTAGCTTGATTTCCCACCAAGAACTCAAAACTCCCAAAGGAGAAGTGAAGAAGGTGATGTACGGGAATGGAGGAAGCAAACCCCTGTTTTGCTCTGTTTATTCTACAACTTTCTAAGCCACTTAAGTCACATATATCCTCCCAAAAAGACCAAAATACCCTTGTGTCATCCTAAGCCTTTTAAACCTACTCAAGGGCAAAATTGGTACATTCCACTAAACCCGTTAATCATAGTTAACGCTTCCCAATTCCCGCTAATCTCAATATCCTCAAACATCAATAATTCATATCTCGTTACCCTAAAATCCCCAGTAACGCTATAATCATTAATATCACCCCGAGACTCAGCCCGAGCCCCGAGCTCAAACCTGTTATGACCAAACCGATAAATCATGTTTAAAGATCGTCTCATGTCGAAATACTCGAACCAATCCACATTATAATGTGGTCTCACAATATATCATTATCGCACATACAAATATATAATTATACCCTCAACGGGCCAAATTACCAAAATACCCCTGTAACCAAATGTGGACTCACATGCATGTATCTAACATCATATCATAATATAATTCTCATAGACATGCATAAACACATTTAACGACATAATTAAACAGTATTGGCCCTCCCGGCCTACTAATCCAGCCATTAACCATAATAGGGAATCCGGGGCATTACAAGTTGTATCACTCAGGAAGGTTCGACCTGTTTCCTGGTGACAGAAGTGGAAGAACCACGTACCTTTTTGCTTGGGGTTAGACTTGAGATCAAACAAGTAATTGACTTCATGAGGTGTGGATACGGGCCATTTTTTGTGACTATAAAGGATATAGAGTGCAGCAAGCATTCTATATCCGTTGGGGATTATTTGGAAAAGGGCAACCCCAAAATAGTTAGCCACCCCTTGGAAGAAAGGATGAAGAGGTAAAGTGGCCCCAGCCTCAATATGGAACCTCGACCAGGTGCTGAAGGCACCTCCGGGAAAGTTTTCCAGTTGGTCGTCAGTAGGTTGAACTAGTGTTACCCCAGGGAGGCCATGCTTTCTGATGTAGTTGGCTATCATCCTGATAGTTACCCGACTAGCTGGGGAAAGATACCATTCAACATCCGGTTGAACAGCATTCCGAGGCTGGGCTCGAGTTTGAATAGCAAGCTCGGGGATGTTTCTTTCCCGGCCACTGGTCGAGGGAGCCCTAGCCCACGAATCAAGCTGGGTTGAAGGGTGTGGGGTTTTTTTCTTTTGAGCTTTAGATTTAACTCGACCCATGTTTAAAGAAGTTGATTGGGGTTTATAAGATGAGGCTCGAGAGAAAGGAATCTCCTGAATCCGCTGCAACAGCTGCTCTTCGTCTTCGAGTAGTTGTGCGAGCAGGTCGTCGTCAATAGGCCTCTCACCTCCCCATAAATCTTGCATTAAAAGACGCGAACAGAAAAAGGGGGAGGTGACAACGAAAGGCCTAAAAATTTGGTTAGAATAACGTTGCTCGTGTATAAAGTTAAACTTTTATACGACTAGCAGCATTCTAACAAAAACACAAAATTTTATACGAGCAGTTTGAAAAACAGATCAAAAAGTGAAAGTAAAAAGTTTTTCTGGAAAAAGCTTTTTCAACTCCAAAAGGGGCGGGAAAAATCCAGTTTTTCAACTAGCCTAAAAATCGAATTTTTACTTCGATTTTACGCCCTAAACTTATGATCTTGACTATCAAACTGGCTCCTAACTCCTACAGAGCAAAAATACACTATCCTATTAAGCATCAATCGGTATACACACAATCCTCATGCATTTCCAGCCAAGAACGTGAAAAAGTTCAGAACTCAAAACAGGCATATAACAGTGTGCATGACATGTCAGAGAGCAAGAAAGTTGAAGAAATTTACCTAGATAAAAATTGGAGGGTCTGAAACGAAGCGACTTTGGGTGTACGAACGGAGGATCTTTAGAACAGCGACGGATGATATTCAAAGTTTTTGGGCTGTGGGTTGAATTTCTTGAGAGTTATTGGCAAGAAAATGACGAGTAAAAAGGTAAATTTGGGGATTATTTATAATGACCGAAGTGTGATAAAAAGGGGTAATCATGAGTTACATTTTTCAAGGCATGGGGAAGTGTAATAGTCGTCAGAGGGGTTACTTGGAAACTGAAAAGGCATAATTGAACGTGATTGGTCACCTTTTTCGAGGAAGCACGAGTGACTCTGACAGATTTCGTGGGGTATTCGAAAGGTCAGTTTCCTAAGTTTACTTATCGCTGGTCGCAATAAATAAACTTAGGGGGCAAATGTTATCCAAAAAACAGCTGTGGATGACGTGGCAAGAATTTTCAACACGGGGCAGAGATGCTACTCGCCTATCGACCAGGGACACTTCCATACACGGGGTTCAAGTTTTATATACGACCAGCCTGGTCATATACTCCATTTTTTTATGTATAAATTTGTACAGTTGTAATGATTGCTGAGAATATCTCTTCACTATAACCTGAATATCCGTTTATTAAGGAAAGATATGGTCCATTGACTCATGTAACCCTCCTTGAGCCTATAAATATACATGAAATAGCTCAAGGGAGGGATCTGGATCTTCTTCTTTTGAATCCCCTTTTCTGATCTGAGAAAAAGAGAACCGTATTGCTATTATCCATTGTCTGTGTTGTTTCTCCTTCTAAGGTCTGTGAAACTCAAGAACCCTAGTTCTTTGATCACACCTTTGAAGCTCAATATTAATAATAACATCAAGTGGATGTAGGTCATTGCCAATCTTTGGGGCCGAACCACTATAAATCTTTGGTGTTATCTTTTTTCCATTAGATCTTAATTATCACATTATTTTCCTTCAAGTATTTGACTCCGTGTCAATTGGCCAAAGCGAGGGTCAACACATACCATAAAAAATATATACACTAGTTGGAAAATAATATACCAATAACCCATAAAAAACTTAAAAAATCAATATAACTTTAAAATAAAAACTAATTAAACAAAACTAATATACATATACTACTATATTAAAGTCATATACTCTTAAAAAAAAAAAATTATAGAAAATGACAATTTAAGTAATCAACAATGTAAAAGAATCATTTTTCTATAATTTTAAAAATAAGGACATTAACTTCTTAATACTATTTTTTTAGGGTCATTTCCTATAATTTCTCCTTTTTTTTTTAAATTTAAATTGCGTTAGTAAAGTTCAATAAAAAGTATATAAATACTAAAAGATGTAGAACAAATTTAAAGTTACTTTTAAATTAGATGTATGAATGGTTGGTTTGTAATAAATCAGGAAGAATCTTGAAAAGTCATTACCTATTACTATTCATTTATAATAATAATAATAATAATAATGGTTGGTTTGTAATGGTTGGTTTGTAAGACTACTATAGCTTCCACTTTTTTTCTTTGATATATATGGCTTTCACTTTAATTTGATGCGTCCTTAGTGGACATCATAGCTCCTTAAACTATCCAAAAATCTAAACTTGATTTCTCACCAAAGGATTTAGTATATGGTGGGGACCCAAATTATTGTAACTGCAATAATATAAGCTTTATTAACTTATATTTTATTAACCCGAAGCTCATCAAATAACCCTTTTTAAAAGAAACAAAAGTCTCATCAAATAACTACCTCAAAAATAACATATATATAATCTATATATATTAGATGTTATTGCTTTTTGTTTGTTAGTATAATAATGATATCCAATGTTAACGGTTGATACAGTGTCAACACTAGACAATCATAATTCAAGATTGAAAAATTACACACCCACATACTTCTTTTCAAAATGATTACTTGTCACATAATATTTACTAATAATGAACCACTATATATCCTTAATTATATGTGTATATAGTTGACACCACACTTTTAATGTATTTCAAATTTACTTTTTTTTTCTTTTCTTTTTCATCACATATTGTTGGAAAAAAGGTTGATGTATTACAATAAGCAAGTAACACAGTGTATTTAAGTGGAAGCAAATTATTAAATCTCTTTCCCTATGCAAGCCCAAAAATATCAACCAGATAGAAATATAAGCTAAAATAAAAAATGCAATCCACAAATCAAATCTATCACCATGAAAATATAATAGGTTACACAAAGTTTCTCAGTAAATAAAACTAGAGACAAATACAATCATCAAATAGAACAAAGAATGGGAGACCAAATAGAACAAAGAATGGGGACTGGATTTAAGTCCATTTATGAGTTGGCAAGAAATGGTGTTTGAGTTTTAATTGTTAAAATGTAACATATATATTTATATATATTATTATTTTAGTTGATGATTAGTTTTTTTTTATACTATATTGCAATGTGTTGATGTCTAGTTGATGTTTAGTTGTTATGAAGTATATTTTGAGTTGATTTCTAGTTGAGAATATTTTTAGTTTGAGAATATTTTTAGTTTAATTTTAGGTATACTTTGTATTTATATGTATGTTTATATATATATATATATATATATTTATAGAGGACAGTTCTCTTATAGAAGCTTCACTTTAAGTCCTACTGGTAGGACTCTTCACTGTTTTTGACTCGCAAACAGTTTTCGGCGCGATTTTTTTTTTATGACCGTGTATATTATAGTTGTTTAGAGTATATCCTGCAAATTTTCAGAAAATTCTGAATATTTTACAGTACCGAAAGCTAGGTTCAAACATGTTGTTTTCCACGTGCATAAAAAAAAATTAGTCACTCGTGCAACAACATGTTTGAATCTAGTTTTCGGTACTGTAAATTATTTAGAATTTTCTAAAAATCGCGTCGATGCTTTAAATAGCTACAATATACACGGTTATAAAAAAAAATCATGCCGAAAACTGTTCATAGGTCGAGAACATTGAGAGCCCCACCGGTAGGGCTTAAAGTGAAGTCCCTATAGGAGAATTGTCCTATATATATATATATATATATGATATATTTTTTTAAAAGTAATCTTTGTGTTTAATGGTGATGTTTTTCAAGTTATTTTTAGTATTGGGAATATGTTTAGTTTTTTTTAGATATATTTTGAGTTTATGTTTGATACATCTTAAAAGATTTTTGAGGTTGTTTTTTAGTTTATTTTTTATTGATGTAATGAGTTAATGTCTAGTTGATTTGTAGCTGCATTTTTAACACTGTATTGTTATGAGATTGTTGTCTAATTGAGATCGTATTTTTGTAATTATGAATCTTTAAAATCATACTTTTTAAAACTTAAGTTAGTAAAGTTGAAAAAAAAAATATAAATCATAAAAATGTAAAAAAAAAAATTATTTAATAAAAAAACATCTTTCTTTTTTCCTTATATGGTATCACTATTGGGTGACATTGTTATTTTAAAAATACATAATATTTAGGATTTTTTTAAAAATATATATAATATAATAACATTTGATAATTTTTTTAATAAAAATTAAGATTATGTATTATATATTATTATTATATTAATATTTTATAATATTTAAATTTATATTGGTATAAGTATTAAATATCTAGTCTTGTATTAAAAAATATTATTATAATAATATTTTATAATATTTGAATTCATATTAATATAATTAGTAAAAAAATAGGATTGTATATTATTATCATAATAATATTTTATTAAATTTAAATTTATATTAATGTAGTTATTAAGTATCTAGTCTCTTGTATTATATATTATTATAATAATGATATTTTATAACATTTGAATTTAAATATATATTAATATAATTATTATATATGTAGTCTTATATTAAATATTATTATAATAATGCTATTTTATAATATTTAAAATTAAGATGATCTATTATATATTATTATTATAATAATCTTTTATAATATTTAAATTTATATTGGTATAAGTATTAAATATCTAATTTTGTATTAAATATTATTATAATAATAATATTTTATAATATTTGAATTTATATTAATATAATTAGTAAAAAAAGTAAGATTATATATTATTATCATAATAATATTTGACATCATTTAAAATATTAGTATAGCTATTAAATATTTAGTATTATATTATATACTATTATAATAATGATATTTTATAATATTTGAATTTGAATTTAAATTTATATTAATATAATTATTATATATGTAATTTTATATAAAATATTATTATTATAATAATATTTTATAATATTTAAATTTTTATTAATATAATTGATAAATAACTATTTTTAAGTGAGTTTTATAAGTATATTTCGTTAAATATTTAACATATTCTATTAAAATTAACAAAACCGGTATGAACTGCTGGGATTTATACAGCCAGCTTTCCATTGTCGAAAAAATCAAGATGTGTAGTCCAAAACTTGCAACTTGGGGCCGAACACTTACTGGCAATTTCAAGCAGCGCATCACAAAGAGTAAGAAGCTGATGGCTGAGCTGAAAAATTCTGATGTCCCCCTTGATTATCCTAACTTTGTGTCCGAAAAGAATAGCTATTTTGAGATTTTGGCACAACAGGAAATCTACTGGAAACAGAGGTCGAAACAATACTGGTTACATGCAGGAGATAAGAATAACAAATATTTCCATGCTATGGCTAGTGCTCGGAAAAGGTCTAATCATATACAACAATTGCAAGATGAAGATGGTAATTGGAAGAATTGGGATTCTGGCATCAATCAAGTAATTATTGATTATTTTTCTGGTCTTTTTCAAGCCGATGCTTCTTCTTGGTCCTCGGTGGTAAGTGGTATTAGGTGCTCTGTCAACAATTTCCACAATGAGGAGCTGTTGAAACCAATTCTTGAAGATGAGGTTAAGGTTGCCCTGTTTCAAATGCACCCCGACAAGGCACCTGGTCCTAATGGTATGGGCCCCGGTTTCTTTCAACATCATTGGGGTATTGTGGGAGCCGATATTGTGAATATGGTCAAAGATTTTTTCGTCTCCGGGACATTGCCTACTGGTCTCAATGATACAAATCTTGTTTTGATCCCAAAAAAGAAGAATTTTTCAACAATGAGTGACCTTCGGCCCATTGCACTTTGCAACGTCCTGTATAAAGTAATTTCGAAAGTGCTTGCAAACCGTATGCGTGGCCTTATTGACCAGATTATATCTGACACTCAAAGCGCTTTTATACCAGGTCGTCTTATTTCAGATAATGTGATGGTCTCTTTTGAGGTGTTGCACTACCTAAAGCGGAAAAGGAAAGGCAAGAAAGGTTTTATGGCCCTAAAACTCGATATGAGCAAAGCCTACGATCGTGTAGAGTGGGGTTTTCTCCGGGCTGTCATGGTTCGTATGGGTTTTCATGAGAAGTGGGTTGATCTCGTTATGACTTGTGTCACCTCTGTGCGGTACAAAGTTATTCATGGTGGCCATGTTATGGGTCCTATCTGTCCTTCGCGAGGGATTCGACAAGGTGATCCTCTTTCCACCTACTTTTCATTATTTGTGCTGAAGGATTGTCCTCCCTAATTCAGAAATTTGAAGCTACTCGGGTTCTTCAAGGCTGCCGTGTGGCTCAACGGGCCCCTTCAATTACCCATATGTTTTTTGCCGACGACAGCTATTTATTTTGTCAAGCAACAAGGGGTGCTGCTGAAAGTGTGCTTACCTTGCTTCACCTGTTTGAGACTGCCTCTGGTCAAAAGGTGAATACCTCTAAATCCTCAATTTTCTTCAGTCCCAATACTGACACTTCTTCCCGGATTCAGATCTGCTCTATTCTTGGCATGACCGAAGCAACTGAAGGCAGTCTTTATCTTGGCTTGCCTAACATTATTGGGCGTAATAAGAATGCAATTCTTGGGTTCATCAAGAACAAGGTCATATCTAGGCTTAATGGTTGGGATGGGAAGTTTCTTTCTCGAGCTGGTAAAGAAATACTCCTCAAAACTGTTATACAATCTTTGCCTACATATGCAATGAGTGTTTTTCTCCTACCAATAGGCACCTGTAATGAAATTGAAAACTTATGGCTAGCTTTTGGTGGAAGACAAACTCAAGTAAAGGTCGTGGTATTATATGGATGTCTTGGAATTGTTTGGCTGTGCCTAAGGACGAGGGTGGTATGGGGTTCCGACATCTTCATGATTTTAATCTTGCTATGCTTGCAAAACAAGGTTGGAGATTGTTGTGCAAACCAGATTCTCTTGTGGGGAGAGTCTTTAAAGCCAGGTACTTCCCTCATTCAGATTTTCTTTCAGCTGATCTTGGTCAAAATCCAAGCTTTGTTTGGCGCAGTATTTGGGGTGCTCAAGACTTGGTTCGTTTGGGTATTGTTCACACTATTGGCAACGGTGATAACACTAGTATTATTGGCCATCCGTGGCTGCCAAATTCAAACAACAGATTTGTTTCTTCTACTCATCCTGGACTGCTCAATCAAGCTGTCAGCTCCTTATTCGAAGTTGGGCGTCGTTGTTGGGATCATGAAGTCGTCCATGATCTGTTCTCAGCTCGGGATGCCGAAATGATTTTAGGAATCCCTCTGAGTGACAACGCCAATTCAGATTTCTGGTCTTGGTCAGGAGATCGATCGGGCCTTTTCACAGTCCGTAGTGCCTACACTCTGTTGCAACTCCAAAAGCCTAACCAACCAGGCTCCAACAACTCTGGCTTCTGGCGAAAACTATGGCACCTGAAGATCCCACCTAAAGTTACAAATTTTTTGTGGCGTGCCGTTGCTGAATGCTTACCAACATGCTTCCACCTTGTCACAAAACATGTGCAAATCTCAGTAATGTGTCCTGTCTGTAATAACCATGTTGAGACCACCACACATGCCTTGCTCACATGTGATTTCGCCAGTTCTTGTTGGTCTTCTTTCGAGGCATCTTTTAGTATGGCCACACTGTCCTCTTTTGGTAACTGGTTTGAGTATATGCAGCACACTTTCGATGCTGAGGAGGTTTGTCGTGCTGCTATGGTTTGTTGGGCGGTTTGGAAAGCCCGAAATGAATCTGTTTGGAAAAGAAAAACCTCATCTGTCGAAGAGGTTATTGCATCAGCTTCTGTCACTCTTGATCATTGGCGAAAGGCTCAGGATAAAACAACCTTATTATCACTGTCTCTTGAAAACAATGATGCTAGGTCTGAGTCTTGGATTAAACCAGGAACGAATCAAATCAAGATAAACGTTGATGCAACGCTTTTTCAACGGGAAAGTTCATATGGTTTTGGATTAGTGGCGAGGGATAGCTCGGGCAGACTTATAGAAGCAAAGACATGCTATCAAGGAGGAGTTTTTCCAGCTGAGGTTGTTGAAGCAATGGAAATTAAGGAAGTTCTTAGTTGGATCAAGAGCAAGAATTGGCATTACGTAGAGATTGAGACCGATAGTATGATTTCTGTTCAGAGCATTCGTAGTAATCAAATCATGTCTTCTATTTTTTGTTTGCTTATTCAGGACTGCCAAACCTTGTTATCTTCTCTACATAATGTGCATTTAAGTTTTATTAAGCGATCAGCAAATCGAGTAGCACATGTTGTTGCTAGACACTCTCGATTTCTTTCTGGTTGTAGCATTTTCGAGCATAATGTTTGGGCTGATTTACAGGCTCTATTGTATTCAGAATGCTAATATATTGCTATTTCATTTAAAAAAAAAAAAAAAACCGGTAAGATCAAGAATCCCCGTTATTTATATACTTATTATATAGAAGAGATATAAAAAGCTCGATTATGTATTTAACTGTACAAAATAAGAAAAAGCAAACCATAAATAAAATCAAAGCTGGGAAGTGGAAAATCATATAACTTGAAATATCTTATAACCACTTTCACCATTATTGAAATTTCGTCATTATTATCTATGCACGTAATAAAAGGACATAGAAAAGATAATTATAATGGTTTTTTTTTTTTTTTACTTCTAAGCCTACTCAGGCACATCTTCTACCTTAGTCGAAGAGCTTGCTGTTGCAGGGACAGAAAATGTTTGAGTTTGATATTGTTGCACAATCAAAACTGATGCTGTGGATGAAAATTCTGGCGAAACCAACAAGTTCCCTAAAGGCCCAAGTTCAGGGCATTCACTCTTCACACTCATCAAACACTCAGCCAACACACCTTTGGGTGTTCTACCAACCAAAAACAGGTTGCACCGGCTGAAATCTCGAACACCCTCCACTATGTCACTACAGTTATCCACAATCCTTTGTTCGTATTTGATCGAATCGTCGTTTGAACTCTTTTGCTTCAACTCAGAAAGCGACTTGTCGTTTTGACTCAATGTGGAGTTATCTTCATGTATATCTACTCTGACCGTATCTTCGGCCTCGTCAGCTACAAGTTTAGAGCTTGGCAAGAAGTGAACCACCTTTAAACTGTTGCCAGGGTGCTCGGCCATTCTCAACCCAAAAGCAAGAGCTTCACAATCATCACTGCCACCAAAGAACACTACAGTTAATTCTGAGCAAACATTGCTTGCTGCTACGTGTGTTGTTCCACCAAGCCCTCTGTCCACAAAGATCCCAACTGAGCATGGAGCTTGCTCAAGAACCTTCTTGTTGACTCCTCTAAACTCAGCACGAGTCATCTCAAAGGTGCCATCCCACTTCTGGTGCTTGTGAAATGGTAGAATTATCATGGCTGTGTTTTTCCTATCTGCGCTTCTGCATATGTCTTCGTGCATTGTCGTAAAGGCTGAGATGGCAGTCATTGGCCGTATAGAGACTTGGCCCAGCTGCTGGAAGGCCTCAAAAGCAACAATGATTTTATCAGAATCCGACTGATTATTATTATTACCTCCCTTGTTCCAGAAAGGTAGCCCATTTTTCCTGGCCCTGTGGACCATCAGAATTGCCGATGGCCTCTCAGAAAGTTCCATAAGATGCAACGCATAAACACACAGTTTTTCCTTCTTCTCAGTCCCTCGAGAAGCCTCGATGAGATTAATCATTGAGGGTACATTTCTTATGTTGTGAAAACAGGCCATAATGCGTAGTTCGGTTTTGGTGTCTTTCTTCTCAATAGATCTATCCTTGGAAATAGATTTATTACCATAATTCTTTCTACATGGCTTGTACACTGCCACGACTAGAGGAGTTGTGATGAAGGTTGTGAATATGGCCATTAGAACCATGATTGCAAAGGTTTGATCATTAAGTACCTGCAATATCAATGAGTTTGTAATATATATACTAATATTAGTACCAAACTCTACTAATATATAAGTTCTTCTAATTGGTGAAAAATACATTTTTTAAATATTATTTTGTAAAATGGTTTTTTCTTGATAATTTTTTTGTAAAATGGTGTCTGGACTCGAGTGTATAGAAAAAGTGTCAACTATGTCTAGAGAGTCAATTTTGCATAGAATTATCAGAGGGTGTTATTGTGCTAAATGAGTAGATAAAAACAACAAAAAACAAAACTATCGTCTAAGTTATATAAATATATATATGGTTTTTACCTTTCTGTCTTTGCCAATGTTAAGAACAATGATCTCCACTAAACCTTTAGTATTCATTATAATCCCCAGAGCCAAAGATTCCTGAATTGGCAGTTTGCATAGGACGGAAACACCCACAGTGCCAAGAATTTTTCCAGTACAAGCTGTGAGAATCACCAAGAGAAGAAGGCCCCATGACTGAGCCCCACTTATTGTAGCAACATTGGTCTTCAGCCCACTTGACACAAAGTACAAAGGAAGGAAGAGACCAGACACAAGATCCTCAACCTTTTCCACCATATGCACAGCAAATGGCCCGTCCTTTGGGACAAGAATACCAACCACAAAAGCACCAAAAAGAGCATGGATTCCAATAGCATCAGTGGCTAAACCAGCTACCAAAACTAAAGCCAATGTAGCACAAACATACAGCTCATTAATAGGCTCTCCCTCAGTGCACCGGTGAGCCATCCACCGAAAGATTAGAGGTATAACAAAATAGCAAAACGCCACAAAAGTAGTGCCGCACAAGAGAACCCACAAAGAAACGAGTGGAGAACTGGTATCACCAGAGAGTGCAATAGCAAGAGCTAGAAGAATCCAAGCAGCCACGTCGTTTACAGCCGCGGCTGACATTGCCATTCGGCCAACATCAGTGGTTAAAAGCTTGAGCTCAGCTAATATACGAGCCAAAACAGGGAAGGCTGTTATTGAAAGAGCAACTCCCATGAACACAATGAACGGAAGCTTTTCCACGCCTTTAGAAATGGTTGCCCGGAGAACAAAAGATGTCCCAATTCCCAGTACAAAAGGGAGACTAATACCAGCTGCAGCTATACAAAGAGCTTTCTTTCCAGTCCGGTTTATGGCCTTGAGATCTAACTCGAGCCCAACAAGGAACAGAAAGAAGAGAAGACCAAGATTGGCCAAGGTATCTAACACTGTTAGACTTTTGGCTGGGAAAATGGTGTTCAAATACTTTGTATTCCGACCAAGTGCTGAAGGCCCCAGTATTATTCCTCCCTACAAAATCCCATGCATATATACATTACATAACACCATTTTTTTTTCTTCAGAAAATGAGATAAAAGTTTTTTTCTTTTTTACTTACCACAATCTCTGCAATGACACGAGGCTGTCGTAATGGCTTGAAAAGAAAAGCTAAGAATCGAGTGAGCACGATGACGATAACTATTTGGACAATGGCGAGAGGTAGTGCAAAATCAAGAGGATTATCACCCTGAAACACCCCATTTGAGGTAGCTTTCATGGGATGTGGAGGAGGAGTAGTAGCATTTGCAGCCATTTTTATCGAACCAATCAAGAAAAGCTATTCTCCAACTTCAATATAGGACCTGCATGTGTATATATATATATATATATTCGTATGATATTAATGGTTATAACAACACAACGTAAATCAAAACAAACAAAATAATATATCGAGAAAAATAAGGTTGTAATAGGGGACATGAGAGAACCACTGGTCCCACAGTTTTGCTTAGCTTTTCGCTTCAATTTGCGTTAAACTTTACAGTAACAACAAATAAGACAACGAAATTGGTAGACAAACCCTCCAATTAATTATATTAGCTATTTTTTTTTTGTAAGAAATTTTATTCGTCAATGACAACTGTCTGACCAAATTGGGAATGTTAAAATGGAAATAACAGCAAAATTAATACAATTCATTTGATTAATATTATCCTATTTTTTAGAATGATTGTATACTCAAGCCACTAAAAAAGCAATTTATCCCATCTGGAATTATTCCAGTCCAGATCTAATAATCATCCGATACAGCTTTATTAGGTCATTTATTTATTTTTACAAACCGAGGGAAATAATATTTATTTTCTTCTTTCAGAGCAAGAATAAGATACGATCTAGTTCTGCAGGGACAAAAGGAACTATTATTTTTTTTTAAAGTTATTTTGTCATTTAGCCTAATTTTAATAATTGTTTCAAAATGATATCTCAGTCGAAAATTTAGACTGATGATCAAAAAATTTAAAAAGTTAATTAAAAATATTTTAGATCGGTCAAAAAATTTAAATAACCAGTCAAATTTAAATTACACACGATTTTTCGGTACTATATGTATATATTATTATTATTTTTTTGAATATTTTGTCAATCTCCTTGAAGAATAGTATAATCCAACAAAAATTACACACGTAACCAATCATTTATATATATTATATAGTACTAAAACCAAATCAGATCTGGCATATACAGAAAGCATTAAATCACATAGGAAAACAAGATAAAAATAGTTATTTTTCTCTATCGGATACCAGAACATATATATATATATAAAAATTCCAAACTACCATAAAAGAAAATAAGAGTAGAATTTTATAACACATCTTATCTTATCTTATAATATGACATCATAGTACTAGTAAATTTTCATTAAAAACAAAAATGAACACATTTTACTCTAATGAAACACTTATTCACCATAGGGCACGGTTCAGTTCTTCATATAAAATGTAAGCAGAGAATATTAGCCAAAATTCTAGTAAAAAAAAATGTTATTAAAAAAAATAAATAAACAAAAGTAGCACCCCCACCATCTAATTCCCCTAAATTATCCGACTATATTCCAACTAAATCACAAAAATAAATATACTATTTCAGTTTTCGAGAAATTTTGAATAATTCACAATGCTCAAAACAGAATTCAAACAATTAATTACACGCATGTTATTTTTTTATATGCATACAAGTAATTATTTTGAACTCTAATTTTCAACTTAAAAAATATTTCAGAATATTTAGTATTTTGAAATATCTCTACTTATATAGTTATATAGGGCTAAACCGAGACTCCTATTATTGAATTTATCAATAAAATATAAAGCTATAAACACATTGACAAGAAAAGTGGAAGAGAAACGTGACCTAACATAAGAAATACATAAACTATATTGAGAGTCTTGAAAAGAAGCTAGCGAAATAGCTATTAATAAAATAAAACCAAAACTACATGCGTCGTTTTATATATTCATAAAAAGGGAAAGAAACAAAAATTAAAACTAAAAAAAGAATAAGAGTGAAGAGAAATAAAAATTAAAAAAACAAAAAATCTACGCTCCATGTGGAAATGTATATATATTCTAAAGAGGGACACATACATGATAATATTTAATTCATGGAAATAACTTAAGAAAGAAGAGTATTAGATCTAACTTTCTATTCTAAATAATTATAATATTATAGTAGTGATAATAATAATAAAATAAGAAATTAAAGTTAATAAACGAAGATCCCACAAAATGGATTTACGTTACATAAAAGTCATAATATTATATAAATATATATAGTCAAGTATTATTAATGTTGAGGGGCTAGCCGAAACTGGTAGTGCCTGGTCATGACGATAATACCATCAGCCGGCCCCGTTATGGAATTTATGAATTTTACCTTAAAATTCAATTTTAAGGATGATGATGATGATATGGATATTCAGTACTCACTATTGAATTCTTACTAATAATTCACCCATAAAAAATATATTTGTATATATTTTATAACGTAAATAATCAGTTGTGTAAGTTTTAAGAGTATATATATTCACTGTCACAACTGAAACATAACTTTTATTATTATTATTATTATTATTATTATTATCATTTATAAAAAAAAACAGCACAAACAAATTCCAACATGAGAATGTTAAAAACCAGCAAATAAAAAATCTAGGAAAAAGAAGAAACTAACACATGCATCGCCAGGAGGATGATCCGTTTATTGGTTCCCGAGAAATATCAGAAGAAGACGAAGTATTCATTCATTGAAACTAAACTCACAAGTTCAATGTAAGCATGAAACAAGAGATATAAGAGAGAGATTTCACCTGAAATTTTCCTTCGACAAAATTTGTAAGCAGCTAGAATTATCATAAGCCTCCTGCTATAATGAATATTATTATTACAGTGTATAGTTTGTGATTCATTGAGTAAAAAAATGTTGAATTTATTTTTTCGGGAAAATGAGGGTAAGAACATAGGGGAGTGAAGGTAGAGAATGTAATGGAGGCAATTTAAAGAGGGTGCTGAGGCTGAGGAAGAGGCTGAGAAGTGGGAGAGACTTGATTCGAAATTAGAGGAGTAATGCAAAGAGTGATTGATATATATATGTATATATATATATATATGGAAATCCATACTTATGTAGAGATAGACAGATCATTGTAATAAAATAAAAAATTATTGTAAACACCGACTATGCCCTTGTTGTATTATATATAATTCTCAACTTGGAAAACAAATACCGTAATACCTCAGGGGATGGAAATGGGGCGGGTAATTGGCGTATATTCCCGCATATTCCCTGTGGGGTGGGGTAAGGTGGGGAATCCCCATGAGTACCAATTTATTTTAAAATAAAATAAACAAATGTATATCATTTAAAATTAATATATATTACACAATATTAATCACTCAAAGTATTAAATGTCCAAAATAAAATAAACAATCTTTTAAAAGTAACTAATATGCTACAAAATCACATAAAGAAACATGTAAAATAAATAAAAAAAATTAAAGGTGGCCCGTCGGGACGAGGAGTGTTATCCCCGTCCTAGCCCTGTTTAACATTCAGGGTTTGAAAATGGCCCTTGTTCCCTGTTTAGGCGGGGAATCCATGCCCCATTAGGGGTGGGTCCCCGCGTGGCCCTGTCCCCTTGGGGAAAATTTCTATCCCTACTCACGAATCATTTTATTTACATTTAGATTGCTTTTTAAAAAAAAAAAATTGTAGAGATTATTTATTAATATCTATAATCATCAACTTATATATATTGTTGTAAATACACAACACACAACTCAAAAGAAGCAATATTCAAACTCAAACAACAATACTAAAATCAACAAACAAATAATCAAGTAAAGGTTATAGTTGATGGCGATAGGGTGGATTGGGATAGTGGGTTGCAACAGATTATGGTTGATTATTTTACTGATTTATTTTTCGGCTTCTGAGGTAATAAATTGGGAAGAGGTGTTATGATTGGTTACATAAAAATGATAAGTGTTACAAAATAAGCAAGGTATAAACACTTAGTAGAATTCACATAATGAAGATGTGAATTTGAGCTTCAATTGTAGGCACTTATAAAATGCAAATTTGGGTCCAAAGTGATACATGAGAGTATCTAAGGGTTCCCAAAAAGTTTGGTGGCATTTAGAGCGATTTTGGGACCTTTGGAAGTGTCCAAAGCCAGAGAGGGTAGCGATACATCACCACCCAAGAGGCGAGACATAGCCATTCACAAATTAATATTATTTGTGAAATAATATTTAATGGCAAATAAAATTATATTAATAATTTTGTGAAATTAATTTAATCATATTTAATTTTGAGGTATAATTGTATACTACATAAAAAAATATGGTAAAGACCCAACAAATAACATTTTATAGAGATAAAATACCACAGGACCCATAGCCTTGCAATTGGCACCACCCAAACTCCAAATAGATTGTGGCTCATGCATAGGCCCAATGAGATTAGTGTTATGTTTTATTTCTATTGTTACTAGATACAAGCAACGTGCAATATGCATGCTTGCTTAATTTTATTTATATAATTTATTAATTATTTTTATTAAATTTATATTAATGTCATATAAATTTTGAAATAAATATCCTATTTTAATTAAATAATTTATTTATTTTTTTAATTTATGTTTGTTCAAGTATTTGAATTTGGGAGTAACAACAAGATGTTATATAATATATGTTTAATGTAATATTAAATATTATAAGTAGATTTTAAATTTAAGTTTCTTGCTAGTTTAAAAAAAATAATTTGTTGCTAATTCATAGTAAATTATATTATATATTTAATATGATATTCTTCTAATAAGTGAGTTTAAGTTTAATTAAATTTTATTTAAGTTATAAAACGTATAATTTTATTATTTTTAAATAATTATTATTGTAAAATATCTCAAAAATATCTTATTTTAATTTGTTTAATTATTTATTATTTTTAAATAATTATCATTGTGAAATATCATATTTTAATTTGTTTAATTATTTATTATTTTTAAATAATTATCATTGTAAAATATATCAAAAATATCTTTTTTTAATTATTTATTTTATTTTATTCAAGTTTGAGTGTTTACAAACTACCGTTAAATATAAGAATATTTTGTTAAATATAAGAATATTCCATTAAAGTTAACATTAAAAAAATAAAAATCATTAAAACCAATAATTTTTGTTATCTACACACTTATTATATAGAAGAGATATTAATAGAATATAACATCAAGAAAAACTAAGGAGAGACATCAGATGCAATTAACATTATTTGTCAAGAGAGAAAAATAGAGAACTTTGTTTTCTCTGTATTGTGAGAAGCTCATGTGTTGAGATTCAAAAGTGTGTTCTTATATATCCTACCAAATAGCATAGACATTCACCTGTTTCCTTCTCTTTGTGAGAGTCATAGTATGGAAGATGGTGGGTTAGGAGGCTAAGACGTTATTTAATCTACATGTGTTCTACATCTAGAAAATGTATTTGTAAGTTTATATTTTATTCAGATTCATGCGCATGAGAAATATCTCATTCTAGTTATGGTTCGTAGAGTAATTCGTTCTTATGCTTTAATAATTGATATTATTGCATTGAAATATTATCTCATGTTTCCGCTGTACTGTCAATCACATGATCAAAAACCAACAATTGGTACCAGAGTCATGGTTGAGAAGAGATCATGTGTCATGAATATGATATGTGCTTATTTTGATTGTATGAATACGTATAACACTTGTTTTATGACTGGGCTTAAGAGTTGTTCTTATTTTTCATTATATTTTTTAATATGTTGAATAGATGTGATGAATGAGATTGGTTGTTAACTATTTGGTTCTCTTTATTTTTGGTTTTGTTCTTAATTTTTTGAATTAGATTCAATGTACACCCATATTGTTTTGTTGGGTATAGATTCTATGTAATCTTTAAATTTTAAATTTTTAAAATCTAACTATGTTATTTAATAAGATTGAATATTGAAAAATTAACAAACTGTTTTGGATTGAGTAGAATTGGTCTTGGCAACCGTAATCAATTTGATCAATAGTTGACTAATTGATGCCTCTTGCGTTAAAGGAGTGCTGGCAGTGATGCAAAAATTTGGTGCATATATTTAATTATTCATTTTGAGTGCTAATTGGTCATAATAATTGATCATATATAGTTGACCAATCTCATGTATGCTGTGAGTGTTAATTGATCTATATTGATCAATTAATTCATTTTTTTAAGTTGTTGCCGTGACGCAATATTAAAGGAGAAAATTGTTTTGTTTGTTTTATATTATTTAATTAATGAGCTTAGTTATTTTATTTAAAATAAATATATATTTTTTAATATTTGATATTAAGATATATATGAATAATTGGGTTGTTAGTTGAATTATCCAATTTTTTTTTTAAGAAACTCCTTAAATATGGGAAGTTGGCTATTGTTACCAAATTCAAATTTAAATTGATTAATTATTTTATTAATTAATTAATAGTTAAATTTCAAATTTTAACTATATTAATTAATTTTTTTATTGCCAATCAAATTGTTAATTGATAATTTTAGGAAACAAGACATTTATGTCTTAATTCAAAATTAATAAAGTGAATTGTTTACTTTTCTTAATTTTATTATTGGAAACATTTGACTATTAAATTAGTCAAATACATTATTTATGAAACACGATTATTAGTTTTCATGTCTTAATGAAAAATAAATGATTTGTTGAAATCAAATATTGGTTTAAGAAATCACTAATAAGATTAAGATTAATAATTTATTTTCATTTAGATAAATGGAAATTTTTGAACACCTTAATTGGAGTCAAAATTTAGTTTATATAAACTAATTAATTATTAACTAAATTTATTTTGAGTAATTATAATCCCAATAATTGTAATTATAATAATAGTTTAAGAAACTATTTATTATAAATAAAAATAATTATGAATTATTTTTCCCCAAAATTTAAAATAGTTTTGGATTAATTAATAATTTATGAAATTATTATTTAATAAATGGCAACCACGTTTCATTAGTTATTAATTAATAATTTATGAAATTATTATTTTAATAACCAAAGTTTACAAACTTTTGATAAAATTCTAATTTTGGAAATTGGGTCATCTTATTTAGAACCTAGGGTTAGAGTTTGAGTGTGCAATTCCCAAGCCCTACAAAAAAAGACAAAGGCCAAGGAGATTACAAGAAGTTATGAAGCCCAAGGAATGCCTTTGTGTATTTTTGTAATTTCGCTTAACAAAGAGAACCCGATCAATACCCTAATGTTTAATTATATTGTATGATTGGTAACATGTTGATATGATCATTTCATATGCCATATAGAATAGGAATGCCCACTCATTGCATCATTAAAATGGTATGCTATGTACGAATGTTAATTTTATAATTAACATGTCTCCTATGATAGAAAAGTAGTATAGTTCTTTTTCTACCATAAATGGACACAAATAATATGAATTAGATTTAAGTAGTTAAATTGAGTAATGTCACATTAATAGCATGTCTAGATTACATTAATATATTTTAGGGTTATCAGTGAGTTTAATACCTAGAAAAAGCATAGTTTAGAATTAATTAATAATTGTTAGTAATTATTCTAAATTTTCTAATCTTAGAATTTTAAGAGTTATATTTTTAATTTACATAAGTGATTTAGATTTAATAGTTAAACTTTGGTAATAATTACTTAATAATTAAAATATGAGATATTTTAATAGAAAAACTTTTATTTCTAAAATAGTGAGTGGGAGAATGTTATAAGGCACTATAACCTACGGTCTCTACTATTGGTTGAAAAACGTTGGTTCTAGTTAGGGCCTCGAGACGACTTTGCTTTCATCCTCCCTATCGAAAGGTGTTTTGGCAAGGATTTTAACAGGTAGACCTCTTTGCGATAGGGTTTTAAGATGTAATCCATGTTTGACCTATCCTATCGATGACGCTCATGGGTTAAGTCAAGAAACCTGAAATAGTAGGTTACACTCACGAAAAATATATCTACCCTAGCTGGATATATTTTTTTTACCAAAATAACAGTAATTGTTTATTATAAAGATATCAGATATTTTGATATAATAACAATTGAGAGCGTCTCGTTTTAACTAGCAAGTATTTGACCTATCCTATCAACGACACTTACTTGTGTTGGTTATCTAATCGTTGTACTTATATGAATAGGTTTTTGTAAGCATGCTTCATGTTTATTTTTTATTTTATTCTACGAATACTATGATTTATGGTATATGGTTGTATTTATTATTTTTCTTTTATTTAAATACAATAATACAATGACTGAAGGAAACTCTAATATGACCATTCTTGCTAATGAAAAATTAACTGGTAGTATTAATAAGTGGAAAAGTAACAAGAATCTATTGCCAATGACTGAGCACACAACTCAGAAGCCTAGCATTAACAAAGGCAAGGGCAAAGAAGTTTCCCACTCCAGCTACAATGGGAATTGTTCCCACTATTATTCAGAAGGGTATTGTAAAAGGAGCTGTAAAAGGAACCTCGAGGAGTTAAAGAACAAAAAGGAAAGTAAATCTGATTTGCTGGACATTGAAGCTTGTTTAGTGGAAAATAATTGTTATACCTGGATAGTTGATTCAGGATCCACTGCTCATGTTTGTTCTGATTTGCAAATGCTTAGCTTTTGGAGAGATCTCCAAGAAGGGGAGTTCAAACTGAGAGTGGGGACATGGGTTTTTTGTTTCAACTAGAGCAGTGGGAGAAGTGAAAATTTATTTTACTGAAAATATGTTTTTATCTTTAAAAGACATTTATTTTATTCCTGATTTCTTTTAATAATAATTTTGTTTAGAACAATGCTATTCTATTTATTTTAATAATAATTTTGTTATTGTTTCAAGAAATGGTTCGCATGTTTGTAATGGAAATCTAGAGGAAGGTCTATATGTGATAAGAACTGAAATGTCTTCACTACTCAATACTAAAATGTTCAAATCTGAACAATCAAAGCTTAAACGACAAAGAGTACCTCAAGACGATACGTATCTTTGGCACCGAAGACTAGGTCATATTAACCTAGATAGGATTCAAAGACTAGTTAACGACGGGACTCTAAGTGAGTTAAAGGTCGAAACTCTACCGGTTTGCGAAACTTGTTTAAAAGGAAAAATGACTAGAAGACCTTTCTCCTCTAAAGGTGTTAGAGCATGAACATCTCGAGTTAATTCACACAAATGTACAAGCTCGAGGTGGTTATGAGTATTATGTCATCTATTAGGGTTTTATGTCCTAATTAAAACTCAATTTCTTTGTAATCTCACTTATTATCAATAAAATAATAGAAATCATTTTTTGAATTGGTCAATCACTTTACTCACATGTTTTATTTTCATGATTATTTGTTTAATATAAACTTCTATTAAATCTCGAGCATATAGCTAATCGTATTTATAGTAACGTAATCACAGTGGAATATAAATATGATTACATGTTCAAAATAAGTTAATCCTAAGATTAGTCGATGCATAAGATTTACACTGACTAGCCAATCTACGATATGATCTACTTACACATCACAGTGTTATGTTCTTTCCAGAACATTAACAAAGTAGATAAAATAGGATGTATTTGTTACATCGGACTGGACCGATATTGACAGTAGATAGGATAAGTAAACATATCATTATTATCTATTCTATTCATATCATATAGTTGACCATAGGTCAATTCTGAGTGGTTAGTATTCTAACTGATTGTATTATTTGAGTTATTTGACTTGTTCGTTACCAGCTTACCCTACAGACTAGCCCATACTTACATCTTGGGAACTCAGTAGTATAATTGAGTGAGAGTGTTAATCATAGATATGAACATCTATAGCTTCTGATGAAAAAGTGAAACGATGGTTTCCTTTTAGTTTGGTTCAAGGTGCTAAATGTTAGAGATCTCATTTCAGTAATTAATATTAGTTTACTGAAATATCATTTACAATAAGCAATGGTTTGACATATATTTTCTTGGTGCATCTCTTGCCTTTAGACGAGATGGTTCGAGCTCAGGAAGTGTAAGCTTGAATGAGATGATTTCGTCAGTGGCTACTTGTTCTGAGCGACGTAGGCGAAGTTAGGCGACGAGCTCGTGATCGACTAATAGTCTCGGAGATGTAATGAATCCCGCATCTGAAATAATTGGTTGCATATGAACGTATTTATTGTTGTAAAATCCCAATGTTTAAGGGATGTTATCTAATTTGTTATCCGATCCCACATTTTATGGAACGTTTCTGTGTACGTAGGAAATAATGCATTAAATAGCATTATATTATTTTATTCACAAAATATCTTATCGAAATATATGGGAATGAATTCTGTAACCTTCTCTATAAATAGAGATGGAAACTCCATTTGTGGGGACCCGAAATTCTGAGATCTTGAGGAAAAACTTTAGGCAATTATTCTCTGAAAAGTTTCCAGAAAACTCCAAAGTGCTAATAACATAGACTCGTGGACTAGGCAGATTTAACTGCTGAACTACGTAAAAATCTCATATATTCATCTTCTTTCATTTCCTCTGATATTTTCTTGTTTAATTGTTCTCCTTTTCAAGGTGAGGAGAAACGGCGTCAACAAATCGTATATTTTGAAGAAGAAAAAATATCGTATAAAAAATATATTTATAAAAAAAATCCCTAAAATAATCTTATTATATTTCATCAACAACGTTTGTGTAATAATGTTTAGTTTTATAATTAAATTACTAATTTATTTTAATTGACATATTATTAATTTATTTTTCTCTTTTTTACATGCAATTAATTATTATTTTTTATAAGCAATACTTCATTAGAAATGTTATAAATAAACTTGGGGGTGAACATTTGACCCACAAAACTCGAAAACCCGCCCAACCTGCAACCCGAAAATCCGGTTTTTGACAAAATCCGTAAATTTCGGGTTGGATTCGGGTTTGGTAAATACATATACACGGATTCGGTGTAACCCGAACCCGAACAAATTAAAAAAAATTATTTTAATTTTAATTCAAATTTGATGACAAAAAAACCCTAACCCCTACCCCTTCAAAAAAAATTACAAGGCCCAATTTGTAAAAAATCAATTGAACCAAACTAACAACAAAGTTAAAAAAAACATGTGAAAAGTACAAAAATTAAATTAAAAAATTAGCATTTTGAAATTTTTTTTACCAATGGCCATTTTCGGGCCAATCCCACCTGAAACCCAACCCCATCCGACCCGACCAAACCTAAAACTCGAAACCTGAAATTACCCAAAAAACTGAAAAATTCGGAGCGGGTTCGGTACCCCATTTCCCAACCTAAAACCCGCAAAATTCGAATTTGATGCACCCGAAATCTGAAAACCTAACCCGTGTGCACCCCTAAAATAAACTAATACCAAATTCACAATAGAATTGGGGTACCAGACCACCAAACATGCTAATTATCCAAAGAAATAGCTAATTTTGCAAGTGCATGAGCCATCCCAATTAAGACGATCAATTTTAAACCAAATAAATTTTAATAGTGAAAAATATATAAAATAATCTAAGAGTAATTAATATATGCACCTTGTTACATATATCCCATATAAATCTCTTGTTTTTGTTTCTTTATAACAGTGTTTATTGTAATCGTAGTATGCCTCAAAATTTCGATATAACTTCGAGATAATTTACGGTATTGAAATCAGCATTCAAGCAATTTGTTTTACACACGTATAAAAAAATAAAAAAATAAAAACAAGCACGAGTACTACAAATTATTCGAGCCATGATTTTAACAGTAAATTATCTAGAATTTTCCTAAAATTTGTCGGAAGTCTGCTATGACTACAATAAATAGCGTTATAAAAAAATTATAGTCATAATTGATTTACATGCTTAAATTAAAACAAGACCGTGTCCTACCAATAAGTAAAATAAGATATTTAAAAGAAAAAAATATATAAAAAATTGAAAGAATTTTATTCCTAAACTCAATTAGTAGTACTTCTAAAATCCATTTCTTCCGCATACTATGACTGAAAGGGAAAATGTAAAGAATGCCGACATACTTTACTTCCATTCTCATTCCTAAATTACATAGGTGTGTCAGATACATTCATTCTTTAATTTGTGTGTTTTCTTTTTCCAATGGAATAAAATCTCTAATTTTTGTGATGATTGACCTTAATCTAGACCATACATATAAACATTAATACATACTAATATAGTACGCACGTACGTACGTGTGCAATTTGATTGACCTTAATCTAGACCATACATATAAACATCAATGATAGTACGCACGTTACGTCATTACGCACGTACGTACGTATGCAAATTGATTGATAATATAGGTAAATGATTTTTTTTAATTACAAAAAAATATGCAAGTGATTGAAATATATTATCTTGAATAAAATTGGTCGTCGGCAATTATTATATTTTCATTCCTCTAAAAAAGAGAAATTATTACATTTTAATATATTATCTACTTCCATCAGGATGTTTAGACAATAAAAAATACTATTAAACTTACTATTTATATGATTTTTTTAATATTTAAATAAAATAAAAAGAAGTATGCTTTAATTCATAAAACATTTCTTTTTTAATTCATGCTTCAATTTAAAAAATTTCAACTTTTCTAAAAGATGGTGAAATTTATTAAAATTCTTTCTTTTTTCTTCGAGGAATATCACTTTTTTAATAGCAACATCATCATTTTTTACTCTAATTCATAAAATATTATTTTTTAATTCTTAAAACATTTGTTTGATTTTTGAAATCCATTGTCTTTGAGGAAAAAAAATTGAAACATAATCAATCAAACAATAAATTTATTGTACATACAAATAAAACTAAAACAAAATAGTTCAAATAAAATAATATTAAAGCTACTATTGTATATGTTTTTTTTTAATTTTTTTAATATTTAAATAAAAAAGGGAAGAAAGAAGTAAAAAATATATAAATTTTTATATTTGTTAAATTATTTTTTTATTAATTTTTTAATTGAATTATACACGTGGCACCACGTTAGTGCCCAAACTGCCAAATGAGCCTTATGTTAGCCATGTCATCAAAAAACTAACGAAAGTCTCATTCGATAACGTGCATAGTTTGGGGAGAATTTTTAACAACGTGAAAAGTTCAAGGGGCATGATTTACAAGTGATAATAGTTCGGGAAAAAAATCTAATTTATTATTCTTTTAAATATAAAATATATTTTCATGAGAAAGTTTCATATTCAGTAGGGTTCATAGGTCATTTACAATTTTGATATATTTTATGTTATCCATCGTTAGTATTACTGAGTCTATATTTCCAATAAAATAATTGAGACTAGTAATTAATTTTTGGGTTGAGGTTGATTTGTTTTTTTTTTAATTTAGAAATCATGTCATAGTAACCGGTTACAATAAAAATAGTAGTACAAATTTTTTTCTTTTTTTTGAGAGATGTAACCCGTTACAAGTCTATAAAAACTTATTTTTTTCTATTGGTTGAAGTGTGTAACTAGTTAAACTTGGAAATGTTGTAACTAGTTACAACTTTTAATATTGTAATTAGTTACAAAACTACTCTAATCGTTGGAACCAATTACTCGATTAGGTTTGTAGCTGGTTACAACTCTAAGAATTGTAATCAGTTACAAACTCACTCTAAACATTGGAACCAGTTGCTATGTTATACTTATAACTGGTTACAACTCTAAAAATTGTAAGCAATTACAAAGTCACTCTAAAAACTAGAACTAGTTACTATGTCATATTTGTAACTGGTTATAACTCTAAAAATTGTAATCAATTACAACGTACTCTAAAAATTATAATAGTGTGCCATGTTTGTAACCGGTTACAACTCAAAAAATTGTTGTCAGTAACAAAACCACTCTAAAAATTGTAATCAGTTATCGTGCCATGTTTATAATGGTGACAACTATTCTCTGTTTGAGAGTTGTTACTTGTTCTATGTTTGTGAATTTTTCTTTTCAATTTGATTCCAAACTTGTAACTAATTATAATTCTCAAACTGAGAAATGTTGTAACCGGTTCCAAGTTTGTGATTTTTGTTCTTCTTTTGGTTCCATACTTGTAACTGTTACTATTCTCAAACTGAGAAATATTGTAACTAGTTATCAATGTGAAATTGAGGAAGTTGTATTACAAATATAGGATTTTACATAAATATTTTTACCTCAGTTAATTACTATTTTATAATTTTTAAAGTGGGTAACTGGTTACAAATATGACATTAATTTGTCATAATTTTGTAGGGTGATAACTGGTTACAAATTAACATCTCACACTAGTTACAATTTTTATTTTGGTAATTTTTTTTCTTTGTTTTCTTATTTTAATGCAAGTTTGAAGTGTACATGTACACAAACACAACTAGAAATAAGCTGATGTGCTCTTATTATTTATGAATAAATAGATTGTTTTGAATATATATTTATATAACTGTGTATATAGTTTCATACTATATTGGAAATTTCCTCATTTGGTTCCTTCTATTTTCAATAATGCCCATATGGTACCCTGTATTTTAAAATTGTGCATATTTGATACCCTAGACTCATGTTTGATAGATAAAATTTTGTCAATATGACAAAACTGCCATCAGTTATATGTAATTAAGTAATTAAATTTAAATTTTGAACTTATATAATTGACAGCGATTTGATTAAATTGGTAAAATTTTATTAATTAAATTTAAGTTTAGGGTATCAAATATGTACGATTTTAAAATACATGGTACCAAATATGTACGATTTCAAAATACTGGGTACCAAATGAACATTATTGTAACTACATGGCACCAAAATGATACTTTGTAAGAACATAGGGTACCAAATTATTACCTATCCTACTATATTTAAGTAATCTTTTAGAGTTTCTTATTTTCTCTATATATTTTTCTACTCTAATATCTAACTTGGGATTGTAGAAGCCAATTCTTTAGATATTTTTATATGATATGTTTACATGATCAAAATAATTATAATCCAATAATATACAAAATAACAAGAAACTCATTATTTAATTACGCTCTTATTACGTTATTATACTTATTATATTCATATAGCTAATAAATGGAAAGAAAAGAAAGACAAAATTAGTACTTATTTTATTTATCTATTATTAATTGACGAAAAAAAGTAAAATCAATACTTATTATAATTCATTAACGTACAAAATAATAAGAAAGTCATTATTTAATTATACTCATATTATTATGTAATCATACTTTTTGTATTTATTGTTATGATTAGTTAAATACAAATGATAAAGTGTTAAAAAACAAGCAAAGTATAAATACTTAGTAGAATTCGCATAGTGAAGATGTGAATTTGAGTTTCAAATTGTAGGCACTTATAAAATGCAAATTTGGATCTGTTTACCCAAAAAACGGCTGCTCATGACGTGGTAAGGATTTCTCACACGTGGCAAAGTTAAAGCGAAAAGGTGCTGCTTGATTGTCGACTAGCTTCACATTGCTTCGTCAAGCTTAACTATTAGATGCGACCAGGCTGGTCGTATGATTTGTTTTATTTCCTTCTAAGATTGTAATCCTATAATAACTACATTGAATATTTCATCTTTATTACCTTAATACGCGGATATTAAGGCTCATTGACCCATGTAACCCCCATTGAACCTATAAATATGCATGAAATAGCTCAAGGAATGGACTTTTTTTTTGCTTTTTGAATCTTTTTCCTGAAGATTGAGAGAGAGAACCTATAGTGCAATTATTCATTGTCTTATTGTAATTCTCCCAAGGTTTGTGAAACTCAAGAACCCTAGTTCTTTGATCACGGCATTGAGATTCAATATTAATAATAGCACTAAGTGGACGTAGGTCATAACCATTCATTGGGGTCGAACCACTATAAATCGTGGTGTTTTCTTCTTTACCATTAGATTATACTCTTAATTTTCGTCTCATTTCCTGTCGTATATTTGACTTCGTGTCGTTGGCCAAATCGAGGGTCAACATTCTGGTGCTTTCATTGAGAGATTGATCAAAAAGCTGTAAGAAAATCTAATGGCGAAGACATCCAAGAGAGCTGGACAGATCGTTGGCGCTGCTTCATCCCAACCTCCTCCCCTAGATGTGGCTGAGAATGAACCACATTTGGAGTTTGAAGAGGAGGAGTTAGATTCGGAAACATTGAGGGCAACGCTGGGGGTGTTGCAGGACGAGTTGGCTAATCTGAGGGCCAGCCAGGAGAATGCTGCGGAGACAATGGCGCTGCAGCAGAGAGAAATTGAACGCCAGCGCCAGGAGCTGAGTGAACGACAAGTGGACATGGACCGTCGGCAGAGGGATGCCATGGCCGCTCTCGAGGCAGCCATCTAATTGGCTCGAAGTCAGGCTACGCAAGCCTCGCAGCCAGATCAGCCACCAAATGCGCCACCTCAAAGGGCTCCTAATCCTAGCCCTCCACTCCAGCCAGCAAGCCCTCAAAGGCTGGAGCGGCCACCTGTGGCTCAGGATGATGTCCCTGAGCAGTAGCCTCCATCTCAGGCTGGTCGAGGCAATCCCCAGCCACTAAGGCAGAATAGGGCCGGGCAGCCGCCCCGCAACCCTAGACGCCCAGGGGACGAAGAGCCAAATCTACCGAGCAGGGGACAGCGTCCTTCTGGCAACAGAAGGAAAAACAAGTCAGGCTCTGCGGTCAGGGGCCCCCCATGACATAACAATGCACGGGGACCCAACGACCAGCGCATGCCTCCCCCTAACGCCCGGGAAATTCCAGCCTGAGAAGGAAATAGCGTGAACAGCCGGTCATGCCGTAGTCGGCCACAGTTTAGAGACGGCTACGATTATAATGAAGCTGACTCTGGCAGAGGAAATGCTGGTCGAAGGAAGGAGGAATAAGGAAAGAGGTAGAGGCAGAAGTCCCCCACCTAGAGAAAATAAGCCAGCTAGCCACAATGCTGGGGGGAAACCCAGGCAGCAGAACGTCTTTGATCGGCTAGGAGTTAGCGAGCAGATACGCAGGGACGATGATTTAAGGAAAGTACTTAACGACCGCCGAGAGAGGCACGGCGAGTACGCTCCCCCGGCACCGGTCGCCCCACCAGTCCCAGAAGCGGTTCAGGCTCAGATTGATGCACTGAACCAAGCGGTACAACAGTTGATCGGAGGACGGACGTCCCACATAGAGTATGATCGGAGGAGGGGCACTCCGTTGGTACAAAGGATTGTTGTGGCTGAAACCCCCAGTAAATTCAAGATGCCGACACTGCCAAACTTTGATGGGTACGGAGACCCAGTATCACATGTCAACAAGTTTGAGATACAAATGGACATTAAGAAGGTATCAGACAATGGCCGTTGCCGAATCTTCCCCTTGACACTGTCTGACACCGCCCAGGAGTGGTTCTTTAAGTTCTCTCCTGCTAGTATAGTATCCTGGGCGATGTTCGTGAAATAATTTTACGGACAATTCTAAACGGGTCGCTGATCGCCAAAATGTAACACGCAAGTATACGCGGTCTAATCAAGTAATATATGATAAGTAAAGTGTTGATCCCACGAAGACTGTTATTAATTACCAATAATTAACCTCTATTTCTAATTGATTTAAATAATAATTTCAGATTGATAAATAAAATAATTATTACTAAAAATTAAGAAAACTACTAAGCACTTAAAGAAATGCAGAGATGAAATTTGATTTAATTCAATAGATGCAAAAGTTAGGGCTTTAGCTTCATCAACCATCCACTTATGATTTCTAACAAATTCTCAAGATTTCTTAATTCTATTGTGGTAGCAGATTACAATTATATATTATAGTCTTGTTAGGATCTATAATTCTCAACAATATACTATCACCTACATCTCTGTGGTAAATCAATATATTGCAGGCTTTAAACACATAATCCCTAAACTACACAATTCATAAAAGTACTTTCGTCTAATATAAAATTGTGATTATTTACCTATAGCATAATTATCCTTCTCTTTTCAGAGTATAGATTAAAATCATATAAACATGTAAATGATGATCAAACATTCACAAGCATTAAGCATATGATAAATAATCCACAGCAGAAGAAAGAAATTTAGGAAAATTTCATTAAGAGATCAAAAGTTTCAAGAAGAATCCACTAAAACCCTAAAACAAGATTAGTTCAAAGCAGACATAATGAAATCAATCAAATTAAATATAAACATAAACTCCAGTAAAGAGATTACAGAAGAAAATAAGAAATCAAACTCTAGGTCTTCTCCTCTGCCTCTAATGACTTCTCTACACTTCTAATAATGAATAGAATACCCTAATTAACTCTTAAAACATATTTAAAAAGAAAGCCTAAAGTATCTAACAATTTGTCCACGTCTGCAGGCCACGTTTAGCCACACGCGCCGCGGCCCTAGCATCCAAGCACCGCGGCGCGCCTCTATGCTCCAGCGCAGCCCCCTTCTCTAACTTCAGCGAGCGCCGCGGCGCTTCCCTCAGGCGCTGTGGCCCTTCAAAAATTCCAGAAACTTGATTCTCTCTGCTTCTCCCTTGCGCCGCAGCTCTTCTTCAACCGCCGCGACCCCTCTAATTCTTCCAAAAACTTGATTCCAAACTCCGAATCGAACAATTATCTCCACAAATGAGTCTTCAACTTCATTTTTGTCAACATTTAGCCTAAATTTCCCAATTTAAGCTGATTTTTCAGTCATTTACCAAACTTCACGTTTTCTTCTCCTATTTCCTGCAAACATACCAAAACAAGCATAATACCGCATAACACTCCACCAAAATGACTCAAACTTACCCTAAACACATGTTAAAACTATGCTAAAAATAAACTCATCAAATTCCCCCAAACTTGACTTTTACTCGTCCTCGAGTAAACCAAAAGAAACAACTCAACGAATAACAAAAACACACACACACATTTTTGAATCAAGCCAACAACAATACTAAGCCTCAAGCAATGACAACTGACTCACTTATATAATCTTCAAGGAACTCAACTTGTAATCCAGAATTTCAGTTGAAACATTCATTCCATTCAATTAAACAACAAAAATAATAGCTCTCAAAATCATGATTTAACAAATAATATGTAATTGAATTCCTTTATGCTCACTGAGTTTCCATTCCAATCCAGCAACCAAATAATATCCCATAAACTTGCTATACTTGCTAATCTCCACTAATGTAGACAAAATATGCTAAAAAATCAATAGGTCTTTTCAAGCTTATAACTGAATGGCTTAGGCAAAGGTGGATGAGAAAGTCATTTAAGCTCAACATATACCATGAACACTAACCAACCAACTCTACATTGAATACAAATCACAAGTCCAATCCCACTGTTCCCAATATCTTATCATTTCGAGAGAAATTGCATAAACAAAAGTTTTCTTCTTTTTTTTATATATAACATTACACTCCCCCAAACTTATTCCTTGATAATACAATTTGGAGTGTAATGTTATGTCATCATTGAATTTTTTTTTTCTTGTTTTCTTTTTCTACTTTTCTCTTCTTTCTCTCAAAATGTATTTTCTCCATTGTTGACACAACTTGTTGATAACTCTACAAAATAGAGTTATTTTACCACTTTTTATGTGTTAATTGTTGCTTAGTTCTTGAGTTCTTAATTGATTTATTAAGTTTTTTAAGTAATTTTGAATTTATTAGGTTTATTTTAATTTTATAGATTTTTGTGTATTTTTATAGTTATATTATTGTAAAATGTTATAGTTTAAATTATTTAAAATTAATATTGTTAAGTTAGGAGTAAAAAGATGTAATGTTGAGCTTAAATATTAAATATAAATTAAGTTATAATTAATATTTTCAAAGAATTAATTTGATTTATTTTATAATTGAAAATATTTTATTATGATTTATTTTATATTTATTTTGTAGGGAAATTTTTATGCTTGAAAATAAAGAAGAGAAAAGAAAAGAAAAGTGATAATTTTGTGAGAAAGACAAAGAGATTGTGGCATTTTTCAAAGACCCAAAAGCCATTCCCTTCCACCAGCCATTGGGCCTGCCTCCAGGAGCCCAATCCGTGTCCCTCCAGCCGTACACCCGAAGCTCCTTCAGCTACATCTCAACACCAACGCCAGCTGTCCCAAGCAGCAAGCATCCAGCCGTGCCTCTCCTTCCTGGGCCCACGCAACAGCCAAGGCCCAATGCCCATCATCTCCCTGCCTCTTCCCAGCAGCTGCCCAACACAAGCCCATTCCGCCAGCTGCTCCATCAATTCAGCCCACGCCAGTGCATTGCCAAACAGCCACCAAAATGGCTAAAAAACCATATTTTTTCCCAATGTCCTTTTTTTTCTTTTCACTAAAATATCAATTCACTCTTCTCTATTTTTCTTACCTAAATAAACATTCCTAATTCATTTTTTTACCCTAGTTTTTCACTAATATTTTACCCAACCAAACATTTCATCTTTCCAATACTCTTACACTTACTCTATTTATCCTACCACTTCCCAACACAATTAAATTAATCAATTTATTCATTTTAATTTGATTAATTTAATCTCCATATTTTGCCTATAAATAGAGTCTTGTAAGATCATTTAGGGAGCTCTTCTTCATCTTTTCAATCTCTTCTACACTTCATATTTCTCTCATCTTTTCACTATTTTCTCTCTACCATTTTCATCTTTTGAAGAGCATGTCAAGTATGTTATTTTGTAATTTTTATTTCAATCTAGATACTTGACATGATTATCAAACTTAGCAAGCATAAATTTTATTCCATCACATAAAATTTATCAAAATCATGATTAAGCTCTCAATTATTTAAGTGTTTAAGAAAAATAGAACAAAATATTCAACCAAGCACATGGATTTTTTTTTAGTTTTATTCCCATTCAATTTACACAGTTCATCATTCAACCATATTATCATTGGCTAATCATTGGTAACTTGATTCAACTCACACCCTAAACAAAACACGACTAACATAACTAACACACTAACACAATAAAACCAAAACAAAACAACACAGAAACCAAAACAACACAGACACGACAAACAACAATAAATCTCTTCCCCCAAACTGATCCTAAAAATTGTCCCCAATGTTTGAAAACAAAATCATATAAAACAAAAGTAAAGGAAAAGAGATTAACCAAAGACATTTAAAATGGTGGAGGCGACAGCGGCGGTTGATATGGGACAAACTGAGATGGTAAAGGAAATGGAGCCACATCTTCATCGTTCCGGAGAGACCACCGATTCCACGTGAGTGAGAAATTTAATACTCACTTTGTTGCGCCAAGTATTGCTGCATATGCTGCTGGTACGCAATATGATAATTGTTCTGTTGAACCAAATACTGGAATTGATTCTGCATCAGCTGCATATAGGGATCAAAAGTACCAGCTGCAGGTTGAACAGGCGGCTGTACAACCGGTACTTCTTGCACATGCTCCTCCGGAATCGTACCCTCCATATCCGCTTCATTGTCCTCTTCTTCAACTTCATCTACTCGGGGTCTTTTATCAACGGCACGCTGCCGAGGTGGTGGTGCTTCTAAGGAAGGTAGTTCATAACCCATCACCCTAGTCTTAGAAATTGCCGACATGGGTTTCCGAACGACATCACTTCCAAACATAACCACTCCATATGTTCGGCATAAATCGGTGATTAAGGAACCATGACCTAATCCTCCCGTAGTGGTTAACATACTGATATCCTTCATACTCTTCCTAACAACTCGGCCTACATCAATTTTCATGCCAGTCATAATGGCATAAGCCAACAACAACCTCTCTTTGTTGATATCCGACATATGAGTTGTCGGCATTAGCCTTGCACTCACAAAGTGCACCCAAGCCCGCGCCACATGATTCAATTGATAGCGCCAAAGATATTTTGGAACACCACTAACAACTGTAAACCGAGCTCCCGGTATACTTAAACTTTCCGCCACCTCGACCTAATTAATATCATCCCCATGAGCCCATTGATGATATTCATCCTCTTCTCGTTCATACGTTGGCATATCATACAATTCAGCAATAGTGTCTATACCAACCGGAACTTGAACACTTTGAACAAATACTTCTGTATTCTTCATCTCCACATAGTTTGCATAAAATTCTAACACCACTGAAAAGTTGGCATGACTAACATCCTCTGCAGCAAACATAGCCCAACCCCTTCTTTGAATTTCCCCCCTAATTTCTTCATAAGTTGAGATTTCATATGGTGATGTCGTATACTCAAAACCCCGCTCACTTATGACCTTCCTCTTACGTATCCTTGTATAGCGCTCAAAAGCGGCCTTACTTACGAATTTTGTAACATCATATTCTGGGGGTGGTTCGGGTTCCTTAGAAGTCCATGGCCTAGAAGAAGATGGTCTATTGGTGTTCCTAGAAGATGATGCCCTAGAAGGATTTCTCTTAGGCCCCATAATATGCTACGAAAAATTGGACAGCACCTCCCCTGTTTTTTCAATATTCCCCAAATTCCAAATATCCTCTCAAGTACAGCTAACCAACTCACTACAATACTCCACTATCCCCACTATAATCTTCAATCAAAAATCCCTTCAAAATGCCTTCTATATAAAAAAATCACCAACAAAACTTGAACGAATTGGAGAAACACTTACTTGATAATGATAAATTCCACTTGCACCCTTCAATTGCACCAAGTAATCATAAATTCACCACTCCAATTGATAGAAATTGAAAATTAAGGGTTTGAAAATTTTTTGGGGATTAGGGATTTCAAAATCATAATAGAAAATGGGAAGGAGAAAGAAATATGGGGATGAATTTATATGTGGATTCAAGATATAAGAGGGAGATTGAGAAGAAATTTCTGGGTAAAAGAAAGGAAATTAGAGAGAAAATTGGGAGAAATGTGTTGTGGAATTTTTTCAAAATGGAGAGAATGGCAAAAATGGAAGAGGGAAACCCCCTTTATGCCTCGGACCCGCATACGCGCCGCGGCGCGCTCCTCCAAGCGTTGCGGTGTGCCCCATAATTTTTTTTCTGGGAATTTTCCAAGCGCCGCGGCTCTTGTTGCATGCGCCGCAGCCCTCTCTCCAGACTGCAAAATCTTCATTCTTTTTTAATTTTTTTTAGAGTTTTCACGATTTCCACGGTTCTATTACATTCTAAAATACTAAAAACTAAAAAAAAAAAAAATTGTTCATACTTTTTACAAACAAGCTGAACTAAAAATTAAAAAAATAAACATAGGAATGCCTCCTAAGAGCGTTGTCGTTAACGTCATTTAGCCGGACGCTGCTTTAGTTTCAGATCAAATCAGTTCCAACTCGACCACGGACCTACATGTCTCCACCGGACCCTTCAAGTAATGCTTCAATCTTTGTCCGTTCACCTTAAAATCTCCCGTCTTTTCACTATGAACTTGTACTGCTCCATAAGGAAGTGAGAAGACTACCGTGTACGGTCCAGACCATCGCGACTTCAATTTACCAGGAAAAAGTTTAAGCCTAGAATTAAAGAGCAAAACTTTATCCCCTGGTTGAAAATCCTTCCTTAAAATTCTCTTATCATGAAAAGCCTTTGATTTCTCCTTATATATCTTCGCATTCTCATAGGCTTCATTTCGGAATTCCTCAAGTTCATTTAACTCCATAAGCCTATTCTGCCCTGCCATGAAGAGATCAACATTTAACTTTTTCACAGCCCAATAAGCTCTATGCTCCAGTTCCACCGGTAGATGACAAGCCTTACCAAACACCAATCGATATGGTGACATACCAATTGGGGTTTTAAATGCCGTGCGATAAGCCCAAAGTGAATCATCGAGCTTCTTCGACCAATCCTTCCTCGAAGTATTTACTGTCTTTTCCAAGATACCTTTTATTTCTCTATTCGATACTTCAGCTTGACCATTTGCAGTTGGGTGATAAAATAACGACTTTCGATGATGAACACCATAGCGAGCACAAAGAGCAGTGAACCACTTATTGCAAAAATGACTTCCCCGATCACTAATAATAGCTCTTGGAGTACCGAATCGCGTAAAGATATTTTTATGAAGGAATTTAATAACTTCCTTCCCATCATAAGTAGGAGTTGCTGCGGCTTCTACCCATTTAGAAACATAATCCACCGCAAGCAAAATATATTTGTTATTATACGATGATGGGAAAGGTCCCATAAAGTCTATCCCCCATACGTCAAATAGCTCAACTTCAAAAATACCAGTCATCGGCATTTGATCTCTTCTTGATATGTTCCCAGTCCGTTGACAACGGTCACAACTTTTGACAAAATCATTAGCATCCTTAAATAATGTAGGCCAGTAAAACCCACTTTGCAAAACCTTCGCAGCTGTTCTTGTTCCGCCAAAATGACCGCCACAATGCAAACTATGACAGTGAGCTAAAATTGACAACATCTCCTCTTTGGGCACACATCTTCGAATAACTTGATCTGGGCAATGCTTATACAGAATAGGCTCCTCCCAATAATCATTCTTCACCTCCGAATAAAATTTCTTTAATTGTTGCCTTGTCATCTCGGGGGTATAACCTTAGCAGCCAAATAATTAACATAATCCGCAAACCATGGAACCTCCTTGCAAACATTCACTTCGAACAACTGCTCATCCGGAAAAGCATCATTAATCTGAACTTCTTTATCAAGGGAATTTTTCTCAACCTCTAAACGAGACAAATGATCTGCCACCAAATTCTCAGTACCTTTCTTATCCTTAATTTCCACATCAAATTCTTGTAATAACAAAATCCACCGAATAAGACGAGGCTTGGAGTCTTTCTTAGTCATAAGATACTTTATTGCCGAATGATCTGTATAGACTACCACCTTATTTCCAATCAAATATGGATGGAACTTATCGAAGGCATAAACTATGGCTAGAAGTTCTTTTTCTGTTGTTGCATAATTTAGTTGAGCATCATTTAAAGTTCGACTAGCATAGTATATAGTTCGAAATACCTTGTCCACTCGCTGCCCAAGAACCGCTCCAACCGCATAATCACTAGCGTCACACATAAGCTCAAATGGAAGGTCCCAATTAGGTGTACACACTATTGGCGCTGAAATGAGCTTCTCCTTGAGAGTCTTGAAAGCAATCAAAATCAACCCCATTCATCAACAAGGTAGACAGCGGCTTTGAGATCTTAGAGAAGTCTTTGATAAATCTCCGATAAAACCCCGCATGGCCCAAGAAACTCCTCACTCCCTTAACTGAAATTGGAGGTGGAAAATTCTCTATAGTAGAAATCTTGGCCCGATCCACTTCAATTCCTTTCTTAGAAATTTTGTGCCCCAATACAATTCCTTCATTAACCATAAAGTGGCACTTTTCTCAATTAAGCACCAAATGCGACTCCTCACACCTTCTCAACACCATCTCCATATTAGTCAAACACGTGTCAAAAGAGGACCCATATACCGAAAAATCATCCATAAAAATTTCAATCCCCTTTTCAACCATGTCAGAGAATATTGCCATCATACACCGTTGAAACGTGGCTGGTGCATTACATAACCCGAATGGCATCCTCCTGAAAGCAAAAGTCCCATAAGGACATGTAAAAGTTGTCTTTTCTTGATCCTCTGGTGCAATTACGATCTGGTGATAGCCCAAGTACCCGTCTAGAAAACAATAGTAATTATGCCCCGCCAATCTATCCAACATTTGATCAATGAAAGGCAAAGGAAAATGATCCTTCCTCGTTGCCTTATTTAACTTCCGATAATCAATACATATCCTCCAACCCGTCACAATCCTAGTTGGAATCAGTTCACTGCTTTCATTCTTTACCACCGTCATACCCCCCTTTTTCGGTACTACTTGCACTGGACTTACCCAAGCACTATCAGAAATAGGGTAAATCACTCCAGCATCCAACCACTTCAAAATCTCTTTCCTCACCACTTCTTTCATTGTTGGATTAAGCCTTCTCTGAGCGTCAATAGTCGGTTTCGCCTCATCTTCCATAAGAATTCTATGCATAACTGTCAATGGGCTAATTCCTCTTATATCAGCCAGAGTCCACCCTATAGCAGTTTTATGAGCTCGTAACACCCTCAACAATTTCTCCTCCTCAACCTCCGAAAGAAATGATGATAGTATAACTGGAAGAGTCTCTTTTTCCCCAAGATAAGCATAACGGAGATGGGCCGGTAAAACTTTCAATTCTAAGACAGGTGGCTTCACAATCGATGGTAATGGTCTGTCTGGTCCTGCACCCAATTCTTCAAATTTCTTATGTTTCAACGGCTCAGCTGATTTTATCCACTTTAAATAACTCATCACCTCTTCATTCTCCTCACCATCTACATCATCAACTGTAAGACTCAACTCAAGAGGATCCTCTCTTAATTTTTTTCTTTCTACTACTTCTTCGACCACATCAACCGAGAAACAACTATCACTTGCTTTAGGATAAGTCATAGCCTTAAACACCTTAAATACTACTTCCTCCCCTTGAACTCTCAGCTTCAACTCTCCCTTTTGCACATCAATCAATGCTTGCCCAGTTGCTAAAAATGGTCTCCCCAAAATAATAGGAACATTCTCATCCTCCTCCATATCAAGAACTATAAAATCAGCCGGAAAGATAAACTTATCCACCTTTACCAATACATCTTCTATAATACCACGTGGATGCTTCACAGATCTATCAGCCAGCTGTAATGTTACTGTAGTTGGCCTAGCTTCCCCCAAACCAAGCCTCCGGAATACAGACAAAGGCATTAAATTAATACTCGCCCCCAAATCGCAAAGTGCATGCTTACATTCAAACTCCCCAATAGTGCATGGAATGGTAAAACTCCCAGGATCTCTTAACTTTTGAGGAAGCTTCCTTTGTAAAATCGCACTACATTCTTCTGTTAACACCACTGTTTCGTAATCACCCATCTTTCTCTTATTCGAGAGAATCTCCTTCATAAACTTTACATAACTAGGCATCTGTTCTAATGCTTCCGCAAATGGTATATTTATGTGTAGCTTCTTGAACACTTCTAAAAACTTTGCAAACTGCTTATCCAAATTATGCTTGTGAAGTCTTTGTGGATATGGAACTCTAACATGATGCTCAATAGTTACAGGTGGGGTCTCCTCTTCTTCCTTAAGGTCTTCAGTAACCTTTTTATCATCCAACTTTTTCTCTTCTTCTTCTGACTGACTCTTCTTTAGCCCTTCATATCTCGTTCCACTCCTCAAAGTAATAGCTTAGCACTGTTCTTTAGGATTAACTTCTGTAGTGCTAGGCAAATTTCCTTGAGCTCTATTTGTCATTAAAGTAGCCAATTTCCCTATTTGAGTCTCCAAACTTCTTATGGATGCCCTAGTTTCAGTCATGAATTAGTTAAGCACGTCAGGTTGGGTTTCAGCTGGTTTCATTGGCATTTGGGGAGGTGGTCTATTTTGTGGTTGATAATAGCCTGGTGGAGGATTTTGGTGTGCATATTGTTATGGATAAGGTGGCCTATTTTGGGTAGGTTGATATGGTGGCTGAGGTGAAGGATAAGGTTGGAGGGTGTTTTGGTTGTTAGACCAGGAAAAGTTAGGATGGTTCTTCCAAGCTGGGTTGTAGGTCATGGAATTGGGATTATTAGGCTGTCTTTGGTAATTTCCTATGGCTTGGACTTCTTCCATGGGCATGTTATTCATGTCTATAGCAGGGCATTGGTTTGGTTGATGGGTTGTACCACATACTTCACATAAGTTTTGAACTTGCATAGCTTGAGATGGCAGTGTAGTCTTTTGTAATTGCTTCGTCAAGGCAGCTACTTGAGCTGTAAGCATGGTTATGGCATCCAATTCCATCATTCCAGCCACCTACTTTGGCTATCCCCTTTCAGTTGGCCATTGATAGTTATTCATCGCCATCTCCTCTAATAGCTCATATGCCTCATTAGCACTTTTACTCATAAAGGCACCTCCCGCTGCAACATCTATAATTATTCTTGTCGTCCCATTCAACCCATTATAAAAATTATGCACCAACATCCACTTTTCTATTCCATGGTGCGGACACTTCCTTAAAGCGCTCCCAAGAATCATACAGTGACTCTCCATCCAACTGATAAAAATTATTAATCTCACCCTTTAACTTTGCAGCCTTTGCTGGAGGAAAGAACTTGGCAAGGAATTTCTGAGCTAACTCCTCCCATGTAGTGATCGAATTCACTTGTAAGGAAATCAACCAACTTTTCGCCCTATCCCTCAATGAAAATGGGAATAGCCTCAGTCTTATAGCATCATCACTCACCCCATTCATCTTGAACGTTGCACATAACTCCAGAAAATTAGCTATGTGTAAATTAGGGTCCTCCGTCGGCATACCTCAAAACTGAACAGTTGTTTGAACCATCTGAAGGATGGCTGGCTTAATCTCAAAGTTGTTGGTAGCAATGGTTGGAGGTCTAATGCATGAATGCACTCCTGTAACAGTAGGAAGTACATAATCTCTTAATGTTCGTGCTCCTTGCTCCCTAGGAACCTCAGCAGCCCCTTGACCATTATTAGCACCATTTCCCAAATTGTCAGCCATGATGAATTCCAATTTCCTTTTTATTTTCCAGTTCTGTCTGCACGTTCTTTCAATTTCCCGGTCTATTGGTATAATCTGTTTTTTTCTATTACTGCGCATATACCAACAAGTCCTAAAACACAAGAGAACCTTGATACGAATAAATGTTAAAAAAAATAAAAATAAAAAACAAATCAAATTAGAACAAAAATTAACTTATTGATATTAATAAAAATAGTCCCCGGCAACGGCGCCAAAAACTTGATCGCCAAAATGTAACACGCAAGTATATGCGGTCTAATCAAGTAATATATGATAAGTAAAGTGTCGATCCCACGAAGACTGTTATTAATTACCAATAATTAACCTCTATTTCTAATTGATTTAAATAATAATTTCAGATTGATAAATAAAATAATTATTACTAAAAATTAAGAAAACTACTAAGCACTTAAAGAAATGCAGAGATGAAATTTGATTTAATTCAATAGATGCAAAAGTTAGGGCTTTAGCTTCATCAACCATCCACTTATGATTTCTAACCAATTCTCAAGATTTCTTAATTCTATTGTGGTAGCAGATTACAATTATATATTATAGTCTTGTTAGGATCTATAATTCTCAACAATATACTATCTCCTACATCTCTGTGGTAAATCAATATATTGCAGGCTTTAAACACATAATCCCTAAACTACACAATTCATAAAAGTACTTTCGTCTAATATAAAATTGTGATTATTTACCTATAGCATAATTATCATTCTCTTTTCAGAGTATAGGTTAAAATCATATAAACATGTAAATGATGATCAAACATTCACAAGCATTAAGCATATGATAAATAATCCACAGCAGAAGAAAGAAATTCAGAAAAATTTCATTAAGAGATCAAAAGTTTCAAGAAGAATCCACTAAAACCCTAAAACAAGATTAGTTCAAAGCAGACATAATGAAATCAATCAAATTAAATATAAACATAAACTCCAGTAAAGAGATTACAGAAGAAAATAAGAAATCAAACTCTAGGTCTTCAATGTTCTCCTCTGCCTCTAATGACTTCTCTACACTTCTAATAATGAATAGAATACCCTAATTAACTCTTAAAACATATTTAAAAAGAAAGCCTAAAGTATCTAACAATTTTTCCACGTCTGCAGGCCACGTTCAGCCACACGCACCGTGGCCCTAACATCCAAGCACCGCGGCGCGCCTCTATGCTCCAGCGCAGCCCCCTTCTCTGACTTCAGCGAGCGTCGCAGCGCTTCCCTCAGGCGCCGCGGCCCTTCAAAAATTCCAGAAACTTGATTCTCTCTGCTTCTCCCTTGCGCTGCAGCTCTTCTTCAAGCGCCGCGGCCCCTCTAATTCTTCCAAAAACTTGATTCCAAACTCCGAATCGAACAATTATCTCCACAAATGAGTCTTCAACTTCATTTTTGTCAATATTTAGCATAAATTTCCCAATTTACGCTGATTTTTCAGTCATTTACCAAACTTCACGTTTTCTTCTCCTATTTCCTGCAAACATACCAAAACAAGCATAATACCGCATAACACTCCACCAAAATGACTCAAACTTACCCTAAACACATGTTAAAACTATGCTAAAAACAGACTCATCAGTCGCGTACATCCCACAGAGGCCAACCAACTGGTCGAGATACGCCAGAAGGAGGGAGAGCCCTTAAAGGAATATGTCCAGCGCTTCATGCGAGCAGCTGCTGGAGCCAAGATAGTGGGTGATGAAGGCAAGATGGGCCTTAACTGCTGGAGTTAGGCGCCATTCACCCTTCTAGAGCAGCCTAAGAAAGAATGTTGTAAGAAGTACCCAGGAGTTTTTGGATCGGGCTGATCGATATATCAAGCTCGAGGACGCGATTGCCAATGAGGGGAAATCGCCCACGAGGACAAGGGGCCGAAGGAAGAACCCGCCAAGGCCGCCAACGAGTCTGAGAAACCCAATGGCAACGGCAAAGGCAATGGGAATGGCAATGGTAGGAATGGTGGAAAGCGGACAAACAATGAGCCGTCAGCCTCTGACAATAAGCGCCCCAAAGGAAATCAATATGAGCCAAGATTCACCAACTACATGGCCCTTGTCGAAAGTCGAGCGGAAGTCTACCAGGCAACCAGCTCTAACGTACCTTATAAATGACCCGCACCTATAAGGAAGGATATCTCTAAGAGAGATACGACGAAGTTCTATCATTTTCACAACGACTACAGGCACGATACTAACGAATGCAACCAGTTGAAAGACAAGATTGAGTTCCTGATTAGGCAGGGACATCTAAGGAGATATGTGCGAGCCGCATGAGGGTCTCAGCGAGAGGCTCAAGGTGGCAACAAGCAAGCGCCTGCACGCCACCTCTACAGCCAGCTCCTGTGGCAGGCACTTTACTCACCATCTGCGGAGGCCCACACCTTGCAGGGGACAGTGGGAAGGCAAGGGAACGATACTCTCAGACCCTATGCCACGACCAGGACATCGAGATGATGAGTGTGGAGGATCGAGCACCAAAGAAGGCTCGAACAGAGGAGGAATTAATAACCTTCTCTGAAGACGATGCCCAGCACGTACGATTCCCACACTCTGATCCGCTGGTCGTGGACGTGCAAATTGCCAACATGATGGTGAGGAGGGTGTTGGTTGACACAGGAAGCTTGGTCAACATCCTATACAAGTCTTCACTGAAGAGAATGAACTTGTCTGTTAAGGACCTGGAGCCATCCAATCAGACCATCTATGGTTTTTCCGGCGAAGGGCTCGCCCCAACTGGGTCGATTAGGCTTCTAGTTACAGCAGGTACTGCACCTGCTAACAGGACATTACTCACTACTTTCATAGTAGTTGATTGTCCTTCGGCATACAATGCTGTAATTGGGAGGCCAATTTTGGTCGACCTACGAGCCGTCACTTCGCTTTGGCACCTTGCCATGAAATTCCCAACAGACGCAGGAGTAGGATGCGTGTTGGGAAATCAGCGGGAAGCAAGGGAATGCTACAATGCCTCAATAACCAAAGCAAAGAAAGGTATGTCGAGAGATGTTCCCATAAAAGAATTGCAAATTGCAGTTGATGTTCAGGCCCAGTCAGGTGATAATGTCACCAAATAGGGTGTTGCCCAAAGGAGGATAGAGACTTGGATCCTCGCTTTGAGGATTTTGAGGAAGAAATAGGACCCATCGAGGACCTTGAAGATGTCCAACTCGATGAAGAAAATCTGACCAGGGTTGTGAAAGTCGGTAAAAACTTAGAGACAACAACAAAACAAGCACTGGTGGATTTTTTGAGGAAGAACCAGGAGGTCTTCGCCTGGTCGCACAAAGACATGGTTAGAATAGACCCCGCAGTCATCAACCATGTTCTGAACATCGACAAGAGTTTTCCTCTGGTGCAACAGAAAAGAAGACTGCTCGACAAAGATAGGTCAAAGGCCTTGAAAGAAGAAGTCGAGAAGCTGAAGGAGAATGGGTTCATCAGGGTGGTGAATGGGTCTTTAATCCCCTACTAGTTCCCAAGCTGAATGGAAAATGGCGAACATGCGTGGATTTCACAGACCTTAATAAAGCATGCCCTAAAGATTGTTTCCCACTCCCAAGAATCGACCAACTGGTCGATGCCACAGCAGGGCATGAGATTCTCTCATTCATGGATGCATACTCCGGATATAATAAGATTAGTATGCATCCACCTGATGAGGATCACACTAGCTTTCGGACTGACACCGGGCTTTACTGTTATAAAGTAATGCCCTTCGGTTTGAAAAATGCTGGTGCGACTTACCAGTGACTGGTCAACCACATGTTTAGGGAGCTGATCGGCACAAACATGGAGATCTATGTCGACGACATGCTGGTTAAGTCAAAGAAGGCATAAGGGCATATAGAGGATCTGCAAAAATGCTTCAACATCTTGAAAAAATATCAGATGAAGCTGAATCCCCTCAAATGCTCATTCGGAGTAGGATCAGGGAAGTTCTTGGGATTTATAGTTAACTTGGGAGGAATTGAAGCCAATCCCGAAAAGATCAAAGCCCTGATCGACATGAAATCGCCAGCAAAGATTAAGGATGTTCAAAGTTTGACCGGAAGAATTGTCGCTCTCAGTAGATTTATTTCAAAATCAACGGACAAGTGCGTTCCATTTTTTAATCTACTTAGAGGCAACAAGAAATTTGAATGGACGGAAGAGTGCGAGCAGGCTTTCCAAGCATTCAAGACCCACATGGCGCAACCACCCATTCTATCGAAGTCGATCGATGAGGAAACTTTGTTTGTCTATTTGGCGATTACAGAATATGCTGCTAGTGCTGTCTTAGTAAGAGAAGAAGAAGGTGTGCAGAAGGTTTTTTATTATGTAAGCAAGAGGCTAATTGGAGCGGAGCTACAATATCTACCAATCGAAAAGTTAGCCTATTGCTTGATTTTGGCCTCTAGGAAGCTGCAGCCTTACTTTCAAGCTCACCCAATCATGGTTTTGACCGACCAGCCTCTACGGCAAGTTTTGCAGAAGCGCCAGAGGCCGCGGGCAGATTGTTGAAATGGGCGGTCGAACTAGGGCAGTTCGATATTTCTTACTTGTCGCGAGCAACAATAAAAGGGCAAGCCCTGGCTGACTTCATTGCAGAGTTCACTGAACTTAAAAATAGCGAGCAGACTGAAGAGCCTGAGTCTCAAAACCAACCTCCCTCATGGAAGTTATTTACAGACGGCTCTTCCAATGAGCATCATGCAGGGGCGGGGGTGATCCTGATTACAACAGAAGGGCATCGATTTCACTGCGCGATCAGGTTTGACTTCACTGCTTCCAACAACGAGGCTGAGTATGAAGCGTTGCTTGCTGGGTTACGATTAGCCATGGACATGAATATAAAGGTACTTGACATCTACAGTGATTCTCAGCTGGTGGTAAATCAAGTCATGGGAGAGTACCAAGCCTGAGGTCTAAAGATGGTTGTTCATTTAAACAAAACAAAGGATCTATTGGCACAATTTGACAAGTACACCCTTCAACAAGTACCTCGCGACCAGAATTCAAACGATGATGCTTTGGCAATGCTAGCAAGTGTGAAAGATGCTGATACTCTGAACATAGTACCAGTTGAGCGGCTGTCTGTGCCCAGCATCCAGGTAAAGGAAGCTTCTTTGGTAATCCAGACAACGGATACATGGATGGCACCATACATAGAGTATCTGACGCAAGGCGTGTTACCAACGGACAGGAATAAAGCTAGGACCCTTCAGCGACAGGCTACTAGGTATATCCTGGTCGATGGAACCTTGTACCGAAGGGGATACTCAATGCCACTCCTCAGATGTATTTCGAAAGAAAAGGCCAACGAATTGATGAAAGAAGTACATGAAGGCTTTTGCGGGGACCACGCTGGGGGGCAAAGCTTGTCGAAAAAGATCCTGAGGCAAGGGTATTTCTGGCCAACAATGAATGAAGACTCGATGGAATTCGTACGGAGGTACGACAAGTGCCAGAGGTTCTCCAAAATCCCACAAGCAGCCCCTAATGAGCTAAAACAGATGCAAAGTCAGTGGGCGTTTGCAGTTTGGGGTATAGATTTAATCGGATATTTGCCCACAGGAAAGGGTGGCGTCAAGTATGTTGTGGTTGCCGTCGATTACTTCACTAAATGGGCCGAAGCCGAGCCACTCGCAACCATAACGACCAAGAAAGTGCTGGACTTTGTGGTAAAAAACATCGTGTGTCGCTATGAATTGCCAAGGAAAATTGTCTCAGACAATGGCACGCAATTTGATAGCGACATATTCACAGACTTTTGCGAATGACATGGGATTATCAAGAGCTTTTCTTCAGTCGCTCATCCCCAAGAAAATGGACAAGTCGAAGCAGTCAATAAAACGCTAAAGGATACTCTGATGAAAAGACTGGAAGAAGCTAAGGGGGCATGGCCAGAGCAATTGCCTGAAGTCCTTTGGTCGTACAGAACTTCCCACCGAACAGCAATAGGCCATACTCCATTTTCTTTGGCTTATGGGTATGTGGCTATGTTTCCTGTCAAGTTAGATCCACCCTCTCACCGCAGAATAACGTACGAACAAGGCTCTAACAACCAACTATTGGTGGAATCCCTGGACTTGATTGATGAGAAATGTGAGCAAGCCCAACTCCGAGTAGCTGCTTACCAGCAAAAAGTTGCCCGACATTTCAATTCTAAAGTGCGTGAAAGAAAATTCAATGTCGGAGATCTTGTACTTCGAAGAGTTTTCCTAAACACCCGCGACCAGGCTGTTGGAGTACTCGGGCCTAATTAGGAAGGGCCATACCAGATTGAAGAAGTCCTTCATCCAGACACCTACAAACTTGCTCGCTTAAATGGAGATCTCATTCCTCGCTATTGGAATGGAGAACACTTGCGCAAGTACTATCAGTGAACAATTCTTCTTAAAGAATTGGCTTGTATCAATTTTACTTTTTACAAGTTATGAAAAAGGGTTGGTCATACGTGACTGGTCGCTTATAAGTGTAAGATCTTATTGATCACTCTCGTACAGACATTTTTTGTCCATTTATTACGAGAAATATAAGACACTGTGCGCAGCCAGTCATTCTTGCCAATTATTGTATTTATTACAAGTATTTGCTCATTACGTGTGTTGTTTTGCTGTATCATCGTTTTAATTCCTTTATTCCGAGCAGTAATGTTCGAACATGTTCTGGTCAAGGCAAGTGACTAAGGACCTAAAGCTCCTCAATCACTTGGGGGGCATATAAGGCATCTAGTAAGCAAAGCATATCGAAAGGTATGTAAACACATGAGCAAAATAAGTGAAAGCATGCTAAGGTACTTAGAGTATTTTTCAAAATTTTGTATTTTGTTAAATCAATCCAAAGTACTATGCTAAGTTCGGTCATGTGAATAGATGTTATAATAAAATGCAAGTATTATAATATCAAAAGGAATTCTTTTACACCGCGAGCAGTGACTGCTCGGATGTAATTGTTCAATGAAAAGAGAAAAGCTGCCCGTGCAACAATAAAAGTTAAAACATAAATAAAATTATTTTTACATCATGGCCCGTAGGTCATGTATTTCAAAAATAAAAGATAATTATGAAGTAGCCGGGGATCTTGTGGCGGTTCTTGCTACTGATCGACTGCATCTCCAGCTTCTTCTCGGGTGCCCTCGATCCCGGTCGCTAAAGAAATCTCTGGAGACCTTGGAATAGTTTCTTCCTCCAAGCGAGCAACGCACCTGGTCAGCTCCGCCTCTTTGATATGGTCTGGAAGATAGGAGAAGTTAGCATTGGGTTTGTTCTTCCAGAACAAGTAAAAGCACTCGAACGTCGCCCCCTCATAATCCTCAAGGTTCCGGGCATTCTGTTCTTCCAGTGCAGCAACTTCCTTGCGGATGATCTCCAGCTCATCTTGAAGCTTGTGGGCTTCTCGGTAATTCATGAGCGAGACCTCCTTGTACTGCTCCTTTGATGCAGTGATCTTGGAAATACTCGAATCATTCCTCTTCAGCTCCTCTTCGAGAGAAGCAATTGTGGCCTCGGTCACTTGTAGTGCCTCGAGGTGCTTCGCCTCGAATTTTTTAAGAGCCTCGGTATGCCTCGCCTCGGCCTCCTTGAGGGCCTCAGAATGTTTCACCTCGACTACCACCAGCTGCTCGGCATGAGTAGCCTCAGACGTCTTGAGTTGCTCGGTGTATCGAGCCTCAATAGCACTAAGCTAGTCGCTGAGTTTCTTCTCAAATTGAACATTCTGCGTCCTCGAAAGTCACTAGCCAGAAGTAAGGGTAAGCACCCCCTGCAATCGGAAAAAGATAAGGCTGTAAATAGGAGCAAGTTAAGAAGAAAATTCATAAAGTACAATAAGGAAAGCAATTTACAGCGAGTACTTCGTTCAGTGTGCGGTTAAGGACTTGGTTGACCCCCATAGAGCCCGTCTCTTGAATCGCCTCTCGGCTGCGGTAGTGCTTCGTTATTCTCGACAGTCTATCTTTGGCTGAGTTGAGCACCACGCCCGTGAGGTCATCTCCCGAGGCTTCTTCCCAGTGACCAGCCGACTGCTGGATGGTGGATGTTGGAGGCGTAGGGTTGAATGGAGCTGGAGGAGGAGTTTGTCCGACCGGAGACGGAGGATCTGGGTTTGTTGGAGTTGGAGGAGTTGCCTCCCTAGCAGGAGCTAGTGGAGGAGTTGTCTCCTTTGTAGGAGTAGGTGCAGGAGGCGCAGGAGGGTCGTCTGTTCGAGGCTTCTTCCCGGGGTGATTACTGCAGCCCTCCCTAGACTGGCGCTTGTGGGACTTCTTCTTGCTCACTGATTTTGTGTACAAGTCAAAAGCGCGTTCGGCAGGCATGTCTGCAAAAAAGAAACCAGCGAACAGTTAGGCAATATAATAAAAGGAACTTGCTAAGTCTATGAAACAAGGGCAAAGAAATTAAAAGTATAATACCCGAGCTATAATTACTGGTCGCTACATTATTTACTTTACTAGTGCTACAACTACACTCACTCTCTGGCTTGAAGAAGTCTGAATTTAAAGCAGGAGGGTATTTAAAGTTGCCATTCCCGTCGAAGAGATGACATGGAATAAACAGACTATCTAAAAGCGTAAAATCAGTACCATTCTCGTTCGACGACTCAGGAGTAGGCTCTAAGGCCTTTTTCTTACCCTTCCCTGGAGAGGCCGGTGCAGCAGCGGGTCGTTGGGCGCCAGTCAGTTCGTTGATGGTCACCCCAGTTGCCCTCCTTGGGAGAGGTTATGACACATCTTGTTGTTGTTTGGGGATTTCAGTGCCGGTGGCACTCCCCATAGTAGATTCCCTCACATCCTGGTGAGGTGCCAGAAGGCCGACCAGTCTCAGATTAACCTCTGTGACCAACTGTTTGACACTTTTCTCTATGTCGGTCATGCTGGCCAGGAGGGCTGATCGGACCTCCATGTCTGGAGTGGGGTCTGGTCGCAACCAGGGGCCTGAAATGCACTAAATTTTTAAGAGAAATGCAGGAAGAATCAAAGAAAAAAAATATACGACCAGGGGTGCTAAGACTTTACCTCCTTGTGTGAAGGCCAAGTTATTCGCGACCATATCGACAGTCAGAAAGTACTCCAGATGGTACTTCCCCACGTTCGAGATAAAAGTGGTGTCAATCAGGAAAGTGCGAGCCGTTTCCTGGTGGCAGAAATGGAAGAACCCCGTGTTTTCTTGGTTGGGGTTAGATTTTAGGTCGAACAAGTAGTTGACCTCGTGTGGCGTGGGGACCGGCCACTTCTTGTGACTATAAAGGATGTAGAGTGCAGAGAGCATTCTATATCCGTTTGGGGTGATTTGAAAAGGAGCGACCCCAAAATAATTGGCCACTCCTTGGAAAAAAGGATGGAGAGGCAAGATCGCTCCTTCCTTGATGTGGTACCTCGACCAGGCGCTAGACGCACCTCCCGGTAGATTTTCCCTTTGGTCTCTAGTGGGTTGGACTAGCGTCACCCCAGGGAGCCCATACTTCTTGATATAATTGGCGATCATCCTAATAGTTACTCGACTAGAAGGGGCGACGTACCATTCGACATCCGGTCGAGTGGCACTGCGGAGTTGGGCTTGAGCTTGGATTCCTGGCTCGGGAGTATTCTCGGCTCTTTCGCTGGTCGAGGGAGCTTCCACGTGAGGGGCAGGCTGGTGTTTAGAAGGTTTTGGTGTTTTCTTTTTCTGGGCAGTGGATTTTACTCTACCCATGGTTGAAAGGTTTGAATGAGGTATGTTAGGTGGAGTTCGAGAAGAAGGGATGCTGGAATAAGTAACGACGGCTGTTCTACGTCCACGAGCAGTTGAGCGAGCAGGTCATCGTCAATTGGTCTCTCACCTCCCCACGGATCTTGCATCAAAATCTACGAACAGAAAATGGGAGATGAGAACTTGGAATCTAAAGACTTGTGTTGAAAGTGAGAATAACGTTGCTCGCGTATAAAAGTTAAGCTTTTATACGGCCAGCAACATTCTAACATAAACACCAAGTTTCCTATGAGCATTTTGAGAAATGGATTAAAAAGCAGAAGTAAAAAAAATTTTAGAGAAAACTTTTTTGACTCCGAAGGGGCGGGAAAAACCCAGTTTTAAACTAGCTTAAAAATCGAATTTTTGTCTACGATCTCGACTTCCAAACTGACTCCTAACTCCTATGAAGTGTTATTTCACTACCTATCAAGCATCGATCGACGTACCCATTTACCCCAAGACAGTTTCGGTCAAGAACAGCCAAGAACTTAGATACGAAACAAATAAAAAATGATTTTGCATGGCAACTCAAACGACTGAAAGGTTCGTAAAGCTTACTTGGATGAAAGGTGGAGTATGAAAGCGAAAGCTTTGAGCGTCTAAACGGAGATTCCTTAGATCAGCGATGAAGGTTCCTGGGATTTCTAGGCCCTGAAGGTTGAAGTTCTTGGGAGTTCTTGAGAAGAAGATAACGAGAGAAAGGTAAAAAGTTAAAATGTGAATTTGGGGTATTATTTATAGTAACTGCGACACCATAAAAGAGGTAATCATGAATTATTGTTTTCAAAGTATGGGGAAGTGTAATTGCCATCAGACAAGTTTTTGGGAAACCGAAAAGACTTGATTGGACATGATTGGTTACTTTTTCGAGAAGGCATGGACTGCTTTGACAGATTTGGTGGGGTAAGCGAAGGGTCAGTTTCCTAAGTTTACTTTATGCTGGTCGCAATAAAGTAAACTTGGGGGGCAAATGTTTAACCAAAAAATGGCTGCTTCTGACGTGGCAATGATTTCCCACACGTGGTTGACATGTGGCACAGTTAAAGCGAAAAGGTGCTGCTCAATTGTCGACTAGCTTCACATTGCTTCGTCAAGCTTAACTATTAGATGCGACCAGGCTGGTCGTATGATTTGTTTTATTTCCTTCTAAGATTGTAATCCTATAATAACTACATTGAATATTTCTTCTTTATTACCTTGATACGCGGATATTAAGGATAATTAAGGTCCATTGGCCCATGTAACCCCCCTTGAGCCTATAAATATGCATGAAATAGCTCAAGGAAGGAACTTTTTTTGCTTTTTGAATCTTTTTCCTGAAGATTGAGAGAGAGAACCTATAGTGCAATTGATGGACCCAAAACGGGTATGTTTTAAAAATTTATACTCGCAAGCGCACGAATCGTATATGGAATATAGTGTTCGCGTAAGCACGAGATCGAACCCAAAGGAGTTGTCTAAAATAAAAAAAATATAAAACTATTTTAAATCAAAAGTAGTAAATTCTAACCTAGCTCCAAAGATTGATGAGTTTTAATATTATGAACATGAAATAAAAGATTGAAAAATAAAGCTATTTAAGATAATAAAAATAAACCAATAATGATTTGAAAATAAGTGTTAAAAGAAAAGATTATTAAGATACTAGAATCCACAAAATGTAAGTTTAATAATATTTATTAGTATATTGATTCCCAAGTTTTAGTGATAGTTAAAATAATTCAAACTATCATTTTCTAAAAAGATTTATAATTTTAAGCACAAATTACTTCTAAAAAGATAAGATTTTTCTCCACTTTTCAAAATTATAATTTCAAAGCATTTAGTGTAAATCAATCTAATGAAATAATAAATAAATCAATGAACATTATTTATAAGGCAAAACATAATATTTTTGTTCTAAGCATGGATGTGTACAATTTAATGACACATCTTACACAAAGAATATTATGTTTTTGCAAAATGAAGAACAAAGTGCATATTATCTAACAATCCAAAATATGAGATATTAAAGATGAAAGACATATATGAAGAAGAAAAATCCATAAACTTGTTGCATTACAAGGGAAATCAACATACAACATAAACATTACCTAGTTACAAGTTGCTTCATCATGATCTTAATAATCTTATGAAAAAGATTAGAAGAACATAACTAGAATAGAAATTACAAAATAAATGACATACATACTTGCAAAATGCTCTTGAAAAACCCAAAATGGAAGAGAGAATGGTAGAGACAAAATGGGAGAAAAGAATATGGTAACCAAAAATTAAGCACCCTAAAATGGTCTTGAAATTCCATATTTATAGCCAAAGTGAGATTATTAAAATAATCAATTTAAATTAATTAAATTGATTAGATTAATTAAATAAAATAAATATGGTATGTAGAGGTAAATTATAGGGTGTAATGATGATGTTGTGGTGAAAATGTGTAGACAAAAGGGTAAAAAGTTGGCATTTTTGTCATAGGGGACAAATGAGCAAGTTGATGGGCTCAAGGGGATGGTGTGCGGTAGCACCAGGTGGCTGGGCAGTGAGTATCGGTTGGAACACTGCTGGGCCGAATGCTATGTGGTGGAGAAGCTGCTGGGTGATGTCTTGGGCCGTGGGGCATTGAGCTGGCCCAAATTGATGCAGCTGGGAGGAGACGGGAAATGGGTCATTGATGAAGGCAGTAGGCTGGGACAGGTGGCAGCAGTTGGTGGAGTCTTCGGCTGGAAGAGAAATGGCAGCTGGACACGTGGTGGCAGTGGGAGAGAGGCTTCGTGGGCCTGGGCTTCGACAAGCCTCCTTGGGCCTAAGAAGAATACCATTTTTCTTGTTACTTTCTTTCAAAACTACCACCTTTCATTTGATTTCCTTGCTTTTCAAGAGCCACAAATGAAATAATTTTCCTACAAAATAAATTATAAACTAAATTAAAATTAAATATTTTCATTAATAAAATATATCATATAACTCCCATGAAAACATTAATTAAAATTTAATTTAAATAACATTTAATTTCAATAAAATCATATTTTTAGCATTCAAACTAACAATACTAATTTTAAATAATTCAATTACAACATCACACAATAAAATATCTATAAAAACATATAAAAATCTAGAAAATTATAATAAGACTAATAAATGCAAAATTACTTAAAAACTTAATAAATCAATTAAGAACTCAAGAACGAAGCAAAAATTAGCACATAAAAAGTGGTAAAATAACTCTATTTTGTAGAGTTATCAGCAATTATCCATTGTCTTATTGTAATTCTCTCAAGGTTTGTGAAACTCAAGAACCCTAGTTCTTTGATCACGGCATTGGGATTCAATATTAATAATAACACTAAGTGGACGTAGGTCATTACCATTCATTGGGGCCGAACCACTATAAATCGTGGTGTTTTCTTCTTTACCATTAGATTAAACTCTTAATTGTCGTCTCATTTCCTGTCGTATATTTGACTCCGTGTCTGTAACGCCCCAACTCTAGGGGCCGCTACAGTGCACATTGCAAATAGTGCTAAACTCGCTAATCGAGTCGTTTGGCCATAAACGTGTAACTAAGTGTGATTAGCGGTTTAGGGATTAAAATTTTCGGTTAAGATGTAACGTTTCACTAGAACGTTTAATATATACATTGGGATCCCAAAAAAATATAATTTTAGAGTCTATTACAAACGAATATTTACAACAGGCCATTCTAAGCGGCAAAACAGGGTTTAACCCTAGTTCCAATTTTAAACCTCGCCCAAGTATTGGTCGAGCAGCTACATATGTACACGTCATCACCTAAGCTCTCCAACTCAAGGATGGTCCAACTTCCTTTTGCCTTTACCTGCACCACAAAGCACCCGTGAGCCGAAGCCCAGCAAGAAAACTCATATGCTCATAAACAGTCATATCATGATATCAAACCATATCTGGCATGCCTAGCAAACATAGCTCTATTCAGCATGCAAATGAGTTCAAACGATGCTGGGGTATCCAGGATAAGAAATCCTGCTCTTCTGATCGGAGGACTATCAAGTCAATCCTAACCAGATGAGTGACTGCCAAACAAATCACAAATCAATGGAAGAGTGGTTGCTAGGTAAGCCACTAGCCTTCAAGCGCTTATAATATTCATCAAATGAGTGTCGCAACACTTGAGGTTCCGATAAACCATGCTGAGTGACCAACAAGCAAGTCACAAATTCAAGTGGAAGAGTGGCTGTTGGGTATGCCACTAGCCTTCAACAGGTTCTGGTAAACCATACTGAGTGACCGACAAGCAAGTCACTAATTCAAATGGAAGAGTGGCTGCTAGGTAAGCCACTAGCCTTCAAGCGCTTATAATATTCATCGAACTTGAGGTCGGTCCGGCATTAATGATCTTTGAGTCATTCAATGCAGATAATCGATTAGATCTAATCTTTATTGGCTTGCGTTGAACACACTAAGGCCGTTCTGACTAATGAGTCAGCGCATTGTGACCAGTGCCCAGTACCACTGCCGAACCTGACTAATGAGTCACAGCTTCACAGTTGATACTAACACCTTTGCCAATTCTGACTAATGAGTCAGCTCTATGTGACCAGTGCCCAGTACCACTGCCGAACCTGACTAATGAGTCACAGCTTCACAGTTGATACTAACACCTTTGCCAATTCTGACTAATTAGTCAGTACCATGCATAGGTAAGCAATGCTACCAATGTGTATCATATGCCAATTATCCAAGAGTAGGGCATTTAGCATGCTTACTTAACAGTTGCTAGCATAATTATGATCTTGCACAAGCACAGAGACTCAAGCTCTGACCAATCTCATATTCAACATTCATGGCATGCCCTAATCACATGTTTCTCGTGCATCACATGCATCACACTTAATCATCCAGCATGCCTCAGAAATAATCATATGCAAATGAGCAAGATTGCTAAGCATTCATTATGCTATCAATGTTTACATTTAAACATCCAACATGCATCAATCATAACCATGCATGTCACACATGGGGTGCAGTTTTCTTACCTTGGGTCCAAGCACAGGTTACCAACAAATGAGCCACAAGCACGATCCTGATTCCAAGCCTCTAGTGAAAACCTAGTCATAACCACAAATGGTGATCCAATGAGTTCAAGTTCTAAAACCAATCCTTGAACTAAAACTTAGCCTCCAAAACATCAATCCTCACTAATCCGGGTAGTAGGAATGATCCCGAGGCCTAAAACCATGTTCCCGGGGTCAAAACACCTAAACGGGCTCAAAAGCCTGCCTGAGCCGCGGCCCTGGCACCTTGAGCCGCGGCCCCCAGCACAACTAGAGGCAAGCACCGCGGCGCCCAACACCAAGGGCCGCGGCGCCCAGCAAGAACAGAGTAGGCACCTGCTTCATCGAGCTAGGGCCGCGGCGCCCAAGAACAGGGCCGCGGCCCAACTTCGGGGCAACCATTTTTCTTCGTTTTTAACATTTTAAAACCTCCCAAAAACATGTCTAAACATTCCCAAATCATTAAATCAAAGTTCCCAAACTCCCCAATGGTCCAAAACTACCAAAACCCAAGGTTCAAACAAACTAAAAACTCAACGATTCACAAAGTCCAATTCAAGCTTAAAAACTTTTAAAAACTTAAAACTTAAACTTGAATTACCTCCAATTGAGTTGTTTCCAACTAAATCCTCTGGCTAATAAGCTTATAATTCTTCTTAGGATTGCTATGCCTCGATCGTCGCTTGATTCTGAGTCCTAGAACTCAAGTTATCTTCGAAAATGCGATCGGGAGACGAAAATGGAACTTTTAGGGAGAGAGAACGTACAGAACGTTTCTTTTCTTTCTTAAAAGGTTACTTCAAGCTTAAGTAGCTTCCAATAAAACCTAATGCTCGAGGTCCCGAAAACACCGCCGGGGACATTATAGTCAAAACTTCTAGAATTTCCCCCTGGTCTTACTAACTCCCAATTTATCACCAATTATTAATTCCCATTACCCAATAACCCGGTAATGCTCTAAATACCCCTTGACTTACTCCAAGTCAAGCTTAAATCCCGTTGTGACTTTTCCCACTAGCTTACCTCCTAGGATCGTCTTGTGTTGGGTAACCCTGGCATAACCAAATAATAATAAAGCACCACGCTCATTTCACATATATGCCAAAAATGTCTGAAATGGCCAAAATATGAAAATCACCCAATTAATCACAAATGGGTTCACATGCATATTTAATACACCTAAACATGCATATTATCATTAAATATCATAATAAAGCAATTATGGCCCTCCCGGCCTCCTAATCCAGGTCCTAAACCTTATTAGGAAATTTGGGGCATTACAGTGTCGTTGGTCAAATCAAGGGTCAACAGGGTCCAAAGTGGTACATAAAAGTATCTAAGGGTTCCCAAAAAGTTTGGTGGCATTTAGAGCATTTTTTGGACCTTTGGAAGTGTCCAAAGTTAGAGGGGGTGGCGATACATCGCCATTACGTGGATTTACGTAAATGCTATAAATTACATGTTTTGCAAGTCTAATCCTATTGGTTGGACCTAATAACGGTGTCTACTCTATATATGGGTCAAAAACAGTGATTTGAGAGACTTGATCACTCTTTCTAGCTCCAAGAATCTCTAGTTTTCTCCAAGAACTCTCCAAGAAAGTGCTTGACTTAGAGAGTTGAATGCTTGTTCAATCTCAATCCTCATTTCCTAAAGAGAAGGCCTCAAGCATCAATGGTGGCTGGGAAATTGAGTATTAGGATAGCGTTTCTCAACGTGTATAAGCCTTGATTTGTGTTTTGGTTTGCTCAAAGGAGTGTTCAAAGTGGTGGATTTGCTTAGGTTTTGAAGCTTCATCAAAACTTGAAGAACACTATTGTTCTACTTGGGTTTGCAAGTTCTTTCTCAATCTTTTTTAAGTCTCTGTCAATTTAAATTTTGCGTAGATTCTATTTTTTATGGTAGTGTTATCTCCCTCTCCCCCAACATTTATATATCTACAACTATTGTTGATATTACTTTTAATTCCTAGAATCGTAGAATACTAATTGACAAGAGTACAATAGTAACAATACTTACTACTATTAGTGTAATGACCCACTAATCTAGACTAATTGGACCATTATCGAAACTATACATAAAACTTACATTTTTACAAAAATACCATAATTTATTGAGTAACTTGAAAAATAAGAGTTATTTACAAAGAAACAGAATACTAAGAAGGATTATGGGATCCCATTGTTTTTAAAACAAAACATGATTTAAAATAAAAGACATTACATAATAATGCGGAAAATACACATAAAAACCATGAAAACATAAAAGGAGACTATATCCTCGAATCGAATAACGCTCGGCCCCTTGACTCCATTCATCATCGATACACATCCTCCAAGCGTCACGAATCTTACCGCCTCTAAACTTATTTTCCTGCACATAAACAGAAAGGAGTGAGCCTAATGCCCAGCAAGGAAAACCTAACACATAGTCATATACATAATTTCATAAGAAAACATAAAGACATATCATAACACATAATTTACTTATTATAATGGCCATTATTACTTGGGGTCCCATAGACTAAACAAGCTTATGCCCATGAGATTGGTGGGGTCCTACCAGCTAAATAGGCTTATGCCCACAATCCTTTTGGGGTCTTGTTAGTCAAATAGGCATATGCCCAAGCCTACAACATACACATCAATAACATATAACATATGAAAACATAACACATAAAATAGCATAATCATAAACATGTAGATTCTAGCCTATTTTCCTTACCAAAGTTACCGAGATTATGGACTGAGTTGGGATTGTTGGAACACTCCTAAAACCATAAGAAAGAGTAAGTCTAAAGAAAGGAGATGAAATGAAAGAGATGGAACAACTAAACCATAGAAAACATACTTACCGACTTATATGCTTAAAAGCTTGGATTCCCTAACCAAAATAAGAATAAGGTTAGGGGACTGAGTAGAAGGTTTTGAGAAAGGAAATAACATAAAAAATACAGAAAAGAACTAGAGTTTTGGGTTTACCTCAAAGATTGCAAGATCAATCTAACATCCACCGAAATACTATAGCACTCACTTACTTCCCAAAGTGTTTGATAAGCTTATGATGTTTAAGCTTATAGTTTTTCCCCAAACCAAGTGTTTACACTCTCACACTCACTTAACACTAGCAGCCTCTGAACTTAGAGCAAATGGTGAATAATGGCTGGGTACTAGGTCCTATTTATAGAGTTTGGGAATGAAAATATCTTGATTTTACTTGAATAAAAATAATGGCTTTTTAGGTGAAAATCATTTGAATAATCGTTCAGCAGAGGCTGAAGACTCGTTCAGAAGATGCTGGACTGTTGAAGGAGTTTGAATGGCTGAAGGGAAAAGAATTCAAATGTATTTGAATTCATGCTGGTGGAGGCGATATATCGCCCCCTATAGGCGATATATCGCCTGGACCTTTGTTCCCGAGGCGACCGTGCATCGATTCGTGTTTTCCGTATCTACGTGCTGCGACATATCGCCCCCTATAGATGCGATATATCGGCATACGCTGAATATTTAAACACGAATTTACACATTTTTAGCTGAGTTTGAATGGAGTAAACAGCCTTGACTAAGCCCTCAACGTGCTCAAAGCTGCTGACTGACCCTATACATTCAAACTTTTACCCTTATTTAATTTAATCCTAAAAAATACTTAATCCTTAATTACCATTCAAAACATGTGCTTAAAATCCTATTGGTTGATGTCTAAACCTTATAATATAATAATATAATCCTTAATATCAGACACATTAATCAAACCTTAGGTTATACTTAATATTCTTAAACTATAGGTTAAACTTAGAAAATCTATAAGTACTACTATGAGTGTCCAAATAACTCCCGGTCTGAACCAAAAATCCAAAGTAACAATGATAACACTAAACATACTATAATACTACTAAACAATTAGCTAAGTAAAGTTCTTGGACTCTACAATTCTCCCCTACTAAAAAGAATTTCGTCCTCGAAATTTACTTACCAAATAATTCCGGATACCGGCTCTGCATGTCCTCTTCCAACTCCCACGTTGCCTCGCGTTCAGAACTATTGCTCCATAGGACTTTAACTATAGGAAAGCTCTTGGACCGTAACTGCTTCATCCCCCTATCTAGGATGCTAACCGGTCGTTCCTCGTAACTTAAGTCCTTCTGGAGCGCTATGGTGTCGTACTTGAGGACGTGAGATGGGTCTGACACATATTTGCGTAACATCGAGATGTGGAAGACGTTGTGACTATCGGCTAGTGCTGGCGGTAGGGCTAGTCTATACGCAACTGGTCCCACTTTGTCCAATATCTCAAAAGGACCTAAGAATCGGGGACTGAGCTTGCCTTTCTTCCCGTACAGCTTGACACCCTTCATAGGAGATATCTTCAGGAAGACTTGATCTCCAACTTGGAACTCCACATCGCGTCGCTTGGTATCTGCATAGCTTTTCTGTCGGCTTTGAGCAGCAAGCATACGCTGTCTAATAAGCGTTACTGCTTCTTGAGCTTGCCTAACAGCTTCGGGCCCTAGAAGCTGCCTTTCTCCTACCTCGTCCCAGTGCAACGGTGATCGGCACCTTCTTCCATATAGCAACTCATAAGGTGCCATCTCGATCGTCGACTGGTAGCTATTGTTGTACGAGAACTCGATCAGCGGTAAGTACTTGTTCCACGATCCTCCAAAGTCAAGTACACATGCGCGTAGCATATCCTCTAAAATCTGAATCGTACGCTCTGACTGCCCATCTGTCTGAGGATGGAAAGCTGTACTAAGACTTAACTTAGTACCCATGGCTTGCTGTAAGCTTCTCCAAAATCTTGACGTAAACACTGATCCTCTATCTGATACTATCGTCTTGGGGATTCCATGCAATCGTACAATCTCTTGGATGTAGATGTCTGCATATTGGTCTGCCGTATAAGAAGTCTTAACAGGCAGAAAATGAGCCGACTTGGTTAGTCTATCTATGACTATCCAAGCAGAATCATGCTGCTTATTTGTCTTTGGCAGACCCGTCACGAAGTCCATGGCTATATCGTCCCACTTCCACTCCGGTATGCTAAGCGGTTGCAATAATCCTGCAGGCCGCTGATGCTCCGCCTTCACTTGCTGACATACCAGACACTTAGATACATACTCCGCTATGTTCTTCTTCATCCCTGGCCACCAATAGACTGCCTTGATGTCATGAGTCATCTTGGTAGACCCTGGATGAACCGAGTATGGGGTGTTGTGCGCTTCTTCTAGGATCGTCTTCTTAATACTTTGATCGTCTGGCACGCATACCCGATCCTTATATCTCAATAAACCTTGACTGGATATTGAGAAATCTGTAGTCTTGCCTTCTCTGACTGCATCCATGTGCGTTGCTAGTGAATCATCATGTCTCTGACCATTCCGTATGTCTTCTAGCAGATTCGATTGGATAGACAAGTTAGCCAACTTGCCTACAACCACTTCTATTCCGGCACTGATAAGCTCCTGTTGCAGTGGCTTTTCTATTCCGGATAAGGCTGCTAAGTTCCCATAACTTTTTCGGCTAAGTGCATCGGCAACTACGTTTGCCTTCCCCGGGTGGTATAGGATTTCGCAGTCGTAATCCTTTACTAATTCCAACCACCGGCGCTGCCTCATGTTAAGCTCCTTCTGAGTAAAGAAGTATTTTAAACTTTTGTGGTCCGTATAAATCTCGCACCGTTCTCCGTAAAGATAATGGCGCCAGATTTTTAACGCAAAGACCACCGCTGCCAACTCCATATCGTGAGTTGGATAGCGTTGTTCATACTCTTTTAACTGACGTGACGCGTAGGCTATCACCTTGTCATTTTGCATCAGTACGCATCCCAATCCTAACTTTGATGCATCACAGTAGACAACGAACTTGTCGTTGGGTGTTGGGACACTAAGTACTGGTGTTGAGCAAAGCTTATCCTTAAGCAACTGGAAGCTTTCCTCACACTTATCACTCCAGTTAAACTTTTGTTGCTTCCGGGTCAGGTTGGTGAGTGGAGTGGCTATCTTAGAAAAGCCCTCTACAAACTTTCTATAGTAACCTGCTAGCCCTAAGAAGCTTCTTACTTCCGACGCGTTCTTTGGTCTAGGCCAATCTTTCACGGCCTCTACCTTCGATGGATCTACTGCAACTCCGTCTTTCGATATGATGTGCCCGAGGAACGCCACTTGTGAGAGCCAAAACTCGCATTTCTTGAACTTCGCGTAAAGTTGGTGCTCCTTCAATCGCGTCAAAATCATCCTCAAGTGTTCCTCGTGCTCTACTTCATCCTTGGAGTAAATTAGAATGTCGTCGATAAACACAACGACGAATTTATCCAGGTAGTCCTTGAAGACCCTATTCATTAAGTCCATAAACGCGGCTGGCGCGTTAGTAAGACCAAAAGACATAACCAAGAACTCGTAATGTCCATAACGAGTCCTAAAGGCTGTCTTGGGGATATCTTCTCCCTTTACCTTGAGCTGATGATACCCGGACCGTAGATCGATCTTAGAAAATACAGTCGCGCCTCGGAGTTGATCAAACAAATCATCAATCCGAGGTAGCGGGTATTTGTTCTTAATTGTTACTTTATTCAGCTCTCGGTAGTCTATGCACATGCGCATACTTCCGTCCTTCTTCTTCACGAATAGTACCGGAGCTCCCCACGGTGAATGGCTTGGCCTAATGAAACCCAAGTCTAGGAGTTCTTGTAGCTGCGTCTTTAACTCCTTGAGTTCCGTAGGTGCCATCCGGTATGGTGCCTTAGAGATAGGCTCGGTGCCCGGTACTAATTCTATCGTGAAGTCTATTTCTCTAGTTGGTGGCAATCCTGGCAAGTCATCGGGAAATACTTCTGGAAATTCTTGTATGACTCGAACATCTCCAACTTTGAGTGATGTCTCCTTCTCCACATTCGTGATGTTGGCTAAGAATGCTTGGCATCCTTTCTCCATCATTCTCTGAGCTTTGAGAGATGACACTAACGGTGTGCGTAGTCCTGAAGCTTGTCCCATGAAGCACAGTTTCTGGCCGTCAGGAGTCTCGAACACCACCTTCTTGCGTCTGCAGTCGATCGTTGCGCCATGCCGTGCTAGCCAATCCATGCCTAGTATGACGTCGAAGTCTTTGATCACCAGCTCTATCAGGTCTCCTTCTAGTTCCTTGTCCTCAATCTTGATTGGTACGCCTCGTACAATTCGTGATGATAGAACTACTTTGCCCGAAGGCAACTCGGTTGCAAACCTAGTTCTAAATCTTTCACTAGGTTTGTCTAGTTTATCTATCATTCCTAACGAAATATACGAATGGGTGGCTCCCGGATCAAATAATACATGACATAATTTATTGAGGATGGAAACCTGACCTGTGACCACCTTGTTGCTAGCATCCGCCTCTCCTTGGGTTAAAGCAAAAACCCGAGCAGGAACCATCTTTTCGTCCTTCTTTCCTTCCGGCTTTTGCTGAGGACAATCTTTCTTGCGATGCCCCTCTTGACCACAATTGAAACACTCCTTGGTGTTGGCACGGCATTCTCCGGGGTGCTTCTTCTGACATTTGGCACAGGACGGGTATTCCACATAGCCCGACCTATTTCCCCCATTATTTGGTCGTGCCCTTTTATTGTTGTCGGCTTGCTTGTTGTCAGGATGCCTTCTCTTCTGTCCGTTACCGTTGTTGTTGGACTGACTGTTGCTGGACTGATTGTTGTTCCGACTGGCCTGAGGTTGGCTCTGCTGCCTAGGTTCCGGCTTGCTGGCTTCTTCTTTGCTCACGTTGGCTTGCAACCTTTCTACTTCAATTGTCGTCTCAAGAACGTCGGCATATGAAGTGTTTCCCGGGTTTGCTAGTTTAACCCCCATCTCGATCTTCGGGCGAAGTCCTCTAACAAACTTGTTCACCCTTAGATAATCGGTCGGAACTAACTCTGCCGCGAACTTGGCTAAGCGATCAAACTGACGAGCATATTCCGCCACTGTTAAATTCCCTTGCTTCAGATTGGTGAACTCCTCAACTCTCGTAGCAAGTACTGCTGAATTGTAGTACTTCTTGTGGAAGAGCTCCACAAATCGGGTCCACGTCATAGTGGCAGCATCGTGGGATTGCTGGACCAAATCCCACCATATCCTGGCATCTTTCTTGAGTAAAGATGAGACGCAGGATATGCGGTCAGTATTATTGAGGTTCATGTGGGCTAGGATCGGCTCCACATTCCTTAGCCATTCTTCTGCTTCAAAGGGGTCCGTAGTCCCTTCGAAGTTCGGAGCGTGCTGCTTGCGGAACCTCTCGTACACTGGCTCCATGTGCTGAACAGGATAAGGAGCGTAGTTCGTCATAGGCCATCCCCCATACGGACCAACTTGTTGGGGTGCTGGGGCCATTGGCTGTGGCTGCGGCTGCGGCTGTGGCGGAGGCTGAGGCTGAGATTGAGCCTGTTGGCGTTGTTGCTGCAGAAGTTCCTCGACTTGCTGTCGTAGTCTGGCAATCTCTGCAGTGTTGTCAGCTGGCTGTGCCGGTGCGTTGCGGCGAGCAGTAACACGTACTCTCCTTCGGCGAACGGTAGGGACCGCATTGGTCGCTGGAACATCGTTGGAAGCGTTCCCGTTGGTGCGAGCAGATCTTCGGAGAGACATCGTAGCAGAGTTCTAACAGTTAAAAGAAACATGTTAGAACTTTTCCTAATAGGCTCTAAGGCAAAAACTTATTCTAAAACAAACATATCTCGGACCTATTTATTATGACTTTTTATGAAAAATTATATAGGTCTTTATTTATTATTAGAGTGGTTTCTATACTTAGAAAAACAAGTCATATTTATTTTCTAAGTGTGTTTCTAATCATCCTATATGACTTAATTCTCAGGCTCGAAACTTATCTTTGTTCCAAAGTTAACCATATTGAGGGAGGGCTGGGATCAGTAAAATCGTTCCCACTACTAAGGCCCCCTAACTCTCAACAAGGAAACCAGGTTCATTGATTCGTATCCACCCTCACCGAACTCAGTCATTATTCATTTTATTTAGTATTTATTATGATTGAAAAAAAAAAATTTCAAACTCACACATGATATTCAAATAGCATGTTTATTCATTTGGAAAAAAAATTCACTTATTACAATCATAACATAAAAATAAAACAAATAAAAACTACTAATCTAAAAATCGGGATCTTCTACATCCGATCCGTCATCTAACATATCATCATCTATAGCCTCATAGTCATCATTATCATGAGCATCAAAATGCCCTCTAGGAAGGTTTGTGAGAATCCTATTCTTTTGCTCCTTGGTGAATTGAAATTCAAATTTTGCGGTGAACCTAACTAAGAGGAAATAGTATCTCATTGCTAATGGTGATTCATCCTCATCATCCATTTCTTCCCATATTTCTTCTAAGGCTGCTATTACAGGATGGAAATCTTTAAACAACCTAATCACTAATACATATTGTTCCGTTGATCTTAGCATTATTTGTTTAGCCTCTTGAAGGCCACCTATTGCTTGGTGAAACAAAAGCAACCTTCTAGTAATCCTTTCTAGGGCTCCTACGGTGTTTCTTGGCTCCCTTATTCTTTTTAAGGCCTTAATGGCTCGGATATCTTGGTAGTTTAAAGCTCCATTCATTCTTAACTGAAACATAAACACTAAAGTTGTTAGCTATACACATAGACAAAGTAACTTGTAACTTGTAACTTAAACACTTACTTGGCGGTCCGATTCGGAGCTTTGAGCATGTGTATCGAGGAGAACTTCATGCGAAGGAACCGTTTGCTCTGATACCAACTGTAATGACCCACTAATCTAGACTAATTGGACCATTATCGAAACTATACATAAAACTTACATTTTTACAAAAATACCATAATTTATTGAGTAACTTGAAAAATAAGAGTTATTTACAAAGAAACAGAATACTAAGAAGGATTATGGGATCCCATTGTTTTTAAAACAAAACATGATTTAAAATAAAAGACATTACATAATAATGCGGAAAATACACATAAAAACCATAAAAACATAAAAGGAGACTATATCCTCGAATCGAATAACGCTCGGCCCCTTGACTCCATTCATCATCGATACACATCCTCCAAGCGTCACGAATCTTACCGCCTCTAAACTTATTTTCCTGCACATAAACAGAAAGGAGTGAGCCTAATGCCCAGCAAGGAAAACCTAACACATAGTCATATACATAATTTCATAAGAAAACATAAAGACATATCATAACACATAATTCACTTATTATAATGGCCATTATTACTTGGGGTCCCATAGACTAAACAAGCTTATGCCCATGAGATTGGTGGGGTCCTACCAGCTAAATAGGCTTATGCCCACAATCCTTTTGGGGTCTTGTTAGTCAAATAGGCATATGCCCAAGCCTACAACATACACATCAATAACATATAACATATGAAAACATAACACATAAAATAGCATAATCATAAACATGTAGATTCTAGCCTATTTTCCTTACCAAAGTTACCGAGATTATGGACTGAGTTGGGATTGTTGGAACACTCCTAAAACCATAAGAAAGAGTAAGTCTAAAGAAAGGAGATGAAATGAAAGAGATGGAACAACTAAACCATAGAAAACATACTTACCGACTTATATGCTTAAAAGCTTGGATTCCCTAACCAAAATAAGAATAAGGTTAGGGGACTGAGTAGAAGGTTTTGAGAAAGGAAATAACATAAAAAATACAGAAAAGAACTAGAGTTTTGGGTTTACCTCAAAGATTGCAAGATCAATCTAACATCCACCGAAATACTATAGCACTCACTTACTTCCCAAAGTGTTTGATAAGCTTATGATGTTTAAGCTTATAGTTTTTCCCCAAACCAAGTGTTTACACTCTCACACTCACTTAACACTAGCAGCCTCTGAACTTAGAGCAAATGGTGAATAATGGCTGGGTACTAGGTCCTATTTATAGAGTTTGGGAATGAAAATATCTTGATTTTACTTGAATAAAAATAATGGCTTTTTAGGTGAAAATCATTTGAATAATCGTTCAGCAGAGGCTGAAGACTCGTTCAGAAGATGCTGGACTGTTGAAGGAGTTTGAATGGCTGAAGGGAAAAGAATTCAAATGTATTTGAATTCATGCTGGTGGAGGCGATATATCGCCCCCTATAGGCGATATATCGCCTGGACCTTTGTTCCCGAGGCGACCGTGCATCGATTCGTGTTTTCCGTATCTACGTGCTGCGACATATCGCCCCCTATAGATGCGATATATCGGCATACGCTGAATATTTAAACACGAATTTACACATTTTTAGCTGAGTTTGAATGGAGTAAACAGCCTTGACTAAGCCCTCAACGTGCTCAAAGCTGCTGACTGACCCTATACATTCAAACTTTTACCCTTATTTAATTTAATCCTAAAAAATACTTAATCCTTAATTACCATTCAAAACATGTGCTTAAAATCCTATTGGTTGATGTCTAAACCTTATAATATAATAATATAATCCTTAATATCAGACACATTAATCAAACCTTAGGTTATACTTAATATTCTTAAACTATAGGTTAAACTTAGAAAATCTATAAGTACTACTATGAGTGTCCAAATAACTCCCGGTCTGAACCAAAAATCCAAAGTAACAATGATAACACTAAACATACTATAATACTACTAAACAATTAGCTAAGTAAAGTTCTTGGACTCTACAATTAGCTAGAGTGAAACTGATTTAGTATAGCTTCAAAATAAAAATAAAAGACCCAAAAAAAAATTTCCTTTTAAATTTAAAATAAGATATGAATATAAAAGTACTTTGAAAATAATTTGATTTTTAAATGATTATTTATGTAAAATTTAAAATAAAAAAGTTAATAAACATAAAAATAAAAAAACTTGAAAAACGATTTAGTAAAATATTTACAAAACAAATGTTAAGTTACAAAATCAATATTATAAAAGTACATTAGAAAATAATAGAACTTAAGGAAAAGTTTTCAATGGTTACGTAACCATTGTGGTTACATTTTTAGTGACCTGCTATAATAGATTTCAACAAATTAACATTAAAAAAAATTATATTTTAAGAATTAAATTAATTATTTATTAATATAATAATTATTTAAATATAATTAATAATTAATTAGTTTTTATTTTTTTTTTACTAGTAAGAGCCTTCAATTATTTTATATTTTATTCTTAATTAAATTTAAATAATTAAATTTTTCTTAGGAAAAACTTTAAATAATTTATATTAAGGACTTAAGTAAAAAAGAGTAAAAATAATTGCAAATTTTAATTGCTAAAAGAACCATATTTAATATTTTGATTAAAATACTTAATTTTGTAACTAATTATAGTTAAATTTATTTTTAAAATAAAATAAATATTAATTAGTGACTTATAAGGAAACAAAATATTTTGAACAAATAATATAGTATTAGGTCACTCGTTAAATATTCTTAGCTAATTACTGAATTAATCACATCTATTCAATAATGATCCACTAATTAGAATTAATGTAACCGATGGATATATATTTGACATAATCATCTACTCACCCTACAACTTAATTATGCAAAAAATTATGCCATATTTTATAAATTATATATTTACATGGAAAACAAAAAGCCTATATTTGAAAAACTAAAAAAAGCATAGAAATATTAACAAAGTAAATTATCATATTCTCGTTGTTGGACACACACAGCAGTATAACTTATATTTTACCATTTCATTAAAACAAAAATCCATTCCTAAGTTATTCCATCTCACACGAAATTGGTCATTTTTAATGTTCCAAAAATTTTGGACCCCAAAAATCGTAAAAACAAAATGTTCCAAAAATTTTGGAGCCCAAATATCATAAAAACAACTTAAATGAAACGACTAAAACTATAATACATTTTTTTAAACTTAATTACTTTAAGGAACTTTTCATAACTATGAGGGAAAAAATATATACATTTTAATATATGAGAATTCATTTCTTAAATTTCATTTTTTTAATAGGATATGAGAAGAATCTAAAAATATAAGAAAATAATTATCTTATTACATGAGAAATATGGGAATTTGGCGAACGAAACATAAATTTCTGGATGGTTTTTGTGCAAACATGAAATTATTATGGTATTTTTGAAACATAATATGATAAATATAGTATGTTTCAGAAATGATAAAGTTTATATGATCTTTCAAAACAAAAGATGTAACACATCAGTAAGCGAATTGGTTACTAAGTTTTTTCTTTTTTAAAAAAAAAAACATATTACTATAGACTATTTAGTTTTATATTATTAAAACAGTTTATCATTCTCAAAAACATAAAACTATGGTGCACTTACAGGCATAATCCTAGCTGCAATTTAGTAGCACTTTTAATTGAAATGACTTAATATTTTAATTAAATATGTGGAATTTAATATTAAATTTCAATGCAATTACGGTATGCAGTGGCGTTGAACATTTTAAAATATAATACTTAAATATTTGTATGAAGTATCCTGAAAAAATGCACCAAAGTTGAGTTTGTATATTTAGGTTAGTTGTTGACTTCATAAGGTTGCTTGCTCACCAAAAATTCCAAATTACAAGAAAACAACTTAGCAGAAGGAGTAGCATTGTCCATGTTGGTAAGTGAGGCCGAGATTGAGAAATTTTAGTTTTCTTTCTTAGTTTATTTGTAGGGCCATATTAATAAATTAGCTAAGAAACCTTCACGAGATGACCAGTTTTTGTTTGAGAGCCATCTGAATCCTGATATACAAAGGTTGTACGTACGTACGTGTATGATATTCTAGTCCAAAAAAGAAAGCAAAATATAATAATTTTGGAATGGAGCTTAAATTAATAGGTAGGTGATAGCTGATATAAATAGCAGCATGCAGTGCGAATCCAACACGCCAACCATGCAAAGATATTTGCAGAGAACAATCTTTCATATCATTTCATTTGCCTGCCATACGCATACTCATACTCATACACATAATTTATTATATTTGCAATAATAATTAACATATAGGATAATTCATGTTGGCGTTATATATTCTTACATAATTTATATATTCTTTTGTACAATATAGACTTATCCTCTGTGATAGACTACACTTTAATATTGTGTTTCACCACACTACTATAAAAATGATTATTTGTGTTGTCAAACTACTAGAGCAATTAATTTTTTGCGTTCGTTTTAAAAGTGAAATAGAATCACATGAAGCAAATCTGCTTGACATTTGCGTCAGTGACCAACTGTCATAAATGTAACATTTGTGTCAGTTTTCCACTGACGCAAATACTTGGCGTATTTGCATCAGTACCTAACTTCCACAAATGTTACGTTTGTGACAGTTAGACACTAACGTAAATGCTAAGTGTTTGAATCAGTGGAGAACTGCCACAAATGTCACGTTTGTGACAGTTAAGCACTAATGCAAATGCCAAGTAGGTTTGCACCAATTTTTAACTGTCATAAATATAACATTTGTGGAAGTTAGGCACTGACGCAAATGACAAACGTTTGCGTCAGTGGAGAACTGCCACAAATGTCACGTTTGTGTTAGTTGGGCACTAACGAAGATGATATGCTATGATAGATTGTTCTTTGCAAATATCACAGAGTATGCATATGGCATGCTTTGCTTAAATGTTCGCATCAGTGCCCAATTGATGCAAATCATCTGTTACAGTCAGTTTGACACTGACGCTAACGCTGCCCTTATCAGTGTCATCTGGTCACTGATGCAAACTTCTCCCAACAACAGTATCAGTGTTACAACTGATGCAAATACCATTTTATTTGTGGCAATGCTAATTCTCGGTCAAACTAACGCGTTTGACTGACACAAAAGTGTATTTTAGTGTAGTGCCACTAATATTTCTTATTATTGTTGTGTAATATAAATCACCATGTCTTAATAATTAAAATATGTGTCATAGAAATTTCGAGTTATAATTATAACTTTTTGCTATCTAGTTTTAATAGATGTTGATTTGGATCACATCCAATGAACAAGTCATAAATTTAAGGGTTATTTATCAAAATGATCTATTTTTTAAAGTCATTTTGCACTCTAACCTAATTTTAATAATTCTTGCAAAATGATCTTTCATAAATTAGACAGCTAGTCTTAAATTTAGACAGGTAGTCGAAAAATTCAAACAGTCGGTCGAAAATTTTAAACAACTGATTGAAATTTTAGATAGCTCATCGAATTTTAGATAGCTAATCGAATTTTAGATAGATGTCATTTTGTAAAATACTATCAAAAGTACATTAGAATGCAAAATTACTTAAATTTTTATTTTACTTTACACCATTCATCAACTTTTCTGTTCTTTTCTTTACATAATTTAAATAATATTTATTTTTAAATACTTTTTACAAAAAAAAAATTGAAGTGTAGCATTAGATAAAGAGAGAGAAATTAATAAAAAAATAATTTAGAGGAATAGTGTCCTATAAAAGTAGCTCAACTATGTAGCAAAGGTTACATAGATTTTTTTAGACAAATTCTTTAAAATTTAGATATTACTCTATTTTACCTTACATTTTTATTTTAGATCCATTTTTTTTTAATAAATTTGAGATCCATTTGATTGCATTTCTAAATATTTTTTTTTTAAAGATTAAAGGCATTTCTAAATATTTGAACACCATAATATTACTATTCAATGAGATCTTTATTTATCATATATTTCATTTATTTTGGTCATTTGTTAACTTTGTCCTTTATATACATATGTTCCAGCTGTCCAGGTGAACACACATAACCAAAACATTTCCACGTTATCATGTTCTCTAGCCGAAAGTGCTTTTTTTTTTCTTTGGTTAAACACAAGCTTAAATTAAAAATAACAAAAATACCAAAAAAAGAAACAATTTTTTTTATTTGAAAAATTAATTAATTTATGTGTTTTCATTATTCTCGAATGCAACAACAAATCTCGAGCCGACATACTTTCATAATTTCAAATATAAAAATAATTTTCTTTAATTTTTTCGAACATAATTTATAAATGTGAATTAATTACATTTGTCAAAAAAATATGGGAATTAATTACATAGTACAAAAACTTTAGACAATTTTCTAATTAATATTCTCACATAAAATACTTGCACTAATATGTGTCATACTCTAAGGAAAAAGTCAATAGATTTAATGCGGACAACGGACCTAAGTAATTGCGAAGCAGGTGATTACAACCCAAACCCAACTTTGTGAGTTCTTCCATGGCGATCGATGATCATTCCAAAAACCAAAGTCACATTAAAAAAAAAAAAAAGCCAAAAACAGAGCAACTTCTCAAGAGTTTACCCAACGTAAACCATTCCAAAAAGGAGAAAAAAAAACCCACAAAAAAATAATAAAAAAATGAAGAGAGAGAAAACAGGGAATAATCACTGCCTGGTGGAGGAGGACGAGGAGGGTGAGTCTGGAGAGAGAAAGTTTTAAGTTTTAAGAGAGAGAAATGAAAAGGGTAGGAGGAGGTGGGGAAGGGGGAGCAGAAAAGGAGGAAAATTTGGGAGAAAAGTTAAGGAGGAGAGTGGTTTTGGTAGGGAAAAGAGAGGGGCCCTGTACTCCAGTAGCGTCCTCATGGAGACTTTTTTCACTTTCTGGCCATCAAACCTTCATTAAAGACCCTTCTTTTACTTCTCAACCTCCCATTACTGCTGCTTCTTTTTCTGTCTCTGTTAGAAAGCTAGGAGCTGCTCTTTGGGAGCTTCAGCAATACTTGCCTCTTGCTAAAATGAACCGGGGTGTGCACAATAATGGTGGTCCTCCTCCTCCTAGGCTGCGTCACCACCTACACCCTCATCATCACCTTCATAGAGGAGACAAGGCTGCTCTTGACCTTTCTAACTTTCTGGCTGATAACTCTCCCAGCTCTCCTGAACAGGTTGGTACCTGCTAAACCGACTCTTCTTTCTTATGTGGGTTTTTCATTTTATCAGTTTTGGGTTTTTTTGTTGGTTGTGAATTCTTCTGATTGATTTTGAAGTTGGGTTTTCTTATTGAAATTTATGGTTGCGGAGAAGGTTGATTGTGGTTTTCAAGGGTTTGGTTGATAAAGCTTTAATTTTTTGACCTTCAAAGAAATGTGATTTCAAGAACTTTAACTTGTTTAAGCTTAGTACTTTGAACTTCCTTGATAGGGAGGCCTCTGTTCAGCTGGTAAGGCTGTGTTTGGTCTTCGTTATGTCATTGCTGTGATTGTTATTATATCATTCCCATTGTTTTCTTATCGAATTTATTGTGTCATTATCATCACCAACTTTTTAAACCTTGTCTGTATTTTTGTTCAGTTATAAATGTAGACTTCTCAGTCAAGTGCCATTGTACTCTTGTTCTAAGAAAACTTTGCAAGCCAATTTAATTTAGTGCTAAAACTTTGTTAACATCTAAAAGTTCTAACAACATGTGATAAATCAAATATTTGGTGAACATTTCTTGCATAGAACAAGTGGGTGTTAAATCAGTTTTGAGTTCAGTGGACTCTCCTTCCAGTCATAAATTTACTCTTTTAGCTTGTTCTTGAGGCTGCAACACAAATGTGTTTCAGCGTCGGCCTTGTGGAATGGCAATTTCTGAAGTTTCCCAGTTGGAGATTATCTCCTTGACAACTGATTTTTCCCTGATTGCCATGGCAGCCAGCTAGTGCAGGCAGTTTGAGGAGGCATGTCGCCGCATCATTGATGCAACACCATCGAACAATTGAAAGGAGCAATCATCACGCCTTGCAACCTGTATCTCCAGCAAGTTATGGTAGTTCTTTGGAGGTAAGCATCTTCTTCTTCTTTTTTTTTTTACCAATGCTCCTTTCTCATTAAAAATTATTTCCAATTTGTCTAAATTGAACATAATTTGGTTACTAAAAGAGAAATTTGTACCCAAAATATATATATTTTTACAGTTTTTGCAAAAAAAAAACATATCTTTTTTACCATTTTTATTTTTACTGTATTAAATATACATGTGGTATTATATTCAGAAACTGTATTTTTTTAAATATAAAAACTTAAAAATTGTATTTTTGAAAAAAAATCTTTCTAAGACTGTAAAAATGAATAATTTAAAAAAAAAAAAAAAGTTTTGACTTTTGCTTTAATCTATTACTTAAATCCCCCAATTTCAAGCGAAACCTTGTGTGAGCAGGTGGTTGATTAATGTTTTCCATGCTTTTCTCTTTCAGGTGGCACCTTATAATCCTGCCATTACTCCTACAAGCTCTTTAGATTTCAGGGGAAGAATTGGTGAATCACATTATAATCTTAAAACATCCACCGAACTTTTAAAAGTATTAAATAGGATATGGAGCTTGGAAGAACAGCATGCCTCCAATATGTCGTTAATAAAGGCATTGAAAACAGAGCTGGATCATGCCCGTTTAAAGGTAAAAGAGTTGCTTCGGGAACGACAAGCAGATCGACATGAAATAGATGGTTTGGTGAAGCAATTCACTGAAGATAAACTTGTAAGGAAGAGTAAAGAACAGGATCGTATTCATGCTGCAATTCAGTCTGTGAGGGATGAGTTAGAAGACGAGAGGAAACTGAGAAAGCGATCAGAGAGTCTACACAGAAAATTAGCTAGGGAGCTTTCTGAGGTAAAATCTACACTTTCTGGTGCTCTGAAAGAGCGGGAAAGAGAGAAAAAGTCGAGGAAAATGTTAGAAGACCTGTGTGATGAGTTTGCTAAGGGCATAACAGAATACGAACAAGAGGTTCGCGCTTTGAAACAGAAAGCTGATGGTGATTGGACTGGAAGGGCAGATCGTGATCGTTTGATTCTCCATGTATCTGAATCTTGGCTTGATGAGCGGATGCAAATGCAGCTAGAAGAATCTCAGTGTGGTGTTTCTGACAAGGGATCAATAGTGGAGAAATTAAGGCTTGAGATAGAAACCTTCCTTCGAGCTAAACATATGCATGCTACTAAAACTGAAAAATTGGTGTCAAGAGAGCGTAGGAATTCACTCGAGTCTGTCCATCTGAATGAAGCTGTGAGTGCACCTCAAGATGTGGATGATGATGACGACGATGATGATTCATTAGGCAGTGGTTCTCAATGTTTTGAGCTTCAAAAACCAAACAACACAGCGTTCAAATCGAATGGGAATGAAGCTGAAGATGATTGTCTTGATGACAAGGTGAAAGTGAGCAACACGAAGAAAAAAGACGAGTCCAGTGAGAGGATAAATGGGCGTAATCCATCTAGCTTGCAAGTTAAGTTTGAAGAAAAAATGGCTAGGGCTGTGTCATCTGATGGAAACAAGAAATCCCAGTTGGTAAATACAGAGCTGGGGAGAAACGTAGAAGAGAAGCCAAATGAAATAAGTATATCCCAAATGCCTGAACATCATGAAGCGACTGAAGAGACAAGCTATGAGAAAACAAAGAAACAAGACGAAATACAGCTGCTTAATTCGAACGAAACAGTTGGAAATCTTATAAGAAATCAATATTTGATGTCAGATGGAGGAAATCTACATCTTGAGAATAATAACAGCGAGGCTTCTTGCAGTAACTTGGGATGGAGGAATCATGCTAGTCCAGTACGACAGTGGATGTCAAAACTCACATCCCCAGAACTTGACATCCCCGAGTCTTCCTCAAAGTTGCCTGCGGGGTTGAAGGACAACACTTTAAAGGCAAAGCTTCTTGAAGCAAGATCAAAAGGTCGACGATTACGTCCAAAAGTTTCCAAATTTTCCTTTTAACCACTCTCTTTTTAAGTTCTTGTTGAAGGGTGTTTATTCAGGCCTATTAGGTGGTGATTGGTTCTGCATTACTTCTCAGCTATGGGAAGTTTTGTCATGTGAATATAGGCCATGGTACTCGCCTAGGCGGGTTCTGAATATCTTTGTGCTGTTACTCCCATAACTATTTTTATAGTTTCATCTTCCTCTTCTGTAATTTTGCAAATTCAAGCCTGTATATGAGTGTAATGTTGTTTCATAGATAAAGACCAATAAAAGAGACTCAAGACCAACTACAATTTTGGATATTGACCTCTTGAAATCCACAAGAGAACATGGTTGGACCCAGCTCTCCCCTTAACTACTTGGGTAGCAGAGATGTGACATGGTGTTTTGTGTGAGCCATTTTTGTTTTTGGTATCATATACAACAAATTTTCAACACTGCAGCTGTTTGAAGTCAAATTCTTTGTGGGTCTCTTCATATTTTTTTGCCCTTTTGAAAATTGGTGGGTCAGTTTCTGTTTCCTTTGAGGCCTTGTTTGCACAGTAATACTTTATTTTCATGGGGTCTTTATAACAAAAAATTACAATATTTTTGTTCTTAGCAAATTAATAATTCTTAGCTAGAGTATATTTTTTTAATAAACTTATTTTATACATATTTGGTAGGTGGGAGAAACAAGTGGACGGATAAGAGGAATGTAGAGAAGGAAAAGAAAGATAGGCAGATTACAAATACTCTTAACTTCACTATTTAAAATTCTTCTATTAATGGAAGAATACATTTTTTTTTATTCTATTTTTTAAAACTTACATATTCTCTACAAAAATTAATAAATATAATAATTTTACTTTTAAAAAAATTAATATTTATCATTTTACTTTCATCTGTTTTCCCCAAATAATTTGGACTGAGAAGTTTAAGAAAGAAGTGGAGTGTGAATTGTGATGGATAAAAATGATAATAACTCTATAAATTTATGTTGTTTGGTATTGAGATTGAGAGATAGAAATTATGATGATTAAAAGTTTAAATGTAAAATTACCATCTTATCTATTATAAAATATATAGTTAAAATGGTTTATACATTTTTTGACCCTGTATTTTTTCACATTATTTGTTTGGACCCTGTGTTTTGACAAATTACTTTTTGGACCATATGTTTTGTAAAATTGTTAAAATAGAACCCTAAATTCAATTTTAATTAAGATAAAATTGAATATAACAACACAGTTTTTAAGCAGAATGATTTTATTTTTGTTCTGAATTGTTAGTTTGGTAAATTATTTGTGATTTTAGTTGAGAAAACATTGACCAAAATCGGGTTTATGGTTCTATTTTAACTATTTTACAAAACATAGGATCCAAAAAATAATTTGTCAAAACACAGGGTCCAAATAGGTAATGAGAAAAAACACAGGGTCCAAAAAAATATAAACCCGTTATTTTTTGTAAGGATATTTATATAATATTTTGCCTTGTTCTCTAGCTATTCTATATTTTTGGAGGGATTCATGTTAGAGAATTAGGAGGGCATCCCTCCATTTTTCCTCTGCCAAACAAATAATTTTCTCTCCTAACCTCTCTATCTTTTTCAAAACATAGAAAGACTATAACTTTCCACTCTCTCTCCCTCCTACTTCTACATCCACTGTACTCTCTCTTCTTAGTGTTTAGGAACAAATAAAGAGATAAGATACCAGAGAAGAGGTAGAGCTTAGCAATGGGAGGAACTGTGTTGGAGTTGTTTGAAGTTGGGCCCTGCAAAGATGCCTACCAGATGGGCTTTCTAATAGGCCAAAGGTTTGCAAACCAGATTAGAAGCAGGTTGGGCAATGATCTCATTCTCCAAAATCAGCTTCGCCCTTTTGCACAATCCTCACAATCACAGCCGTTGATTCAAGCTCTCTCTTCCAACAACCAAAAGAGGTTCCCAAGATATTGGGATGAGCTTGTGGGTTTGGCAGAAGGTAGTGGTGTGGCTGCTCTTGATGTGAGTGAGTTGTCTTTTTTCTTATGTCGTTTGTTATGTTTTTTGTCGTTTGGTTCAGAAATGAGGTTTTTTTTTCTGGTTTGCTACTGCAGATAATACTGATTAACTTCAGGAAAGAGATTCTTCCATTTCTTCCTAAGACAGAGTTGAGCAATGTTCCTACTGTGGATGATGTCTCAGATGACTGTTCTGATGTTATTGTTATTAGTGATTCCATGGCCATTGTTGCTCACAATGAGGATGCAAATATTGCTCTAATTGACCGCACGTATAGCATAAAAGTTTATACACATTTACAATTTCTAACACCTAGCTCATTATATGTTCAATGAAATGCCCAAGTCAAGTCCTTTTTTTTTTGGCAGATATTTGATCAAAGGATCTCTTTCAAATGGGTTATCATTCCTTGCTTACACATACGCAGGAGAGCTCCCAAGTTGTGCTTTTGGGGTCAACAGTCATGGGCTAGTAAGAACTCTCTTGTTGAACCACAACATTCTTTTGATCTCTAACCTTTGTCAAAAGGGAAAGTTTGATCAGAAAACACACTTGATCACATGGCTCTGGCATTTGTGTAAACAAGTCTTAACTACTACATTATGTGACTCTAACAGGCATTTACGCTGAATTCGGTTCCACCATCTGAAAATGAGATTGAAGCTGGAGGAATAGGGCGAAACTTCATTTCGCGAGACCTACTCGAAGCAACAAGCATTGAGGATGCATTATCCGTAAGTGTTGAGCATAGAAGAACTTATTGAGTTTTCATGTTTGATTTTGATGGCTCTAACTTTTAATAATATGGTTTGCAACTTCAGAAAATCCGTTCTTCAGAAGTCTCTGTGGGGCATAGTTACAATCTAATCGAAATAGGGAGGCGTAGGATTGTCAACGTGGAAACAGCGTCCAGAAATCGAGTTTCGATCCATGAGATTGGCAAAACACCATACTTTCATGCAAACATGTATCTCCATCTTCAGGTTCCTCAGGTAAGTTTAATAATGTATCTCCATATGACCTAAATCAAGCTAAAAGAACCATATCACACTAAGGCCTGTTTAAAATAATGCGTACTCATGAAATAAAAAGTTAAACTGATGCTGAGTGTAGTGAATCTTTTTCAATTAATAACAAATTGAAATCATTATTCCATGAAGTTGCAAGATGAGAACTCAATAAGCAGGCAAAGAAAAGCAGCTGTGCTACCAAAAAATACAACAGAAGAAATCCTAGCAGTTCTTGGAGATTCAGAAGATCCAAAATACCCCATCTACATGACAGGTACTACTAGAACATAAAAAATTCTTTGATTTCCTATAAATGTCTTGATAACCTTGCTTGCCTTCTCTTCAGGTCCAACGCTCTACACTTTATGCACAGCTGTAATAGACGTAGACCAGCAAACACTGTCGATTATTCAAGGAAATCCACATAAAAGAGAAGTTTCACACATCTTTGATCTGTCTTCTAGAGATTTCAAGCGGCTATAACAAAAAGCTTATAGCAAATTATTACCTTTAAAGATTGTATTCAAGAAGACATGTTTCTGGAGCTCCTATGCACGTTCATAAAGGCCCAACATGTGCCCATCAACACATCTCATTGCTGCAACCTGATCACAATCAAATTATTTCATAATTTTTGAACTCTGAATAACATTGTAATGAAGCACACAAGTCAATGACTTTCATTTCTTCCCTATTTAAGTATTTTGTACTACCTTTCCATGGATCTCATATTTGATTGGACCATCTAGTTCAGCTCCTAATGCCATTAATTTTGTTACTGTACTGTTGATGTCTGTTACTGTGAAAGATAATGATGAAGAGTACTCCTTCTGTATTGCACGATCACTGTAACCCCAAATTAGCAAACACATTATAATAAGGTAAAAATATGTTTAAAGCATTCTCCATCAATAACCATACTAAGAAAAGAGCCAAATGCTAGTTGAAACTTAACAAATAATGAAAAGAAATATAAAATAAACACACAATTACAATTGGGTCCAGGAGTTTACTCATAACCAAAAGAATATGGCTCTTTTCTCTTTTAGACAAATTAGCAAACACATAGAAGGCAATGGAGATGGAAAAGAAAGATACTTTACATTGGGGATTGCATGAGAGCGAGTTTAAGTGGACCAGACTGAAGCTCAGCCCAACGGAGAGTGCAGACGTTAACGGTGAAGTCCAGTCCCTCCGAGTAGAATCGAGCTGCTTTGGGCACGTCCTTATGAAGCTGCATTATCCACCTAAATGAAACTGCCATTTTTCATCTGCGGAAGACTTGTGAGTAAGTAGTGAGAAACATAAAACGAAACTAGACAATTATGAAGAAAAAGAATCTCACAAAAGTCTGGTTTAATTTCACAAATACCTTTCTAATATGAGAAATTGGTGAAAATAGCCTCTTATTTTAAGTGGCTTTGCATCCTGACCTACTTTTGATAATTTTTTGTAAAATGATCTCAATCTAAAATTCGACCAGTTGTCTAAATTTTTCGACGAGCTGTCTAAAATTTTCAACTAACTGTCTAAATTTTTCGACCACCTGTCTAAATTTTCGACTAGCTGTCTAAATTATGAGAGGTCATTTTACAAATAATTATAAAAACTAGACTAGAGTGTAAAATGTCTTTAAAAAATAGACTATTTTGACAAGAAGCCCTTCTAATATTTGGGACTAAAACATTTGTTATTGAAAATCGTTCTCCTATTAGGCCGGATTTGGGATAGAGAATGAAGGTGGGCTTACATGGACTAGGCTTGGGCCTATCTGACCCGGCCCAAGACCATTTGGGGAGGGGAGGAGTGGACCAAGTCAGCAAACTGACCACATCTTCCATTTCACATGAATACCAATCAAAATTTTGGTGTTGTTTTTTTTGCACTGAAGTTTGTATCAATGTTTAGCCTTGGTTTAATTTGGTATTATGTTACTAATACAATTAGTAAGTGAAAGCCGGTTAACTTCTTAACTCATCTACCCACTTTAATTTGCATATTAAAATTATATTCAACTCAAATTATTTTATGGGACCTTGTCTAAAGGTGAAACAAATCTACTAACAATACTCAGAATTATTACAAGTTACAATACACTAAATACAATTTAAAACTCTCTTTTGAAATGTTTTATAAAACAAGCAATCAACTCTCTATTTTAGTGAAAATCTTCAAGCAACCATCCTCCTACTAGTATTATGGTTTGTTGGACTTCCTCTAGCTGCTGGACTCCCTCCAGCTTCAACTCGAGCTGCCCTCGAGACTCAGCTTGAACTCATTTCAAGTTTTAAACTAGAAAAATTGAAATGAATGGTCAACTTTTACTAAAATGCCATGTGCCAATGATCAATGAAGTAATGAATGCTTCAAATCTTTCGAAAAGAATGTTTCTCGATGGAATAACTTTTTAGTCGCTAAAAATGTAGAGTTAACACGCACAAAACAAATATATATACTAGGACACAAAAGAAGAAAACCAACTAAGTAAAACATGTGCTGAATTAATAATCAAGTACTACTGAGCTTTCAATATTATAGCATGAAAACCATGTCTAAATATGAAATTCAAAACAGGACAAAAATTTACATTTACAGTAAGACAGTATAATTAACAAAAAAAAATGCTTACCTTAGTGAATATGGTAACTTTGATCGACCATCAAAGTTATTTAGTGCATTAAAACTTTTGCTGCAAGTAAAAAAGATTTCTTAAGATCATTTTGCAAAAAAAAATCAGCATATTTTTTTCTTTGTAATATAGAGTTAGGGATAGTATATTGTATAATATGAAATAATTCATTACATGTCTCTTCTTATTATTGAAAATTAGTATGGTATATAAGGGAGCATATATCTTATATTGTGATGCGGGCACCATCTTCATTGCATTATCTAGTGACAATGGATCTAATAAATTAGATTATTTTGACTTGGACCCTGTCAGGGTGGTTGGTACGAGATTTGAGTTTGTAGGAGTAGACTTAGAGAGAATTTAAATTAAGGGAATGTAAAATTCAAGTATTTAAAGAGGTTAAGATTATACTCAAATCATGTTAAAAAATGGAATTTACTTGAAAACACAAATCCTCAAGCCATTAAAAATAAATTTACCAAACACGAGATAAATTTGACATTCTAATTCCCACCAAACCAATCTAACATACCAAACACCTCTTAGTCTAACATACCAAAAGATGCATGCTTTCTCGTAAATATCTTCAAAAATATATATTCTCACTCATAAATGTGAGAATGAGAATCCATGACAAATAATTTTTTATACATGGTCATTCTACAAAATTATATTTTTGAAATAAAATAACATTGAATTAAGCCAGACCCCGACTCATGTAAAAAATATCTATTTATGCTCGCATTTATTTAATTATATCAACTAATTCATCTTAATCATCCCCACTCAGATTACCAAGTAATACTAGTTCACTTACAATTTTTTTTTCAATATTGAAGAAAATTGAATTTCCTTCATAGTTGAGGCTCGTCAACTTCACATGCTAATGGCATTTAGAGGTATAAAAAAGAATAAAACAAAAAATAGAGAGATGTTGTGTGAAATAACCAGCTATATAAGTTTATAAATATCTTAATTAGTGCTAGAGAATCTCACGTCAAAAAAAGTGTGAATTTTTTATGGACAAAATAATTTAAGGCTTTTGGTGAGTTTTTATTTATTTATCTTATTTTTAATAAATTTGGGAGCTTCCAATGCACTTATCTCATTTATTATATTGTATTATATTATTACACGTAGATGACTCCAAAAATAATTTTTCTCACTATTTTCTTTTGAATGTATATTAATTATCAAGACTAGTATGTAAAGGAAAGAGTTTGATGCAAAATGACTATTAATAGTGTATGAAAGTAAGTAAATGTTTATGTTTTTAATTTTATAGTAAAATAATTTAACTGCATTTTTTAAATTACATATTATCAAATATGTCTTTTAACAAATTATTATTTTATTCTAAATATTTAATATTATGGTATATGTATATTAATTTTGTTTAATTAATTTTTATTTTAAAGTTATTTTGATTTTTTTTATGAGTTGTTTAATGATATATCGTACCACAAAATACATTTATTGAGTTGAAAAATAATATACAAACAAAACTTACAAAATTATTACTAAAAAACGTACATACTATACTAACAAAACTATATACTACAATTATCTATAGTAAGATAGAAACTAAATATCATAAAAAAAATGATATATCATACCACAAAAAATATATATACTAGTTGGAAAATAATATATCGACAACCCATAAAAAACTTAAAAAATCAATACAACCTTAAAATAAAAACTAATTAAACAAAACTAATATATATACTATATTGAAGTCATACACTCCTAAATAAATAAATAAAAATTCAGAAAATGACAATTTAGATAATCAACAATGTAAAATGGTCATTTCTCCACAATTTTAAAAATAAAAAAATTAGCTTCTTCATATAATTATTTTGATTCATTTACCATAATTTCTTAACATCATAATGTATTACTTATTATTTTTTAAAATAATAAAACATGTGGAAATGCATCTGGCCAAATTAAAAGGAAGAGTGAGTGAATGTTTAAATTTTATTCCAATCTTAGGTAAATGGCATATGGAATATGCTGTAGCCCTACACCTTTCTATATGGAATATGGTAGTGTATGTATATGGAAGTAATATATGTTTAAAAAATTATCTCTCTAAACATATATATATATATAAATATATATGAGAATTCTCTTATAGGTTCTTCACTTTAAGCTCTATCGGTGGAGCTATTCAGTGTTCTCGATCTGTAAACAGTTTTTGACACGATTTTTTTTTATGACCGTGTATGTTGTAGTTGTTTAGAGCATCCTGCAAATTTTCTGAAAATTCCGAATAGTTTACAGTACTGAAAATTAAGTTCAAACATGTTGTTTTTTATGCACATAAAAAAATTAATTACGTGTGTAAGAACATATTTGAACACTGAGAACCCCACTGGTAGGACTTAAATTGAAGACCCTATAAAAAAAAATTCATATATATTTTACAGGGTTGTAATTATAATTTGAACAGTTTTTGGTGAGAATTAGTAGAACATAGTCACATACTTTATTTGGAATAAACCATTAATTCCAATTGTTTATTTTAAATTCATGATTCTGGTTTAATGTCTTGAAAAGAAAAATAAAAAGATTGCGTATGGGAATTTGCAAGTAAATTTAAGACATCTCAAATTTAACGTATACTACAAGTACAAGATGTGTGACACTTTGGTTATATATAATATACTATTAATCATTCCTTTATATACATATTTTCTTTAATCCTTCCTATATATATAATAGTATAAATTCACAAATTTATATTTTGCTTAGTTTTATTTATAAAATTTATTAATTAATTTTATTAGATTTGTATGATTATTATTTAAATTTCAAAAGAATAAACAATATTATATATAAAAGAATAACATAAACTTATTAAAAAAAAAATTAAACCAAAATATTATTTATAATTTTTTTTAAATATATATATATATAATACTATAACTTTTTAGATCACAAACTATCATACTGAAGATATAAAACATTCATGATATTATTCACATTATATCTTAATGATTGAATAATAAATTTTTTTATTCTTGATAAAAGATAAAAAAAATTTAAATAGAAGATAAATATTATTATAATTTTTATGTAGTTACACATTCATATTATTTATATACACACGATACTTATATATAATATATTTATAATATTTATTGTTATTCAATATAAATAAATAAATAAATATTTATATAAAGTTAGATCAAATAAAAAAATAACATTTTAAATATAAATAATATTTTTTTAATAAGAATATGTATTATATATTATTACTCTAATGATATTTTATAACATTTAAATTTATATTAATATAATTATTAAATATTATTATAATAATAATATTTAAATTCAAATTAATATAATTAGTAAACAATTAGGATTATATATTTATATTAATATAATTATTAAATACCTAATCTTGTATTATATATTCTTATAGTTATGATATTTTATAACATCTTAATTTAAATTTATATTAATATAATTATTAAATATGTAGTCTTATATTAAATATTATTATAATTATGATATGTTATAATATTTGAACTCATATTAATATAATTAATAAATATCTATTTTTAATTGGTTTTAAAAGTATATTCCGTTAAATATTTAGAATATTCCGTTAAAATTAACAAACAAAAAAAACTGTAAAAACTCAGAAAAATTGTTAACTACACATGTTTACCCAAAAAACAGCTGTTGATGACGTGGCAAGAATTTTCGACACGTGTCAGATATACTGTTCGCCTATCGACTAGAAACATTTCTACATGCAGAGATCAAGTTTTATATATGACCAGACTGATCGTATACTCCGTGCATTTATGTAAAGATCTGTACAGTTGTAATGATATCCGAGAATATCTCTTCATTATGACTTGAAGATCCGTTTATTAAGGGAAGATATTATTACTTGATTCATGTAACCCTTCCTGAGCCTATAGATATGCAAGGAATAGCTCAGGGAAGGGGATCGATCTTTTTCTCTTTTTCCGAACTCTATTACTATTATCCATCGTTTGTATTGCTTTTCTTCCTCTAAGGTCTGTGAAACTCAGGAACTCTAGTTCTTTGATCACACCTTTGGAGTTCAATACTAATAATAGTATCAAGTGAACGTAGGTTATTACCAATCACTGGGGCTGAACCACTATAATTCTTGGTGTTCTTTATTTTCCATTAGATCGTTTTCTCAGGCTCTTTATTATTTTTCTATCGTTTTCTAGACTCCGTGTCATTGACCAAAACGAGGGTCAACATTCTGTTGCTTTCATTGAGAGTCGAACTCAAGAAGATCTAATGGCAAAAACTACCAAGAAGACTGGATAGGCTGCCGCTGCGCCATCCCAACCTCCTCCCCCAAATGTGGCTGAAGATGAACCTCATTTGGAGTTTGATGAGGAGGAGTTGGACTCTGAGACCCTGAAGACAACACGGGGGGTGTATCAAGACGAGTTGGCCAATCTGAGGGCCAATAAGGAGAATGCTGCTGAGATAATGGCGTCGCAGCAGAGGGAGATAGAGCACCAGCGCCAGGAGCTGAGCGAGCGTCAGACGGAGATGGACCGTCGGCAGAGGGATACCATGGCAGCCCTTGAAGCAGCCATCCAGTTGGCTAGGAATTAGGCTGCGCCAGCCTCACAGCCTGATCAACCCCCAAGCGGGCCACCTCAAAGGGGTCCCAATCCTAGTCCTCCGCTCCAGCCAATAAGCCCTCAGAGGCCAGAGCACCCACCTATGCCTCAGGATGATGTCCCACCAATGGATCCTGAGACGCAACCTCCGTCTCAAGCTGGTCGAGGCAATCCCCTGCGCTCGAGGCAGAATAGGGCTGGGCAACAGCCCCGCAGCCCTAGACGCCCAGGGGGTGAAGAGCCGCATCCGCCGAGTAGGGGGCAGCATCCTTCTGCCAACAGAAGGAACTCAGAAACAGGCTCTGCGGTGAGGGGTCCCCCACGGCATGACAATGCACGGGGACCCAACGACCAACGCAAGCCTCCCCCTAATGCTCGAGAAATACCAGCCCAAGGAGGCAACAGAGGAAATAACCGGTTGCACCATAGCCAGTCACGGTTCAGAGATGGCCACGGCTACAATGAGGCCGACTCAGGCAAAGAAAATGCTGGTCAGAGGAACGAAGAGAGAGGTGGAGGCAGGAGCCCCCCACCTAGAGAAGACCGACCAGCAGGTCATAACGTTGGGGGGCAACCTAGACAAAATAACATCTTTAGCCGACTCGAAGCCAGCGAGCAGCGGCAAAGAGACGATGACTTGAGGGATGTACTCAACGACCGCCGAGAAAGGCACAATGAGTACATTCCCCCGACACCAGAGGCCCCAGCAATTCCAGAAGCCGTTCAGGCTCAAATCGATGCCCTGAACCAGGCTGTGCAGCAGGTGGTCGGGGGGCAGACATCACACATTGAGTACGATCGGAGGAGAGGCACCCCTTTCGTACAAAGGATTGATGTAGCAGAAACCCCCAGCAAGTTCAAGAAGCCAACTCTGCCAAATTTTGACAGGTACGGAGACTCGGTATCTCATGTTAACAAATTTGAGATACAGATGGACATTCAGAAAGTCCCTGAAGATGCTCGCTGCAGGATCTTCCCAGCAACACTTTCTGATGCCGCCCAGGAATGTTTCTTTAAGTTCCCTCCTGCAAGTATAGTATCCTGGGAGATGTTCATAAAGGAGTTTTACGGGAAGATCTACATGGGTCGTGTGCACCCCACCAAGGCGAACCAACTGGTCGAGATACGCCAGAAAGAGGGGGAGCCCTTGAATGAGTACGTCCAGCGCTTCATGCGAGCTGCAGCAGGAGACAAGACTATGGGCGATGAAGGCAAAATGATGGCCCTAACTGCTGGCGTTAGGCGCCATTCTCCCCTCTAGAGTAGCCTCAGAAAGCATGGGGTTAAAAGTACCCAGGAGTTTTTAGATCGAGTTGATCGATACATCAAGCTTGAGGACGTGATTTCTAATGAAGGAAAATCGCAAGAAAAAGACAAGGGGCCCAAGGAAGAACCTGCCAAAGCCGCCAACGGGCCTAAGCCCAATGGCAACGGCAAAGGCAACGGGAATGGCAACGGTAAGAATGGTGGAAAGCGGGCAAGTAACGAACCCTCGACCTCCGAGAGTAAGCGCCCCAAAGGTAATCGGTATGAACCGAAATTCACCAATTACACTGCCCTTGTTGAAAGCTGAGCCGAGGTTTACCAGGCGACCAGCACGAGCGTGCCCTACAAACGACCCGCACCAATAAGGAAAGATATCTCCAAGAGAGATTCAACAAAGTTCTGTCGTTTTCATAACGACTACGGACATGACACCAATGAGTGTAACCAGCTGAAGGACGAAATTGAGTTCCTGATAAGACAGGGACATTTAAGAAGATATGTGTGAGCCGCGGGAGGATCTCAACGCGAGGCTCAAGGTGGTAACGAGTCGGCGCTTGCACGCCAGCACTCGCCACCTTTACAGCCAGCTCCCGTGGCAGGTACCCTACTCACCATCTGCGGAGGCCCACATCTTGTAGGAGATAGTGGAAAAGTGAGGGAAAGATATGCTCGAACCCTACACCACAACCAGGACATCGAGATGATGAGTGTCGAGGATCGTGCACCAAAAAAGGTTCGAACAGAGGAGGAACTGATCACCTTCTCTGACGACGACGCCCAGCATGTGCGATTCCCACACTCCGATCCGTTGGTCGTGGATGTCCAGATCGTGAATATGATGGTAAAAAGGGTGTTGGTCGATACAGGAAGTTCGGTCAACATCCTCTATAAGTCCTCACTGGAAAGGATGAAGTTGTCCGTAAAGGACCTAGAGCCATGCAACCAAACCATTTATGGTTTTTCCAGAGAAGGGCTCGCCCCGGTAGGGTCGATTAGACTCCCAGTCACAGCAGGCGCTGCACCCGCCAACAAGACATTACTCACTACTTTTATAGTAGTTGATTGTCCTTTGGCGTACAATGTTGTGATAGGGAGACCAATTCTGGTTGACCTGCGAGCTGTCACTTCTATATGGCACCTCGCCATGAAATTCCCAACGGACGCAGGGGTAGGATGCGTGTTGGGAAACCAAAGGGAAGCGAGGGAGTGCTACAACGCCTCGATCACCAAGGCAAAGAAGGGTGTATCGAGAAATGCCACCGGGAAGGAGTTGCAAGTGGCAACTGATGATCAAGCCCGCTCAGGTGATAATCTTACCAAATAGGGCATTGCCCAAAGTGAGGATAGAGACTTAGATCCTCGCTTTGGGGATTTTGAAGAAGAAGTGAGCCCCATCGAGGACCTTGAAGAGGTCCAACTCGATAAGGAAAATCTGACCAGGGTTGTGAAAGTCGGTAAAAACTAAGAGACAACAACAAAACAAGCACTGGTGGAGTTCTTAAAAGGGAACCAGTATGTCTTTGCCTGGGCGCATAAAGACATGGTCGGGATAGACCCTGCAGTCATCAGCCATGTCCTGAACATCAACAAAAACTTTCCACTAGTGCAACAAAAAAGAAGGCTGCTTGACAAAGACAGATCAAGGGCCTTGAAAGAGGAAGTCGAGAAGCTGAAGGAGAATGGGTTCATCAGAGTGGCGTTTTATCCATCGTGGGTCTCCAATCCCGTACTCGTGCCCAAGACGAATGGCAAGTGGCGTACGTGCGTGGATTTTACAGACCTAAATAAAGCCTGCCCCAAAAACTGTTTCCCACTCCCGAGGATCGACCAGCTGGTCGATGCCACTGCAGGACACGGGACCCTCTCATTCATGGATGCATACTCGGGGTATAATCAAATTAGTATGCATCCCCCTTATGAGGATCACACAAGCTTTCGAACTGATGCAGGGCTCTACTGTTATAAGGTGATGCCCTTTGGTTTGAAAAACGCTGGTGCGACTTACCAGAGACTCGTCAACCACATGTTTAAGGAGCTGATCAGTACGAACATGGAGGTCTACATTGATGACATGCTGGTTAAGTCAAAGAAAGCAGAAGGGCATGTAAAGGATCTGTAGGAATGCTTCAATGTCTTGAATAAATATAGGATGAAGCTAAATCCCCTTAAATACTGCTTCGGAGTGGGATCAAGGAAGTTCTTGGGATTTATAGTTAACTCAAGAGGAATTGAAGCTAATCCCGAGAAAATAAAAGCCCTGATCGAGATGAAGTCGCCAGCGAAGATAAAGGATGTCCAAAGCCTGACTGGTAGGATTGCTGCTCTAAGTAGATTTATTTATAAATCAACAGACAAATGCGTCCCATTTTTCAATCTACTTAGAGGCAATAAGAAGTTTGAATGGACAGATGAGTGCGAACAGGCCTTCCAAGCACTAAAAACGCATATGGCGCAACCACCCATCCTATCAAAACCAGTCGATAAAGAGACTTTGTTCATCTACCTGGCAATCACGAATTATGATGCTAGTGTTGTTCTTGTAAGAGAAGAAGAAGGTGTGCAGAAGGTTTTATATTACGTAAGAAAAAGGTTGATCAGAGCAGAATTGAGGTATCCCCCCATTGAAAGGTTAGCCTATTGCTTAGTTTTGGCCTCTAGGAAGCTGCGGCCTTACTTCCAAGCTCATCCGATTACGGTAATGACCGACCAGCCTCTTCGACAAATCTTGCAAAAGCCAGAGGCTGCCGGAAGGTTACTGAAGTGGGCAGTCGAACTCGGGCAGTTCGACATATCTTACCTGCCGCGAGCAGCGATAAAAGGACAAGCCTTTGCTGACTTCATCGCCGAATTCACAGAGCCCACATGTGGCGAGCAAATTGAGGAGCCCAGCAAGCCTGAATGTCAAATCCAAGCACCCCCTTGGAAATTGTTTACAGATGGTTCATCTAACAAATCCCACGCAGGAGCAGGAGTGATATTGATAACGCCGGAAGGGCATCGATTTCACTGTGCAATTAGATTTGACTTCACTGCTTCTAACAATGAGGCTGAATATGAAGCATTACTCGCTGGACTGCGGTTAGCCAAGGATATGAACATAAAGGTGCTTGACGTATATAGCGATTCTCAGCTGGTGGTGAATCAAGTCTTGGGAGAGTACCAAGCGCGAGGTTTGAAAATGGTCACCTATCTAAACAAAGCAAAAGATCTGTTAGCCCAATTTGACAGATACAGTCTCCAGCAAGTACCTCGCGATCAGAATTCCAATGCGGACACTTTGGCAAAACTGACAAGTGCAAAGGATGCTGATACTCTAAACATAGTGCCAGTCGAGCGACTATCAGTACCAAGCATCCAAGCAGAAGAAACCACTCTGGTCATCCAGATGGCGGACACATGGATGGCACTGTATGTAGAATATCTGTCAAACCGTGTACTATCAGCAGACAAAAACAAAGCTAGGACCCTTCAGTGGCAAGCTGCTAGGTATATCCTGGTCGATGGAATCCTGTACCGAAGAGGATACTCACTGTCACTCCTAAGATGTATTACAAAGGAGAAAGCCAAGGAGTTGATGAAAGAGGTACACGAAGGTTTTTGCAGGGACCACGCTGGGGGGCAAAGTTTGTCAAAAAAGATCTTAAGACAAGGCTATTTCAGGCCAACCATGAATGAAGACTCAATGGAGTTCGTGCGAAGATGTGACAAGTGTCAGAGATTTTCTAAGATCCCACGAGCAGCTCCCAATGAGTTAAAGCAGATGCAAAGTCCATGGCCCTTCGCAGTTTGGGGAATAGATCTAATCAGATCCTTGCCTACAGGAAAGGGTGGTGTAAAATATGCAGTGGTTGCCGTCGACTACTTCACCAAATGGGCCGAGGTTGAGACACTCGCAACCATAACGACCAAGAAAGTTCTCGAATTTGTGGTCAAGAACATCATTTGTCGCTATGGATTACCAAGGAAGATAGTCTCGGACAACAGTACCCAGTTTGACAGCGATCTATTCACAGACTTCTGCAAACTGCATGATATTATCAAAAGCTTTTCCTCAGTTGCTCATCCCCAAGCAAATAGGCAAGTTGAAGTAGTTAATAAAACGCTAAAGGATACCCTGAAGAAAAGACTTGAAGAAGCTAAGGGAGCATGGCCAGAGCAGTTACCTAAAGTCCTTTGGTCGTACAGAACTTCCCATCGGACAGCAACAGGTCATACCCCGTTTTCCTTGGCATACGGGTATGAAGCTATGTTATCTGTCAAGTTAGATGCACCCTCACATCGCAGATTAACATACGACCAAGACTCTAACAGCCAGCTACTGATGGAATCCCTGGACTCGATTGATGAAAGGCGTGAACAAGCCCAACTTCGAGTAGCTGCTTACCAACAGAAGGTCGCCCGGTATTTCAACTCTAAGGTACGAGATAGAAAATTCAATGTTGGAGATTTTGTACTTCGAAGAGTTTTCCTTAACACCCGCGACCAGGCTGCTGGAGTACTCGTGCAAAATTGGGAAGGGCCTTACCAAATTGATGAGGTCCTACCCCCAGGCACTTATAAACTTGCACGCTTAAATGGAGATCTCGTTCATCGCTATTGGAATGGAGAACACCTGCGCAAGTTTTATCAATGAACAATTCTTCTAAAAGAATTGGCTTGTATAAATTACATTTTACAAGTTTTGGAAAATGTAAGATCTTATTGATCACTCATACAGACATGTTTAGTCCATTTATTACGAGAAATAAAAGGGACTGTGCTCAGCCAGCCATTTCTTGCCAACTATTGTATTTATTACAAGTATTTGCTCATTACGTGTGTTTTGCTGTATTATCATTTTATTCATATAAACTACGAGCAGTAATGTTTGAGCAGGTTCTGGTCAAGGCAAGTCACCAAGGACCTAAAACTCCTCGATCACTTGGGGGGCATATAAGGTACAAGTAAGCAAAGCATATCGTTAAAAGGTATGTAACACATGAGCAAAATAAGTGAAAGCATGCTACGGTACTTAGAGTATTTTTCAAAATTTTATATTTTGTTAAATCAAACCAAAGTACTATGCTAAGTTTGGTCATGCGAACAGATGTTATAATAATATGTAAATATGTTATAATATCAAAACGAATCCTTTTACACCGCAAGCAGTCACTGCTCGGATGTAATTGTTTAATTAAAAGGAAAAGATGCCCATGCAGCAAACAAAAATTATATATTGTCTTTACATCACGACCCGTAGGTCGTGTAGTTGAAAAAGATGAAATATAAGAGAAAAAAAAAAGACTAAGGAGCTGGAGGATCTTGGGGAAGGTTCTGGTCGACAGCGCCTGCAGCCTCGTTGCTTGCCCCGTCCATCCCAGCGGCCAGCGAGATTTCAGGGGAACCAGCAACCCTTGATTTTTCTTCCTCAGCCAACTAAGCAGCGCAGCGAGCAAGCTAGGCAGCCCTCGCAATTTCTGGAAGGTAGTCAAAGTTGGCACCCTGATTATGCTTCCAGAAGTCATAGAAGCATCAAAGGATGGCACTCTTGTACCTCTCCAAATTGCCAGTGTTGGTTTTCTCTAACTCCTCAATCCTGCCCTCCAGAGTAGCGGTCTCCTGCCTACTCGTGACCAGATCCACCTCGAGCTGTTGGGCCGCCCGGAAGTTAAAGCGGTTGGACTCCCTAAATTGGTTCCTCTGCTCGCGAACCTTTTCCAGAGACTTCTTTTTCTCATCCGAAACCTTCACTAGTTGCGCCTTTTCCTCCTCCACCACTGCCAGCTACTCAGCATGTTTGGCCTAAGTAGCCTTAATTTCAACCTCGTGCCATTGCTCCGAGGTTCTGGCCTGCTCGGTGATGGCGCCCAGGCGGATTCGGTCGGCAGTGAGGGTCAGCATGGCCTACAGTCAGAACAGAAGTAAGACAAAATAGTAAACTAAAAGAAGACATGTTTTCGCAGAGAAATGGCTTACACTGGTGAACTCGTTCAGGGCACGGTTCAGGATTGGGTTGACCCCCATCGTCTCTGTAGCAGCCATTGCCTCTCGGAAGTGGTCGTGCTTCGCGATCTTGGTGATCCTCTCATTGATCGGTTTATAGGCGCGACCAACCATCTCGCCCCCGGTAGGAGTAGGATCAGCCTGCTGGAATTGGTCGGTCGGGGCCGCGAGAGGAGTAGTCGATCCAACCGGAGCAGAAGGAGTCTGTTGCTCGTGGGGAGGAGTTGGAGTTGCGGTGGCGGAGGGCCTGTCTTCCGAAGGGCCTTCATTCCGAGCTTTCTTCACTTAAGGCGCTTTGATCGGGGAGGTCGCGGCAGCCTCAGGAGTACTGTAGAGGTCGAATACATTGACGGAGTCCATGTCTGAAAAAGAAAAACAAAGTTGTACAGTTAGATGGCATAAATGACCAAGTGTATTACGTCAGAAAAAGAAGCAAAGAAGGATTGCAAAGTCAAATACCTGAGCTATTATTACTGGTCGCTATCCTAAAGACTCTACTAGCCTTATACTCAGTCTTTGACATGAAGAAGTCTGGACCTAAATGTGGAGCATATTTAAAGTTGCCATCCTCGTCGAATAGATGACAGGGAATTGGCAAATCGTTTAAAAGGGAAATAACTATACCATTGTCATCCGACGAATCGTCAGAAAGTTCAACAGGCTCGGTGGCCTTCTTTTTTCCTTTCCTCAAGGGGGCCGATGGCCTCTTTGCTGGGGGAATGGCAGCAAGTTCCCTGATTGTGACCCTAGTTGGCCTCCTCCATGGAGGTGGCACTGGGGGTTGCTGCTTGGGTTCCTTCTCGGCAAAGGCATTCCTTGCTGAAGGCACCCTTGTGTCCTAATGAGGGGCCAAGAGGCCAACCAGCCTAAGGTTAACCTCCGTAACCAGATGCTTGACGCTCTTTTCTGCGTCAGTCATGCTGGCTAGGAGCACCGATCTCAACTCCATTTCTGGAGTTGGGTCTGGTCGCAGCCATGGACCTAAAAGATAATAACAGTTTAAGAGAATGTGGAGGAAGACAGGAAATGAAGAAATGACGACTAGTGATACGAAAGTTTTACCTCCATGTGCGAAGGCCAGGTTGTCCGCGACTAAGTCACTCGTGAGGAAGTACTCCTGGTAGTACCTCCCCACGTTTGATATATAGGTCGTGTTAGTCAGGAAGGTGCGCCCGGTTTATTGATGACAGAAGTGAAAAAACCCCGTGCCTTCTTGGTTTGGGTTGGATTTGAGGTCAAACAGATAGTTGACCTCATGAGGCGTTGGCACGGGCCATTTCTTTCGGCTGTATAAGATATAGAGTGCAGCGAGCATTCTATATCTGTTTGGGGTTATTTGAAATGGGGCAACTCTGAAATAGTTGGCTACCCCCTGGAAGAATGAGTGAAGAGGCGAGGTAGCCCCTGCCTCGATGTGAAACCTCGACCAGGCGCTGAAGGCGCCCCCAGGAAGGATCGCTCTTTGGTCTTGGCTGGGTCTGACTAAGGTCACCCCCGTGAGATCGTATTTCTTAAGATAATTGGTGATCATCCTGATCGTCACCTTGCTCGCAGGAACCAAATGCCACTCAACATCTCGCTGAATGGCGTGTCGGGGTCTGGCATGTCTTTGGATGTTGGGGTTGGAGGCATTTTTGTCTCGACCACTGGTCGAGGGAGCGTCAGCCGAAAGAGTAGGCTGATGAGAAGAATCAGAAGTTCTCCTTTTTTGGGCTTTGGTTTTTGTGCGAGCCATGTTTTGAGTCAAGACACGGGAAGTGTTTCGATTGGCACAAGAAAATGGAATTTCAGGTATCAATGAAGAAGGTTGTTCTTCGTCCTCGAGCAGTTGAGCTAGTAGGTCGTCGTCGATGGGTCTCTCTCCTCCCCACGGGTCTTGCATGTATATTGCGAACAGAGAAATAAGGAGATGAGACGTTGTACAGTCCCAGAATTTTACTTAGCTAGTTAGATAGTAGTATAAATAGCAATATCTAGTATTAGTTTGTAGTATGTTAGATTTCGTGGATTTTGGTTCAAACCGGGACTTAGTTGGAAACTCCTAGCAATAGTTATGGATTTTATAAGTTTAACCTATAGTTTAAGAATATTAATTATAACATAAGGTTTGATTAATATTGTTAGTTATTAATATGATAATTATTATAACCTAAGGTTTAGATAGAGGTAATAAGAATATGACACTTGTAATGAGCATGGTTATTCCTAAGGTTTAGATAGAGCCAATAGGATTATGACACTTGTCATATGCATGATTATTAAGGAATTATTATTTTAATGATAAAATCAGGGAAATATAATACTTAGTCTTCACTAGAATCTATTAGGAGCATGACATTTGTCACAATTTTATTTATTTGTGGATTAGGTTGTTATTTAGATAATTAAATAGATTTTCCGTAACTTTAGGGTAGTGTAACTTCTGACCTATTTTTGACCTAGTTATGTTATGAATTTCGAAAAATAATATTTCTAAAAAGTTGTAGATAATTGAATTATCTTTATAACGGTATAAAGATGGTCTAAATCAGAGTCCTACAGTTCTAGTTATGTTGATTTTACTGTAGGTAAATTTAGAGTTACGAGATTTAGGGAGTTAGAAGTTAGGATTCTATTTGTTTTTATTATTTTTGTTTTTAATTTTAAAAATCAAGCTTTGACTCCTTAAACCTCTCTCTAAACAATTTGACCAAGTCCTAAGCCTTTGAATGAAGAATATTCAAATATTTTCAATTAAATTCATTATTTTTATTTAAAGCCAAAAAGAAGATTTTTATTCCTAGAACTCTATAAATAGGACTTAGAACCCAGCTCTTCTCCTCACTCTTCAGCTGTGATCATACTCTAAGGTGTTAGTGAGAACATAAGAGTGATACACTTGGGTGGGAAAGGAAAAAAGCTTTGCCATTCTTAAGCTTTATAAAATACTTGGGAAGTGAGGTTTAGTATATTTCGGTATTGGAGTTAGACCAATCCATAAGGTCAACTAATGTACTATTATTCTTTAAGTTCAATCCTTTAAAAATCTTTAGTTTCTTTAGCCCTTTTATTCAGATCCTAACTTGTGATATTGGTTTTGATTAGGCTCTTGAAACTTAAAGATCTTTCTTGGTAAGTTTCGTCTTGAAGGTTTAGTTTCCACATTTATTCTTTACTCTTTAGAAATACTCTCTATTCTTATTATTGGCTTAGGAGTGTTCCAAGTCCCGCATTAGTTCTCATATCCCGGTTTTGGTAAGGAAAATATGATAGTTTCTATATGCTTATGTGTATGTTTATGCTATAGTACGCTATGTTATGTTTATCTGGGGCTCATAGTTGCTTAGTGCCCTAGTGTTTATTATTTTTATGTTTATAGTTATGATTTACCCTACCTCAGATATTAGACAGGGGACCTACATGGGTTATCATATACTATCATGTGATCTACCCTACCTTAGATATTAGACAAAGGACCTAGATGGGTTATCATATACTATCATGTTATCTAACCTACCTCAGATATTAGACAGGGGACATAGATGGTTTATCACATGTCTTAATGGCCATTAATAGTGTAGTCCTATATGGTATACGTCTTTATAGTCATATGTTCATATGTTTATGTTTATGTTTATGCTTATGATATATGTTTTTATAGTCATGTGTTTTTAGTGTATGCTTATGATTGATTATGTATGTTTTATAGTATATGATGTAGTTTTATGCTTATGTATGTGATGTATGTTTTTAGTAGGTTTTCATTGCTGGGCATTAGGCTCATTCCTTTATTTTTAGTGTGATGCAGGAAATTAAATATGGAGGACGGAAGGATTCTTGGAAGCTTGGCATATGTGTTGAGGATGAACGGACTGAGTGGACTGCGTGTCGATCAAGGATGACGTTTATTTTAGTCTTTTAAATTATGTTTTGATGTAATTCCGCAATTAGTATTTAAAGTTTATGTTTTTTTGTTTTATCAAACAATGTTTTTACGTTTTAAATAATGGGTACCCATACCATATTTTACATTCTATTTTGTAATATTTACTTTGGAATTTTAATAAAGTTATTATTTTTTCTTATGTATGTTTTCTTCAAAGTAGCACTAACTCTAGTAGTTTTAATGGTCCATGGTCTTAGAAATAGTTGGGTCATTACAGACGCCCAGCCTGGGAGCTTATGTTGAAAGTTGGAATAACGTTGCTCGCGTCTACGACCAGCAGCATTCTAACCAAAACACTAAGTTTTATGCGAACAGTTTGAAAAACGGTTCAAAAAGTGAAAATAAAAAGTTTTTCTCGAAAAAGTTTTTTCAACTCCAAAGGGGCGGGAAAAACCCAGTTTTTCAGCTAGCGTAAAAATCGAATTTTTACTTCGATTTTATGCCCGAAACCTATGATCCTGACTATCAAACTGATTCCCAACTCCTACAGAGCAAAACTACACTACCCTATCAAGCATCAAACTGTATACATAAAATCCTTACGAATTTTTACCCAAGAACATAAAAAGTTTCGAAACTCAAAAGCAGTATGCAAGGCATCTCAGAGGGTTTAAAAAATTTACCTAGATGAAGTTTGAAGATTCTGAAGTGGAGCGACTTCGGGCAAGCGAACGAAAGATCCTTGGAACGGCGACGGAAAACCTTCGAAGTTTTGAGCTCTGGGATGGAGTTCTTGAGAGTTCTTGGCAAGAAAATGGCGAGTAAAATGTTAAAAGGTAAAAGTGAGGATTATTTATAGAGGCTGAGATGTGTTAAAAAGGGGTAATCATGAGTTACCTTTTTCAAGGCATGGGGGAGTGTAATAGTCGCCGAAAAGGTTACTTGGAAACCGAAAAGGCATGATTGGATGTGATTAGGTCATAGGTTTCAAGAGCGCACGAGAGGCTCTGACAGATTTCGTGGGGTATTCGACAAGTTAGTTTCCTAAGTTTACTTATTGTTGGTCGCAATAAATAAACTTGGGGGCAAATGTTTACCCAAAAAGCAGCTGTTGATGATGTGGTGAGAATTTTCGACACGTGTCAGAGATACTGCTCGCTTATCGACCAGAAACATTTCTACATGCAGAGATCAAGTTTTATATACGACCAGACTGGTCGTATACTCCGTGCATTTATGTAAAGATCTGTACAGTTGTAATGATATTCGAGAATATCTCTTCATTATGACTTGAAGATCCGTTTATTAAGGGAGTATATTATTACTTGATTCATGTAACCCTTCCTGAGCCTATAAATATGCAAGGAATAGCTCAGGGAAGGGGATCGATCTTTTTCTCTTTTTCCGAACTCTATTACTATTATCCATCGTTTGTATTGCTTTTCTTCCTCTGAGGTTTGTGAAACTCAGGAACCCTAGTTCTTTGATCACACCTTTGGAGTTCAATACTAATAATAGTATCAAGTAGACGTAGGTTATTACCAATCACTGGGGCCGAACTACTATAATTCTTGGTGTTCTTTATTTTCCATTAGATCGTTTTCTCAGGCTCTTTATTATTTTTCTATCGTTTTCTAGACTCCGTGTCGTTGACCAAAACGAAGGTCAACAACACACTTTTTATACATGAAGATATGCGTTTTTTTAAAAAGGTAAATATTATTTTAGTCCCTATGTTGTGTAAAAGTTATGGATTAGATCCTCTATTTTATTAAATGACAATTCAAACATTGAATTTTGAAAAATAAAACAAAATAATACTTGGAGCCTGATTTTAGTTAAAGTAATTTAAAATATAAGATCAATTGTTGGATACTTAATAAAAATACGATGGTGTTCAGATAAGCATATAAGGTTGACGAGAGGGAAATATTATATGTAAAATTATTTTGACTAAAATCAGGCTCAAGATATTATTTTGTTCCATTTTGTAAAATTCAGGATCCAAATTGTTATTTAACAAAACAAAAAGTCTGATCGTAACTTTTTATAATACATGGGGCAAAATAGTATTTATTATTTTAAAAATTCTACTACAGAGTAGAAATAATATTTAACATAGTTTTAATCAATTTTTTGAAAAAAAAAATTATGAAAGCTCCAAAATACTCTTCAATAAAAGTATGACTAAAATGAATTATGTATTTAAATATGAAAGTTTTGTTTTATTTTATTGTATTGTATTCAAATGTGTTGCTATATTTTATTTTAGATAATTAATCAATATAATTTAAATAAGAATAGTTTAGAGAAATTTTTTAAAATATATCTTATATTGACTAAAATAAAATAAATTTTATTTCTAATTGGTTTTGGCAATTACAAAGTCTCTATATTGTTAAATTTTTAAAAGCTTAAGATTAGTAGTAGTACTGTCCAAAGAAAAAATTATTTTCCCTTTATTATGAGAATAACTAAATAGTAACAACAATGAAATAATAATAATATAGTTAACTTGTTTATATAAGGAAATTATTCTATATTGCCGAGTGCCGACTTCCCGGCATGAGGAATTCCCTTAAAATGATGCCAAAATATATTTAATGTTTTTTTTCTTCTAAAATTCTAGATGATGATGATGATGGCATCTACAACTACTTAATTATTAATTATTTGATGTTAATCTTAGCTAGTTAATTAATGATTAGTGTCAAATACAAAAGCTCCTTAATTTGGCGCACCTAAGTTAATTCTTATCCCAAAATGGATATTCTTGCATATTTATGTTTAATTATTATCTCTTTTAAGGGAATAATATATAATAAATACTAACTTCTTAAGAATAAGAACAATATAACAAAAATATATGTACATGCATCTAAAACAAAGTCTTATCTCATATCATATTTATTTTTGGTTTATAACTAAATATATGTGAATTTATACATTTTTGGATCATGTATTTTAAATTTATTTTCTGTTTAAACTATATATTTTGACAAATTATTTTTAGGACTTTCTGTTTTGTAAAATAGTTCAAATAGACTTCCGCAAGCTGATTTTGGTCAAATTTTTTTTAATTAAAATCACAAATAGTTCACTAAACTAATAATTTAGAACAAAAGCACGTTTTTTTTACCTAACAACAGTGTTGTTATATTCAATTTTTTGTCATCAAAATTAGATTCAAGGATCTATTTGAACAATTTTATAAAATATAAGATCCAAAGTGTAATTTTTTAAAATACAGGATCCAAATAGATAATGAGACAAAACACATGGTCTAAAAAGTATAAATGCAAAATTATATAATTTTCAATTTTTTTAAAATTTTAAAATAGATTCTATAATTGTTAAAAAAAATCAATAATAATTTTGTTTTAATTCGAGTCAAAACTTAGTTTTTAATAAAAACTAGAAAAAAATCTCTATATATGATAAAATTAAATTAATATTTTAAATATTCTCAACCAATTTTTTTTGTAAATAAAACTACTTCTATAGATTAAAAATAAACTATATTGAATTATTTAGTTTTATTTAAAAAAAATATATTAATTGTATTAAAAGTATTATTTTAAATTTTTTGATTAAATAATTATAAATAAGCAAGGGTATTTTTGAGTTTTTACTAAAATATTTTGGGATAAAAATTATTGCCATTTATTTTAATGATTATAAGATTTACTATATAATTTTTAAAATTAAAAGTTATGTCTAGCAATTAGTTATAATTTAATAGTATAAATATAGTATAAACTCTCTATAAAGCAAAATATTAGAATATTGGAAGTGTGTAAAGCGAAAACAAGACATTTCAAGCTTAATATTTCAAAGAATATGCTTAGTAGAAAAAAGTTATAAGAAAAACCGAATAAATTGATATGAAACCAAAAAAAAAGGAAGGATAATATGTATGATATTTGGCTAGTTAAGCAACTTAAGTGAAATTAGGATAAATATTGTCGGGAAATTTGCTGCGAAAATCATTTAGTAGTCTAAAAAGTTTCACTTAAGTCACTAAATAACTTTTTTGGCAGTAATAGTCAATAAGTAGAATGAAATGTTGCACCTAAACCATTAAATAGATTTTTTTGTGGCAAAAGTTAGTAAGTAATTTAAAATATTACATTTAAGTCAATAAGTAGTTTTTTAGTTGCAAAAGTCATATTTTATACTAATTTTATCTCAATTTTAATTAATTAATAATAACATAAAAATATGTAATTCTAACAGGGAAATTTGAGTATTTATGCATAATGTAAGTGCATATATAAAAAAATATCATTCTTTAACATCATTCCAAAATAATGCTAGTATTTGTTTGGTTTCCAAAAATACTTTATTCATTTTTTTAGCCTCCATCCGTCTTCCCTCTCGGGTCACCTTTATTCTTTGGACACCATCTATCCATTCCTTATCAATTAAGATACTAATTTATGCATTTCGAATAAATCTATACATGATTTTTTGGTTTTTTTTGCAATTTTTTTCACAATTTTTTAGATATGAAACGTAAAAATTTGCAGAAAACTTGATATACCTTGATAGACCTCAATGTACCTCGATGCCCAGCTCGATGGGCCCTTAAAAATTATGATTTTCAAGAAAAAAAGTATCCGCCTCGATAGGCCTCGATACACCTCGATAGGCCTCGATGCAAATAATTGCAATTAATAAAAAATACATAACTTTTCACTCGAGTGTCCGTTTGAGGTAATTTTTTTTTTGAATTTGGGTATTTTCTTGAGATCTACATGTCTAGGATGTGTACACACACATTTGGGAAGTTAAAAGTTTGAAAACATACCCAACTTTGAAAATATAAGGGAATTGTTTTGAACTTTGGTGTGTTTTCAAGCTTTTAACTTCCCAAATGTGTGTGTACACATCTTATATATGTGGATCTCAAGAAAATACCCAAATTCAAAAAAAAAAAATCACCTCAAATGGACACCCTAGTGAAAAATTATGGATTTTCTATGAATTTCATCGAGGTATGTTGAGGCTTATCGAGGTGGTATCGCGACATATGATTTTTTTCATGAAAATCATGATTTTTAAGAGATACCTCGATAGAACTTGATGTACCTCGATGCCCAGCTCGATAGGCCCTTAAACATCATGATTTTCAAGAAAAAAACCATCTGCCTCGATAGACCTCGATAGGTCTCGATGAAAATCAATGCAATTGATATAAATTGCATAACTTTTCAATCGGGTGTCCGTTTGAGGTGTTTTTTTTTAATTTGGATATTTTCTTTAGATCTACACGTTTGGGATATGTAAACACACATTTGGGAAGTTGAAAGTTTGAAAACATACCCAACTTTGAAAATATAAGGGTATTATTTTTTAACTTTGGTGTGTTTTCAAGCTTTCAACTTCCCAAATGTATGTGTAAACATATTAGACGTGTAGATCTCAAGAAAATACCCAAATTAAAAAAAATCATCTCAAACGGACATCTGAGTGAAAAGTTATGCACTTTCTATTAATTACATTGATTTCCATCGAGACCTATCGAGGCCTATCGAGATCTATCGAGGCAAGTGGTTTTTTTTTTCATGGAAATCATGATTTTTAAGGGCCCATCAAGCTGGGTATCGAGGTACATCGAGGTCTATCAAGGTATATCTTGAAAATCATGATTTTCATGAAAAAAATCATTTGTCTCGATACCACCTCGATAAGCCTCGACATACCTCGATGCAATTAATAGAAAATGCATAATTTTTCACTAGAGTGTCCGTTTAAGGTTTTTTTTTTTTTGAATTTGGGTATTTTCTTGAGATCTACACATCTAAGATATGTACACACACATTTGGGAGGTTGAAAGCTTGAAAACACACAAAAGTTCAAAATAATACCCTTATATTTTCAAAGTTGGGTATGTTTTCAAACTTTCAACTTCCCAAATGTATGTGTACACATCCCAGACGTGTAGATCTCAAGAAAATACCCAAATTCAAAAAAACATCACCTCAAACGGACACCCGAGTGAAAAGCTACGCTCTTTTTATTAATTGCAATTATTTGCATTGAGGCCTATCGAGGTAGATGATTTTTTTTCTTGAAAATCATGATTTTTAAGAGTCCATCGAGCTGGGCATCGAGGTACGTCGAGATCTATCGAGGTTTATCGAGTTTTCTACAAATTTTTACGTTTCAGATCTAAAAAATTACAAAAAAAACCAAAAAATTATGCACAGATCTATTCGAAATGCATAAATTAGTATCTTAATTGATAAGGGATGAAGGGATGGATGGATGGTGTTTGTTATTCAAAGAACAGGCACGGTTGACGTGGCAGACTTTTTGAGCACGTGGCTGACACCAGGCAAAAGGTCCGTTCGACCATCGGCCAGGGAGATTCCCATGGCGTAACATTTGAACTTTATATACGACCAGCTTGGTCGTATACTGGATATATTTGGAGAAAATCTTATGCAGTTATGATTATATCCGAGATTATCTCCCATGATTTCCTGAATATTCGATTAATTAGGAAAGAATATCTGTAACTGATTCATGTAATCTTCCTTGAGCCTATAAATAATGAGAAATAGCTCAAGGAAGGGACTTTTGGTTAATTTTTGAGTTCATACTTTACAAGAGAATTAGAGCTATCATTGTATTAGTCACTTCTCTAAGGTTTATGAAGCTCGGAGAACCCTAGTTCTTTCATCACTCCTTTGAGATTCAATATTAATAATAGCTTAAGTGGACGTAGGTGATTACCAATTCTTGGGGCCGAACCACTATAATTTACTGTGTTCTTTACTGTTTTTGTCATTAAATCTATTCCAACACCTCTGCCTACATCAAGCATTTGACTCCGTGTCAGTTGACCAAATTGAGGGTCAACATTCTGGTGCTTTCATTGAGAACTTGATACGAGATTGTTGAAGCACTGATGATGAAAACAACAAAGAAGACTGGGCAGGCGGCTGGCGCTGCACCATCCCAGCCTCCTCCTCCCCCAAACATGGCTGAAAATGAGCCACACTTGGAGTTTGATAAGGAGGAATTGGATTCTAAGACGCTGAGAAATACCCTGGGGGTATTGCAAGATGAACTGGCCAATCTGAGGGCCAGTCAAGAAAGTGTTGCGGAGATTATGGCACGACAACAACAAGAGATAGAGCAACAGTGCTAGGAGCTAAGTGAAAGACAGGCGGAGATGGACCGTCGTTAGAGGGAGGCAATGGCAGCCCTCGAAGCAGCCCTACAGTTGGCTAGGAGTCAAGCTGTACCTGCCTCACAGCGTGATCAACCCTCAAATGGGCCACCCCAAAAGGGTCCCAATCCTAGCCCCCCAATCCAGCCGACGAGCCCTCAAAGGCCCGAGCAGCCACCTGTGCCTCAGGATGATGTCCCACCAAGGGATCCTGAGATGCAGCCTCCATCCCAGGCTGGTCGCAATAATCCCCTGCAGCCAGGGCAGAATAGGGCCGGGCAGCAGCCCCGTAGTCCTAGACGCCATAGGGGTGAAGAGCCGAACCCACCGAGCAGGGGGCAGCGTCCTTCTGGCAACAGAAGTAACTCAGAGATAAGCTCTGCGGTCCGAGGCCCCCCACGGCATGATAATGCACGGGGACCTACCTGTTATACCCAGATTTCGAGCCATAGTAAATATGACCTCGAAAGCTGAGTTCGCATTAAATGGTCTCGTGAAGGTTAGGGTATGCTCTACGATTGTAAATCGAGCCTGCAAAGTATGATACATGACCTCGAATGTAGTGACCTCGAAATGATCTCGATCTCAAAAGGTAGCTCTTAGAGCCCCTCATCTTAAGGAACAACTTCGGAGCAGGGATCTCGAGCTCAATGTACTATCTCGAAAACAATGTTAGCTCGGGAGATGTCAGTGGCTCGCACAATGACGTGAAACCTGAGATGCTGAAGCCTTGGAGATACGCTATGACCACCTTGAATATCTACAAGTACTGTAAACATGAGATGTAATCCTCATTTATTGATGTAAATCCCCAAGAATCGTGGGATATTATTTAGTCAGTTATATGTTTCCTGGTCTTCAGGGACGTTTCCTTTTTTATCTGATTAAAGGCATTTAAAGCCATTTATTTTATTCACAAAAAAGTAACTACCCAAAATATGTGGGATAGTATTCTGCATCCTTCTCTATAAATAGAGAGGTCATGCACCATTGTAAAGGACCGAAAATCTGATCCTTGAGAGAAAACTCTGGAGAATTCTTGCTAAAGAATTGTTCAGAGATAATCTTGAGATTAATAACAGAGACTCGTGGACTAGGCAGATTTAACTGCTGAACCACGTAAAAATCGTGTGTTTGATTCGTTTGTTTCTTTTGGCCATTGTCTTTAATTGTTTACGTGCTCTCTTCTTTTATCTGTTGACGAAAAACGGCGTCAACAGTTTGGTGCTTTCATTGAGAGCCTCAAGCATCCATCCCAGAGAGATTCATGGCTGCAAACAAACAGAACACTCCTTAAGAAAATTACCCAAGGCGTCCTGGAAAACAACCAATGGAGAACCCGGACGCTGAAGAAAGGAGTGGGTCCTCTGATTCCCGGGGACCACCTCCACAACCAAGGGATGAGGACATGTACTATAACCCTGAGCGTTATGTCCCTATTGTAGAATTGGAGAATCGGCAGCTGAAACAGCTGTTGGCAGATGCCAACAAACGTAACGAGGAGTTGACTAGGATAGCCGCGGAGGCGCAGGTGGCTCAGCCCCCGCTTCCGCGCGCAGACCAAGTCCCTCCTCCAAGGGACGTGCACGTTCCTCCCCGGAGGCCCCGTGGACGTCCACGAAAAAATGCTGCCACAAGGAGGCCAGCATAACCTCCAGCACCAACAGAGCCATCCGCTCCTTCTAGGCCTCAGAGGAGTACCCGAGCTCGGGTCCCGCCTAATCCACCTGTGGAAGTGCCTGCAGGAACTGAGAACAACCGAGCTCCTGCCGAGGCTCGGAATCAGGTTCCTGGTAGTGCACCAAACGCAACTGGCCCATCTCGGGCAAATTCAGGACCCTCCAGGCCGAGGCAAGGACGACAACCACCGTCACCTATACGGTTTCCTCCGTCTCCCATAAGATATCCTTCACCTCCCCGCAGGAACGCTCAACCTGGTCGAGATCAGGATCAAGGGCGTACAGGGGAAAGACAAGGAAACAGGGATACGTTCCAGGGGCGGAAAGGCGCGCCATCCGAGAGAAGTCAGACGTCCCGATCTCGCACTGCAGAGACAAGGCGACGTAGAAAGGATCCACCACGAAATGACCGATCGATGAGTTTCACCAGTGATGAGTCCGGAGAAACTAGGTCTGTCAGTAAACACGACCGGGGTCGTAAAAATACTGGAAATCACAAGAGCCATCCCGACCTGCGCAGTCATCTGAATCAGAGCAGGGGAAAGGGAGATCAGACAAATCCGGATCTTAGGAATCATCTGAATGGGCGTAGAGATCCCTCATGGAGACGCGAGCCTGGGATCGCGATTAATGACTATCAATTCCAAACACCACCTAAGGACCCAGTCCAAGAAAGGATGGATCAGCTCGAAAAAGCCTTTAGGCTTTTGAAGAATGAACGAGGGAGTGGTCGATACGAGGACTCTGATGAGGAGCTCGAGCCGTTTGCTCCCAATATTTCTAACACTCAGTTTCCCCAAGGGTTCCGGATTCCTCACGTCCCAGCGTTTGAAGGAAAAACCGACCCGTGTAGCCACCTGAGTACATTCAACACAATTATGAGAGCCAGTAACGTAGGTTACGAGCTCAGATGCATGTTGTTTCCGACATCATTGGCCGGACCTGCCAAGAGTTGGTTCGAGAAGTACAAGAGACACTCGATAACCTCGTGGGATCAATTGTCTAGAGACTTCAAGAAGCAGTTCCGAGCTATGATGGGAGTCAGACCAGAGGCGTCCACTTTGACTAACGTCCGGCAACAGCCGGGTGAGACACTGAAAAGCTACCTGACAAGATTTAATTTAGAGGTCGCCCGGGCACGAGATGTGGACGACAGTGGACACTTGATGGCCATCCGAGCTGGTGTGTTGCCTGGAAGTGCCCTTTGGGATGACATGCAAGGGAAACCGGTGAGGTCAATAACCGAGTTTAACAAACGGGCGCAGAGATTTGTCAATGTAGAGGAGGCGAGGTCAACGCTAAAAGCGACCTCGCAAACCGAAACTACAACGATAAACATTAACTCCGCCTCAACCTCGGCTGACCCAGCAACTTCACAGCCTACCACAGAGAATCCCTCTAAGAGGAAAAAGAGCGAGGGAAATAACCCCGAGGCTGAAGGGGGAAAGAAAAAGAAAGGAGAAAGGTATTACTCCATATATAAAGTACACACCGAGCTCAATGAGTCTCGGGAAAATATATACCTGGCTAATGAAAACTAGGTCCCCTTCAGGCGTCCGGACCCAATGAGGAATCAAAAGTCCAAGAGGGATTCCAGCAAGTACTGTCGGTTTCACAGAGACACCGGACACACAACTGATGAGTGCCGGCAGCTGAAGGACGAGATCGAAGGGTTGATCTCGAGGGGTTATTTCCGGCAGTATGTCAAAAACCAGAGTACTGGACAGACTACTGCCAGCCAGAGAGTAGCCGCGCCTCCAGCAGCACAGAATAATAACTCCCGATCCCGGGAAGAAGACAGGCCTCCGCCGATAGATGGAGAGGACGTAATAACCATCTCGGGCGGTCCTCATCTCGCAGGAGGAGGTAGAAATGCTCAAAAGAGATATGTTAATGAACTGAAGACAGGGGACGGGTCTCCTTATGAACCCGAACCAAGGGCACCAAAAAGCCAAAGGGTTGAAACTCAGCCTATAACCTTCACCGAGGAAGATGCCTCCCATGTCCAGTTCCCTCATCATGACCCACTTGTCATCACCCTGCAGCTTGCCAACAAAAGAGTGCGCCGAGTTCTCATAGACAACGGGAGCTCAGTTAACATTCTTTATAAAGCGACACTAGAGAAAATGGGACTCTCCCTTCGCGACCTGAAGGCTTGTGCAACCACTTTGTACGGCTTTTCTGGAGAAGGAACCGCCTGTATGGGGTCCATTGAACTCCCTGTGACCTTGGGAGACTATCCAGTCTCGGTAACCAAGATGATGGAGTTCGTTGTAGTAGAGTTACCATCTGCCTACAATGTACTGCTCGGGAGACCCGCCCTGGTCGGGCTGGGGGCAGTTTCATCTGTAAGGCATCTAGCCCTTAAGTTCCCAACTCCAAGCGGGGTCGGAACATTGAAAGGAGATCAATTGGCAGGAAGGGAGTGCTACAGCATTTCCTTAAGGGGAAAGAAACAAACGAGCGCTCAAGCACTCGTTGTCATATAGAATAAAGATGGGAAAGTTTTAGAAATTGATGAGGAGATTGATCCGAGGATTGAGGAAAAGGTTGACCTCCAACCTTTGGAGGAACTCGAAGAGGTTCAGCTCGATGAATCTGATCCCTCAAAAAAGGTGAAGGTCGGGAAACACCTCCAAGACGAATCAAAATAGCAATTAATTTGCAATCTGAAGAAAAACCAGGATGTCTTCGCGTGGTCACACTCTGACATGGTGGGAATAAGCCCTAATGTAGCAAGCCACGCGTTGAATATAGACAAAAGCTTTCCGCCGAAGCAGCAAAAGCGAAGGCAGCTGGATGAAGACAGAAAGAAAGCACTAAAGGAGGAGGTGGACAGGCTGAAAGCAAATAATTTTATAAGGGACGCTTTTTACCCTGATTGGGTGCCCAATCCAATGTTGGTCCCAAAGCCCAATGGGACGTGGAGGACGTGCATTGACTACTCGGACCTCAACAAGGCCTGCCCGAAAGACTGTTTTCCCCTGCCGAGAATTGATCAGCTCGTAGACGCCACGGCGGGGCATGGTCTGATGTCGTTCATGGATGCCTATTCTGGATATAACCAGATTCCCATGCATGCCCCCGACCAAGAGCATACGAGCTTCATTACAGATAAAGGGCTCTACTGCTACAATGTCATGCCATTCGGACTCAAGAATGCCGGAGCCACGTACCAGCGGCTCGTAAACATGATGTTCTCAGAGCAAATAGGGAACAACATGGAAGTTTATGTTGACGACATGCTTGTAAAGTCTCAACTTAACAAAAACCATGTTGATGACCTCGAAGAGTGCTTTGGCGTGCTCAGAAAGTACAACATGAAGTTGAATCCTCAGAAGTGCACTTTTGGGGTGTCTTCAGGAAAATTTCTGGGTTTCATTGTCAATTCTCGTGGGATCGAGGCTAATCCCGACAAAATAAAGGCCCTCATCGATATGCCTTCACCTCGGAAGCATAAAGATGTTCAAAGCCTGACTGGCAGGATGGCAGCTCTGAGCAGGTTCATCTCGAAGTCAACAGACCGCGGTCTCCCATTCTTCAACTTATTGAAAGGAAGTAAGAAGTTCGAATGGACAGATGAGTGCGAGCTAGCCTTTCAGGAGCTCAAAAAGCACCTAGCTGAACCGCCCATTCTATCAAAGCCTGAGACGGGAGAAGTACTGTTCCTGTACCTCTCAACTACCGAACACGCGATAAGCGCGGTGCTCGTCCGAGAGGAAGAGAGAATACAGAAACCCGTCTACTATATCAGTAAAAGATTACTGGGGGCAGAGTCAAGGTATCCACTGATGGAGAAGCTCGCCCTCAGTCTGATCCACTCATCTCGAAAGCTCCGCCCTTACTTTCAGGCACATCCTATCCATGTACTGACAGATCAACCACTAAGGCAAGTCTTGTCTAAACCAGAGGCGTCTGGTCGACTCCTAAAGTGGGCTGTTGAGCTCGGACAGTTCGAGATCACCTACCATCCGAGAACGACCATCAAGGCACAAGCGTTGGCGGACTTCATAGTGGAGTGCACCGGTATCGCCGACGACGAGGTAACAACCACGGCCCACGAGCTGTGGAAACTTTACGTCGACGGGTCGTCAAATGAAAATGGAGCGGGGGCAGGAGTTATTCTGATCACTCCTGCAGGGAGCAAATTTCACTCTGCGTTAAGGTTCGGCTTTAAAGCATCTAATAATGAAGCTGAGTACGAGGCTTTACTTGCGGGACTACGAATAGCAAAAGAGCTTAAGGCCAAAGCTATACATTGCTACAGCGACTCCCAGCTCGTAGTTAATCAAATCTTGGGAGAGTACCAGGCTCGCGGCACAAAAATGGCAGCTTATCTGGAGAAGGCAAAGTCCGCATTGGAGTTTTTTGAGTTTTATGCAATCGAACAGGTTCCCCGAGAACAAAACTCAAACGCAGATGCCTTAGCTCGCCTCGCCACCTCCGCCGAAAATGAGGAGCTGAATGTTGTACCCGTAGAGCACCTGTCAACGCCCAGCATTACTGAGCCTGACGAGGAAGATTTGTGTATGATCGAGACAGAGCCGACCTGGATGAGTCCGATAGTTGAGTACCTCAAAAATGGAATTCTTCCAAAAGATCGAAATCAGGCTCGGAAACTAATGTATCAACTTCCTCGTTACACCATCCTGGACGGAAGGCTATACAGAAGAGGGTATTCCATGCCATTGCTCAGATGTGTAACTCCTCCCGAGGCAAAGAAGATTATTGAAGAAATTCATGAAGGGTTCTGCGGAGACCATACCGGGGGGCATAGCCTGTCCAAGAAGATTATACGCCAAGGATATTTCTGGCCAACCATTAAAACGGATTCTTTCGAGTACGTGAAAAAGTGCGACAAGTGCCAGAGATTCGCCACGATACCCCGAGCTCCACCTTCCGAACTAACCATGTTGACATCCCCATGGCCTTTTGCGGTATGGGGCATCGACCTCATAGGCTCACTCCCAATTGGCAAAGGAGGAGTAAAGTATGTTGTGGTCGCGGTTGATTACTTCACAAAATGGACGGAGGCTGAACCATTGGCGACCATAACCTCGAAGAAGATCCTAGATTTCGTGGTAAAGAACATCGTATGCCGATATGGAGTGCCAAGAAAGATTGTGTCTGACAACGGAACCCAGTTTGATTGCGACTTATTTACCAACTTTTGTAACAAGAACGGTATAATAAAGAGCTTTTCGTCAGTGGCTCACCCTCAGGCGAATGGTCAGGTCGAAGCCGTTAATAAAACTCTCAAGAGTCCCTTGAAGAAAAAGTTGGAAGAAGCAAAGGGACGATGGCCTGAGGAATTACCCCAAGTCCTTTGGGGATATAGAACTACAGCTCGGACATCAACTGGGCATACCCCGTTTTCTCTAGCATACGGTTGCGAGGCAATGTTGCCCATTGAGGTCGAAATTCCAACGATTCGAACTCAGATTTATGACCAAAGTTCCAATCATACTCAGCTCGAAGAAACCCTAGACTTGATCGAAGAAAAAAGGGAGGAGGCTCAGCTAAAAAATGCTGCTTACCAGCAACGGACCACGAGATACTTCAATAAGAGGGTTCGAGACCGAAAGTTCTGAGTGGGAGACCTGATTTTGAGACGAGTATTCTTAGCAACCCGAGATCCAGCAGCTGGGGTGCTTGGGCCGAACTGGGAAGGACCATACCAGATAAAGTCAGTCATCCGACCGGGCGTATACAAACTTGCGAGATTAGATGGGAGCCTGATACCTCGAGCATGGAATGGCGAACACCTTAGACCATATTATCAATAGTGTAGAAAGTGTCGCCTGTAACCATGATTTTTTGTATTTAGTTTGTTTTTGAATTTCAAATAAAGGGTCTACTTTGTTTCACATGTAATTTATTTTTATTTTTGATCTCTCTTAATTTAATAACCTATGATCACACTCATAGGATATTAAGGGGGCATCATTGGTATACATACCACCAGCTTAAAAAATAAAAAATATACATAAAGTATTTGGATATAACCAAGTACGCAATATTAGATAGTTCGGACATAACCGAATTATCAAACACAAAGTATTTGGACATGACCAAATGCGCGAGCTTAGATAGTTCGGATATAACCGAACCATCAAAACCTAAATATTTGGAGTTAACTAGATGTGTAGACACAACAGGTTTGGAACAAACCAGCCAAATTATCGATCGATGATAAATGGGAGCCTAAACCTATTGCGAGATAAGTCAAAGACGAGGCTGGAATATCTTAGAAATATAGTTTCGAACTCTTAACCTCGGAGCTAAAATACTGAGGATGAGGAAAAGTAACTAAAAAAGATATAACCAAATCATTCATATTACATACCATATAAGTACTTTCGAGTTCATGGTTGGAGTAATATCCGACCTTGATAAATGACGAGGTCGGAAACGGATAATCCGAATAAACTATGCATGAATGCATCGAATTTCGAGCCTAAAATCCAAACTATGTTTGTATGCATAAATAAACATAAACGAGTTCATCAATTATAAGAATGTGCAAAATATTTCGAGTCAAGAAATGTAAAGCATGTAAAAAAAAAATAAAAAATTAAATTAAATTAGTCAAAGAAATTGTTTCAGCCCCATGGGCGTAATTCACAATAATTACATAAGGGGACGCAGCCCCGATGACTGATCTCCCCGAGGTCAGACTCAATGAAGAGGAGTCTCCTTGGCCTTCCCAACGGCACCGGACCCCTCAGGACGAATAGCATGACTATCCTCCTGAGCTCCCTCCGAAACGGTACCCGGAGCAGCCTTTTCCTTCTCGAGCTGCTCAACTTTCTCTTTCTCGAGCCGTTCAGCCTCTTCCTTCTCGAGCCGAGCATTCCATCGTTCGAGGACGGACGCCTCGTGGGGACCCAAAAAACTGGTGTCCAGTTCTTCGTTATAGGCCCACATCTGGTACATGGCTGAATCGACCGCCGTTTCCTTCTTTTCTTTGTACTCGGCAGTAAGGCGGGTTTTGATATCCTCCATAAGGTCGAGGGTGACGGCCTTGTCTTCCTCGAGCTTCTTATTGGTCTCCCGAAGCTGGGTGTTATCTTTCTTTTGCTCCTCGAGTTCGTTTTTCAGCTTTCCGAGCTCCTTGGCCATTTCCTCACGCTCCTTAACTGCTGCCTCGAGCTTAGTATTCGCCGCCTTCAGGTCATCATTCGCTCTAAGGTGGAGGTCCCTCTCCTCTTGGGCGTGGGTCCTGCTCGAATGGATCTTGTTGTTCAGCTCGTAATTGAGCTGGGCAGTGAAAGCAAGAGCCTGAAAAAAGGAAGAAACCATCATTAGCCTCGAGAAAGTATGGATGTAAGCAAAGGGAATATAGAAGGACACTCACCGCGGCAGTGTGCTCGATACTCTTCTCGTACAGGACAGTGCGGTCTTGGGTGCCAGTTAGACACTGCCACTGAGGAGCCTTAAAACTGCCGTAACTCTGGCCGATCCGGGACATCACATCCGAGATCAGCGTAGATCCGTGAGGACCGGCAGCATTATCCACCACATACAAATCCATATGGGTGGAGATGGTTAGCTTCTGAGCTCGGGAAGCAGAAGGTCTTTTGGCGAGCTGAGTAGAAGGCGTTTGACCCGCCACAGGAGGTTGGGATTCGACCACGGCAGCGATACCAGTCTGCGAGGCCGGCGCCACCACAGAGACGACGGCCTGCGAGGGTGGTATCGTCGTGGGGGCGTTAGTCTGGCCAGTCGACGCAGCAGCAGAGCTCGAAGCCGGCAGGGGAGGAGGAGGCGTTTTCCTAGATCTCTTGGAGCCTTTCCCAGGCTGGCTGGTTTTCAGTCCCCCTGCCCTGGGGCGTTTGTTCCTCTTGGCACCCGCATTGTCGATAAGGGCGTCGAGGTCGGAGTCCATGTCGCCTGCACAAGTCATCACAGTGAGTCAGTAAAAGAGATACAAGTTACTTCAACATCATGTATAGAGTGGTGAAAGAAAAAACCTAACTGGAACTTTCCCCCGAGTTTGAGCTTGGGGACCATGAAATTCCCCCGTCTTCAGAAGAGGCGGGGGGAGTGCCTTCCCTATAAGTTGGTGATAACCTCGAAAGGTCCCTATAATCATTGGTCCCATACTGCACAGCTATCCCATTCCACACCTCGTCCGTGGTATACATAGTGTCGTATTTCCCGAGCCCACTATCAAACCTATGGATACAGTCATCTACCCAACTCCATATGTAGAAGTGGTATCTATCCTGTGGGCACGAGACTAGTCTATTGGGCCTGTGTTTTAATAAAGTAGGAGACCACATTCGCGAAGTAGGAAGGGTTTTACCTCCACCGGAGTCCGAACTCGAGGCTTCGTCATTGGCCTCATTTCCCGACCGCGGACTTCTCGAGCGAATTGGGAGAGACGCTTTCCTTTCTCTCCTCGGAGGAAGGGTGCCTGTGGGCAGTGGCACTTCCTCCCAGCGTTCGTATTTTTTACTGGACCAGTCAGAGGTTGATTGGCCCTGTCCCAACAACCCACAAGCTCGAAGCTTGTCCTCGTGTAATAGAAATGAGAGCGACAGCTTGCCGTAGGGGAGTCGGAGCAGGGCCTCTCTGTGCTCCGTCATTGTTTCGTCAGGGGTGGGACGCTGAAAGTTAGCTGAAAGACGAGGTACATTTCAACTAAATATGGATTTTAGGGCTAAAATTCCGAGCTTAAAAATAGAAAGTAACGAGAATACTTACGGATCCGCCTGAACGAACGGTGTCGAGACGGGGACAGACCGTCTGTCCAGAAAAAAGCCTTCTTGAAGTCAGGAGGGTGGTTCGGAAGATCTTCAAAGATCTTTGTTTCTTTGGGGTAGCTCGAAAGATAATAAAAGCCATCCCCTCCTCGAGCTCGGGAGGGATTACTCTTCAAGCAAAAGAGATATAAAATCTCTTGGGGTGAAGGTCCTGTCCACCCCTGCTCGTGGAACAAGGACCTCAGGGCAGATAGCACCCTGTATGAATTGGTGTTGAGTTGGAATGGAGCCAACCCAACAAAATCAATGAAGTCGCTGAAAAAGGACTTCAGGGGCAGCAGAGCTCCTGCCCTTATATGTTCCTGGCTCCAGGCCGCGAATTTTACACTGGAATCGCGACCCCCAGGGGCGAAACAGCTCCGTTCGTGCCTTGTCGGAGCTCGACACTTCAGTGTGTCCAACGAACTAAGGCCATGGAGGGCCAGGATATCGGTTATTTGGTCGGCGGTGGTAACCGAGCTCTGGTAGAATTCGGCTTCAAACATCTCCCTCCTAGGCTGTGAAGACGAAGGCACCGTCATTAAGGAAAACTGGAGTTCCCCTGGGCGGTATGCAACCGTGACTTTTAACGCTGGGTCGAGGGGGATTGGCCTAGGACCTGGGTTGGGCTCCGGATAAATGGCCTCCCGAAGGACTTTTCTCTTCTTTTCAATGACCTCGTCTATCTGACGACGATAGTGGGCTCGAATGTCCTCCTGCTCGCGCGCAAGCTCGTATTCTTTTATCCGACGTTGGTTCCGGGCAAAGACCGATTCCGGGCTCGGAGATTTGGGCTCGTAAGAGATTGCTCGTAATGACCCCCACCGTCTTTCCAGATTCTGTGACATCTAACGAGAAAGAAAAAATGGTGAGGGCCATGCATGCAAGGATCACGAGCTCGATAGGATGAGCTCGGATATCTAACGACAAGAAACTAAGTATTAAGACCCTCACTAAAGAGTCAGAGCGCGTGTTCCACAAGGGAAGAAAAAGAACGTGGATGATTTTTTGAAAATCCCGAAATTCAAGGGAAAGAAAGGTGGCGGTTAGCCAGGAAAGGGCTTTTTCGGGTTTCGTGTAATTGTCAAGAACAAGGGTTTTTACCCGAAAACTTGGTGTACAAGAAACATAGCCTAAAATTTTCAAAACCCAGAAAGTTGAAACGTTGTTCAAAGGACAAAACTGGGCATAAACCAGAGGCGAACATCCAGAAAGAAATTCCAGAAAACATAAAGCCTATTGATCCAAAACCTCCTATCGTATCATTCTATTATACGCAGCAAGTACGACATAACAAAAAAAAAAAAAAAAGAGCTAAAAACAAAAATGGCATACTTACACAGTGATGGTGATTATAGCGAAATCGTCGTTCGGAGAAGAGGTTGCAAGAAAGAACTCACTGACTCGAACAGACCAGGGTTCCTTTGTTTTTTGGGTTGAGAAAACATGCACGGGACGGAAGCTTCTTAAGAAAGTTTCTGGCTTTCTTGTTTTTTCTTTTCTTTCTGGTTTACGATGAACAAACGTAAAGAAGAAGACGAAGAGGAGATCTTATATATATAGGTGGGAAAACTAAATTGATCAGGAGCGTTGGTTAAAATCCTCAACAGATCGAATGGAGGGGAATCGGTGATAAGATGGCGCCGAAAAGTTGTCAGACGAACGATAGTGGGCGTGTTCCCAAGGTACTCAAGTACCTAAAGTGAGCAATACCCATCTGGCACGTGTCCGTTTTTAAGAGTGTGACGGTATGGTTCCCAGAAAGAGTAGTTCAAAAGTTTCCTTCTCTTAGGACTCGAACAAATATTTTGAGGGGGCAAAATGTTATACCCAGATTTCGAGCCATAGTAAATATGACCTCGAAAGCTGAGTTCGCATTAAATGGTCTCGTGAAGGTTAGGGTATGCTCTACGATTGTAAATCGAGCCTGCAAAGTATGATACATGACCTCGAATGTAGTGACCTCGAAATGATCTCGATCTCGAAAGGTAGCTCTGAGAGCCCCTCATCTTCAGGAACAACTTCGGAGCAGGGATCTCGAGCTCAATGTACTATCTCGAAAACAATGTTAGCTCGGGAGATGTCAGTGGCTCGCACAATGACGTGAAACCTGAGATGCTGAAGCCTTGGAGATACGCTATGACCACCTTGAATATCTACAAGTACTGTAAACATGAGATGTAATCCTCATTTATTGATGTAAATCCCCAAGAATCGTGGGATATTATTTAGTCAGTTATACGTTTCCTGGTCTTCAGGGACGTTTCCTTTTTTATCTGATTAAAGGCATTTAAAGCCATTTATTTTATTCACAAAAGAGTAACTACCCAAAATATGTGGGATAGTATTCTGCATCCTTCTCTATAAATAGAGAGGTCATGCACCATTGTAAAGGACCGAAATTCTGATCCTTGAGAGAAAACTCTGGAGAATTCTTGCTAAAGAATTGTTCAGAGATAATCTTGAGATTAATAACAGAGACTCGTGGACTAGGCAGATTTAACTGCTGAACCACGTAAAAATCGTGTGTTTGATTCGTTTGTTTCTTTTGGCCATTGTCTTTAATTGTTTACGTGCTCTCTTCTTTTATCTGTTGACGAAAAACGGCGTCAACACTACCGACCAACGCAGGCCACCCTCTAACGCTTGGGAAGTTCCAGCCCGAGGAGGCAACCGAGGGGACAGTCGGTCCCACCATAGCCAATCGAGGTTCAAAGATGGCCATGGTTATAATGAGGCCGACTCAGGCAAAAGAAATGCCAGCCGGAGGAATGAAGAGAGATGTGGGGGCAGAAGCCCACCACCTAGGGAAGACCTACCAGAGAGACGTAACGTTAGGGGGCAGCCCAGACAAAACAACGTCTTTAACCGGCTCGGAGCAAGCGAGCAGCGGCGAAGAGATGAAGACTTAAGAGATGTACTCAATGACCACTGGGAACGACACGATGAGTACATCCCCCAGCAGCAGAGGCCCCGGTGATTCCTGAAGCCGTGCAGGCCCAGATAAACGCCCTGAACCAGGCAGTTCAACAGTTGGTCGGGGGAAGAACGTCTCATATCGAGTACAACAGGAGAAGAGGCACTTCTTTCGTTCAAAGGATAACTTTGGCAGAAACTCCTAGCAAGTTTAAGATGCCCACGCTTCCGAACTTTGACGGGTATGGTGACCTAGTATCTCATGTCAACAAGTTTGAGATACAGATGGACATTCAAAAAGTGTCCGAAGATGCTCAGTGCAGGATCTTTCCTGCAACACTTTCTGATGCTGCACAGGAGTCGTTTTTCAAATTCCCTCCTGCAAGTATCATTTCTTAGGAGATGTTCGTAAAGGAATTTTACGGACAATTCTACGCGGGTCGTATGCACCCAACTAAGGCGAACCAACTGGTTGAGAAACGCTAGAAGGAGGGGGAACCCTTGAAAGTGTACGTTCAGCGCTTCATGCGCGCCACAGTAGGAGCCAAGACTTTGGCCGATGAAGGCAAAATGATGGCCCTAACTACAAGAGTTAGGCGTCATACGCCCCTTTGGAATAGCCTCAGGAAACATGGGGTTAAGACTACCCAAGAATTTTTGGATCGAGTTGATCGATACATCAAGCTCAAAGATTCCATTGCCAACGAGGGAAAGCCCCCAGGAAAAGATAAGGGGACTGCAGAACCCGCCAAAGCCGTCAATGGGTCAAAATCCAACGGCAACGGTAAAGGCAACGGGAACGGCCATGGCAATGGCAAGAATGGGGGAAAGAGGCCCTATAATGAACCCTCTACCTCCGAGAACAAGCGCGCTAAGGGCAACTGTTATGAACCAAGGTTCACTAACTATACTGCCCTCGTCGAGTCTCGAGCAAAGCTATATCAGGCCACAAGCTCCAGTGTGCCTTACAAAAGATCCGCTCCCATTCGAAAAGAAATGTCAAAAAGAGATACAACCAAGTTCTGTCGTTTTCATAACCACTACGGACACGATACAAACGAGTGCAACCAGCTGAAAGACGAAATCGAGTTCCTTATTAGACAACGACACTTGAGGAGATACGTACGGGCCTCGGGAACTTCCCAACGAGAATCTCCAAGTGGCAACGAGCAGGCGCCTGCACGCCAACGCTCGCCACCTCTGTAGCCTGATCCCGTAGCTGGCACTTTGCTCACCATCTGTGGTGGCCCGCACCTCGCGGGAAACAACAGAAAGGCAAGGGAACGATATGCTCAGACCCTATGCCACGACCAGGACATCGAGATGATGACTGTGGAGGACCGGGCATCAAAGAAGGCTCAGTCAGAGGACGGTGAAATAACCTTCTCTGATACGCCCAACATGTCCGATTCCCACATTCCGATCCGCTGGTCGTGGATGTGCAAATTGCCAATATGATGGTAAAGAGAATGTTGGTCGATACAGGAAGTTCAGTAAACATCCTGTATAAGTCTTCGCTGGAACGCATGAAGTTGTTCGTCAAGGACTTGGAGCCCTGCAACCAAACAATATACGGCTTCTCTGGTGAGGGACTCGCCCCAACAGGGTCAATCAAACTTCCGGTAACGGTAGGTACAACGCCTGCTACCAGGACATTACTCGCTACTTTCATAGTAGTCGATTGTCCTTCGGCGTACAATGCAGTAATCGGAAGGCCTATACTAGTTGACCTTCGGGCCGTCACCTCAGTATGGCACCTGGCCATGAAATTCTTGACAGACGCAGAGGTAGGACGCGTGTTGGGAAATCAGAGGGAAGCAAGGGAGTGCTACAATGCCTCAATCACGAAGGCAAAGAAGGGAACATCGAAGAGCACTCCCCCAGAGAGGTTGCAGATGGCCATTGATACACAAGCCCAATCCGGTGATGGAGTCACCAAATAGGGTGTTGCCCAAAGTGAGGATAGAGATTTAGATCCTCGGTTTGGGGATTTTGAGGAAGATGTTGGACCCGTCGAGGACCTTGAAGAGGTCCAACTTGACGAAAAAATTCCGACCAGAGTTGTAAAGGTCGGTAAAAATTTAGAAGCAACAACAAAGCACGCACTGGTGGAATTTTTGAGAAAGAACCAGGAAGTTTTTGCTTGGTCACATAAAGACATGGCTGGGATAGATCATGCAGTCATTAGCCATGTCCTGAACGTAGACAAAAGCTTTCCACCCGTGCAACAGAAAAGAAGGCTGCTCGATTAAGACAGATCGAAAGCCTTAAAAGAAGAAGTTGAAAGACTGAAGGAGAATGGGTTCATCAGGGTGGCGTTTTATCCATCGTGGGTCTCTAATCCAGTACTGGTTCCCAAGCCGAACGACAAATGGCGAACCTGTGTGGATTTCACAGACCTTAATAAAGCCTTCCCAAAAGATTACTTCCCACTCCCAAGGATCGACCAGCTGGTCGATTTAACTGCAGGGCATGAGATCCTCTCTTTCATGGATGCATACTCAGGATTGTAATGACCCACTACTCTAGACTTTTTGGACCATTAATGAAACTATACATACAAATTCCTACTAAAACTTACATTTGCGAAAATACCATAATTTTATTAGAACTTGTAGAAATAAGAGTTACTTCATAAAATAAGTAGGATATGGGATCCCATTGTCTTAAAAACAAAACATAATTTAAATTAAAAAGACATTACATAAATAGTGCGGAAAATACATGTAAAAAGACATAAAACAAAACTACATCATCGAATCGAATAACGCTCGGCTCCTTGACTCCATTCACCATCGATACACAATCTCCAAGCTTCCACGAACCTTACCGCCACTAAAAGCTATTTTCCTGCACATAAAACAAAAAGGAATGAGCCTAATGCCCAACAAGGAAAATCTAACACATAGTCATAAACATAAATTTCGTAATAAACATAAAGATATATCATAACACTTATTACATACACTTATTATAATGGCCATTATTACTTGGGGTCCCATAGACTAAACAAGTCATATGCCCATGGGATTAGTGGGGTCCTACTAGCTAAGTAGGTCATATGCCCATAACCCATTTGGGGTCTTGTTAGTCATATGGGTCATATGCCCAAGCCTACAAACATACACATTTCATAACATATTTATAACATATTTCATAACATATCACTTAGGATAACACAAGCATAAAACATATAGATTCTATCCTATTTTCCTTACCAAAGTTACCGGGATAAGAGGACAGCGTTGGGACTTTTTGGAACACTCCTAAAACCATATATAACAGGGTGAGTCTAATGAAGAAAAAGAGATGAAATGAAAGGAATGGAAAGACTAAACCATTGAAAGTCATACTTACCAAAACTTATGTGCTCAAGAACTTAGATTCCCTAACCAGAATAAGAATGAGGTTAGGAGACTGAGCAGAAGACTATGAGAAAGAAAATAACATAAAACAAATGAACTAGAGTTTTGGTTTACCTCAAAGACTTGTAAGACCAATCTACACCACAACCGAAATACTATAGAACCTTACTTCCCAAAGTGTTTGATAAGCTTATGATGTTTAAGCTTATGATTTCCCCAAAACCCAGGTGTTTATACTCTCACACTCACTTAGCACTTGCAGCCTCTGAACTTAGAGCAAAAGGTGAATAATGGCTGGGTACTAGGTCCTATTTATAGAGTTTAGGAATGAAATGATCTTGATTTTACTTGAATAAAAATAATAGCTTTTTAGGTGAAAATAATTTGAATAATCGTTCAGCAGAGGCTGAAGACTCGTTCAAAAGATGCTAGACTTATGAAGAAGTTGAATGGCTGAAAGGAAAAAGAATTCAAAAACATTTGAATTATGCTGAAGGAGGCGATATATCGCCCCCTGTAGGCGATATATCGCCTGGGCCAGTATGCCCGAGGCGACCGTGCATCGTCTCGTGTTTTCCGTATCTACGTGCTGCGATATATCACCCCCTATAGCTGCGATATATCGGCACACGCTGATTAATTAAACACGAAATTACACATTTTTAGCTAAGTTTGAATGGAGTAAACAGCCTTGACTAAGCCCTCAACGTATTCAAAGCTGTTGACTGACCCTATTGCTTTCAAACTTTACTCCTTATTAAATTTAATCCTCAAAATACTTAATCTTTAATCACCCATTCATAACATGTGATTAAAATCCTATTGGTTGATATCTAAACCTTATAGTATAATAAATATTATTCTTAATATCAGTAATATAATCAAACCATAGGTTAAAATTAATATTCTTAAACTATAGATTAAACTTAGAAAGTCTATAAGTACTACTATGAGTGTCCAAATAATTCCCGGTCTGAACCAAAAATCCACAGTAACAAAGATAATACTATACATACTATAATACTACTAAATAATTAGCTAAGTAAAGTTCTTGGACTCTACAAGGATACAATCAGATCAGTATGCATCCCCCTGACGAGGATCACACTAGCTTTCGGACCGATACAGGGTTATACTGTTATAAAGTAATGCCCTTCGGACTGAAAAACGTTGGTGCGACTTACCAGCGATTGGTTAACCACATGTTTAAGGAGTTGATCGGAATAAACATGGAGGTGTACGTAGACGACATACTGGTAAAGTCAAAGAAGGCAGAAGGACATGTGAAGGATTTGCAGAAGTGTTTCAATGTTTTGAACAAGTATCAAATGAACCTAAATCCTCTCAAGTGTTCCTTCGGAGTAGGGTCAGGGAAATTTTTAGGATTCATTGTCAATTCGAGGGGAATTGAAGCCAACCCAGAAAAAAATCAAAGCCATGATTGACATGAAATCGCCGGTGAAAATCAAAGATGTACAAAGTTTAACTGGATTGCCGCGCTCAGTAGATTCATTTCAAAGTCGACGGATAAATGCGTCCCATTCTTTAATCTACTTAAAGGTAATAGGAAGTTCAAGTGGACTGAAGACTGCGAACAGGCTTTCCAAGCCTTAAAGGTCCACATGGCACAGCCTCCTGTCTTGTCAAAGCCGATAGATGGAGAAACTTTGTTCATTTACCTGGCGATCACCGAATATGCTGCTAGTGCGGTGCTAGTAAGAGAAGATGAAGGTGTACAAAAGGCAGTGTATTATGTAAGTAAGAGGTTAATCGGGGCCGAGTTGAGGTATCCTCCCATTGAAAGTTTAGCCTATTGCTTAATTTTGGCCCCAAGAAAGTTACATCCTTACTTCCAAGCCCATCCCATCACAGTCTTAACCGATCAGCCCCTCAGGCAAGTTTTGCAAAAGCGAGAGGCTGCTGGACGTTTGTTGAAACGGGTAGTCGAACTCGGGCAGTTCGATATAACGTATTCACCGCGAGCAGCAGTAAAATGACAAGTCTTGGCTGATCTTATCGCCGAATTCACCGAGCTCCCAGACGACGAGCAGTGCGAAAAACCTAACGCGCCTGAGCCCCAAGTTGAAGCTCCTTCATGGAAGTTATTTATGGACGGATCGTCCAACGAATTTCACGCAAGAGCAGGAATGATATTGATAACGCCAGAAGAGCATCGATTTCACTGCGCTATTAGGTTCCATTTCACCACTTCAAACAATGAAGCCGAGTATGAAGCACTCCTCGATGGGCTGAGGTTGGCCAAAGACATGAGTATAAAAGTGCTGGATATTTATAGTGATTAACAGCTGGTAGTGAATCAAATCTTAGGGGAGTATCAAGCACGAGGCCTGAAAATGGTGGCCTACTTGAACAAAACCAAAGATCTGTTGGCGCAGTTCGAGAAATATACCCTCCAGCAAATACCTCGAGATAAGAATTCAAACGCAGATGCCTTAGCCAAACTCACGAGTACGAAAGATGCTGACACTTTGAATATAGTGCCAGTGGAGCGGCTACGTGAGCCGAGCATACGAACAGATGAAGCCATTATGGAGATATGATTAGAAGATACATGGATGGCACCGTACTTGGAGTATCTCACTAGCGGCATACTACCATCAGATAAAAACAAAGCCAGAACTCTTCAGAGACAGGCTGCTAGACACATACTGGTCGATGGTGTGCTGTACCGAAGAGGATGCTCCATGCCACTGCTCAGATGTATTACACCAGAAAAGGCTAAAGAGCTGATGAGGGAAGTGCATGAAGGCTTCTGTGGAGATCACGCTGGGGGGCAGAGCTTATCGAAGAAGATTCTAAGGCAGGGTTATTTCTGGCTGACGATGAACGAAGACTCAATGGAGTTTATGCGAAAATGTGATAAGTGTCAGAGGTTCTCCAAGATCCCACGCACAGCTCCTAATGAGTTAAAGCAGATGCAAAGTCCGTGGCCCTTCGCAGTATGGGGGATTGATTTAATTGGGTCCTTGCCAACAGGAAAAGGTGGAGTAAAATACGCAGTTGTGGCAGTCGACTACTTCACCAAATGGGCCGAAGCTGAGCCATTTGCTACCATAACGACAAAGAAAGTGCTTGACTTTGTCATCAAGAACATTATTTTATCGATATGGATTGCCCCGAAAGATCGTCTCAGATAACAGCACCCAGTTCGACAGTGACCTATTCACAGAGAGGCATGGAATCATCAAAAGCTTTTCTTCAGTTGCGCATCCACAAGCAAATGGGCAAGTCGAGGCAGTAAATAAAACACTAAAGGATACCCTGAAGAAAAGACTCGAAGAAGCTAAAGGAGCATGGCCAGAACAGCTGCCTGAAGTGCTTTGGTCGTATAGAACTTCTCATCGAATAGCAACAGGTCATACGTCGTTTTCCTTAGCATACGGGTATGAGGCTATGTTGCCAATCGAGCTAGATCCGCCCTCACATCGAAGAATCACATACGACCAAGACCAAAATAGCCAACTGTTGATGGAGTCCCTAGCCTCAGTTGAGGAGAAAAAAGGGACATTTACCTCCTCGAGCGAAGGCCAGGTTGTTTACAGTCATGTCGGGTGTGAGGAAATACTCCTGATTGTATTTCCCCACATTGGAGATATGGGTGGTGTCACTTAGGAATGTTCAGGTTGTTTCCTGGTGACAAAAATGAAAAAAGCCCGTCCCGGACTCTTGGGGGTTGGACTTAAGGTCAAAAAGGAAGTTGACATCGTGAAGAGTAGGCTCTGGCCATTTTTTGAGATTGTAAAGGATATAGAGTGCAGCGAGCATTCTATATCCGTTGGGAATAATTTGAAAGGGGGCGACGCCGAAGTAGTTCGCCACCCCCTGATAAAAAGGATGAAGAGGAAGGGTAGCCTCCGCATCTATGTGATACCTCAACCAGGCGCTGTAAGCGCCTCCAGGCAAGTTATCCCTCTGGTCCACAGTGGGGATCTTGAGATTGACCCCAGTGAGGGGATACTTCCTGAGATAATTAGCCAGCATTCTGGAGTCACCTGGCTAAGGGGAGAGAGGTACCACTCGACATCAAGAAGGGTTGAATACCGAGGGCGAGCTCTGACCTGAATGCGAGGGTCCGGGACAATGTTTTCTCGATCGCTGGTCAAGGGAACCTGAGCCTGCGAATCAGGCTGGGCAGGAGGATTTGGATTGGCTTCGGGATTTGATTTCTTTTGGCCAGGAGTTTTAGAACGGGCCATTCTAGACGATGATGGTTGAGGTTTGGAAGAAGAGAGTCTTGAAAACGGAATTTAATGAACGCGTTGAGCAGGCTGTTCTTCACCTTCAAGCAGTTGCGCAAGAAGATCGTCTTCAATAGGCCGCTCACCTCCCCACAAATCTAGCATTAAAATCTGCGGACAGAAAAATGGGGAGGTGAGGATGGAGAGTCTAGAAAGGTGGTTAGAATAACGCTGGTCGTGTATAAAAGTTAAACTTTTATACAACGGCATTCTAACAAAAAACCAAAGTTTTCCACACGAACAGTTTGAAAAACAGATCAAAAAGTGAAAGCAAAAAGTTTTTTTTTTCAAAAAAGCTTTTTCAACTCCTTTAAGGGCGGGAAAAACTCAGTTTTTCAACTAGCATAAAAATCGAATTTTTACTTCGGTTTTACGTCCTAAATTTATGATCTAGACTATCAAACTGACATAGAACTCCTAAAAGGCAAAGATACCCCATCCTATCTAGCATCACTCAATAAATCCCCTATTTTCATGCATTTCTACTAAAAAACATAAGCAATAGCATAACCTAGAAGTTAAATCACAGCGTCATGCACAACGAAAACAAAAAGTAGAAAAGTTCTGAAACGTACCGAAGTGAAAATTATGGAGGTTGGAAGAAATTCCAAACGTAAGCGAACAACAGCTGGTGGTTCTTGAAACGCTGAAGGATGATCTTCGGGAAGTATGAAGGTTCTGGTTTAGGGTTTCTTTTTAGAGAAATGGCTTGCGTAAAAAGGAAAAGGAGGCTCTGAGGGGGCTATATATATTTTTTGTTTGTGGCATGAAAAAAGAGGTAATCATCAGTTTCCTCTTTTCGAAGCATGGGGAAAGGTGATAGCCGTCAATGGATTGCTTGGGAACCGAAAATCCGTGATTAGACAGGGGTAGGTTGCTTTTTCCAAGAATGCATGAACCACTCTGACAGATTGGGTGGGATAACCGAAGAGTCGTTTGCCTTAAAGTTTATTTATTACTGGTCGTAATAAATAAACTTGGAGGGCAAATGTTATCCAAAGAACAGCCACGGGTGACGTGGCAGACTTTTTGAGCACATGGCTGATACCTGGCAAAAGGTCCGTTCGACCATCGACCATCGACCATCGACCAGGGAGATTCCCATGGCGTAACATTTGAACTTTATATACGACCAGCTTGGTCGTATACTGGATATATTTGGAGAAAATCTTATGCAGTTATGATCATATCCGAGATTATCTCCCATGATTTCCTGAATATACGATTAATTAGGAAAAAATATCTGTAACTGATTCATGTAATCTTCCTTGAGCCTATAAATAATGAAAAATAGCTCAAGGAAGGGACTTTTGACTAATTTTTGAGTTCATACTTCACAAGAAAATCTAAGGTTTGTGAAACTCGGAGAACCCTAGTTCTTTGATCACTCCTTTGAAATTCAATATTAATAATAGCTTAAGTGGACGTAGGTCATTACCAATTCTTGGGGCCGAACCACTATAATTTACTGTGTTCTTTACTGTTTTTGTCATTAAATCTATTCCAACACCTCTGTCCACATCAAACATTTGACTCCGTGTCAGTTGACCAAATCGATGGTCAACAGTGTCCAAAGAATAAAGGTGACTTGAGAGAGAGAAGACGGATGGATGCTAAAAAAATGATAAGGATATTTTTGGAAACCAAACAAATACTAGTATTATTTTGGAAATAATGTTAAAGAATGATATTTTTTTGATATATGCACTTACACTATGCATAAATACCCAAATTTCCCTTCTAACATCAAATTTTTTTTTAAAATTTATTTTACAAATTAAAAAAAAACAAAAGTTATAATATGAAAAATTATTTAATTTTAAATAAACTAAGTTTTAATTCAATTTAAGTTATATTATTTTAAAAAAAATTAATTTAACTAAAAGTGAATAATATTTTTATATCAAAAATTTTAAAATCATTTTTTATTTTAAAAAGGGATTTCATTTATTATATTGATGTTTTGAATATATATATGGTTAGACATTTTATGATTAATTTAAATCAAGTTAAAATTTGTGTAAAATGTGACTTTTGCAACAAAAACAACTACTTAGTGACTCAAATGCAACATTTTAGATTACTTATTGACTTTTATTGCCAAAAAAACTATTTAATGACTTATCTTACAGACAATTTTTGAACTTTTGCCACAAAAAAATTACTTAGTGATTTAAATACAATCTTTTGAACTATATAAAGATTTTTGCCGCAAATTTGCGTTGTGGACTAAATATAGTACCACTCCCCTATTATTGTGCCTCTGGAAAAGTATCCCTTTCCACCTATTTTGAGATATATTATTATATCTTAATACAAGATAATAATAATATTTATGTTCAAATTTTATGTGGGTGCTTATTAATATTATTATTATTAATAAGAGTGAGAAAATAATCTATGAGTTAATAACAATCCATTTTAAAATGATTTATTATAAATTTAATGAATAAATCTGTAAACAATCCGACTAAAATTCGACCACACAGTTGAACAAAAATCTACTATGTTTTCAAAAAACACAAAAAAGCAGAGTTATTAGAATTATTCATGAAATAATGAAAATGTTAATAGAGACTTCTTAATATATTTATTTATATAAATATATATGCTCTCAACTCTCGGATGTATTTATATATTAAGTGCAAGCAATGCATGTTTAGTTTTATTTTAAAAAAATTATTAATTAATTTTATTAAGTTTTTATGATTATTATATAAATTTTAAATAAATAAAAATATTATATATAAAAAAATTATATAAACATATTAAAAAAATTTAAACTAAAACATTATTTATTTTTATTATATTATTTTTTTAATAGAAGAGATGTATGTGTAATATTTCTAAAATATATATAATTAGAGTTAGCTAGCTACCATAAACTGCCTGGATAAGACAAGTGTTTGTACACCTAAGTCTAATCCACCAGAACTGTAATAATTCATAGTGTACATACTCAAATCTGTAAACAATGGTCATAACCAAATATTGAAAAGAAAAAAAAAACCCTAATTAAATAATCTGGCTCTCGCCACTCAAAGAAGTTTCACACAACTTTTACTTTAAACGTTCAAAGAAAATATATAAAGATTGTTTGGAACTTATGTTTTGTAAAATTATTTAAATAAAATTCTAAATTTAATTTTGGTCAATATTTTCTTAATTAAAATCATAAATAATTTAACAAATTAACAATTCAGAACAAAAATAAAATCATTTTGTTTAAAAATTGTGTTGTTATATTTAATTTTTTCTTCATCAAAATTGAGTTTAGAGTTCTATTTCAACAATTTTACAAAACATAAGATCCAAAAAGTAATTTATCAAAATACAAAATCCAAATAAATAATGAGACAAAACACAATATTCAAAAAAAATATAAATCTAATATATAAAGTGAGTGTGTTAGCCTTTAATCATCAAGATTTGCTCGCAGTAGATTAATCAATATTTAACCCTTAGGCAACTCCATCCCAAAACACAATAATTGTGTTCAATCAACACAAAAGACATGTAAATTTAGCATTGTATTAAATTTTCATTCCAACCACAACCCTGAAAAAAAAAATATAACTTACACGTATAAATAATAATGATATATATTTTAAAAAATTATTATTATAATATTTAATAGTAAATTTTTTTTTAAGAAAAGGATCAAACCTATTTTTGTCGTTGTCTACGGTACCCACCAAATATATAGAATAGTTTTTAGAGTTCGATTGGATTGATTTTTGTGTGATTTGAGCACAAATATTGTAGTTGGAGAAGCCCTTAACCAATTTATTATTAACTAAATTTGTCGCTAGGTAATTTTCACCCACTTCAAAGTCGTTTTTTTATACACAAAAGCATACAATAATGATACTAAGTATGAAGTTTTATCGATTATATAGAAATCAAGACAAAAAAAAAAAAAGGACAATTGCACAATTATTAATTATTAAGTCATTTCTCGTAAGTGGTATCTTAACTTTTTTTTTTTTTTTAAAAAAAACATGTGAATGATATATGATTAGAATTTAGAAGGCAAATCATGAAGACAGAAATTTCCAACTATCATATATAATTGTTATCGAAGGGGACAATGAAAAAGATAGATGACATGTGAAGATTTTGGCCGAGAACTATTTTATCTTTTAAAATGTCTTGTCAAAACATAATTTTTGTTATTTTCTCTTATACTTTTACATAATACCATACATCATATTTTTTATATTTTATTTTATATTATTTAAATATTATATTTATAAATATTAATTTATTAGTTAAAATCAAAGAAAAAAATTATAAAACAAAATAATAATAATAAAAAATAACTAATGGGAGAGAGATTGGAAAAAAAAGATAAAAATGTGTTAAAATTATATTTAATGAAGCCTTAAAAGCTTAGCTACATTTGGTGAAAAATATATTGGTGTTAGAGCCTATACCAATGAAGATAAAGTCCTTAACTATTTATTTTTACATATTTACTAGTTTAGAACATTTATAAGAGCACTCCTAATGGAAGAGGTAAAATGTCTTATTTTTTATATGTTATACCCAGATTTCGAGCCATGTTAAATGTGACCTCGAAAACTGGATTCGCAGCGAATGAACCCGTAAAGTTCGAAGTATGCTCCAGGATTAAATATCGAGCCTGCAAGACTCGAGACGACCTCGAACGTGGTGGCCTCGAAACGTTCACGATCTCGAAAGGTAGCTCCCGTGACGCATCTATCCTCAGGAATGACCTCGGATCAGGGGGTCCGAGCCTGACGTACGTACAATATCGAAGCCGTATGACCTCGGGAGATGTCATTAGCTCGAAAGCTGATAAGAAACCTGGGAGATTAAGGGCTTGGAGATATATGATAATGACTTTGAATATCTATAAGTGTTGTTTATAAGGGGCGTGTTCTGCATTTATTATTGTAAATCCCATAAAATCATGGGATATTATTCGATTAGTTATACGCCCCCTGGTCTTCAGGGGACGTTTCCTTTTATATCAGATTGCAAGCATTTAAAGCCATTTATTTTATTTATACAAAAAGAGTAACTACCCAAAATATGTGGGATAGTATTCTGCAACCTTCTCTATAAATAGAGAGGTCATGCACCATTGTAATGGATCGAAATTCTGAACCTTGAGAGAAAACTCTGAAGAATTCATGCTTAAGAATTTTCAGAGATAATCTTGAGTTTAATAACAAAGACTCGTGGACTAGGCAGATTTAACTGCTGAACCACGTAAAAATCGTGTTTTGTGTTGTTATTTTTTGATTGGTCATTACTGTTTGTTGTTTACGTGCTCTTCTTTCACTGTTGACGAAAAACGGCGTCAACAGTTTGGTGCTTTCATTGAGAGCCTTAAGCATTCATCCCTGAAAAAGTCATGGCCACTAACAATGAGAACATACCTGAAGAAAATTACCCAAGACGTCCTGGAAAACAGCCAATGGAGAACCCGAATGTTGAAGAGAGAAGTGGGTCTTCTGAATCCTGGGGACCACCTCCTCCACCAAGAGATGAGGATATGTACTACAATCCTGAGCAGTATGTTCCTATTGTGGAACTTGAGAACCGGCAATTGAAGCAGCAGCTGGCAGAGGCCAACTGACGGAATGAGGAGTTGGCAAGGATAGCCGCAGAGGCGCAGGTGGCTCAGCCCCCGCCTCCGCGTGAAAACCAAGACCCTCCTCCAAGGGACGTGCATGTTCCTCCCTGAAGACCCCGCGGGCGTCCACGAAAAGATGCTGCCACAAGGAGGCCGACTCAACCTCCGACACCAGCGGAGCCATCCGCTCCACCTAGGCCCCAGAGGAGTACTCGAGCTCAGGCCCCGGCTAACCCGCCTGTGGAAGTGCCTGCAGGAACTGAGAATAACCGAACCCCTGCAGAGGCTCGGACTCAGGTACCTGGGAGCGCACCAAATGCGACCAACCCATCTCGGGCAAATTCTGGACCCTCTAGGCCGCGACAAGGGTGGCAGCCACTGTCGCCTATATGCTTCCCTCCATCACCCATAAGATATCCTTCGCCCCCCCGCAGGAACGCTCAACCCGTTTGAGATCAGGGTGAAGGGCGTGCGGGGGGAAGACAAGGAAACGGGGAGACTTTCCAGGAGCGGAGAGGCACCCCATCTGAGAAAAGTCAAACGTCTCGGTCTCGCACGGCGGAGACGAGGCGGCGTGGGAAGAATCCATCATGAAATAACCAAGCAATGAGTTTTACCAGTGATGAGTCCGGAGACACCAGGTCGGTCAGTAAGCATGACCGAGGTCGTAAGAATACGGGAAGCCGCAAAAATCGTCACGACCTGTGAGATCACCTGAATCAGAGTCGGGGTAATGGTGACCAAACGAATCCGGACCTGAGGAATCGTTTGAATAGGCGTAGAGATCCCTTGCGGAGACGCGAGCCTGGGATTGTGATCAATGACAGCCGATTCCAGACAGTGCCTCTTGCGGACCCAGTCCAAGAAAGAATTGACCAGCTTGAAAAGGCTTTTAAGCTTTTCAAAAACGAGCAAAGGAATGATCGGTATGAAGACTCTGACGAGGAGCTCGAACCATTTGCTCCTCATATTTCCAATACTCCATTTCCTCAAGGGTTCCGGATCCCTCATGTCCCAACGTTTGAAGGAAAGACCGACCCGTGTAGTCACCTGAGCACGTTCAACACTATCATGAGAGCCAGTAACGTGGGTTACGAGCTCAGGTGCATGTTGTTTCCAGCATCATTGACAGGACCTGCCAAAAGTTGGTTCGAAAAATATAAGAGACACTCAATAACTTCTTGGGGGCAGTTGTCTAAAGACTTTAAGAAGCAGTTCAGAGCAATGATGGGGGTCAGACCAGAGGCATCCACCTTAACTAACGTCCGACAACAACCGAGCGAAACACTAAAAAGTTACTTAACAAAGTTTAATCTGGAAGTCGCCCGAGCTCGGGACGTGGATGACAGTGGGCACCTAATGGCTGTCCGAGCTGGCGTAATGCCGGGAAGTGCCCTTTGGGACGACATGCAAAGGAAACCGGTAAGGTCCATAACCGAGTTTAACAGACGAGCGCAGAGGTTTGTCAATGTAGAGGAAGCGAGGTCGACGCTCAATGCAACTTCCCAGCCCGAAACTACAACGATAAACATCAACTCTGCCTCAACCTCGGCGAACCCAGCAGCTCCAAAGCCTGCCACGGAGAACCCCTCCAAGAGGAAAAAGAACGAAGGAAGTAACCCCGAAGCCGAGGGAGGAAAGAAAAAGAAAGGGGAGAGATATTTCTCCGTGTATGGAGTATACACCGAGCTCAATGAGTCTCGGGAGAACATATACCTGGCTAATGAAAACCAGGCCCCCTTTAGGCGTCCGGACCCGATGAGAAATCAAAAGTCCAAGAGGGACACCAGTAAGTATTGCCGATTTCATAGAGACACCGGCCACACAACCGATGAATGTCGACAACTGAAGGACGAGATCGAAGGATTGATCTCGAGAGGTTACTTCTGGCAATATGTCAAAAACCAGAATACTAGTCAGGCGGTCGCGAGCCAGAGAGTAGCTGCGCCTTCAACGACACAAAACAATAGTTCCCGAGCTCGGGAAGAAGACAGGCCCCCGCCAATAGATGGAGAGGATGTAATAACTATCTCGGGAGGGCCTCATCTCGCAGGAGTGGGCAGGAACGCCCAAAAGATATATGTTAACGAGCTGAAGACTGGGGACGGGTCTCCTTATGAACCCGAACCTAGGGCTCCAAAAAGTCAGAGGATTGAGACACAACCAATAACCTTCACCAAGAAAGACGCCTCCCATGTCCAGTTTGCTCACCATGATCCGCTGGTCATTACTCTTCAGCTGGCCAACAAGAGGGTCCACCGAGTTCTCATAGATAATGGGAGCTCAGTCAACATACTTTACAAAGCAACCCTCGAGAAGATGGGACTCTCCCTTCGCGACCTGAAAGTGTGTGCAACTACGTTGTACAGCTTTTCAGGAGAGGGAACCGCCTGCATGGGATCCATTGAGCTCCCCGTGACCTTGGGAGACTACCCAGTCTCGGTAACCAAGATAATGGAGTTCGTGGTAGTAGACTTACCATCTGCCTACAATGTGTTGCTCGGGAGACCCGCCCTGGCCGGGATGGGGGCAGTTTCATCAGTAAGGCATCTGGCCCTTAAGTTCCCAACCCCTAGCGGAGTCGGGACATTGAAAGGAGACCAATTAGCAAGGAGGGAATGCTACAGCATCTCCTTGAGAAGAAAGAAACAGACGAGCGTACAAGCACTCGTCATCGTACAAAACAAAGACGGAACGGTCTTGGAGATCGACGAAGAGATTGATCCAAGGATTGAGGAGAAAGTTAACCTCGAACCTTTAGAGGAGCTCGAAGAAGTTCAGCTCGAGGAAGCTGATCCCTCGAAGAAGGTGAAGGTCGGAAAACACCTCCAAGATGAGGCAAAATAGCAATTAATTTGCTTTTTGAAGAAAAACTAGGATGTCTTCGCGTGGTCACACTCAGACATGGTGGGGATAAGCCCGAATGTAGCAAGCCACGCACTGAACATAGAAAAAAGCTTTCCCCCGAAGCAACAAAAGCGAAGACAGCTGGACGAAGACAGAAAGAAAGCACTGAAGGAGGAGGTTGACAGGTTAAAGGCAAACCGATTCATTAGGGATACCTTTTACCCTGACTGGGTAGCCAATCCGGTGTTGGTCCCAAAGCCCAATGGGACGTGGCGAACCTGTATTGATTACTCAGACCTCAACAAAGCTTGCCCAAAAGACTGTTTTCCGTTACCAAGGATTGACCAGCTCGTGGATGCCACGGCGGGGCATGGCTTGATGTCGTTCATGGATGCTTATTCTGGATATAACCAGATTCCCATGCATGCCTCCGACCAAGAACATACGAGCTTCATCACGGATAAAGGGTTATACTGCTATAATGTCATGCCATTCGGGCTCAAGAATGCTGGAGCCACATACCAGCGGCTCGTAAACATGATGTTTTCAGAACAAATAGGGAACAACATGGAGGTTTATGTTGATGACATGCTTGTCAAGTCTCAACTCAACAAGAACCATGTTGATGACCTCGAAGAGTGCTTCGGCGTGCTCAGGAAGTATAACATGAAGCTAAATCCTCAGAAGTGCACTTTTGGGGTGTCTTCATGAAAGTTTCTGGGCTTTATTGTAAACTTTCGTGGAATCGAGGCTAACCCCGACAAGATCAAGGCCCTGATCGACATGCCCTCACCTCGAAGGCATAAAGATGTCCAAAGTCTGACTGGCAGGATGGCAGCCCTAAGCAAATTCATCTCGAAATCTACGGATCGTGGTCTTCCATTTTTCAACTTATTGAGAGGAGGTAAGAAGTTTGAATGAACAGAGGAATGCGAGCTGGCCTTTCAGGAGCTCAAAAAGCACCTTGCGGAACCACCCATCCCGTCAAAACCTGAAACGGGAGAAATACTGTACCTATACCTTTCAACCACCGAACACGCGATAAGCGCAGTGCTCGTTCGAGAAGAAGAGAAGGTGCAAAGACCCGTCTACTACATCAGTAAAAGATTACTGGGGGCAGAGTCAAGATACCCATTGATGGAGAAACTCGCGCTCAGTTTAATTCATTCATCTCGTAAACTCCGCCCCTACTTTCAGGCGCATCCCATCCATGTACTGACTGATTAACCGCTTAGGCAAGTCTTGTCTAAACCAGAAGCTTCAGGTCGACTTCTTAAATGGGCTGTTGAGCTCGGACAGTTCGAGATCACCTACCACCCGAGAACGACCATTAAGGCACAGGCATTGGTGGACTTCATAGTGGAATGTACTGGTATAGCCGACGACGAGGTAATAACCACGGCCCACAAGCTGTGGAAACTTTACGTCGACGGCTCATCAAATGAAAATGGAGCGGGGGCAGGGGTCATTTTGGTTACCCTCGCAGGGAACAGATTTCATTCTGCCTTAAGATTTGGCTTTAAAGCGTCGAATAATGAGGCTGAATACAAGGCTTTACTCGCGGGACTTTGTATAGCAAAGGAGCTCAAAGCAAGAGCTATACATTGCTACAGTGACTCCCAGCTCGTGGTTAATCAAATCCTAGGAGAATACCAGGCTCGTGGTACAAGGATGTCAGCTTATTTAGAGAAGGCAAAATCCGTGTTAGAGTGTTTCGAATTCTATACTATCGAACAGGTTCCCCGCGAGCAGAACTCTAATGCAGATGCCTTAGCTCGACTCGCCACATCCACCGAAAATGAAGAACTGAATGCTGTACCCATAGAACACCTACCAGCACCTAGCATTAACGAGCCAGAAGAGGAAGATGTGTGTATGATCGAAACAGAGCCAACCTGGATGACCCCAATAGTTGATTATCTCGAAAACGGAGTCCTTCCAAAAGATCGGAACCAGGCCCGAAAGTTGATGTATCAACTTCCCCGTTACACAATTTTGAACGGAAAGCTATAGAGAAGGGGATATTCCATGCCGTTACTTAGGTGCGTAACCCCTCCCGAAGCTAAGAAGATCATTGAAGAAATTCATGAAGGATTTTGTGGAGATCACACCGGGGGGCATAGCCTGTCCAAGAAGATCATACGCCAAGGATATTTCTGGCCAACCATCAAAACGGATTCTTTCGAATACGTGAAGAAATGCGACAAATGCCAGAGATTCGCCACGATACCCCGAGCTGACCATGTTGACTTCCCCATGGCCTTTCGCGGTATGGGGCATCGACCTCATAGGCTCTATCCCGACTGGTAAGGGCAGAGTAAAATATGCTGTGGTCGCCGAGGATTACTTCACAAAGTGGACGGAGGCTGAACCACTGGCAACCATAACTTCAAAAAAGATCCTTGATTTCGTAGTAAAAAACATCGTGTGCCGGTATGGGGTGCCGAGGAAAATCGTATCCGACAACGGAGCCCAGTTCGATTGCAACTTGTTCACCTACTTTTGTGAAAAGAACGACATAATAAAGAGTTTTTCATCAGTAGCTCACCCTCAAGCGAATGGCTAGGTCAAAGCTGTGAACAAAACTCTCAAAAGTTCTTTAAAGAAAAGGTTGGAGGAGGCAAAGGGACGATGGCCCGAAGAATTTCCCCAAGTCCTTTGGGGATATAGGACCACAGCTCGAACATCAACAGGGCATACCCCGTTCTCTCTAGCATACGGCTGCGAGGCAATGTTGCCCATCGAGGTGGACATCCCAACGATCCGAACTCAGATTTACAATCAAAGTTCAAACCACACTCAGCTCGAGGAAACCTTAGACTTGATTGAAGAAAAGAGAGGAGAGGCTTAGCTGAGAAACGCTGCTTACCAGCAACGAACTACCAGGTATTTCAACAAGAGGGTTCGAGATCGAAAGTTCGGAATGGGAGATCTGGTGTTGAGACGCGTATTCTTGGCAACGCGAGATCCAGCAGCTGGGGTGCTCGGGCCGAATTGGGAAGGACCATACCAGATAGAGTCAATCATCCGTCCCGGTGTGTACAAACTTGCGAGATTGGACGGGAGCCTGGTACCACGAGCATGGAATGGCGAACACCTTAGACCTTACTATCAGTAGTGTAGGAAAAGTGTTGCCTATAACCATGATTTTCTATCTGTATTAGTTTGTTTGCTTTTTGAAATTCATCAAATAAAGATCTATTTCGTTCAATATATCATCTCTTTTTATTTTTTATTTTTGCAATCTCTCTTAATTTAATAACCTATGGTCACACTCATAGGATATTAAGGGGGCATCATTGGTATATATACCATCAGCTTAAAAAATAAAAAATATATAAAGTATTTGGATATAACTAGATGCGCGAGCTTAGATAGTTCGGACATAACCGAATTATCAAAAACAAAGTATTTGGATATAACCAGATACGCGAGCTTAGATAGTTCGGACATAACCGAATTATCAAAAACAGAAAACGTTTGGAGTTAACCAGATGTGCAAACTTAACAGGTTTGGAACAAACCAGCCAAAAAACTAATCGACGATAAAAAGGAACCTAAACCTACTTCGGGATAAGTCGAGATCGAGGCTGGAATATCTTAAAAAAATAGTTTCGAACTCTTAACCTTGGAGTAGAAACCGAGGACGAGGAAAAGTAACTAAGCGAAAAAAGATATAACCAAATCATTCACATTACATACCATATAAGTACTTTCGGGTTCATGGTTAAAGTAATATCCGACTTTGATAAATAACGAGGTTGGAATCGGATAATTTGAACAAACTATGCATGAATGCATCGAGTTTCGAGCCTAAATCCACAATATGTTTGTATGAATAAATAAACATAAATGATTCATCCATATAAAATGTGCAAAATATTTTGAGCCAAGAAATGTAAAGCATATAAAAGTCAATGTTAAAAGAAATTGTATCAGCCCCATGGGCATAAATTAAAATAGTTACAAAAATAAGGGGACGCAACCCCAATAAGTGATTTCCCCGATATCAGATTTAAGAAGGAGGAGTCTCCTTGGCCTTCTCAGCATCAGTAGCACCGGACCCCCAGGACGAATAGCGTGACTATCCTTCTAAGCAGCCTCTCGAGCAGCTACACTTGCCTCAAGACGGGCATTCCACCGCTCAACATACTTGGCCTCGAGAGGACCTAGGAAGCTGGTATCGAGGTCGGCATTATCAGCCCAAAGTTTGTACATGGCTTGGTCGACCGCTTTCTCCTTCTGCTCCTTAAACCCGTCCAGGAGGCGGGCCTTCTCACTCTCCATGATGTCGAAGGTAGCAGATTTCTCCTCTTCGAGTGTAGCATTAGCCTTCTCAAGACGAGTCTTCGCCTGTTCAAGCTCGGCATTCGTCTTCTCCAGCTCCTCGAGACGGGTCTTCATTTTTTCAAGTTCGGACTTCGAGTCCTTGAGTTCGTCAGCCATCTTAAGCTGGAGATCCTTCGACTTTTGGTCCAGAGACATGCTCGTGTGCACCTCGTTGGTCAGCTTATAGTTAAGCTGTGCTGAAACGACAAGGGCCTGAAATACAAAGATTGAATTAGATCGCGAGCTGAGACACAAACATTTAAAGGAGAGTTGCGAAGGCTACCGCGGCAGTGAGTTCGATACTCTTATCATAAAGAGTATTGCAGTCCGAGGCCTTGTGCACAAGGTCCCAATGGTCGGCGCCAAAGCCTGAAAAGCTCAGACCCACTCGAGAGAGGACATCCGAGCTGAGCACAGCCCCTTAGGTCCCAGCGGCGCCATCAAGCACGAACTCCTCAATATGAGTTCGGGCCGTCGGCAGCTGAACCTTGGAGACAGAAGGTTTCTTCGGGGGCCGACCGATTGTTATTTGAGTTTCGGTCGGAGGAAGCGAGATGGGCGCGGTTGAGCTAGACGCATCAACCTGGACAATCGGTTCCTCAGTTGTGCTCGCAGTAGTCTGGGCCGTCGGGGTCTTCTCGTGGCGTCTGGGGATCTTGGATGGTCGGTCGGACCTCCGCGGGATTCTCGGACGTTTACTCTTCTGAGCTCCGGCTCCCTCATCTCTAAAAAGCACAGCGTCGAGATCGGGATCCATGGCACCTGCGCAGTTCCAATAAAGGTTAGACATAATGATAATAAGCTTGGAATAAAAAAAAAAAACCAAGTGAATAAAAGACCTAACTGGAACTCTTCCCCGAACTAGAGCTCGGGGACCATGAAATTCCCCCATCTTCAGAAGAAGCAGGGGGAGTACCTTCCCTATAAGTGGGTGATAACCTCGAAAGGTCCCTATAATCGTTGGTCCTGTATTGGACAGCTATCCCGTTCCACACCTCGTCCGAAGTATACATGGTGTCATACTTCCCGAGCCCACTATCAAACCTATGAACACAGTCGTCTACCTAACTCCATATGTAGAAGTGGTATTTATCATGTGGGCATGAGACTAACCTATTGGGCTTATGCTTTAGTAAAGTGGGGGACTACATTCTCGAGGTATGGAGGGCTTTACCATCATCCGAATCCGAGCTCGAGGCTTCGTCATTGGCCTCGTTCCCTGATGGCGGACTCCTCCTACGGACTGGAAGCAGGGGCCTTGCCTCTCTCCTCGGAGGGAGGACGCCTGTGGGCAGAGGCACCTGCTCCCAAAGTTCATACTTTTTATTGGACCAGTCAGAGGTGGACTGGCCCTCCCCCAAAAGTCCGCATTTTCGGAGCCTATCCTCGTGTAAAAGGTATAAGAGAGACCTCCTGCCATGGGGGAGTTGGAGCAGGGTCTCTCTATGCTCCTTCATTGTCTCGTCAAGAGTGGGACGCTGAAAATTAGCTGAAAGACAAGACATATTTCAACTAAGTACGGATCTAAGAGCTAAAATCTCGAGCACAGAAATAAAAATAACGGGAATACTTACGAATGCGCCTGAACGAGTAGTGTCGAGACGGGGACAGACGTCTGTCCAGAAGAAGGCCTTTTTGAAATCAGGCGGATGATTGGGAAGATCTTCAAAGACCTTCTTCTCTTTGGGATAACTCGAAAGATAATAAAAGCCATCTCCTCCCCGAGCTCGGGAGGGGTTACTTTTCAGACAAAAGAGATATAAAATCTCTTGAGGCGAAGGCCCTTCCCACGTCAGCTCGTGGTATAGCGACCTCAGGGCAGACAGCACCCTGTAAGAATTGGTGTTGAGCTGGAACGGAGCCAACCCAACGAAATCCGTGAAGTCCTTGAAAAAATACTTCAAAGGCAACAGTGCCCCCGCCCTCATGTGTTCCTGGCTCCATGCCGCGTATTTCACCTTGGCGTCGCGGCCCCCAGGGGCGAAACAGCTTTGTTCGTGGTCGGCCGGAGGTCGACACTTCAAAGAACCTGACAAGCTGAGGCCATGGTGGGCCAAGATGTCAGTTATCTGACTAGTCGAGGTAACCGAGCTCCAATAGTGCTCGGCCTCGAACATTTCTTTCCTCGGCTGTGAGGAAGAAGGTTTCCCCATTAGTGAAAATTGAAGTTCTCCTGGATTGTATGCGACAGTGACCTTTAGTGCAGGGTCGAGGGGAATCGGCCTAGGCCCTGAATTGGATTCTGGATAAAGGGCCTCCCGAAGAATTCTCCTCTTCTTCTCTATAACCTCGTCTATCTGACGGCGATAATGAGCTCGAATATCCTCCTGCTCGCGCGCAAGCTCGTACTCCCGTATCCGACGTTGATTCCGGGCGAACAGCGATTCTGGGCTCGGGGTTTTTGGCTCGTAAGGGATTGCCAGCAACGACCCCCACCATCTTTCCAGATTCTGTGACATCTAGCGAGAAAGAAAAAATGGTGAGGACCATGCATGCAAGAATTACGAGTTTGATAGGACGAGCTCAGAGTTTAGGAACAAAACAAGCTATATATTAAGACCCTTATTAAAGAGTCAGGACGTGCGTTCCACGAGAAAGAGAGGAGAGTGGATAATTTTTTGAAAATCTCGAAAATCAGGGGAAAAAGAGTGGCGGATAACCAGAAAAGGCAGCCTTGGGTTTTGTGCATTTGTTAAAGCCAAGGTTTTTTACCCGAAATATTGGTGTACAAGAAACGTCTCTTAAAATTTTAAAACCCAGAAAACAGGAATCTTGCTCAAACATCAAAACTGGGTGTGAACCAGTGATGTAAATTCAGTATGGAAATCTAAAAAAACATAAGAGCCTATCGGATAAAAATCTCCTATCGTATTATGCTAAGAAAATAAACTAGTACATTTAAAGACACAGCAAGAACAGTACGAACAAAAACTGGCAAAAGGGAAAACAAAGATTGCACACTTACACAATAATGGCGATTGCAGAGAGATCGTTGACTGAAGGAGAGGCTGCAAATAAGAGCTCACGGACTCGAACAAACCGGGGGTTCTTTGCTTCTTTGGCTGAGAGAACATGCACAGGATAGAAGTTTTCTAGGATGGCCTCTGGTTTCGTCCTTTTCTTTTGTTGCTCCTGATGAACGAAAATAAAAAAGAAGATGATGAATGGGGTCTCATATATATAGATGGAAAAAGGGGATTAATCCGGAGCGTTGAATGAAATCCTTGCAAGATCCAGCGGATGGGGATTACTGATAAGATGGTACCGAAAAGGTGGCAGACGAATGATCGTGGGCATGTTTCCAAGGTACTCAAGTATCATAAGTGAGCAATACCCAACTGACGCGTGTCCATTTTCAGGAGTATGACGGTACGGTTCCCGAAGAAAGTAGTTCAAAAGTTTCCTTCTCTTAGGATCCGAACAAATACTTTTGAGGGGGCAAGATGTTATACCCAGATTTCGAGCCATGTTAAATGTGACCTCGAAAGCTGGATTCGCAGTGAATGAACCCGTAAAGTTCGAAGTATGCTCCAGGATTAAATATCGAGCCTGCAAGACTCAAGACGACCTCGAACGTGGTGGCCTCGAAACGTTCACGATCTCAAAAGGTAGCTCCCGTGACGCATCTATCCTCAGGAATGACCTCGGATCAGGGGGTCCGAGCCTGACGTACGTACGATCTCGAAGCCGTATGACCTCGAGAGATGTCATTAGCTCGAAAGCTGATAAGAAACCTGGGAGATTAAGGGCTTGGAGATATATGATAATGACTTTGAATATCTATAAGTGTTGTTTATAAGGGGCGTGTTCTGCATTTATTATTGTAAATCCCATAAAATCATGGGATATTATTCTATTAGTTATACGCCCCCTGGTCTTCAGGGGACGTTTCCTTTTATATCGGATTGCAGGCATTTAAAGCCATTTATTTTATTTATACAAAAAGAGTAACTACCCAAAATATGTGGGATAGTATTCTGCAATCTTCTCTATAAATAGAGAGGTCATGCACCATTGTAATGGATCGAAATTCTGAACCTTGAGAGAAAACTCTGAAGAGTTCATGCTTAAGAATTTTCAGAGATAATCTTGAGTTTAATAACAGAGACTCGTGGACTAGGCAGATTTAACTGCTGAACCACGTAAAAATCGTGTTTTGTGTTGTTATTTTTTGATTGGTCATTACTGTTTGTTGCTTACGTGCTCTTCTTTCACTATTGACGAAAAACGGCGTCAACATTATAATATAGAGAAAAAAAATTACTAACTAGTCTTTCAATGGATAATGTTAACTTATATTTTTTTACCTAAATGAATAATATTTTTTTATATGAAGTGAAACACTATTCATCAAGCTATAAATATTTTATTATTTTTTTTTTATAAATTTTTGTATATATATATATGAGTATGATACTATTATATTTAATTATTTTATTTTTTAAAATAAATAAAATGTTTTTTAAAAATATAATATTTAAATGATGTAGAGAAAAAATAGAGAAGCTAATATATGGTATAATGTAAAAATTTGAGGTAAATTATAAAAAAGTATGTTTTGGGGATGTATTTTGTAATACACTTTCTCAATAATATTTAGCTAAAACTCATAAAAACATCTTCCATCAGCTCATTTATACATATATTTATAATAGTTATGCACAAACTCCAATTAATTCATATCTATATTTACATATCCTTTATATAATTTTTTAATATTATTATTTTTCTTTATAATCTTTTTCACTCTCATTTAGTATATATTTATTATTTCATTTTTTTTTCAATTATTTTATAAAACTTTAATTAATAAAATATGTTTAAATATACAATATTTAAATAATTTAAATAAATATATAGAGAAGTTGATATATGATATAATATAAAATTTATATGTAAAATAGAAAAATATGTATTTTAAAGAAATATTTTAAAAAATGGAGTAGTTCTCTTAAGAATTCTCTAAAGACTACTCTTAAAAACATATGGATACAAATAATGGCAACTTACGACACAAACAGCGTGGAACTTGGTGCACAGCTAATGAATTAGGCGACTTCTTTTAAAAGACATCTATATATATATATAAAAAAAAATATATATGATAATTTTTTTTTAGATGGACTTCCCTTTAAGTTTTATTGGTAAAGTTTTCAGTGTTCTCGACTCGTGAATAGTTTTTTAATGCGATTTTTTTGTGACCGTGTATATTGTAGCTATTTAGAGCATACTGTAAATTTTCAAAAAATTCTAAATAGTTTACAATACCAAAAATTAAGTTTAAATATGTTGTTGCACGCGTGACTAATTTTTTTATGTGTGTGGAAATCAACATGTTTGAACCTAATTTTCGGTACTGTAAACTATAAGGAATTTTCTGAAAACTTGCAGAACGCTCTCAATAACTACAATATATATGGTCATAAAAAAAAATCGTGTCGAAAACTGTTTATGGCTCGAGAAACACTGAGAGTCCTACCAGTAAAGTTTAAAATAAAGCCCCTATAAAAAAAATTATCATATATATCATAGATATTCATAATAATAATAATAATAATAATAATAATAATAATAATAATAGAAAATAATGTATAAAAGGGTGGGGAAAATTAAAACTACTGCATAGTAAATGTTTTTGAAAGACAAATTTCTATCATGCATAATCATTTACCTTTGTTTGGTTGTTAGATTTTAGGGAGGAAAGAAAATTATTTTATTTTGTTTTATTTGGAATATTACAAAAAATAAAATGAGAGAATATGTATTTAAAAAAAAAGTAAGTGTGGATATTTAATGAAATAAATGTAAATATATTAGAAAAAGAGAAATGATTTAAAAAAAGTTATTTTCCTCACTTTTCTTTATTGATTCTCCTTACAAAAAAAATATGAGATCAAAATTTATAAGGAAAAATAAATATTCATGTATTTATTAAAAGTACATGAATATAAAACACAATATCAATCTGTACAAAGAACTGTGTAAATAGCATGTACATTTTACAATATTCAAAGTAAGGTGTCGAAAAGACTATTTTGTAAAACAAAAATTATTATGTAAAGTGATTATAAAAGAAATAGAATTGCTAGCTAGTATTATTGGTTTATAAAAATTGTCATATTGTTATTGGTGTAATCAAATATCATATTCGATACATTTAAATTTTATAAGTATTATGGGGTATTACTAACCAACTATTGATTGTCACCTTATGTAGTGTTGGACACCTTAAAGTGTCAAATAGTAACACTTTAGAAGAAAATTGTTTTGCCAAACATAGGAGAATTCTCCTATAGGAGCTTCACTTTAAGTTCTACCAGTAGGGCTCTCAGTGTTCTCGACCTTTGAACAGTTTTCGGTGCAATTTTTTTTATGACAATGTATATTGTAGCTATTTAGAGCATCGGCGCGATTTTTAGAATATTCTGAATAGTTTACAGTATCGAAAACTAGGTTCAAACATGTTGTTGCATGCGTGACTAATTTTTTTTATGCCTATGGAAAGCAACATGTTTGAACTTAGTTTTCGGTACTGTAAATTATTTATAATTTTATGAAAATTTTCAGGATGCTCTAAACAGTTACAATATACACAATCATACAAAAATCGCACCAAAAACTGTTCACGGGTCGAGAACACTGAGAACCCCACCGATAAAGCTTAGAGTGGAGGCCCCGTAGAATAATTGTCCCATATATACTTTAATTTTATGCATCATCGCTCTAATGCTTTATAACTGAAAGTAAATTAGATAATAAACAACCATGCATAACATATTATAGTGATCCACCCTTAATATAAAAGTTATATTCACTCATCAATAATTAGTATATAGGTTTTTTTTTCTTTTTTCATTTTATAATGAAGAATAAGAAAATCACAAACGTGTATTTGATATTCAAATACGACATTAGTACTTCCTTTATATATACTAAGAAGCTAATGTAATATAACTTACATATATTCCTTATATATATATTACTATATATTATAGTTTATTACTTTTTGATTAATCTTAATGTAATATCAGATAAAGTGAGACTATTTACAGTATTATAAAGTGAGACTTTTATCTAATTTTGTTTTATGTGGTTAATGACATGCTGACGTGACTCTTTGCTTACTGATATATCTTGGTTTCACGTTAATGCTACATATGTATTTTTAAAAGAAATTAATTTTTTTTTATCGAGAAGAAAATTAAACTTTATTGAACAAAACAGGCAATACAACTTGAGAGCCAAAACACTCAAGAACAAACAAACAATCTGTACAACCAACTAAATGAACAACAAAATAGCTCCCTTAATTACATTGAAGTTTCTTTATAAAAATCTACTCTTGGACATAAATCTTCCTATTATTAACTAAGTATAGTATGTACTTAACTATGTTCATTACTTTCTTAGCTAAGCTATCAGCTGTCAAAGAATAACCATAAAAAATACACATATTTTTGTTCCTCCATATGCGGTAGATAACAGCAGCCACAACCAAATATATAATAGAAGTCAAGCCAAACACCCCAGCTACTTAAATCCTATCCAGTCAAAAATGATTTTAAGGATCAGCTTAGAGAGACAGCACTCAAAGAAGAGATGAGAGTGACTCTCAATGTGAATCCCACATACAAGACATAACAGATTATTTTTAATAAAAGAAATTAATTTAAAAATATTAAAAAAAATTATTTTATTAAAATCAATAAATTTAAAATAAATAATAGTTTATAAAAAATTAAAAATTAATTTTAGTATTTACATTAATGTTTTAATATTTTTAAATTATATATTTAGTGTTGACGTGACCAAGACCCACTAAGTAAATAGTCACGTCTCATTTTATAACCGACTAAATAACTCGGAAAGAATTTTTATAAAATTAAAAGAAACGATAATGTACAGGACATAATAAAAATCCTAAATTGTTTCAAAGTACCTTTTTCCTAGATTAAATTTAGTTTGATGTCACCTTTCAACTAGTAATAGAATTAGCAATAGTGCAATATTCTTCTTCTTCTTCTTTAATTGTCAGTAATAAAAAATAACTTTTTTTTTTAATCTAAATTATTAATCATAGAACTGCTATTGCATGACAATTAATTGTAAGCATTATTTTATTGGATGAAAATTAATAATAATAATAATAATAATAATAATAATATATAATAAGGACAGAAAGACATGAAATGAAATGAAATCTGCCTTTGCCTGCATCGATAAATACTTGTCTATGATGAGATCTGCCATTGCTGACCTACGTACTCCTTTTATCCTTTAACCTCATTCGTTCGTTAAAACAAAACAAAACAAAAAAAGAATAAATATATAAATATATATATTATGTGGGACTGTTAATCCATCATCATAGCCATATTGAATCTATTATTATTTATTTTTATTTTTATTTTCTTTTACATTGGAACTATTCTACTCCTAGACCTAGCCTTATATCAACTAGAGGTTGCAAATTTTAACTTGTAATATAACGTGGCACTGGCACTGACTGAAACTTTGATTCACACAATCCTTTTGAATGACATTACAACTCCATGGAGTTCATTGAATATTTATCACAAGTTTTAAAGGGAATAAACTTAACATAATAATAATAGTCTATAGATACAATGAATTAATTTGTACATTCATATTAATAATAATATTGAATTGATACATATACATGAACTAATTAATCTTGTACATTCATACAACACATAATTATATTATCATAATCTTTCAGATTAAAAAATATATTTTATCATAATCTTGAGTTTGTCATGTGTGTACACTTTGGATTTTCCCTAGTGGTTATTTTTAATCAATAATATTTTTTTTTTAAAGTAAAATAATTTCTTTATTTTAAGTTCTATGATTGAAATTAACATCATTAAGTATAATGTATACACATTCATCCCTATTGTCATTTTTCTTTCATGGATAGTTAGAATTTTATTATTTTATGATGATGTATATGTTTTAGTTATATATAAAAAATATAATTTTAAATAATTTAGAGTGCCAAAAACACAGTTAAAACATATTATTACACATGTTAATAAAAAAAACATAGTCATGTGTAATATATTTTTGAACTGTATATATTTCAAATACCATAAATCATTCATATTTTTCCAAAATTTTGATAAAAGTGGTAAATAAATACAATATAAATCGTAAAAATTATTGAAATTTGAATTATCCACACGTAGAAAATGATTATTGGGTGTAGATACAACACAAAATACATGTTGTACCAAAACATAACAAAATGTCTAAACGATGTCTTTATACATATTCTTAGTATCATCATTAATTTTAGTGATTTTTACTATTTTGGGTACTAAATATTTCAACAAAAGTAACATTTTAATATGATTTCAAGACTTATTGTTATTATATCAATAAGAAGTTTTTTTTTAATGCTTATATCTCTATATATTTTTAAAGTATTGTTAGACCACTCACATTGGCTCCTTTAAAATAGCTATATTTTAAAATTATAGCTCAAATATGGTAAAATGGTTCTCCATTAAGAGCACTCTCATCCGGTGCTCTACTTCAACCTTTAAAATACCTCCCCAAAACACACATTTTTCTATTTTACCTCTAAGTTTTACATTTTACCATACATCAGATTCTCTATTTTTTTCTCTATATCATTTAAATATTATATTTTCAAACATTTTTTATTCATTTCAAATATTTTTTATAACTATCAATAATATCATAATATATTTTAATATTATAATATTGGGTTAAAGGATGAATAGTATACATTAAATATAGCTTGGTACTATAGCTTTATGTAAAAATATTTGTAAAATACATCATCCAATGTATACACATTTTTGTTAGTTTTAGCTATTTTTTACATATTTTGGTAATATAACTCACCCAATGTGAGTGCTCTAAATGAGCTACTCTAATTTTTTTTTAGCTTAATACACTATTCATTAGTTACATGTAGAAACAACTATTCACTCCTTTATAAATATTTTATTATTTTTTTCTAACTTTTCTATATATATGTTTGATATTAAGAATAATATTATATGGTTTTAGTAATTTTTTTAAAACTTATATACATATTATTATTTTATATTTTGTTATAATTATTATATTGAGAATTATTTTTAAATTTTGTATTTTATTTATTTTGGAATAATCTAAAATAAAGTATAATTATATTTTGATATTATATAGGGATAATATCATAAATATTAAAAGATATAAAAATACTATTGATAATGAAAGAAAAAAATTTAAATGAATAAAAAAAATATTTAAATGATATAGAGAAAAAATAGAGAAGTTGATATATGGTGTAATGTAAAAATTAGAGGTAAAATAGATAAAGTAGTGTTTTAATAAAGTATTTTAAAAGATAGAGAAGAGCATCTCATGGGAGTGCTCTTATATTACATGTTAACACACTGTATAAAGTGGTAAATAGTAATTAGTATAATTTAATATTAAATTTTAAGTATTTAAATTATAAAATTTAATATTAATTTGGACCAATCAGTGCTAATTGAACATTATGCTAAATTGATCGTGAATCATGATGTGTTGTGAGTTGGTTTTTAGAGAGAGAGAGAGAGTGAGTGATTAGACAAATGGAACAGTACTGAAGAGAGAGAGAGAAGAAAGGGAAAAAGAAGAAGAATTTTGTCATGAAATGAGATGAGATGATGATCTCTTTGTAATAAGAGTAGTAGAAGAGGCAGGCTTTTGTATTGATAAGACACTGATTTCACCAAAGTGACTCAGAATATTATATCATCTTTTTTCTTTTTCTTTTCTTTTCTTTATTGCCATCATCATCATATATTTTCTTAATTCTATTGCTACCCACCTTTTTTTGTTCCCCTAATAATTTCTCATTGAATATTGAAATCTATATCTATATCTATGTATTTATTTATATATATAGCTTTTTTTTTTAATTATTTTCGATTATACGTGTATATTTATATATATATTTTTTTAATTTTTTAACCGCACTTTTGATTAGACTAAGGTAATATATTTTCGGTTTCGGGAATATCTTCGACAGAATTTGGAAAAATAGTCTGATTTTAATTCCTTGATCAACCTCTTTTTACCGTGGAATCAGGTTACGTTTATTGTATGTTCTTATCACAAACAAATAGTAGATCACTCCAATGAATTTGAGTTTTCAAAAGTATGCTAAATTTAAATTATTTTATATTTTTTTTATCTTAACCAATAATACTGCTCTCTAATTAGAGACAGTTATGATTGAACTATAAATATATTTTTTTCTTCCTTTTTCTATTTTAATTATATATTATTTATCTATTTTTCTTTTTCTATTTTTTTTAATATTTTAATGAATAAAAAATTAAAATTTTTGTGATATATTTTGAATAATATAGTAAAATATTTATTAGGAGTGCTCTAACTATTGAACTCTACTAACTCATCCTCAGCTAATTTGTTTTATTTATTCTTTCTTATTTTTTTAATTCGAACCAACTCTTCTTTATACTATGTTTGGTAGAGGTGAAAGAAATTAAAATGAAAATAAAAATTAGAATGAAAGAAAATATTTAAGATAGAAAAGAAAGACCGTATCTACTCACTGTTTAGTAGAAAAGAAGAAAAAGAAAGTTAAATTGTTTTATAATTACTTTTATCCCTATAAAATTGTTAATATAAAATTAATAAAAAAGAGTATATTATTAATTTAACATTGTCTTCTATTAAAAAAAAATTAAGCTCACTTTTCATCTCATTTTGGAAAGGAAAAATAAATGGTGGTACCACTTCATTTTCTTCCACCACTTTTCTATTCCATCATCTTTTCTCTCATAACAAACATACAAATTTTTTCTTTCTATTCATTTTTCTTAACAAAATTTTCTTTCCTCTTTTCTTTGTCTCCTCTACCTAACATAGGCTTAATAAGCATTGTAATAAGTAATCACATGTCTACTTCTAAACGTGATATTATATTAATGTGATTTAATATTGGTTCTTACACATTTTAATTTACTTACACCAATAACCTTATACAATATCAAGAGTGTTGAGTGTAATTTAACGTTTCTTTAAATTCAATATTTCTTTACTTTGTTCCAAATTATTTTACCAATATAGTAAAAACCACGACACCCTCTCTATGATTGACCTTCTTCAAAGCTTCTATGTGAAATAACAAGTAAGTTACATAAAAATTAACCTTTGATTTAAGTATTACGTACAAAGTGTAAAATTGACGATCACGATGACCAAACAAAAAGTTTTCAACACACATTTTTATACTATGTGTCTAAAAGGAGTTCATTTTGTAAAAAAAAAAAAGATCAATTAAGAAGATTGACCGAAATTAGAAAGCCAGTAATTTTTTTTTTTTACTATGACATGTCGACCAAGTAAGTTTTATTCTTTATTTTATACTAATTTTTTAACAATTTCTTTATTTCATTTAGGATAGGTAATCATTTGGTACCCTGTGTTTTTACAAAGTGTTATTTTGGTACCTTCTGTTTTCAATAATGCTCATATAGTATCCTGTATTTTAAAATCATACATATTTGGTATCATAAACTCAAATTTAATTAATAAAATTTTATCAATTTAATCAAACTGCTGTCAATTATGTAAGTTCCAAATTTAAATTTAATTACTTAATTACATATAACTGATGACAGTTTGATCATATTGACAAAATTTTATCTATCAAATCTGAGTCTAGGGTATCAAATATGTATAATTTTAAAATACAAAGTACCATATGAGTATTATTAAAAACAGAAAGTATCAAATGACTAAATTCCCTTTCATTTAAGTATTATATTTTATAACATGTTTTTTATTCATTTGAAATATTTTTTTTTACCTATCAATATTTACATATCTTTAAATATTTATCCATAATGTCATACAATTATATTTTATTTTAAATTTATAACAACGAGCATTTTATCAAATAACTTTAATTCCAATTAGGTCCAAATACTCTTTACAAATTGCTTTATACTCCCGTTATAATAAGTAGGTATATATTATTATTCGGATACAAAATATGTTTAATATATACTTAACCTGTATCGTGATGATATTATTCGAAAATAAAATAACAAAGTTGAAGAGATCGCGTGTAGGAGAGTGAGAGATTAATAAATGTTTAAATGTGGATTAGTATAAATATATAGCTAATGTAAATAAAATTATGCACAAATAGAGAAGTTGATGGGGATGATTTTTTTTAAATCGATTTTTTATCATTTAAAGATTATTGTATTTTACAGCAATTGATGTGATTGTTCTATACGGTAGAAGATAAAAAAAAAATAGAACAAGAGTTGGAGAAAAGAAGATCAGTAAGTTATTTACAATCCAATAATGGTTATTAATTAGTGTTTACATGGTTTTAGTAAATTTCATTTACATTGTCTTGAAAATGACTTCACTTAAATTTTTTGCCTAATTAAAGTCACCTAAATGCTTGGGACATATGGTGATGTGAGGGATCTAAATCTAGAGTATTAGAAACTCGTAATGTATTGTAAGTATATTATGAACCAAGACTCCATGCTTGAATTTTTGACCACATATTACTAGTTCATCTCAACTTCCTTTCAAATTAGATTTTCTCTTAATCATTTTATCAAACACTCATAATATTGGAGTATGGTGTTCCACATAGAACAAATATAAGAATATTGAACCATTAATAATTAAGAACATGAGTACTCCACTAATCACCAATTGATTTTTAGATGGAACTCCATGATTTTTGTTTATCATGAGCCATATCCTTAGCAGACATTCGATCCACACCGATCCAAAGAGTAAGCCAACTTAAAAAAAAAGCTGTTTGAGATCCACATACAAGACACTTGAGAACCAAATAACGAGGTAAGCTGCACGTACAAGATCCATATAGTGAAATAAAGACATTTGAGAAAAAAAAAAAAATAATAAGCGAACTGAAAAATGACCACTTGGAATCCGGTGATTCAAGATTGGTGAACGAAAAATAGTCACCATCTTGAGGAGAATATTAGAGTATGGTGTCCCATATGGAATAAATGTATAAAAGAATATTGAGCCATTATAACAAGAACATGAGTAACTTTACAAATCACCGATTATTTTTAGATGGAACATCATAATTCTTGTCACTTATACTATATTTGATAGAGTAGCGAAGAGTTGACAAGGAATAGAGAACATAATGGGGGAGGGAAGAGTAATAATTTTTTTAAGTTATTTGGTTATAGGGATGGAGAAGATGAATGATAGATATATATGATTATTTATTTATGAAATTATATTATAATATTCTTGTATTTTTAAACAAATGAAAACGGTGAGTATAAATCCTTCTATCAATTAATACAAGTTCTTAAGAAGGAGTTTTGAGAGAATTTGATCCTCTCTCTCACACATTTTTTTTTCCCAAACAAGAAGGTTTATTATCTCTCTCTCCTCTCTACTTGAATGAATGGAGGTCTAAGATATATAAAGAATTTGATAAATAAAGATGATGATATCTTTCATTTATATGTTGTTTACTATTGAGAGTAGAGTGAGAGCTATGTTTACAAAATTATTAAATTATCTATTATAAAAAAATATATATTTAAATTATTTTTGAAGGATTTTATGTAACTTTATTTTCATTTTTTTTGGGTCTTGTTCTCTCATCTTTCAATTTTAAAAAAGAATCCATTTTTTAAGGTTAGGAGGGACACCTCATCCTCTCTGCTCTTCTTTTACTTTTCTTCCTCCTATCTACCCTCCATCTCCATCCTTCCAATAATAATAATAATAATAATAATTACATTCTAAAAATTCTACACGAATATAAAGAAATTTAATAAGCATACGATCGAAATTTTTGTTAAAGTAAACGTAGTCTTCATTGTGTAAATTCAAAAGGACCATGACATGGTGTATATATATATATACTAGATATAAACAATGTGTAATATACACATTTGCTTAGTTTTATTTATATAATTTATTAATTATTTTTATTAAATTTATATTAATGTCATATAAATTTCAAATAAATATCATATTTTAATTAAATAATTTATTTATTTTTGTTTAAGTTTATGTTTGTTCTAATTTTTTAATTTGGGAGTGACAATTATATATTATATGTTTAATGTAATATTAAATATTATACATGTATTTTAAATTTAAGTTTCTTGCTAATTTAAAAAAAAAATCAATTTGTTACAGTAGATTATATTATATATTTAATATGATATTATTATAATAAGTGAGTTTAAGTTTAATTAAATTTTATTTAAGTTTTTAAAATAATTTTATTATTTTTAAATAATTATCATTGTAAAATATCTCAAAAATATATTATTTTAATTTGTTTAATTATTTATTATTTTAAAATAATTGTCATTTTAAAATATCTAAAAAATATCATATTTTAATTTATTTAATTATTTATTATTTTAAAAAAATTATCATTGTAAAATATCTCAAAAATATCTTATTTTAATTTTTTAATTATTTATTTTATTTTATTTAAGTTTAAGCATTTACAAATTACTGTTAGATATAAGAATATTCTGTTAAATATAAGAATATTCCTTTAAAGTTAACAATAAAAAAATAAAAAACCGTTAAAACAAAAAATTTCCGTTATCTACACACTTATTATATAAAATAGATATAACTAGCCCTTAGATTCTCATATGCTAAAATTCAGGGTAGAAAAAAAAATCTCAAATAATTAATTAATTTGGCAATTCATTATTATTGGACGATTTACTTTAATAATAGTATTAATAAGTTTATTTAATGCATCAAAATTTTGACCACGAGGGAGGCAGTAGTAGTCCAAAGGTTCATATCTTTGGAATGAGACTGAAATTGGTGGAATATTTATCTTAAAAAAAAAAGTTGGAATCGCCAATTTTTTTTAGATCGAACAAGCCAAGAACTCATGAGCATTCCCAATAGTTTTTCTGCATTAATTATATATATTTTTAATAACATTATACTATACAATAACTTCTTTAAATTTTTTTATTATATTATTTAGAGATTATATTTTTATTCTCTTTTATTCCTTTAAAATAATAGATAATGGGAGATGAGAGAAGAGAGGAATATTATTAAATAATATTCTCTAATAAATGTAGAGAAAACACTCTAACATGAGATATGATAGAGATAAAGAAAATACATCATCCATTAGAGTATAGAGTACTCATACTAGATTACCTAAAATAGCTAAGAAAAATTCTAAACTAGTCTAAAAACACTCATACAATGATGTAAATACATACTTATTCTACATGATGATATTTTCTTAACCAAATGTAATTAGACTTTTGTCGTTTTTAGTGCTACTTTAAATATTGTTTTTATTTTTTATTCTTTTTTCTTTCTTTATATTTCTACTATTTTTTTCTTTTTTATTTGCTACTTTTTTCTTATTTTAATTAACAAAAAATATTAAAGATATAATATTTAAATGACGTAAAAAAAATATAGAGAATTTGATGTACGATGTAATGTAAAAATGTGATGTAAAATAAAGTCGAGTTTTTGTGAAATATTTTAAAAAATAAAGTAAAAAAGTTGATGTGAGTGCTCTATGAGTGCATTTTTTATTTTTTACTCTAATTTCTTTATATTTTTTAATGTATTTCTATTTTCATTTAAAAAATAAAATAAAATAATATATCTCTATTTTACATCATTCATTGTAAATGCTCATTTTTAAGTGCCCTCCAACCTTTTGCCTCTTTCTTCACCTTTTCATTAGAAATATGTTCTTTGGTTAAAATTTAGGTATGCAAACGATAAGGAAGCATGTAGTGCCCTAACAATTCGAATTTGGGTATTTCAAATTAACTATTTTTCACCTAACATAATAAAAAAAAAGGAATAACAAGATATATTTAATTATAATATAACATTGAGCTGATGTGGTCAGCAGAATGGTCGAGTATAGTGGGGAAATTAAGAAAAACCCTTTTATTATTATATATAATATGAAATAAAAAAGTAAGCACATAATTATAGTACTAAGAAAATGGTTTACACAAAAGAGAAATTTGGCCACAAAATAATATAATGAAATTTTCTTTTACAAAGATATAGATCGGCTAATTAATTAAGTATAATATAAAATCGAATAGATGTACCATATGATAAGGTTTGGATATGTACTATATAAATATATATTGTTGAGTATTTGATGACTCTTATAAGTAGGTCATATGACAGTCAAAAAATGTGTACACATGATAATATATAATCTTAGATTAGATATGATTATATACCACTATTCTTTATGCTAGCTGTGTGTTTTAGCCTTTTGTTTTTAATTTAATTTCTCGGTTTGGTATATTATATATTCTTTTTATACATAAATCTGCATCCACAAACACTCATAAATGATGAGATTATATACATCTTTAAACTTTGTGACAAGATAAATGACATATATGATAATAGGGTGCTTATTCTATGGTGGGGCACCATTTTTTATTTTATTGTTACATGTCGATAAATTATAATTCAATTTTTTTTATGACGGTATACTTTGTAGTTATAACAATTTTTTTTTTTTAATTCTTGAATTTTTTTTAATAATTTATAATATTCAAAATAGGATTTAAACAGTTTTTATTATATGTGTGTAATTAATTGTTTGAATCATGTTTTTGATGCTATAGCTTATTCGGAATTTTCTGAAAATTGATAGGATATCTACTGTAATCATAATATATATTGTTATATAAAAAAAATTGAGATATACTTTCGGTCGAAAACAGAAACAACCCTGACGATAGAGTCAAAAATGGCACTCACCATATAATTGTCCAATAATAATATAAAGTAGAATTAAAATAGAAATGTTATTATTAGTTATATGATAATGGATTTTTGGGCCCTAATTTATGCTGTATTATATTAAAAAAGCAATGGTACACAGTAGTCTCAGCAAAGTTTAAAGATCCTAAGGCATCAATCTGTGCTTCTTATTATATTAATAAATTATATAAATGTAGCATTGTGCTACAGTCCATAATATTCCAAAAGCATGTATTTGATTAGTCTTTTCATCTGCAAAGCAAACTTATTATTAAAGAAACAAATTAATGATATATAGATTTTTTCTTTGTACTTGATCCAGTTTGTTTCTAGACATAGACAATGCTGAACTGTACTTCCCTGGCTTTGTGGTTCATATTAAATCTATATTGCAGTCCCAAGATCTAATAACTCATATATGAGCCACCAGTTCATGATATACTATATATATATATATATAACATGTCTCATTAAAGCACTATTAATTAATAATTTCAGTAAATGGATTAATTGTTGGTTGTCAAATATGGTAAAGATCATATTATATTAAAAATATATATGTGATAAAATACTAATATTAAAGTTGAATTTGTAAAGGCTACTGGGTCTTTGTCAAAATAGGTATGTAGCTAGCTAATCTTACTAGTTGTTTTGGAAACCCTAGCTAAGAATTAGACATAAAATTACAATGAATCTCTCTCCAAGGTTTGCATTGAATTGTCTTAATTATAATTTTCTAAAGATCTCGTTACTTTCTTTGTAATAAGAAATCATATCATGTTGGGTGCTGATGATCATCTAGATATATTAGTAGTCAAACTTTTGAATCGCAACATAACTAAATATAATATTTCGATACAACTAAAGATTTAGTGCATATTTAATCATAATTCTATATTATAGTATAATTACAAATTTTTATATATGTTTAGTTACAACAATTTATAAAAGTTTTATAACTTATATTTCTAGTTATGTCTTTGTATTAAAATAATATTTATTATTATTATTTTTGTTGCCGATGAATTTTTTACTTAATTACAAATTATTAGATTCCAAACAGAGTATTATTATTTATAAAATTCAAGAAATAAGTTGATTATCATTACAAGAAAAAAAAAATATTTTGCAACGACAGCATATCGGCGACAAAAGGAAGTTCCCGCAAATAACTCCTTTGGAAATTGATTAATTTATTACTATAATTGTTAAATAGTTATCCGAAGGGGCTCTTGGCCCCATTCAAACTAAGATGGGGAAATTTGTTTAGCAGGGACGGGAGATGGGGACCCACATCCCCAACCCCTCCTTGGTTCCATCCTTATTTATTATTTAAGATTGGTTTGAAAATATTTTTGATTAATATTTTATTTTAATATAAAAACTAATATTTTTCAAATAAATTTTAATTGATTTCAATTTTTTTAATTTAAAACCATTATTTTTGGCAATAAATATAATGCCGAGGAAACAAATCAATGAAATATTAATCTTTTAGAAAATTTTATTTTATTTGTGCCACACTACTAAAATATAAGTTTCCTTTGCGTTTTTTTTCAACCTTAAATAAACAGCATAGAGAAAAAATTTGAATGACTCTCAAATATGACATTTAAGTATCCGCCTAAAAAAATTATTGCGGTTTTTTCCAAACAAAAAAAATGCAGTGGACATTGGTATGTGGTTGGGAGCCCATTTTTCTTTGCATTTTTTTTTCACAAAAACCGTTGAGAAAATGTATGGGACCTTTTCTCAGCGGTCTTTGTAAAAAAACCGTTGAGAAAAGGTCCACCCACTATAAAGCTCCCCTTCGTCCCCGACCCTTCATTCCCAGTTTCCACCATTATATCATCCACCCGAAGCCTTCTTCCCAAGCGGTTGTAAGTGTCATTTCCACCATTTTTATGTCTTTTTTTTTTCTTCTACTATTATTGCTTTAAATCATGCACATGTTCATAAAACTGATTCATTTTGAAGTATTATGTCAAAAATGAAGAGATTGTTAGTGAGGTTTAATGTATATTTTACATGTTTTTTTTTTTGTTGCATTTTTTGTACATTTTTTAATGTTTGTGGAGGATTAGAAGACATTTTCAAGCTTCAAAACAAGTATAGATCACTTAAACTTGACTTTTGTTTTTAATATTTTAGATTTTTTTACAGAATGTATATGTTTTTTAATATTGTTAATATTTATTATGAGTGTGTTTTTCATTATTGAAACATATATTAATTTTTAAAAGTTTTTTTAAGTTAATTTTTGTTAATTATTTTAGGAATTCGAATTTATGATTAATTTATCACTAATTTTTTAATTAATGTTTAGTAAATGAAAATTTAGTAGTTTAATTAATTAATTAGAAAGTTACTAGTTTAAGTACTAGTTAAAATTTGAGTTTACTTGTTTTATTTTAATAAGTAACCATTGAATACTCTGAATCATACCAATTACTATATTGTGAAATTATCATATATATGGTTTAACATATTTACTCATTATTGTTTAAACTTTTATTGTAGGAAATATATTTACTTATGTTACACCCAAATTTTGAGATTAGAAGTTTTTGGTTTCACAAGTCAGGCTCGTAAAGTGTAAGCTTGAAAGTAAGCAAACTTGCCATGAGATCAACATTAATGATAATTGAGTTGACAGTCTCGCTCAGTATTGAAAATGATGACGTCGTAGTTGGTAAGCTTGTAACCACGCAATCTCGAAAGTGTTTCGAAGTTATGAGATAAGCCCGAAGCTACAGTGACAAGGGTTCAACACTTGTTACATTTTCCCGGTCTGTTTATATTTAGCATCAGTCAAAAGGGTTCGAGCCTGGGCATTGCAAGCTCGTAGGAGACGACCTCGATAAAGTTACTTAATAAGACCGAGAGAAGCCGAGATAGCAAGCTCGTGCTGATTTGCCGATCTCGAAGATATGTAAGTTGAATGTTCGAGATCGGTAGCCAAATGAGGACGTATTTTTAGTTTACGAATCCCTATATCTAAGGGGTTGGTTGTAATCAGTTAATAAATCCCGAATATCAAGATATTTATACGCGTGTTATATATTCATATGCATTTAATTGTATTTATTTTGATATTTGAATCATAACTCCTCAAAATGTGAGGGGTGATATTCTGTAAACCAATCTATAAATAGATTGGAGAAATTCATTTGTAGACACACTGGAATTGGCACTAGAAATACTCTTTTGAATTGCTTCCAAAAAAACTTTGAGAGAATTCCATAGGTGAATAACATCGACTGGTGGATTAGCTAGATTTTAAATGTCAAACCACGTAAAAATCGTGTTTTTCCTCTTTATTTTTCTGATTTTGTGTTTAGTGCTCTTCATTTATAAGTTGACGAAAAAAGACATCAACAACTTATTTGAATTTGTAGTGTTGTGATTTTGATGAAGATTAATTTTGAAAAGTGGGTACAAATTACTACTTAATGTTTTATTACTCGTTTTGATATTAAATAAATTATTGTTAAAGGAGTTTTAAAAATTGTAGGTCCTAGTTTTAGATAGATTTAATTGATTTAAAACAATTGTCATGTCAATATATATATATATATATATAATGTTTGAGAGCATGCGTGCACATATCATTTATACAACTCAACTAATGTTAATGTATCTTGATATCTATGCTGTTTATGATGTTTAAGTGTGCTTAAATTTAAAACGTCCAATATTATTAAATATTATATTTAACGGTGCAAAGGTTTCTTCAGAAAATTTAATTTGATTTGAGAGTATATAATAGGCTCTAAATTATATGCGACCTATAATTCGATGCAGACTATATATACTTTTTATTAATTAGCTTCTCTTTTGTTCTTGTAAAGATCAATTTTTTTAAACTAAAATAAAAGTTGAGTTTTGACAGAAAAATTACTATCATGTCAATTTATGGTTTGCCCAACTTCATTAATTTACTATCATATCATGATCATGATCATGTCATCAATTTATTTATGGTTATACAAAAAATTATAACGTACTGAAAATGCAATAATAATAATTTGTGACTAAACATTGATTTTTTAATCATAACAATTTTTTTTTAACTTTGATTAAACCATATATATATTTGTCACATCAAAATTATTTTGTGTATATATATATATGTTTGCATAAATATCTTCCTTGTGAAGTTATAATTCTTACTTAAAAACTCATTTGTGGATTATGACTATACTTATCAGAATCTAAAAAAAGATCTCTGTAATTAAGAAAGTTAATCACTATTGTTACTAGAATTAATTGATTAAAAAACAGGAAAGGAAAGCATATGCAAAGGAAGTGATGGGCATTTTATAATGCAACCTATTGGCAGTAATGTTGCACATGGCACCATCAAAATGACAAAGAACAGAATATGAATAATTTCCCTTTCGTCTGTTTATTATTATTATTATTAAAAAATAGTATTTATTTTATGATAATACATAAAAAAAAATAAAGTATAAGAATACGTACATAGTCTTGAGATGAGATCATCTAATTAACCCCTCTTTTTAGCTTATATAAAGCCATTCTTCTGGTTCCTTTTAGATCCACGACCTAGTCTAGTTCTGAAATAAAAGAGAGACACAGAGAGAAGAACTTCTTTCTCTCTCACTCTCACTCTCGCTCTCTCTATATATATATATGTATACAAATGTTCATATTATTATTGGAAATTTTTGTTATACTATTAATACCCTACTTCTGTCTTTTTAGGACAAAAGGGTATATGGGAAAATCCTCTTCATGATGTGAAGTAGCCTAAATCCTTTGTATTATATCATCTTATTATACATATTTTCAGTATGTTTTAGTTGTGATAATTTTCTCTCGAGCAGTTAGTGGGTGATGAGATATGAAGAGAGCTTTCTTTAGTCCACTCATGGGTGGCAGTAGGATTCAATTAGCTGCCGACTCATTCATCCAAATACTGAGTTGAATCAAAGACCAAAAACCCAGTAAATGAGTGAATGACGCGGGAGACAAATTGTGTCTTAAGCTTCCTGTACTTGGACTGAAGGGAGCTCCCTTTCCTTTCCTGATAATCTCTTTATATCAAGATTTAGTTCATATATATATATATATATGCTTGTTTGTTTTGTTTTGAGACGTTGAATAGTAATATTAATTGTTTGAACTTATCCAGATAATTAACTTTGTTTGAACTTATCCACTCGTCACTCGATCCCCTCTTCCGTGATCCTTATTATCAAGCTAAGATTTCATTAATTATTTTGAAAATAGTACATATATATATATGTGTGTGTGCTTTAGTTATTGGTATATGCCTTTGATAATTAATATTTTATAAAATGTTGACTCACTTTGTTTAATTACAATAATGTTTTGCATGTCTCTACCTACAGCTTTGTTTGGCTCAGTTCTTGAACTCATACTAATTCCTCATATTCTAGCTAGGGCAGGGTGGTTTTCTTTCCTTCTAATTAGTCTTTAATTACTGTTATATGTCATTTTGTATTTGGTTAATTGGGTTAATGAATCTGACAACATTTTTTTGCAGTTAGGGTTTTGTCAAGTTGATTTTTCCCAGTATATGATGTTTTGAGTGACAAATATATGTTAAAGCAGGCAACCCATGAGGAAGAAAGCTCAGAAGATAATTATACACGTCTACAACAATTATTTCTTTCTTTTCTTGGGCCTTGTTCTCTCCACCTGCAACAAGTTCCTAGACATGTATGTATGTCTCCCAATGATGCTGCAATTACCGTAATGCCCTCGGCTAATTATGCTTTAATTGAATAGTAATTACCAAGAATCTATTATTACATAGGAAAAGGTTCAATATATTTTGTAGTTTTCTCCCTTTTTGATCATTTTGTATTGTCATTATCTATCTTTGAACCCTTTATGTTTAGTTTCTTTTGAGTGCCTTTTGAGGAGTTTATTTATACCTAGATTTCTTTGGTGGGTTTTGATCTTGACAGTGTATACCAGTTGAGAAACAAATTATTATTTCTTCTGCTTTTTTTTGGGGGGGGGTTGCATAATTTTATTTCTAACTCAATAAATGGGATGAAAGAAGGAATTGAAGGTTTATTATAATGCTAATTAATCTGATTTTGTAAAATCTTGTTCTAATTTACCTTTTGTAGAGCTTTAAAAGAGAAAAGTGATATGTCATTGCATGGAAACCGGATCATAAGCTCTATGACTCTCTACAAAACCCTAAAATATTCTTGTTGAATTAAGGAACTAAAGATGTCTTCTATTTCAATAAAGGCACTTTTTGTATATAATAACTATTAATGATGGTGAAAGGTACTCAATATTATAATCATATTTTAGAATCCAATATCACCAAATATTTATGGTTATTGATAATATTAATCATAGCCGTATATTTATATAAAAGTATATAGGGGAATTCTCTGGGAGGGTTTCACTTTATGCCCTACCGATAGGGCTCTTAGTGTTTCTCGACTTGTGAACAGTTTTCAACGTGATTTTTTTTTATGACTGTGTATATTGTAGTTATTTAGAGCATATCCTGCAAATTTTCAGAAAATTCTGAAAAGTTTACTGTACTGAAAATTAGGTTCAAACATGTTTTTTTCCACGCGTATAAAAAAATTAGTCACGCGTGCAACAACATGTTTGAACTTAGTTTTCGGTACTGTAAATTATTCGGAATTTTCTAAAAATTTGCAGAATGCTCTAAATAGCTACAATATACACGGTCATAAAAAAATCGCGCCGAAAACTGTTCACGGGTCGAGAACACTGAGAGCCTCACCGGTAGGGCTTAAAGTGAAGCCTGAAAATTCCCAAAGTATATACACTTCACCTTTTTTACTATTTAGATCAAAATTTCATTTAGCAAGGGAACCAAAGAACAAGTCCATTATACTGCTGGTGGATAAGTCAAAACTACAAATCCTTCTTCAAAGTGGCGAGCAAATGGTAACGGAGCGATGAATAGACAGTAGTCTAAACGAGACACACACGCCATATGTAGTCACAGTCGTTAACAAGTACCTAACTATTATAGACAGTCGATAATTAAACAAAAAAGTGATATTAACCCCTAAATCCCATACAGGGAAAAATCTAAAGTTAGAACAAACAACCAAATTAATTGGACTATTCAATCTGGTCCCACAGGGGAAACAAAAAGAAAGTCCCACAAAAGGGAAACCAACAGGCAAAACCATTAAATGAAAACTAAGCATTAAAACCAGGCTAGGTGCTGATCACCACAACAAAACCATTTTTACTATTAAAAATGTATATTTGTATATGTGAGTGGTAACTCTTCAATTAAAATTTAATCATAAAACTCATTAATTAACAACTCACATGTTACATAAGTTGATATTAGTTTTTCTTGGATAAAAAAGTAAGATCCCTAATACGTACAATTCCTAACATTATTATACGTCTGATGAACTTTAATTTTGCTTAAAGTACTTCTAAATTTTTGTTGAATATTTACAAAAGAAGCATATATGGAAAAGTCATACACACACATGTACATATATAAATATATATATATTTATATATTCTTAAGAGCTAGTGGCTTTTTCTACAGAAGATCAAATAGTAATAGGGCACACACCTCTGCCCTAGCTAGTTCTTTCTTTAATTCCCAAAAACGAATCTCTGAATTAACTAAAGACAACTCCCCAACCAAACATTGTGTTCTACCACTAGAAATAGAGATATGGTATGTGTTATATGTTACACTTTAGATTGATTATTTATTTATAATATAGTTTTGAATAGTAGTAATAATATGAGTAAATATATATAATAATCTAAGAGACAAAACTTTAATAATACTAAATTTGGATACGGACTTTTTCTACTTTGCTTTCTCATGCTATGATTCAACAATGCACCATCTTTAGCAAACATATATAAGTGCTTAATTTTTTTTTGTCATTATTATAATTAATAATATGTTTTAATCAAATAAAAGAATTTTCCAGGTGCCTATTAAAGAGTGGTTTCAGGGGTTTAAATTTTTTGGATTTTAATTATGTATGTGTGGATGGGATTTGACAAGGAATTTTTGCATCAAACTTATATTAAAATCTCAAGTGTTGTTGTAAAGTTTGATCTCCCTTTATTCTCTGGGTCCTGGATGTTCCTACCCATTTGGAAAAGGTTTAGTGTTAATTTAACTTGATTAATTATTTCTTTGTCACAATGTCTTGTCTGAGCATCTCTAAAGATATGAACCAAAATCTTTCTCGAGAAGAATCAGATAGGGTTGTTTTTGTCCTATTATACTAGTGTTGCCCCAGTTAATTATATATATGAACATCATAATGATCATCAGAAAATTAAATTAAATCAAAATTCTCATAATAAAATACTAATTAGAAATTTTTATTTCTATACCATTTTATCATAAGAATATTTTTAAAAACTTTTACATGATTATTTTTGTTCTTATTTATCTGTATGATACATTTTTAAAACACTCTAAAACTTTGCTTCTTTACCTCAAATATTAATAATTAAAATAATAAAGAATAATATTTAGGAGGTGATATATATTAATTTTTTAGGTAATAATAATGAGTTCTGATTAGACTTGCAGCTAGTTCTTGTGGGATTCTTACTTAGAAAGAGAGAAGTTACATTTTAAGCCAAAATGGCTTCAATTTTAAGTGAAAAAGAAAAGAAAATTGCATATTATTAATATAGTATATTCCCATAAATATATCAATAATAATAATCTCACATGGTTTACAAGCTTTGAGAAAGGTTTACAAGTTTAATACGATTCTTTTATCTCATTTCCAATTGAAAAAATTAGTGGGGCACATGTTTTTTTTCTTTTATTTCAACTTACTTTCTCTCTTACCAAACAACTTTTTGTTTTCTTTCTTTCTATCTATCTCCCTATTTTTCTCAATAGAATTGGTAAGGGACACCACTAGTACCTAATACTATAAGGATGTGTCATACTGCTATTGATACAATTTAATATCGAGTCCCACTTATTTAAATTTAATAAATATTACGGAGTATTACTAACCAATCATGAAATATCACCTCATATACTCATATAGTATTAGACACCCTAAAATGTGAAATAACTACACTCTTTTTCCCAATTATATTAGTTATAGTTATACCAATTATTTTACTATAAATACTCTACACCATGGATGATCATTTCCAATATTTACTTTGTGAAACTGTTATCAATTAAAGTGGTGTTTGCCTCGTAGTATTAAGTGAGACCAGTCCAAGATATACGGCATGCATGTGGATAATTAATTGGACTGAATTCTTCTTTTCTCCCAATGTTATCTTGAAAATTTGCGTTATTAATGCTATACTTTGTCTAATTTAATTACCACTTGTGGAATTTTTCACATAATTAAGAACAATGACAGGCATTGTAGTGATGTTGATGGCATCATGTGTGACATTTTTTCTTTAATTGGGTGTAATTCTGGATTGGTGGATTTTTGTTTTGAGCGTTAGAAAAGCTAATTTTCTCGGTTATTGTTTAGCTGAAGCTTTTATGGAATGGGGTTTTGCCCAATGTTGCTCGTTCGTTCTTTGAGATGGATTTACCTTTTGAGTCTTGATTATATGGTTATATATGTTTGTGGTTTTTATGAGTAATAAGATTTGAGAATGGAAAGGGCCATATCCCATGCCACATTTCTATTTATTTTTCTAATCAAACAATGCCCGAAATCCACTATATATCAATCGCTTTGAAGGAATGAGATTCTGATGATAGAGAGTGGTTGGAATATAATCCTATTCCCATATAATTAGTATAGATTAAAACACGAAAGACTATCAATGTAAACTTCTAATATAGAGAAATTTAAAGACTAATAAATATATGCATAAAGATCATTTAATTATTCATGTTTGGTAGATTAGAAAATGGAGTTGGAAAGAAAACTTGGGGGAGAGAAAATGGAGTGAAAGTGGATATGCATGTTAGATACGAGGTACTGATCATGTAGAAGATTATGAATTATTTTTGGGTTTTTTTTTTTTTCAGGTTTCCAATATAGTTTATAAGTTCAAATAGATTAATCCCATATTGTTAGTTAAGAGAAATATTTTCACATATTTTGTATATATATGCCATAGTAAAATATTTCGTATATGCATGACATAGTTTTAAAATACAAAAATACAGAATCAAACATATATGGCAAGATCAAACGTAGATGGCAATTAAACAAAACTGTAAGGGCAAAATTATAAAAATGAAAAATAACATTTATACTGGTTCAACTTGTAAACAAGTCTACGTCCCGAAAGAAAAATTTACTTAGTTAATTAAATTTCAGTATGAAAAAGTTTTTGATTAAACAAAAAAATATTTGTATTGTTATACTTGGATTGTTGACATGATCTAATTTGGAGAACCAACTTAACATATTCTTATTGGCATTAATTATAGGTGCCTGAACTATTAAATAAACAATTTATTTTAGGGAGTAAAAATTATAAAGGTAATCTTAAGGAAATTATTTTAATATACATGCAAAATTTTATCAATAAATATTTAGAAATTATGTCATATGCCCAAAAAAAAATTATGTCTAATAAACTTACTTCTATATGTTTTGTATTTTATTGTGCAGAATAAATTTCTTACAGGAAGTTTCAAACATAACAAATCAGACTTGTAACTCATGAATTCTTAAAAGTGAAATCTAGCTGATCAGACCCAATCACCTTATTAGAAAATAATTCAGCACAAACTAGAAAGTAAACAAAGATGAACAAGAAACAAATTCCAGTTCCTTTTAAAAAAATATATAGTTGTCCCAATAAGAATTGTAGAATAGTTAGTTCTAGATGACAAATTATTGCTTTCCACATCTTTATCCCATAATTATCATTAATTTAAATGTTGCACCATATCCAACTAATAATTCAAAACTGAAATACCATAAAATACAATAATTGATAATCTATAAAGAATAAACCTTTGAGGGTCATTATCAAAATTAAAGTTTCAAAGACAACAATGAAAACAATTGGTCGAAAAAAAACTAATTGATTCAAACCAATTACCCATCCCAACTTCCTCACCTTGGATTCTCATCCTCACAAAAAAGTAAACTTAATAGACATTGGTTGTAGTGAATAAAGAAGACATGTTTCTAATAAAAGAATTGTTAAGGGATGCTTTGGTGCGCCTAATACTACAAGGAAATGACATATCGTTATTGGTGCAATCCAATATCAGATCTCACATATTTGATTTTAATAAGTATTATAGAGTATTACTAGCCAACTCATGTGGTGTTGGACACCTTAAGATATCAAATAGTAACACTGTTGACGCCGTTTTTCGCCAACAGATAAAAGAAGAGAACACGCAAACAATTAAAGACAATGGTTAAAACAAACAAACGAATCAGACACACGGTTTTTACGTGGTTCAGCAGTTAAATCTGCCTAGTCCACGAGTCTCTGTTATTAATCTCAAGATTATCTCTGAACAATCCTTTAGCATGAATTCTCCAGAGTTTTCTCTCAAGAATCAGAAAATCCGTCCTTTACAATGGTGCATGCCTTCTCTATTTATAGAGAAGGATGCAGAATACTATCCCACATATTTTGGGTAGTTACTCTTTTGTGAATAAAATAAATGGCTTTAAATGCCTATAATTAGATATAAAAGGAAACGTCCCTGAAGACCAGGAAACGCATAACTGACCAAATAATATCCCACGATTCTTGGGGATTTACATTAATAAATGAGGATCATATCCCATATCTACAACTCTTGTAGATATTCAAGGTAGTCATTGCGTATCTCCAAGGCTTCACGTCATTGTGCGAGCCGCTGACACTTCCCGAGCTGACATTTCTTTCGAGATGGCATATCGAGCTCGAGATCCCTGCTCCGAAGTTGCTTCTGAAGATGAGGGGCTCACAGAGCTATCCTTCGAGATCGAGATCATTTCGAGGTCACCATATTCGAGATCTGTACCATACTTTGCAGGCTCCGATTTACAATCGTAGAGCATACCCTTAACCCTCACGAGACCATTTAATGCGAACTCAGCTTTCGAGGTCATATTTGCTACGGCTCGAAATCTGGGTATAACATTTTGCCCCCTCAAAAGTATTTGTTCGAATCCTAAGAGAAGGAAACTTTTGAACTACTCTTTTCGGGAACCATACCGTCACACTCTTAAAAACGGACACGTGCCAGATGGGTATTGCTCACTTTAGGTACTTGAGTACCTTGGGAACATGCCCACGATCGTTCGTCTGACAGCTTTTCGTCGCTATCTTATCATCGACTCCCCTCCATTCGATCTGTTGAGGATTTCAATCAACGTTCCTGATTAATTCAGTTTTCCCACCTATTTATGCAAGACTCCCTCTTCGTCTTCTTCACATTTTCTCATCACAGACCAGAAAAAAGAAACACTCCCTAAACCTCTTACCACAGTTCATGCTCATTGCATGTTTTCCAGGCCGAAGAAACAAAAGAATCCTGGTTTGTACGACTCAGTGAGTTCTTTCCTGCAACCTCTTCTCCACTCGACGATTTCGCTGCACTCCCCATTACTGTGTAAGTACGCCATTTTTGTTGTTCCTTTTATATTGTGCTTGCTGTGTATGTTAGTTTACGTTATTAGCATGATGCGATAGGAGGGTTTGAACCGATAGGTTTTTAGGCTTTCTGGATTTTCACTCTGGTAGTTCGTCTCTGGTTTATATTCAGATTCAATCGTTTGAATGTGGTTTCAACTTTCTGGGTTTTGAAGATTTTAGGCTATGTTTCTTGTACACCAAGTTTTCGGGTAAAAACCCTTATTCTTGACAATTACACGAAACCCGAAAAAGCCCTTTCCTGGCTAACCGCCACCTTTCTTTCCCTTGAACTTCGGGATTTTCAAAAAATCATCCACGTTCTTTTTCTTCCCTGTGGAACACGCGCTCTGACTCTTTAGTGAGGGTCTTAATATTTAGTTTCTTGCCCTTAGTTATCCGAGCTTATCTTATCGAGTTTGTGATCCTTGCATGCATGGCCCTCACCATTTTTTCTTTCTCGTTAGATGTCACAGAATCTGGAAAGACGGTGGGGGTCATTACGAGCAATCCCTTACGAGCCCAAATCTCCGAGCCCGGAATCGGTCTTTGTTCGGAACCAGCGTCGGATTAAAGAGTACGAGATCGCACGCGAGCAAGAAGACATCCGAGCCCACTATCGCCGCCAGATTGACGAGGTCATCGAAAAGAAGAGAAGGGTCCTTCGGGAAGCCATCTATCCGGAGCCGAACCCCGGACCTAGGCCAGTTCCCCTCGACCCCGCGTTAAAAGTCACGGTAGCATACCATCCGGGGGAACTTCAGTTTTCCTTAATGGCGGAGCCTTCGTCTTCGCAGCCTAGGAGGGAGATGTTTGAAGCCGAGTTCTACTAGAGCTCGGTTACCACCTCCGACCAGATAACTGACATCCTGGCCCTTCATGGCCTTAGCTCGTTGGACACACTGAACTGCCGAGCTCCGACAAGACATGAACGGAGCTGCTTCGCTCCTGGGGGCCGTGATTCCAGTGTGAAGTACGCGGCCTGGAGCCAGGAACACCTAAAGGCAGGAGCTTTGCTGCCCCTGAAGTCCTTTTTCAGAGATTTCACCGATTTCGTTGGGTTGGCTCCATTCCAACTCAACACCAACTCATACAGGGTGCTGTCTGCCCTGAGGTCCTTATTCCACGAGCTGGGGTGGATAGGACCTTCACCCCAAGAGATTTTATGCCTCTTTTGTTTGAAGAGTAATCCCTCCCGAGCTCGGGGAGGAGATGGTTTTTACTATCTTTCGAGCTATCCCAAAGAGACAAAAATCTTTGAAGACCTTCCGAACCATCCCCCTGACTTCAAAAGGGCTTTTTTCTGGACAGACGGTCTGTTCCCGTCTCGACATCGTTCGTTTAGGCGAATTCGTAAGTATTCTCGTTACTTTCTATTTTTGAGCTCGAATCTTTAGTCCTTGTATCCATGTTTAGTTGAAGTGTATCTCGCCTTTCAGCTAACTTTCAGCGTCCCACCCCCGACGAGACAATGAAGGAGCACAGAGGGAGCCTGCTCCGACTCCCTTATGGCAGGAGGTCTCTTTCATTTCTGTTACATGAGGACAAGCTTCGAGCTTGTGGCTTGTTGGGACAGGGCCAGTCAACCTCTGACTGGTCCAGTAAAAAATACGAACGCTGGGAGGAAGTGCCTCTGCCCACAGGCATCCTTCCTCCGAGGAGGGAAAGGAAAGCACCTCTCCCAATTCGCTCGAGAAGTCCGCGGTCAGGGAACGAGGCAAATGATGAAGCCTCGGGTTCGGACTCCGATGGAGGTAAAACCCTTCCTACTTCGCGAATGTGGTCTCCCACTTTATTAAAACACAGGCCCAATAGACTAGTCTCGTGCCCACAGGATAGATATCACTTCTACATATGGAGTTGGGTAGATGACTGTGTCCATAGGTTTGATAGTGGGCTCGGGAAATACGACACTATGTATACCACAGACGAGATGTGGAATGGGATAGCTGTGCAGTATGGGACCAATGACTATAGGGACCTTTCGAGGTTATCACCAACTTATAGGGAAGGCCCTCCCCCCGCCTCTTCTGAAGACGGGGGAATTTCATGGTCCCCAAGCTCGATCTCGGGGGAAAGTTCCAGTTAGGTTTTTTCTTTCACCACTCTATATAGTGTTGGAGTAACTTGTATTTCTTTCACTGACTCACTGTGATGACTTGTGCAGGCAACATGGACTCCGACCTCGACGCCCTCATCGACAATGCGGGTGCCAAGAGGAGCAAGCGCCCCAGGGCAAGGGGACTGACAACCAGTCAGCCTGGGAAAAGCTCCAAGAGATCTAGGAAAACGCCTCCTCCTCCCCCGCCGGCTTCGAGCTCTGCTGCTGCGTCGACTGGCCAGACTAACGTCCCCACGACGATACCACCCTCGCAGGCCGTCGTCCCTGTGGTGGCGCCGGCCTCGCAGACTGATATCGCTGCCGTGGTTGAATCCCAACCTCCTGTGGCGGGTCAAATGCCTTCTACCCAGCTCGTCAAAAGACCTTCTGCTTCCCGAGCCCAGAAGCTAACTATTTCCACCCATATGGATTCATATGTGGTGGATAATGCTGCCGGTCCTCACGGGTCTACGCTGATCTCGGATGTAATGTCCCGGATTGGCCAGAGCTACGGCAATTTTGAGGCTCCTCAGTGGCAGTGTCTAACTGGCACTCGGGACCGCACTGTCCTGTACGAGAAGAGTATCGAGCACACTGTCGCGGTAAGTATCCTATATATTCCCTTTGCTTACATTCATGCTGTCTCGAGGCTAATGATGGTTTCTTCTTTTTTTCAGGCTCTTGCTTTCACTGCCCAGCTTAATTACGAGCTGAACAACGAGGTCCATTCGAGCAGGACCCTCGCCCAAGAGGAGAGGGACCTCCACCTTAAAGCGAATGACGACCTGAAGGCAGTGAATACTAAGCTCGAGGCAGTGGTTAAGGAGCGTGAGGAAATGGCCAAGGAGCTCGGAAAGCTGAAAAACGAACTCGAGGAGCAGAAGAAAGACAACATCCAGCTTCGGGAGACCAATAAGAAGCTCGAGGAAGACAAGGCCGTCACCCTCGACCTCGTGGAGGATATCAAAACCCGCCTTACTGCTGAGTTCAAAGAAAAGAAGGAAACGGCGGTCGATTCAGCCATGTACCGGATGTGGGCCTATAACGAAGAACTGGACACCAGTTTTTTGGGTCCCCTCGAGGCGTCCTTCCTCGAACGATGGAATGCCCGGCTCGAGAAGGAAGAGGCTGACCAGCTCGAGAAGGATAAAGCTACTCCGAGTACCGTTTCGGAGGGAGCTCAGGAGGATAGTCATGCTATTCGTCCTGAGGGGTCCGGTGCCACTGATGCTGAGAAGGCCAAGGAGACTCCTCTTCTTTGAATCTGCCCTCGGGGAGATCAGTTTTCGGGGCTGCGTCCCATTATTTCTGTAATTATTTCAAATTGTGCCCACGGGGCTGATACAATTCCCTTTATTATTCTTTTATATACTTACATTTCTTGGTTCGAAATATTTTGCATATTTTTATAATTGATGGACCGGTTATGTTTATTTATGCATACAAACATAGTTTGGATTTAGGCTCGAAATTCGATGCATTCATGCATAGTTTATTCGATTTATCCGTTTCCAACCTCGTTATTTATCAAGGTCGGACATTACTGTAACCATGAACTGAAAAGTACTTATATGGCATGTAATATGAATGATTTGGTTAATCTTTTTAGTCACTTTTCCTCATCCTTAGTATCTTAGCTCCGAGGTTATGAGTTCGAAACTATTTTAAGATGTTCCAGCCTCGATCTCGACATATTTTGTGACGGGTTTAGGCTCCCATTCATCATTGATCGATAATTTGGCTGGTTTGTTCCAAACCTGTTATGCTTGCACATCTGGTTAATTCCAAACGTTTTTGGTTTTTGGTAGCTCGGTAATGTCCGAACTATCTAAGCCCGCGTACTTGGTTATTTCCAAATACTTAATGTTTTTTATAATTCGGTTAAGTCCGAACTATCTAAGCTCGCTCGGTTAAGTCCGAACTATCTAAACTCGCGTATTTGGTTATATCCAAATACTTTTTTGTTTTTGATAACTCGGTTAAGTCTGAACTATCTAAGCTCGCGTATTTGGTTGTATCCAAATACTTTTTTTTTTTTTTTTTTTTTTTTTAAAGCTAGAGGTATGTATACCAATGTTGCCCCCTTAATATCCTATGAGTGTGACCATAGGTTATTAAATTAAGAGAGATTGCAAAAATAAAAATAAGTTACATGTGAAACAAAGTAGACCCTTTATTTGAAATTCAAAAACAAACTAAGTACAGAAAATCATGGTTACGGGCGACACTTCCTACACTATTGATAATATGGTCTAAGGTGTTCGCCATTCCATGCTCGTGGTATGAGGTTCCCATCTAATCTCGCAAGTTTGTATACGCCAGGGCGGATGACTGATTCTATCTGGTATGGTCCTTCCCAGTTTGGCCCGAGTACTCCTGCTGCTGGATCTCGGGTTGCTAAGAATACTCGTCTCAAAATCAGGTCTCCTACTCCGAACTTTCGACTTCGAACCCTTTTATTGAAATATCTTGTTGTTCGTTGCTGGTAAGCAGCATTTCTCAGCTGAGCCTCCTCCCTTTTTTCTTCGATCAAGTCTAGGGTTTCTTCGAGCTGAGTATGATTGGAACTTTGGTCGTAAATCTGAGTTCGAATTGTCGGAATTTCGACCTCAATGGGCAACATTGCCTCGCAGCCGTATGCTAGAGAAAACGGGGTATGCCCAGTTGATGTCCGAGCTGTAGTTCTATATCCCCAAAGGACTTGGGGTAATTCCTCAGGCCATCGTCCCTTCGCTTCTTCCAACTTTTTCTTCAAGGAACTCTTGAGAGTTTTATTAACGGCTTCGACCTGACCGTTCGCCTGAGGGTGAGCCACTGACGAAAAGCTCTTGATTATACCATTCTTGTTACAAAAGTTGGTAAATAAGTCGCAGTCAAACTGGGTTCCGTTGTCAGACACAATCTTTCTTGGCACTCCATATCGGCATACGATGTTCTTTACCACGAAATCTAGGATCTTCTTTGAAGTTATGGTCGCTAGTGGTTCAGCCTCTGTCCATTTTGTGAAGTAATCAACCGCGACCACAGCATACTTTACTCCTCCTTTGCCAGTTGGGAGTGAGCCTATGAGGTCGATGCCCCATACCGCAAAAGGCCATGGGGACGTCAACATGGTTAGTTCGGAAGGTGGAGCTCGGGGTATCCTGGCGAATCTCTGGCACTTGTCGCATTTTTTCACGAACTCGAAAGAATCCGTCTTAATGGTTGGCCAGAAATATCCTTGGCGTATAATTTTCTTGGATAGGCTGTGCCCCCCGGTATGATCTCCGCAAAACCCTTCATGAACTTCTCTAATAATCTTCTTTGCCTCGGGGGGAGTCACGCATCTGAGCAATGGCATGGAATACCCTCTTCTGTATAGCCTTCCATCCAGGATGGTGTAACGAGGAAGTGGATACATTAGTTTCCGAGCCTGACTTCGATCTTTGGGAAGAATTCCATTTTCGAGGTATTCAACGATCGGGCTCATCCAGGTCGGTTCTGTCTCGATCATGCACACATCTTCCTTGTCTGACTCAGTAATGCTGGGTGCTGACAGATGTTCTATGGGTACAACATTCAGCTCCTCATTTTCAGTGGAAGTGGCGAGCCGAGCTAAGGCATCTGCATTTGAGTTTTGTTCTCGGGGAACTTGATCTCGACCAGGTTGAGCGTTCCTGCGGGGAGGTGAAGGATATCTTACGGGAGACGGAGGAAACCGTATAGGTGACGGTGGTTGCCGTCCTTGCCTCGGCCTGGAAGGTCCAGAATTTGCCCGAGATGGGCCGGTTGCGTTTGGTGCGCTACCAGGAACCTGAGTCCGAGCCTCGACAGGAGCTTGGTTGTTCTCAGTTCCTGCAGGCACTTCCACGGGTGGATTAGGCGGGACCCGAGCTCGGGTACTCCTCTGAGGCCTAGAAGGAGCAGATGGCTCTGTTGGTGCTGGAGGCTGAGCTGGCCTCCTTGTGTTAGCATTTTTTCGTGGACGTCCACGGGGCTTCCGGGGAGGAACGTGCACGTCCCTTGGAGGAGGGGCTCGGTCTTCGCGCGGAGGTGGGGGCTGAGCCACCTGCGCCTCCGCGGCTATCCTAGTCAACTCCTCGTTACGTTTGTTGGCATCTGCCAGCAGTTGTTTCAGCTGCCGATTCTCCAATTCTACAATAGGGACATAACGCTCAGGGTTATAGTACATGTCCTCATCCCTTGGTTGTGGAGGTGGTCCCCGGGAATCAGAGGACCCACTCCTTTCATCAGCGTCCGGGTTCTCCATTGGCTGTTTTCCAGGACGCCTTGGGTAATTTTCTTCAGGAGTGTTCTGATTGTTTGTAGCCATGAATCTCTCAGGGATGGATGCTTGAGGCTCTCAATGAAAGCACCAAACTGTTGACACCGTTTTTCGCCAACAGATAAAAGAAGAGAACACGCAAACAATTAAAGACAATGGTTAAAACAAACAAACGAATCAGACACACGGTTTTTACGTGGTTCAGCAGTTAAATCTGCCTAGTCCACGAGTCTCTGTTATTAATCTCAAGATTATCTCTGAACAATCCTTTAGCATGAATTCTCCAGAGTTTTCTCTCAAGAATCAGAAAATCCGTCCTTTACAATGGTGCATGCCTTCTCTATTTATAGAGAAGGATGCAGAATACTATCCCACATATTTTGGGTAGTTACTCTTTTGTGAATAAAATAAATGGCTTTAAATGCCTATAATCAGATATAAAAGGAAACGTCCCTGAAGACCAGGAAACGCATAACTGACCAAATAATATCCCACGATTCTTGGGGATTTACATTAATAAATGAGGATCATATCCCATATCTACAACTCTTGTAGATATTCAAGGTAGTCATTGCGTATCTCCAAGGCTTCACGTCATTGTGCGAGCCGCTGACACTTCCCGAGCTGACATTTCTTTCGAGATGGCATATCGAGCTCGAGATCCCTGCTCCGAAGTTGCTTCTGAAGATGAGGGGCTCACAGAGCTATCCTTCGAGATCGAGATCATTTCGAGGTCACCATATTCGAGATCTGTACCATACTTTGCAGGCTCCGATTTACAATCGTAGAGCATACCCTTAACCCTCACGAGACCATTTAATGCGAACTCAGCTTTCGAGGTCATATTTGCTACGGCTCGAAATCTGGGTATAACAAACACTATTCTAATAAAGCTATCAATTAGCAAAACAAAACTATAGTCAACACACTTAGTAGTCACAACTCACAAACAATCAAACTCTTCCATTCTCTCCTCATTTGTTTCAATACTATAATTCTCACCCCTTAAAACTAAATTACACTACCCAAATAAATATAAAAAGCATCGCTTGAGAAATTTTGAACAAGTTTATTTTCATACGACCGAAAATATTTATTTTAGTTAGATCATAAATATAATATATATAAAATTAAATATTAATATTAATCTTAAGAGAAAAAAAATAAGATCAATATTTAAAAATAAAATGTTTTAATAATTTAAATTAATTGAAAATCATTAAGTAAAAAAAATATTTTTCTAAAGTTTTTTTAATTGATTATGATAATATTTTTAATTTTGTAAATAATTATTTAGAAAGCCAACTATTAAGTGTCTAATCATTTAGTTGATTTTCTTAATATTTTTGCCTTCTTAACATTTTTATTAAAAAATAAAAATTATTTGAAAACATAAAAATAAAATAAAAATATTATTACTATTTCAATTAATAAAAAGTTAAAAAAATATAATAAAATTAATTAATGTTTTGATTTTTGAAAAGCTATAGATATTAGAATTTTATAAGAACATGTTATGTTATTAGGTCTTTTACAAAACTGTCACTCGATTTTTGCAAAACTTCTAAGTTTATAGTGGTTATTACTGTGACAGTCAGAATCCCGTGATCCACAAGGAGAAAGACCGGGTAAAAGTTGTGCAATCCCACATCGTCTGAGGAAGGTAAAGTGTGATGATTCTAACACTGTGTAGGTATGAGAATACACAGTTGAAGATGGCTTAAATGGATTGATGAGTATTATCTATGCCAACACTTGAGAACTCCAAAGTTAAACGTGCTTGACCCGGGTGACCTCCTGGGAAGTTTTCCCAGGAAGCGTGCGAGTGAGGACAAAGCACGCTGGAAAGACTCGTGTTGGTTTGCAGGACCGATCGTCATTCCAGGAAACAGTCATAGTGACGTGGGGCGTTACAATTACTCCTTTATTAAAAAAAAATAGATATAAACAAAACTTCTAAGTTTGCATTTTATATATATATTGTGTGGGATTTTACATAAAAGAGCTTTGAATACAATTTGAGAGAGTGAGAAAATATGCGTAAACCTATTATTATTTTCTTTTGTATTGTAAGAGCCTGAGAATAGTAAATAAGGGTTAAACATAGAGATTCTTATATGAAACATAAAATGGTCAAAAACAAATTTTGGGAAAAGAACAATAAACTAAAAACGATGAAAACTTGGTCCAATCAACTTAAAACGATGAAGAAGAAAAGGAGAAGAGACACCTAATTCGTATTGTTTACTGAATTTTTCAGAAACTAGAATTATCAAAGATAAGTGAGCTTAGAAAGTAATAAATAAAGATTATTGCACAAAGAATTTTACGTGGTTGGGGCGTTAAAGAGCCTTAGTCCACGAGTCGATTGCATTATAGCTTTTTAGGAGCTTAAGTGATGAACTCTCTGAATTTGAGCAGGATGTATGCTTCTTAGAGAAGAATTCGATCATTTTCCCCAGTGCACCACTATTCATATTTATACACAACAACAAATATTTCTATTACCGGCGGGTGATTCCGCCGGTAAAACCCCATCGGTAATAATCGGTCGGTATTACCATCATTACCGACCGACTGACACCACCCGCCGGTATTGTATTACTACCGGCGGATTAATAGAGGCGAGATTCCGCCGGTGATGTGCGACGCTGTGACCTGTTTGACCCGTTTATTACCAGCGGGTTCCGCCTCTATTAATCCGCCGGTATTAAAATTCTAATATTAAAATATAATAATTAATTTTATTTTATTTTTTAATAAATATACATATAATACTTATTTAAAAATAATAATATTTAACATAAATTATAATTAATAACACAATTAATATTCATCAAACAAAAATAACATTGTAATTAATCATAAAATTAACTTAATTACAATGTTATTACAATGTTATTAACATTGTCTCATTTTAATTACATATGAACTAATTATAAAATAAACATAATAAAATTTCAATTGTCTTAATATAATTAAAAAGCATAATCTAATTATTATTGTTTTGATCGGGCCAACTTGGTGTAAAATATTCATTAAGATCAATATCTTGATCACTAGTATTAGGGCGCGGCAACGGTGGTGAAGCAAACTATGGTGCTTGTGTAGAGTGATGTTGCGAAGATGATCTAAATTGTCGAGCATGTGGTCGCGGCGAGGGAGACTGATGCAAAAAACTCTCAAACTGACCATACCTCTGCTGCTGCGACGAACTCACAAATTGACCATACATCTGCTGTGGATGCTGCTGCTGCTGCGATGAATCCCCGAAGTCACGACGCCTAGGATGTGACGTCTGAGATCCTGTAGGGACGTCGGGGTAATAAAAAGGAGGGGACTGGGAGGAGCGTCCATACGTGTTTGGATAATTCTGTTGAGGTGGATACACATGTTGTTGTTGTTGTGGCATCGACCAAGGAGGTGGACTTTGAGAAGATATACCACCTTCAGGTTGTGATGGTAAATATCGTTGGAGAAGGCTTTCAAACCGCGACTCAGTTTCTGTACTGGTATGCTGAGGATTACCAGATGGACCTTGTTGAGATTTCAACATCCGGATCTCTTCACACATTGACTTAATTATTTCCGCCATAGTAGCAATGTCTTCCTGAGGTTGGGCCTGTGACTGACTTTGACTTGTGGAGCTGGAAGCTGATTTTTTCCCTTTGCCTTTGCTGTAACCTACTCCTCTTTGAAAGTCAGACCTCTCCCCAAGTACTTTACTCATAATCTCGTACTGATCGATTGACGAGGATTCAACAGCAGATCCAGTTTCATATCCCTCCGTCGGTCCTTGAGACTGGCTTTGAAGTCGTGCCCTCTCAAGCTCTTCCGTCATTTTTTCCTGTTCATAAAAAGTGTTAGAAACACATCAGTAACATGGTTTAATGAAAATAATAACACAAAAGTTTCTCGAGTTGTGTCGTTGACAAAAATTTTTGTCGATTTTCTCAAATGGCTATCTTTCCAAGTATCAATAACATGTTCATCAGGGTTCGCCTATACAAATTTAGAGATAGGAAGTTAGAATGTAAAATTTTGTTAAATTAAATCAATATTTTTACTTACAAATTGGTGACGCTTAGCTGCCATCGATTTTGTGCCTTGCGTCGATGTATACTTCATTTCTTTTCTGTTTATCTTGTTTTGGTTGGATTGCGCGATAAATTTTGGGCTCAAAAACAACTTAACAATATCTTTCCAACTCTCCTTGGAGCAATGGTCAGGTGGGGCAACTAAAACACTCTGCAAATCTTCCGGATTTGAGTAATATTTTTTGAAGTGAGTATGTCTGATGTTCTTTCTCTCAGAATATCTTTTGCGCATCTCTGTGTAAATAGTTTTCATAACTCTCTCGGGTTCTGAATGACCATCAACATTATAAAAATACTACATTAAAAATAACACGTTAGTTTAGTTTGTAAATTATTTTAATAAAAAAATTATACCACAAGACTTGTTCTAAATTTGTACCTTCATCCTTCGTACGACTTGTTCCTTAAATTGTTGAGGTACATCAGCGAAATCCAAGTAATGTCCTGGCAACAACAAAGTGACTTGGAGGCCTATCTCACGGACAAAAGCTTGGTCCTCCAAGCCAACCACTTTGTCCGTCCTAGGATCAAGCTGAAGATCTAGTGGTTTCCCGGCATTTCGCCTTCGAATTTCAAGTGGCTTCGAATTAGCCAGGCCACGACCCTTTCTTCTCGGCACTTCAGCTATCCACATTTTCAAGAATAACCAAAATTTGAAATATTAATATTATATTTAAACATTCGTTGAGCTTGACTTTCAAGCTATGAGCAAAATTTGAAAATTATTATTAACCTGACTCGCAGGAAGATGGTACTCTACTAGGATCTGGCGGGTCTAGACCTCCACCATCTCCGTCGTGAGAGGTGGCTATATCTGCTGACATTGTACTTAGTATTAAATTGTTAGTTAGTATCAAATATCACCAATGGAAATGAACATCATGATTACAAGTCTCATATATTATATTTTAAACAATTGTCTTTATTACAAAAATATAAAAACTAAGTAGAATAATCACTATCACTTTCATCATTAATTAAATTAACATCAATCGGAGACACATGATTAACATCATCTTCACAAATATCAACTAGCAATTCATCTTCTTCATCGACTTCTTCTTCGCCTAAGTCATCATTTATGAAATTTTCATCTAATTGATCAGCAGGTGAATTTTGTATAGTGCCAATATATGTTGCAGGTTCATGAGATTCCATAACCAACTGACCGAGATTCACGGTCAGCACAAAATTTGATGAGTTTCTATCATGTACAACATCAACATCTGCATCAGCTTCATCGTCCTTGATGTCCCAAATTTGACGGTGATTGACATCCTCAACAATTTTCCAGTGTCGGCCTCTAAGTAGATCATCGAGATAGAATACTTGCTTAGCTTGGCTATCAAGGATATAAGGCTCATCTTTGTACCATTCGCTACTGACGTTTATACTGGTGATATTATTTTCAGTGATTGTTTTCTTCTTGCTTGGATCAGTGTTAAACCATTTACACCTAAACAATGCAACTGAATATGCACCAGTGAAAGAAAAGACCAGTACTTCTTGAAGCGTGCCATAATAGTTAAAACCTTCAGTTCCCGCAACAGACACTCCACTATTTTGTGTGGTGCGCTTTTGATCTCGGTCATAAGCGATAAATCGAACACCGTTAACTATACAACCTTCGTAGTATGTTGCCAAGTGATCTGACCTAGATGCTAAAGCTAGCAACTCATCACCATTCTCTAAAGATCCATGTTTGTGCAAGTCATATATCTAAATAAATTAATAAACCTATATTAGAATGATAAAAATATCATTACAATAATAAAGGTTTAAAAATAATCTCAATTTTACCTTCTTATGAAACCACTGGCGAAAATTTTTCTTCTGTAAAAGATTATGATCACCATCTGGGAATTTCAGTTTGATCTCTACTAGGTGTTCGCTGTAAATTTGAATGCTTTGACTACATTAGATAAAATAATTTGGAATAAACATAAATTTCACTTTAAAGGGAATAAACTTACTCTAAGTAATCCTGAATTTCGGGTGAATTGTTAATGATGAACCATTCATCCATTTCACGAGTCGCAAGATCGAGAGGCTTGAGAGTTCCCTTTGTTAGGGAACGACATTGAGATTGAAACACAGTAAGGTGTCGTGGGACATTCACCTCATCTTTATTGCGATCAAGACGATTAAATTTAGTTTCAACCCCTTTGAAATACATCGAACAAAATGTCATAGCCTCATCAGCGACATAGCCTTCAGCTATTGACCCTTCAGGACGAGCTTTATTTCCCACGTAGTTCTTCAATTTTTTCATGTACCTTTCAAAAGGATACATCCATCTCATAAATACCGGTCCACCCAAAATTGCTTCTTCAGGCAAATGTAAGACTAAGTGAATCATTATATCAAAAAAAGCCGGAGGAAAGATCAACTCCATCTTGCACAATATCAGAACAAGGTCTTTTTGTGCTTCCTCCATATCTGTAACATTTATAGTCCTCGAACATAGTTGCCTGAAAAAACTACATAGTTCAGAAATGGTGGTCGATATATCTTTTGGGAGAAACTTGCGAACACCCACAGACAATAATCGTTGCATTATAACATGACAATCGTGGGATTTCAACCCAATGATATTTGTTTCATTCTCGATTACTTTTTTCTTCAAATTTGAACAAAAGCCATCTGGAAATTTCACTTCTTTAATAAATTGACAAAATTGTTGTCTCTGAGCAGGAGTTAACACGTAAGAAGCATGCGGCTTCATCAACTTTCCACTCTCATCTTCATAAATCCACAATGATTCCCTTACTCCCATCTTCTTCAAATCATATCTTGCATTAGTGGTGTCCTTAGACTTATCATTGTCCACGATTGTGCCGAGGAGACTATCGCACACATTTTTTTTGACATGCATGACATCAATGCTATGTTTTAAAATGTTTGTACTCCAATAATCAAGCTCGTAGAAGATGCTTTTTTTCCTCCAATTTCTATCTTCCGCAACTCTTCTACGTTTCACACCTCCAAACTGCAAGTGTTTTCCAGGAACTTGGGGTGGAAGGTTGTTCACTTGTTCTAATATTTCCTCACAAGTAAATCATTTAGGAGGACGTCTTCTCTCAATTTGTCCATCGAACTCAGTGTTCCTTCTCATTCGATGTGTACTGGGCAAGAATCTTCTGTGACCAACATAAGATGTCTTACCGATCCCTCGAATGGAAGATGTGTCTTCATTACATGTAGGACAAGCTTTGTATCCCTGACCACTCCATCCAGACAAACTACTTCGAGCTGGAAAATCATTGACTGTCCATAAAAGGGTTGCGCGCAGCTTGAACATAGTGTTGGTCGTACTATCTCTCGTAACAACTCCGTTAGCCCACAACTCCTTCAACTCTTCCACCAATGGTCTTAGAAATACATCTATGTCCTTACCCGGTGATTTTGGACCAGGAATAAGGATGGTCAACATCAAATTGTTGTCTTTCATACATAACCAAGGTGGAAGATTATAGTTCGCCAACACCACAGGCCACATGCTGTATGCCAGGTTCATGTTGCCAAATGGATTAAATCCATCAGCAGCTAAGCCTAAACGGACATTCCTAGGATCACTTGCAAAACCAGGATGATTGACGTCAAAGTTCTTCCACGCCGTCCCATCCACCGGGTGTCGCATCACTCCATCATCTTTCGATTTCCCAGTGTGGTGCCATAGCATGTCCTTCGCTGTAAGCCTTGAGCTGTATAGTCTTTTCAACCGGGGTGTCAATGGAAAGTAACGCATCACCTTATGCGGCAACTTTTTTCCTTTAGTTTTTTCAAAAGTAACCCATCGACTAGTTCTGCAAACTGGACATTCCTCTTTGTTTGCATGCTCTTTGTAAAATAAACAGCAATCATATTGGTACACATGAATCGACTCGTATCCCAACCCTAATTTCTTCAATCTCTTTTTAGCCTCGTAGTACGTTGATGGAATTTTATTTTCCTTCGAAAGGAAAGCTTTAACAACTTCAATAATTCATCGAATATGTTGTTAGGAATCTTCCCTCTAACTTTCAAATGTAATAGCTTAGCTAAGAAGTTAAGGGAAGAAATCCAATCACATCCAGGATACAGCTCAGCTTCAATCTCCTCAAATAACTCGTCGTAATATTCACTTGCGCCACTGTTGTCTACTTGCTCAGTTGTCGGTAAGAGGAAGTCCTCCACTATGGGAATCATCTCGTCAACTTCATCATCATCAACTACCTCATCAACAACATCTAGTTCCGCTTCCCCATTATAAATCCACCTCTCATAACCTTGATAAAATCCTCTATCGAATACATGTGCTTCGACAACAGGTAAAATTTCAAGCCTGTTATTTATGCATTTGACACACGGACACCTAATTCTTCCATCAGAATCCTTATATTCCGAGGCCATCCTCAAAAAAGATTGTAGACCATTCCAATATTCTTGACAAGCACGATTTCTCAATGTTGTCCAAGTCTTGTCAATCGCCATCTAGAGTGTAACAAGAGTCTGTGAGTTTTAGTAATGTGAATAGGAATGGATAACAAAAAAATTTGTTATCATTTTTTAAATCTTATGCAATATTATAATATCTTATGTTATTTTATGATGTTTTTATTAGATAATGTTATTCAAATTAAAAAAAAATTCATTTCATTATTTTATTGTTAATACTTTAAACTTATCATTTCTGTGCCGATATCCCTGTAATCGATGGTTGTAGTCAACAACCATCAATCACAAGCATACCGGGACAGAAAAAATAAATTATTATAAGATATGTAGTAATTTTAATTAATCATTATTAATTGTAAAAACTTTTATTAAATAAATTTTTTAATTTCTATATTAAAATAATTTAATAATAGTTAATATTATTAACTATATAACATTAACTATTAAATTATATAATTAATAATATTAACTATTTAATTAATCATTATTAATTTTTAAGATTTGTATTAAATTAAATTAAATTATTCAATTAGATAATGTTATTTAATAAAAAATTAAATTAAAATTATTTAATTAAATAATGTTGAATCAAACTTTTATTATTTAATTAATTAAAAAATTAAAAAATAAATTATTATAAGATATGTAGTAATTTTTAATTAATCATTATTAATTGTAAAAACTTCTATTAAATAAATTTTTTAATTTCTATATTCAAATAATTTAATATTAGTTAATATTAGATAATAATATTTAATAAATAAATTAAAATAATTTATTATTTATTTAATTAATCATTATTAATTTTAAAGACTTATTAAATTAAATTATTTAATTAAATAATGTTGAATCAAACTTTTATTATTTAATTAATTAAAAAATTAAAAAATAAATTATTATAAGATATGTAGTAATTTTTAATTAATCATTATTAATTTTTAAAATTTTATTAAATAAAATTTTTAATTTCTATATTAAAATAATTTAATAGTAGTTAATATTAGATAATAATATTTAATAAATAAATTAAAATAATTTATTATTTATTTAATTAATCATTATTAATTTTAAAGACTTATTAAATTAAATAATGTTGAATCAAACTTTTATTATTTAATTAATTAAAAAATTAAAAAATAAATTATTATAAGATATGTAGTAATTTTTAATTAATCATTATTAATTGTAAAAAAATTTATTAAATAAAATGTTTAATTTCTATATTAAAATAATTTAATAATAGTTAATATTATTAATTAGATAACATTAACTATTAAATTATATAATTAATAATATTAACTATTTAATTAATCGTTATTAATTTTTAAGATTTGTATTAAATTATTCAATTAGATAATGTTATTAAATAAAAAATTAAATTAAATTATTTAATTAAATAATGTTGAATCAAAATTTTATTATTTAATTAATTAAACTAAGAAAAAACTACTAGAAAGACAGCAATTAAACTAAGAAACATAAAAGATTCTTATTTTTTTAATCCCTATATATGAAAAAATTCAAAGAAATCACCCAATATATATATTATTATGCTTGGTATTTAAAATATGAAGTTTATATTGTGTTTTTGCTAATTATTATTGTAGTAACTATTATTTATTATTATTATAGACGTGTTAGTTGACCTAAATATAACATGAGATTTCAATGAAGAAATAATATTAATTGTGTCAACTCAACTGATCGGTGATACACGTTATCAATTGGGATATATATGTATATATATTATATATATTTGAACGAGGGCTAATTATAGAAGTGAGAGGTCAGACCAATATATATATAAAAATATAAATATGGTAGAATTAGGTGTATGAATAAACAGTTATAGATATTTATTCTGACTGTCTAGGAGTAATACACAAATTTAATATATATATATATATATGTAAGTTACCTGGATCTTCGAGATCTTTGCCCCCTAAATACTTTAAATACCAATGAAGGCCAGATGCAAGTTCAACTCCAGTAGTCCCTTTGACTCTGAAAAAAAACATGAGATAAAGCCTTAAATCAGGGTGCATATTCACTGTATAGCAGATAGTCTATTGTGACAAAATGTTACATAAAAAATTTAAATTGAAAATTTGATTACTTCTCGTTATTCAGCTTGCTGTCCTAGAGACGAAGCATTCGAGAGAAATCTATAAAACCCACTTCAGAATCAGATTAAAGCACAAACCAAACCAAACCATAAAACAAACAGAATGATAACAGCAATTAAAGATTGTACCTTGGATACAATCTTGAAGACAAAACTGGCGAGAGAAAACCAGCGAGAGAGCACCGATCTGTGAGAGAGAGAGGGAGTTTTGGGACGGAGGAGCGTTGAAGAAGAAGAAGAAGAAGAATGCTGTAAGAAGGCTCTATATACCATTATTACCGGCGGGTCCCCGCCGGTATTACAACATCACCGGCGGGTCTCCGCCGGTAATACAACAACGCCGGCGGGTCCCGCCGCATTTAATCTGCCAGTAATGCACTATCACCGGCGGGCCCGCCGCTATTAACCCGCCGGTAATGCACTATTACCTGTGGAACCCGCCGGTAATAATTTTGAAACCGTTCCCGGGCATTGTATTAGCGGCGGACAATCCGCCTCTAATAACAGGAAAGTCCGCCGCTAATAAAAAAATTAATTTTTTATTTTGATTTCCCCATTATTAGCGGCGGACCCAGTACTCCGCCGCTAATATATTGCACATTACCGGCGGAATATTTCCGCCTCTAAAAACTCTTTTTCTTGTAGTGATAGGCAAGTGAGTGTACTGGGCTTGGGCCGAACTAATCCGGGCCCAATAAGGGTATCAACGTTCTTTGCTCTCTGATGGAAACTTAATACAAAGGAGTGTAATATATAAAACGCCCTAACCAAGGCCCATTGGGCCAGCCCAAGCGTAACCACAATATAAGACCAACGACAGAATGCTGCTTCAGTCTGGGTGTCGTGGGCTTCGAGGGAGATTCGGGGGATAGGATCTGTCAGAGTAGTGGCAGTACAGTTCTGAACCGACGATGTACATTCTTGATGTAACCTCTTCTACAGGTTAACTATGGGGACATAGCTCCACACTTCTTGGGATGATGTCAGTATCGGGGACACTTTATCACGCCCAACCTGGCCGCCAGGTCCAGGTCCGTTTCCCAACATCCCTCTTCGTTTACCAGGGTCTCGGTTCGTTTACCAGGACCCGGGTTCATCCACAGCCATCCCAGTCTAATCTCGGACTTAGGAGCCACGACCTCTTTATTGCATCCCGGGAGACACCGGAAGGAGAGGCCCAGGAGTATGCAACATGCCAACGCGATGGTCCTGGCTTCTATTCTGAGATGCCCTTTGGGCTCCACTGAGGTTTGGGCCACCAGAGTTCGTTCCATCCTCGTTTACTGGGCCTGATCTGGGCCCTAAGTCCCTTTAGGGCGGCTCCTAGACTCAAAATGTGGGTCCGTACACTTGGGGAGAAATGGGGATAACACGTATATATATATTAAGGATTTAAACTTTAAGTGCTATACACTTGTTTAAGAATCCAACTTTTCATGAAAGATGGAAATTAGGGATGTCAATTCGTGTTATCGTGTCGTGTCATGACAAGTTGGTGTGTCTAATTAGTCAATCATAACCCGAAGAGAGTCCAACTGACATAGGAACAAAGATGACTTCACTCAACAAGTTCTTACACTGTTTAACCTTGTTGGGAATTGGCAAAGGATAAAAAAATATGGTTCTTTAAGAAATGGTCCTCTAGCAATTTTTTTAGATACATGCTTAAGTAGAATTATGGTGATGTTTGTGTAGAGTCCAAGAACTTTACTTAGCTAGTTAGATAGTAGTATAATAGTAATAATAGTATTATTGTTATGACTGTGGATTTTTGGTTCAGACCGGGATTTATTTGGACACTCATAGTAACACTTGTAGATTTTCTAAGTTTAACCTATAGTTTAAGAATATTAATTTTAACCTAAGGTTTGATTAATATGATTGATATTGAGGGTAATATTTATTATATTATAAGGTTTAGATAAGACCCAATAAGATAATAGCACATGTCATGTGTATGTTTAATAATGATTAAGTATTTTGAGGATTAAATTTATTAAGGTTAAAATTTGAATATCCTAGGATCAGTCAGCAGCTTTGAAAACGTTAGAGGGCTTATTCAAGGCTGTTTACTCAATTCAAATTAAGCTAAAAATGTGTAATTTCATGTTTAAATATTCAGCGTATACCGATATATCGCAGCTATAGGGGGCACGAAAAAAAAAAAACGTCGCACGATTGTCTCGGGCATACTGCCCTAGGCGATATATCGCCTAAAGGGGGCGATATATCGCCTCCTTCAGGGCATTTTGAAATATTTTGAAAATATTCTCCATTCAAATCTTCAACCTCTTGATAAGTCCAGCATCTTTCTGAACGAGTCTTCAGCCCCTGCTGAACGACAATTCAAATGTTTTTCCCTTAAAAGCCATTATTTTTATTCAAGTTAAATGAAGATCTTTTCATTCCTAAACTCTATAAATAGGACCTAGTACCCAGCCATTTATTCATCTATTAAGCTAAGTTCAGAGGCTGCAAGTTGCTAGGTTATTATGAGAGTGTAAACACTTGGGTTGGGAATTATACGCTTGATCACTATAAGCTTACCAAACACTTGGGAAGTAAGGTTTTATTCACATTTCGGTTCACGGTTTAGATTGGCTATAGAAGCATTCAAGGTATTTCACACTCTAGTTCATTTGGTATTATTTTCTTTAAGTTCTTATAGTCTTCTACTCAGCATTCTAACCTTATTCTTTATTCTTGGTTAGGAAACCTAAGGTCTTGAACATAAGTTTTTGGTAAGTATATTCTCAATGGTATAGTTCTTCCATTCTTTTAATCTCATTCTCTTTAGTATACTCACTCTCCCATTTATGGTTTTTAGGAGTGTTCCAAAGTCCCAAAATTTGTTCTCATATCCCGGTAATTTGTTAAGGAAAATAGGATAGGATTTATGTGTTATATGATTTTATATGTTATCTTATGAAATTGTGTTATGTAATATGCTATGTCAAGTATGCTTGTAGACTTGGGCATATGACCTATACAACTAACAAGCCCCAAATAGATTATGGGCATATGACTTGCTTAGCTAGCAAGCCCCAATAATCTAATGGGCATATGAATTGTTTAGTTTATGGGACCCCAAGTAATAATGGCCATTATAGTATGTATGTGACATAAGTGTTATGATATGTTTTATGTTACATTATGAATTTTATGTATATGGTTATAGGTTAGATTTTCCTTGCTGGGCATTAGGCTCACTCCTTTTTGTTTATATGTGCAGGAAAATAACTTTAGTGGCGGGAAAGGTTCTTGGAAGCTTAGGGAATGTGTATTGAGGCGGAATGGATTCAAAGAGCCGAGAGTTTCGATTCGAGGATGAAGTCTTTACTTATGGTTTTATGTGTATTTTTCCGCACTTATTTATGTAATCTCTTTTAATTACAAGTATGTTATGTTTTGATTTTAAAACAATGGGATCCCATATCCTAACTTAAATTTTATGTAAGTTTAACCTTTATTTTTACAAGTTTTTAATAAAGTTATGATCTTTTCACTTGTAAGTTCTATTAAGGATTAGGGTCTATGTGTAGTTTTCAGTAATGGTCCAAAGTCTAGAGTAGTTGGGTCATTACAGTTTGGTTGGGGGTAATGGAATGGAAATGAATCAATTTTCATTCCAATCCTTTGTTTGGTTTCATTTGAGAGTATTTGGATGTTATTCCATTGGAATGATTTTTACACCAAATGGTGAAATGACTGTTCCATTTGAAAATGGAATGACTTTTACACCAAATGGTGAAATAACTGTTCCAATCCTTTGTTTGGTTGCATTTAAGAGTATTTTATCAATTTTTTTTATTCATATTAATTTATATTCTATTCCATTCCTATTCATTTTCTCATCCTATTTTTATTCCTTCATTTTCATTCACTCCAACCAAACATCACCTAAGATGAAAATTGTAACAATCAGTTCCTACATAAGCATCAGTACGTAACTAATGTGATCAAGGTCGGAGCCAAAGATTTAATACAATAAGAACAAATTAAGTAAAAAAAATATTAGCACCCGGGGCATATTAAGTAAACAATTATTTTATACTAATATTATATATATACATATATAAAATTGAAAATTTTCCATCCAAAAAAGAAGAAAAATAAATCTTGAGTGGGGCAGCTGCCACCACATCCATGTGAGGTGGTTGCATGTGATCCTCATGCGGTCTTTCCCTCACACCAAAAGAAAAACAAGTTTAATTAACGTCGTGAAAGACTTTGGCCCCGTTTAACTTAGCTTTTCTTGGTGCCTATTTAACGACCAAGTTCTCAAGTCACAATTAGAATAAGGGGAGAGAGAGCTTGATATGCTTTCTTGGAGAGTTTGAGAATGAGAGCAATCTATTCTTGTTCTTTGTTTTAGTCTAGAGTAGTTCTAGTCTTTTGAAAACTCTGCTTTCTGTACTTGTGAGGCAAGAATCGAATTTGAAATTAATTGAGTATTAAACAATAATCAAGAATTGATTAACAATAATTTACGTTCCATTACACAAATATATCATCTTATTTAAGACATCAAATAAAATTAAGAAAAGCTTTGTTACCTTATAATCTTGGTTGTGAATCTCCATTAATCCCCTTATAACCTTCAAACCTTTTTGCCAACAAAACAAAAATCAAAACACAAGGAATGCAAGGGGTATATTATGAACACTACTCCTCCATTTCTCTCTAAATCACCCGTACCATCATCATCCCAAAATGTAAGGGTATATCCCCTATTATGAGTCATAATGCGCCTATTGGGCCTAGATACCCAGTGGGAGAGAGAATTTGTGTCCTAGCCCAATGGGCTGACCAAGAGACGTTTATGGACGCTGAGCGTATTAGTACATTATGTCCATGCATCTTGCATTACTATAAATATGCATTTAATTTATGGATAACTAATTACCAACATTACTATAAATATAGGTTACAAGTTACCATCCATCTTGAAACTTATAAAAGAAAATATTAATTAGCTACTTTGGTTTAATTTCTAGGTAACTAGTTACCCATATTATGAAAAATATGCAATCTAAAACTAAAACTACAGTAATTGATATGGTGGTAAGTTATTATCATTTTGACGTTAGAAATACAACTAAATAATAAATTTGTAATATAAAAATAACATGTTACCAATATTTTTCGATAATATCAATTAATTTTTTAAAAAATAAATTGAGAAACACGTAGTAATCCATTGTTGAACCATTAGGTGCATTGTAACACCCTAAATTCTAGTTATAATTGTAGAAATAAAGATGTTGAAAAATAAATGTAATAAATCATAAAATGTGTTGCCTTTTTTATTGATAATTTAAAATAAAGATAACCCGAGTTTAAGTAAAAAAATAGTCTTTACAATAAAATAAAAATAAAATTAGCCAACATTTAATCATAAAGTTCATAATTTCCCAAGAAAATAACACGCGGCTATACGACCCCTTCATATTCACACCACTCTTGCTATTGGGAATCAGCTCGCCACCGGTCATCTAAGGTTAACTTATTCTGCAAAAATAAAAGAAAGGAATGAGCTTCTAAGCCCAGTAAGGAAAATACACAGCAATTCTTACAGAAATCAATCATAAACTCACAACAAATAATTTCACATGCAATACTATATTCATAACAGAAACCAATGTTATAATCTATCCTATATCACCATCATACTAAAAATCACACATAGATCTAGATCATAAATTATATCCTGCAATCATAACATTATTCATAAACACATCATAAATATCAAATCAAAACATATAATCACATAGTCATAACAGTCATACCATCAGTTCATACAAGAGTTCATAACAACACTAATTTATACAAATCATACAAGATCAAAATATATCCTAAGTCAAAGGTCATAGTCATAGGTCATAATCATAAGTCATAATAACAAGACAAATATAATAAAAAGATAAGTTTTTATATGTGGGTGGCAATTAAGCCCCGGACATAAGTCTGTCATACAATTTTGGCAACCGAGCCTATCGGACATCACTTAGGTCCGTTATACATTTCTGAACACCTTAGGTCCAACCACACTTATCTTCTTTTTGTACCTGAAATGTTAGGGTCATACAAAACACAAACTAGAACATAAACTAAACTACCTAATTTTCCTTACCTTGAGTGTGGTGCACAAAAACTATACTTGAGTCCTTTAAATGCTAATCCTGCTTAAAAACCCTATTTCATAAACATAATACCATTATTAAAACATAAACTAATAGATCTAAAACTCAAACACAATCAAAACTTAACTTATACCTCAACCTTGTTCTTGAAGAAAAGCCCTAGATCCTTAAATGCTTGCTTGTAAGGTTTTGACAATAAGAAAGATAAGCTTGGTTGTGTGGCCTCTTTGGGTATTAGGGTTTCAAAGATATGAAGAGATGATGGTGATGATGATGATGATTTTGGACTTAGGGTTTGTGTTTTGATGGTGGTGCACGACAACAATAGGGAGAGAGTGTGTGTGTGAGGGTCTCAAGAAGAGCAAGAGTGAATGAAAATAATGAGAATGAATAGGCTCTCAAATTTTTTAATTTCATTCTAACTATAATCAAAATTTAAATTTAAATACAATAGAATCCTAACTTCTATAGAAAATATCTCTAAATTATCTTATTAATATTTTTATTAAATAATTGAGGAATAATCTAACATCAAACTACCTCGGAAAAATATCTCAACCTCTAACTACCTAAATCTCTTAATTCTGGACTCATCTGTAGTAAAATCAATATAACTGAAGTTGTAGGAGTCCGATTTAAACAATATTTATATCGTTAGAAATCTAATTAAATTATCTACAACTTTTTAGAAATACTATTTTTCCAAAATCATAATATAAATGGGTCAAAAACGGGTCTGAAGTTATAGTACCCTAAAGTTACGAAAATTTTATTTAATTATCTAAATAACAACCTAATCCACAAATATCCTAACTAACCATAAAATAACAAACTCTAATTCTCTAGCCTGATTTTGAATTTACTAAGCCCAAAATTTTATTGGGCTTTAGGGCTTTATGCAGACTCGATCCATAACAATTCTCAATAATACCATAATTAATTTATTCTTACACAATCACCCATTTTCCCACAAACAAGGCTACTAATATCATAAAGCTATACTATACTATAATAATTATAACCACTAAATATTAAAAATAATTAAACCTTATTCTATTACCACAACTCAAGTTAAATCTATTCTATAAAATTAAGACAACCTATTGTCTCATAAATAAAGAGGTCTAAGAGAAAGGTAACCTCGGTTACTACATGCATACATAGTGCATTTGCTACGATTATCACCCATTGTTTGTAGCAATAACTATCCTAACTCTGTCACCATTTTCCCGACCATAAGTTTAGCACAATTGTGATCCTTGGTGTAACATGCCGGCCTTGAGGACATGTTACAAGCTATAGGATCGTGCTCGGTCAAATGTGCACGCGAGGGTGCAGGCTGGTGAGCATGCTGATGCCTAGTTTGTACGCATTTTCATAAATATCTTCAATATTGACGAGACTTGATAGGTTCCATAAAAATCATATATTGTGACAGTTAGAATCCTGTGATCCGTAAGGGGAAAGACCGGGTAAAAGCTGTGCAATCCCACATCGCCTGGGGAAGGTCAAGTATGATGATTCTAAGACTGTGTAGGTATGGTACTACAAAGTTGAAGAGGGCTTAAATGGATTGATGGGTACTACCTATGCTAACAAGATGCTTCTTCTTTTTGGTAGCTCATCACTTGATAACTCCAAAGTTAAGCGTGTTTTGACCTGGTGTAGTCTCATGATGGGTGACATCCTGGGAAGTTTTCCCAGGAAGCGTGCAAGTGAGGACAAAACATGTGTAACGACCCAACTATCTATGAGACTTAGGTCATTAAACCTACTAGACATAACTTCATCTTTAGAGAGAACATACATAAGAAAATTCATAACTTTATTGAAAACTTTAAAAATAATATTTGTAATACATAAATGAGCTCATTGTTTTAAAATAAAACATAACTTTAACTAAAATTGTTTACAAAGCTAAATGCGGAAAAATACATAAAAACGTAATTGAAAGAGACTAAAACAAAAAACGTTGTCCTCGAATCGACACGCAGCACATCCACTCCATTCACATCCATACACACACCAAGCTTCCATGAATCCTTCCGCATCTGCATCTATTTTCCTGCATCATACTAAAAGAAAAGGAGTAAGCCTAATGCTCAGCAAGGAAAAACTGCTAACAACATAAACATACACATAAAATCATATCATAACATATGCTATAAACATATCATCACGTATACTATAAACATAATATAACATATACTATAAACATGTTATAACATATACTATGAACATATTCCATATAAGACTATACTAATAATGGCCATTATGACATATGATAAACCATCTACGTCCCTTGTCTAATATTTGAGGTAGGTTAGATCACATGTATTGTATGATAACCCATCTACGTCCCCTGTCTACTATTTGAGGTAGGGTAAATCATAACATAACATATTAAAACATAAACTTATCATAACATATTATACATAACATAACATAAATGCATAAATTATCATACCAACATACAAGATCTAGCCTATTTTCCTTACCAAAAGAACCGAGATATGAGAACAAATGTGGGGCTTGGAATACGCCTAAAACCAACAATAGAACAGTGACTATTTCTAAAGGAAAGAGATGAAAACTGTTGACGCCGTTTTTCGTCAACTTAAAATGTAGAGCACGTAAACAGTAAAGAATTATGGCCAGAAAAACACAATAAAACAAGGAGAGTTTTTTACGTGGTTCAGCAGTTAACTCTGCCTAGTCCACGAGTCTTTGTTATTAGAACTTAGGAAATTTCTGGAAATCTTTCAGGGATGAATTCTCCAGAGTTTCTCTCAAGATCACAAAATTTCGGCCCTTTACAAAGGTACATGACTTCTCTATTTATAGAGGAAGTCTCAGAATACTATTCCACACGTTCAGGGAAGTTATTCCGTATATTAATAAATTTAATGGCTTTAAAGCCTATAACTCCTATATACAAGGAAACGTCCCCTGAAGACCAGGGGGCGTGAAATCGACTAATGAATATCCCTTTATTGTAGGGAAGTTACAACAATAATATCTCTTGAATGCATGGACTGTGTCCCTTCAAGTGACCTATTAAGCCGTTCGAGATCAGCAATCAACATCATGCCCGTCTAAGTCTCTGAGTGAAGTACAAGTTGTCTTGTTTTCCCGAAATCAGTTCGGAAAGGGTAAGCACCACCGAGGTTGCCTTACCCCGAGCTCACACTCATGCCAAGCTCAGGCCACTTGATCCGAGGTCATCTGACAATGGACATACTCCGATGTTCTGTCTTTCGAGCTTACAAGAACTTCGAGGCTACCCATCTTCGAGGTTGCCACCTGCTTTGAAGGTTCGGTATCTAGATTACGAGCATGTATTTTGACCATCTTGAACTCACCCCTGACGGATCCAGCTTTCGAGGTCACAACCTCATGTCTCAAAATCTGGGTGTAACATTTTTCCCCCTCAAAAGTATTTGTTCGAATCCTATGAGAAGGAAACTTTTGAACTACACTCTTTGGGAACCGCACTGTCACACATACTTGAGTGTGGACACGCATCAGTTGAGTATTGCTTATTCAAGGTACTCAAGTGCCTCGGTAATTTGCCCATGATCGTTCGCCTGCCACCTTTACGGCACCATCTTGTCTCATATCCCTGACCGTTGGATTTGATACGGAATCTGGCCAATGGCCCAGATTACTCCTTCTATAAGATTTCTGATAGCCTAAATATAAGACTTCAGTCGTCCTCTTCCTCTCATTTTCACGTTTACCAGAAGAAAAAAGAGAAGAGAAACCCAGAGGCAAGCCCAGAAAGTGTTTGGTGTTACATGTTCTCTCGGCCAAAGAAACAAAGGACCACTAGCTTGATCGAGATCGTGAGATCATACCTGCAGCCTCTTCTTCAGCCATCTATTTCTCTGCAACCACCATCTTCAATGTGTAAGTATTTGATCTTAACTTTTATGTATATCTTATTTTTTTTCTTTGCGCCAGTTTCTGCCTTTGTTGCTTTTACATTTCTGGGAATGTGCTGGTTTATTCTTTAGTTTGATATACTAGGACACTTTGATCGATAGATATTAGTTTAGGTTCCCCATTACTGGTTTTGAATCCAGTTCAAATGTAGGAAGGCCCAAAAATGGTCTTTTTTCTGGGTTTTCAAATTTTGGAGGACATATCTTGCACACCAAGATATCGGGTACAAAATCTTGATTTTAAAGAATGCACGATACTCAAAAATACCATTTTTGAATAACTGCCACCTTTTTCCCTGATATTTCGAGATTCTCAAAAATTAAATCCACTTCCCTCCCTTTTTCGTGAAGTACATGTCGTGACACTTAATCGGGTCTCCAGGATCGAACTCATCTTGTATCCAAGCATTTTCGAGCTTGGCCCACCAAGATCGTTATTCTTGATTCCTTGCATGCATGGCCCTCACCACTTTTTTCTTTCTTGCTAGATGTCACAGAATCTGGAAAGACGATGGGGGTCGTTGCTTGCCATCCCATATTCGCCAAAAACTCCGAGCCTGGAGTCATTGTTTACCCGGAACAAGCGTCTGATTCGTGAACACGAGCTAGCTCGCAAACAAGAAGAAACCCGAGCTCATTATTGTCGTCAAATCGTCGAGGTTATAGAGAAGAAGAGAAAAATCCTTCGAGAGGCTCTTTATCCGGAATCTGACTCAGGACCCAAACCGATCCCCCTTGATCCCAGGCTGAAAGTGACAATCGCGTACAACCCGGGAGATCTTTGATTCTCACTGATGGGGGAGCCCTCTACCTCATAGCCGAGGAGGGAATTTTTTGAGGTCGAGCACTATTGGAGCTCGGTTACCTCGCTAGGTCAGATAAACGATATACTGGCCTTTCATGGTATAAGATTATCAGGCTCGCTAAGGTGTCGAGCCCCTACCTCCCACGAGCGAAGCTGCCGCGCTCCAGGAGATGGAAATCCTGATAACAAGCTGAGATACGCGGCTTGGAGCCAGGAGCATATGAAGGCAGGAGCGATACTGCCTTTGAAGTCTTTCTTCAAGGACTTCACAGACTTCGTTGGGCTGGCTCCATTCCAGCTCAACACCAATTCTTACAGGGTTCTGTCTGCCCTAAGGTCGCTATACCACGAGCCGAAGTGGGAAGGACCATCACCGGAGGAGATCCTTTATCTTTTCTGCTTGAAAAGAAATCCCTCCCGAGCTCAGGGAGGAGACGGCTTCTATTATCTCTCGGGCTACCCCAAGGAGAAAAAGATGTTTGAGGATCTTCCCAACCATCCTCTTGACTTTAAGAAGACCTTCTTCTGGACAAATGGCCTAGCTCCGTCTCGATACTACTCGTTCAGACAGATTCGTAAGTATCCCAACCTCATTCTTTTCTGTGCTCCGACTTTTGTCTATAGGCCCGTACTTAGTTGAAATGTATTTTATTTTCCAGCCAACTATCATCGTCCTACTCCTACTGATGAGATGAAGGAGCATACAGAGACTCTGCTCCAACTCCCTTTTGGCAGGAGATCCCTCTCGTACCTTTTGCATGAAGGTAAGCTCCGAGCTTGCGGGCTCTTGGGAAATGGCCAGTCCACCTCAGATTGGTCCAATAAAAAATATGATCGCTGGGAGCTCGTGCCTTTTCCCACAGGCATCCTCCCCCCAAGGAGAGAGGTGAGGCCCCTGCCTCTAGTTCGCCGAAGGAGCCCGCAATCAGGGAACGAGGCCAATGATGAAGCCTTGAGCTCGGGCTCGGATGATCAAGGTACAGTCATCCTAAGCTCAAAAATGTGGTCCCCCACCTTATTAAAGCACAAACCCGATAGGTTAGTATTGTGCGAGGACGATAGGGACCATTTTTATGTATGGCTTGGGTAGATGAACGGGTTCATAAGTTCGATAGCTGGCTCGGGAAATACGACACTATGTATAGCCTGAACGAGGTATGGAACGGAATAGTCGTCCAATATGGGACCAACGACTATAGGGACCTTTCGAGGTTGACGTCCACCTATAGGGAAGGTACTCCCCCCGCCTCTTCTGAAGATGGGGGAATTACATGGTCTCCGAGCTCAAGCTCGGAGGAGAGTTCCAGTTAGGTTTTTCTCCACTTATTATTATTATTTTTTTGTCTTCTACGTTTGTTAGCACCATGCTAAATCTTGATTGCAACTGTGCAGGTGCCATGGACTCTGACCTTGACGCCATGCTCTACAGTGGCGAGGGGGCTCAAAAGAGTAAGCGCCCAAGAGGCTCGCGGAGGTCAGATCGACCCTCCAAAATCCTCAAGCGCACTGAGAAGACTCCACCAGCTCCAACTACTGCGAGCACAGCCGAGGACCCGACTGCCTAGGTCGACACATCCGTTTCGGCCGCATCTGCCGCGCTTCCTCCAGCTACAATTCCTCCAGCACTCGGCTAACCCCCAAAAAAACCCTCAACCTCCAAGTCACTCTTGCCGTCGGCCCGACCTCACGTTGATGAGTTCGTGCTCGATAGTGCCGCTGGGGCCCACAGAGCTGTAATTGGCTCGGATATCCTCTCTCGGGCGGGTCAGAGTCTTACGGGATTCGACGCTAAGCACTGGGAGTTTGTGAATAAGGCTCGAGACTGCAATACTCTTTATGATAAGAGTATTGAGCTTACTGCCGCGGTAATTTTCGCAACTTACTTTTAATTGCTTATGTGCCTTGGCTTATGTTCTAATTCAATCTCTTTGTGTTTCAGGCTCTTTTCGTCTCGGCTCAGCTTAATTATAAGCTGACCAATGAGGTGCACTCAAGCGTGTCTTTGGCCCAGGAGTTGAGGAATCTCCAGCTTAAAATGGCTGATGAGCTCAAGGACTCGAAGACAGATCTTGAAAAGGCGAATGCTCGGCTTGCGGAGCTGGAGAAAGATAATGCCAAGCTCGAGGAGGAGAAGGCTGCCACTTTCGAGATAATCGAGAGTGAAAAGGCTCGCCTCCTTACCGAGTACAAAGAGAAGAAAGACAAGGCGGTTGATCAAGCCATGTACAGGATCTAGGCTAGCAACGCTGACCTTGATACCAGCTTCTTGGGCTCTTTCAAGGAAGGATTTGTGGCCAAATGGCAAGCTCGGCTTGACGCAGAGGAGGCTGCTCGGGCTGCTCGGGAGACTGCTCAGAAGGATAGTCATGTTATTCGTCCTGGAGAGTCTAATGTTGCTGGTGCGGAGAAGGCCAAGGAGACTGCTCCTTCATAAATATCACTTCGGGGCTGCGTCCCTTTATTTTTGTAATTGTTTTAATTTATGCCCGTAGGGCTGATACAATTTCTTTTTCTTTTTGGCATTCTTTTAATATATATGCTTTACTTTCCTTGATTTGAAATATTTTGCACATTTTATATTAAATAATCGTGTATGCTTGTTTATTCGCACAAACATAGTTTGGATTTAGGCTCGAGGTTCAATGCATTCACGCACAGTTTGCTCGAATTATCCGCGTCCGATCTCGTTATTTGTCAAGGTCGGATATTACTTTAACCATGAACTCGAAAGTACTTGTATGGTGTGTAATGCAAACGTTTTAGTTATATCTTATTTTTTAGTTACTTTTTCTCGTCCTCGGTTATCTCTCCGGGGTTATGAGTTCGAAACTATTATTTTATAAGATACTCCAGCCTCGATCTCGACTTAACTCGAAGTGGGTTTATGTTCCAACTTATCGTCCATTAGTTTTAGCTGGTTGCTCCAAACCTATTAAGGTTGTAGTGCACCAAAAAAAATTTTTAGAATATTTAAATTTTGTGATTTATTTGATTTAAATGTTAAGTGTGATGAATTGTTTTATTTAAGTGTTGTTATTTTATTTGGTTGATTATTTGTTTTATTTGATTGTTTGTTATTTTATTTAATTGTTAGAAATGTTTTGGTTAATTAATTTAATAAGTGAATAATTGTGTAACATGTTATTTTACTATTAGTGTTACATTTTAATTAAGTGTGACAAATGAGGTAATTATGTGAGCTATGGTGGAATGCACTAAGGTGCATGATAGATAGTAATGCACCCTAGTGATTTAGTGTGTGCTAGTGCATGGTAGCATGGTGCACATGTGTAGATTTTTCTACACATTTTATACTTCCTTATTTTAGATTTTAATTGGGTTAATTTATTTATAAAAAAAAAAAAAGGGAAGAAGAGTGTTGGGCATGTGACCTAGTGGGAAAGGAAGGATTTCCTTAAAATGATAAAAATAAAAAATTGAAGACCATAATTATTTTGGGGATAGGCATGATCATTTTGTTCCTTTATATCTTTTTAAAATAAAGAGGAATTAAGAGAAAATAAATGGGAAATGGAAACTTACCTTATTGTGTTAGGGGAGACTTTATGGGATGATTTTTGATAAAAGGGTTATGAAAGGAGAGAAGAGTCATTGCTCTTGTGTGTGGCTGCCGTGACCTAGAGAGAGAGAGAGAGAGAGAGGAAGAAAGAAAGAAAGGAAGAAGGAAGGAGAAGGTGAGGAGGAGCCCCTCCTAGAGTATGTCTTCTTGTTTTCTCTTTTGCATAATCTCTTTATTTGATAATATGTTATTGATTTGTGTTATTTTTTTTGTGTGTGTTTGGGTTCTTCCTTCTCCTCATGGTGGTTTTCCAATAAAAACCCTAGGCTTGAACAAGGGTGTGGAGTTTGGGTATTGATCTTTTGTGTTCTTGATTTTACAATCAAGAGAGGTAATGGTCTTTTCTTAGCCCTTATATTTGTTTTTGGTGGGTTGTCTATGAGGTTTTGTTAATAATGCTAATGGTTGATTTTGGTAGGATTGATGTATAGGATTTGGATATTGTGAGAGTATGATTTGTGTTAAAGGGTTGTGATGTTGATTTTGCTATGCATAAAAAAATTGTGATAATCTATGAGTGCATGTTTGGTGATTTCGGCCTAGGTACACCCAAGGGTGTTCTTGATATGTTGTGTGATTTACAATATATTAGATCCATGTTTTAGGACCTATGTTATATGGGTAAGAGAATAAGTGGCAATCTTGATATCTTGATCATGAAATTTTGTTAGATGCATGTTATATTTTGAATGATTAAATTATAAGATGCATGAAAATAATGATAGAAACATGTTAGGTTAATATAAGGCATATGTGAATATGGTGCTTATAAATTACTATATGTTATTTTATTGATAGTGTTTTGTTGGTTTTCGTGGAATTGCAACAAATGGTTTTTAAAAGGATTCATGTGAATATGTTAGTGATATTAGAATCATGCATATTATAAGAGTATAATGAGATTTTAAGTATGTATGATTTTATGTAATTTTGAGACAAAAGTTGAGTTTTATAAAGAATTAAGCTTGCTGTTTTTTTGTAAATAATTGGGTAAAAGTTGATAAAAAGATGAGTTGCATGCATAAATAATGTTCTTGATGAATATGTTAATTTTTATGAAATTAAAAGAGGATTTTAAGTCTCATGTTATGATATTTTACTCAATTAATTTCCTACAGAATTTTTATTGAATTTTGGGAAAATATGGGTTTATAAACTTGAATATGGTGATTTCTAATGATAATAATAGTTGCTGGAATTTTGTATTAAAATATGAAGTAAGTTTCACTAAAAATGAATTTGATTAATTTTTGGAATAAATTATTTTTCCTAAGTTATGGTAATATTGAAAAATGATATTTTAATGGTATGAATGCATATTTTGATAAGTAATTATTTTTCATTTATTTTGATTGAGAAAAATATTTAGACTCTATTTATTTGTGATTTTTGAATAAGATAAATGGTGGCTGAAAGTTTGTTTTAAAAAGGTTAACAATTGTTATTAAATTGTCACATATGGATTTTTGCTACATAAAAACTAAGTCTTAAGTAATTTAAATCAAAATGTATTATTCCACACTTAAAATATATTTTTCACATCATTTTTGTAACACAATGATAAAATATATTTTTCTAAAGAAACATATTAAAATAGGTATTTTAATTAAATCCAAGCTTGTTGGGTAATTCTTGGTAAATTAATATTTATTTAATGAAAATGTCACATATTTTATTTTGAGCTAAAATAAAATAAATTTATAAAATAAAGTAAAGTTTTTGAGAAATTTAATCAACTTAGAAGTTTTAAGAAAATAAAGCGTGTAATATGTCTATTGATTTTTAAAATAATAAAAGAAATGTAGAATTATCGTTTTTGAAAAACGTCTTTATTACGCAACGTTCCCACGTATGCATGTTACATGCAAATCAACTTTTACGTCCAAAATCATGATTATTATTCAACTATGTGATTTTTATAAGACAATCATGTTAGTAAAATGGGTAGAACGAGCATTATTCTTTTTGGCGATAATTGCATGTTGAGTGTAACTGTTATCATGAGTGCATGGCCCATGCACACATGAGTTGTATGGAAGGGCAAAATAGTAATTTTATGAACCTAAGAAACGTTATTTTGATTATGATATAGGCTCGTTGAAAGATTGTGAAATTCTTAGCTTGGACCTGAGGTAAGGAAGTTAGATAGATTTTATGATTTTATGCTATGAATGGTAAGGTTGTTATATGAATGAACTGTTATGAAATTATGAATGCCTTAATGTGATGATCTGTTGAATGTGATATGTGTATGGATGTTAGATACATCAAACAGAATACGATGTTAGATACATCAAACAGATTTCGATGTCAGATACATCGAACGAGTTACTAAGGACATTGAGACGTGACTCCTAGGGCGGACACGCCGAGGTTATTCAAGGACCAGTGATCTCCTGTTTACCTCATAGGGTGACATGGACAACTAGCGTTCCATGCTCATCATGTATGCTGTATGATTGTGATATGATGATATGTCACATTTATGTTATGATATGATGATATGTTACGTTATGTTATGATATGATGATATGTCACATTTATGTTATGATATGATGATATGTCACATTTATGTTATGGTATGATGATATGTCACATTTATGTTATGATATGATGAAATGTTACATTTATGTTATGATATGATGATATGTCATATTTATGTTATGATATGATGAAATGTTACGATTATGTTATGATATACCATGATGTTTTAGATGAACGTTAGTGTTTGGTTGTTTGTTGTTTTTCTTACTTGCTTATTTGCTTGTACTTCCTTACTGGGCTTTTAGCTCACCCCCTTACTTTCCTTCCAGGTAGCAAATAGGTTTTCTCTATGGCACGCGTGGTGACGTGAGGAGTTCTTTCATCATGGGGTGTATGGCGTGGGGCAATCCTATGGACGATAAAACGATCAACGTAGAACGCCATTTAAATTATGTTTTGTTTTTAAGAGACTTTCCTAAATTATCAGTGGGACTCTGTTATTTAAATTATTTGGTTTTCTTTGAACTTTGCATAAAAACCTATGTTTTATTTTAAACTTATGGCGCCAACTTGCATGATTTTAAATAAGTCCCCCTGAGACTTTAATAATGGATGGTATTCTTTTATAAACTATGTTATGCGAATGTTTTGTAAGTATTAGTCTAGGGCGTTCTTTACAAAGGTCGTGTTTGGTTTGTAATCCATACACTTATATTTTTAATCTAGTTTGCATATTTGGTTACATCCAAACATTTTTATCTTTTGATAATTTGGTTACGTCCAAACTATCTAAGCTCGCGCATCTGGTTTCATCCAAACACTTGTATGTTTTTTATAATTCGGTTATATCCAAACTATCTTAGCTCGCGCATTTGGTTATATCCAAACACTTGTATGTTTTTGATAATTCGGTTATATCCAAACACTTGCATGTTTTTGATAATTCGGTTATATCCAAACTATCTTAGCTTGCGCATTTGGTTATATCCAAACACTTGTATGTTTTTGATAATTCGGTTATATCCAAACTATCTTAGCTCGCGCATTTGGTTATCTCCAAACACTTGTATGTTTTTGATAATTTGGTTATATCCAAACTATCTTAGCTCGCGCATTTGGTTATCTCCAAACACTTGTATGTATTTCGTATATTTTACTTTATTTTTCAAGCTGGTGGTATTTATATATACCAATGATGCCCCCTTAATATCCTATGAATGTGACCATAGGTTATTAGATTAAGAGAGATTGCAAAAATAAGCCATATTAGACGAAATAAATCTTTATTTGAAAAAATCCAAAAGTAGGCAAAACATTACAGATAAACAGGCATGGATACAGGCAACATCCTTCCTACACTATTGATAGTAAGGTCTTAGGTGTTCGCCATTCCATGTTCGCGGTACTAGGCTCCCATCCAATCTCGCTAACTTGTAGACACCGGGTCGGATGACTGACTCTATCTGGTAGGGTCCTTCCTAATTTGGCCCAAGCACGCCAGCTGTTGGATCTCGCATTGCCAAAAATACACGCCTTAGCACCAAATCTCCCACACCGAATTTTCGATCCCGAACCTTGTTGTTGAAGTACCTGGTAGCTCGCTGTTGGTATGCAACATTTCTTAGCTGAGCTTCGTTTCTTCTTTCTTTGATCAGGTCTAGGGTTTCATCGAGCTGAGTGTGGTTCGAGTCTTGGTCATAAGCGTGGGGTCAAATTGTAGGAATTTCGACCTCGACTGGCAACATAGCCTCGCAACCGTACGCCAGAGAGAACGGGGTATGTCTTGTTGATGTTCGAGCCGTATTCCTATATCCCCATAGGACTTGGGGCAATTCTTCGGGCCATCGTCCTTTTTCTTCTTCCAACTTTTTCTTCAGCGAACTCTTGAGAGTTTTGTTTACAGCTTCGACCTGGCCATTTGCCTGGGGATGAGCTACTGACGAAAAACTCATTATTATTCCATTTTTTTCGCAAAAGTTGGTGAACAGATCGCTATCGAACTGGGTTCCGTTGTCAGACACAATTTTCCTCGGCATACCATATCGACATATAATGTTCTTTACTACATAGTCAAGGACTTTTTTAGAGGTTATTGTTGCTAACGGTTCAGCTTCTGTCCACTTCATGAAGTAGTCTACGGCAACTACAGCATACTTCACTCCGCCCTTACCAGTTGGGAGAGAGCCTATGAGGTCGATTCCCCATACCGCAAATGGCCATGGGGAGGTCATCATGGTCAGCTCGGATGGTGGAGCTCGAGGAATTGTGGGGAATCACTGGCACTTATCAAACTTCTTTACGTACTCGAAAGAGTCCGACTTGATAGTAGGCCAGAAATAACCTTGGCGTATGATTTTCTTGGACAGGCTATGCCCCCCAGTATGGTCTCCACAGAACCCTTCGTGAATTTCTTCAATGATTTTCTTGGCTTCAGGTGGAGTCACACACCGAAGTAATGGCATGGAATATCCCCTTCTATACAGCCTGCCATCCATGATGGTGTAACAGGGGATTTGATACATCAACTTTCGAGCCTGGTTCCGATCTTTTGGAAGGATGCCGGCCTCGAGATATTCGACTATTGGAGTCATCCAGGTAGGCTCGGAATCAATCATACATACATCTTCCTGCTCTGGCTCATTAATACTAGGTGTCGAGAGATGTTCAATTGGCACAACATTTAGCTCATCATTCTTGGTGGAAGTAGTGAGTCGAGCTAAGGCATCTGCATTCGAGTTTTGTTATCGGGGGACCTGTTTGATCGCGCAAAACTCGAAATGTTCCAACGCTGACTTTGCCTTTTCTAAGTAAGCTGCCATTTTCATGCCACGAGCATGGTATTCTCCCAAAATTTGGTTAACTACTAGCTGGGAATTGCTGTAACAATGTATTGCTTTAGCATTGAGCTCCTTGGCTATACGAAGTCCCGCCAGTAAAGCCTCGTATTCGGCCTCGTTATTTGATGTGTTGAAGTCGAATCTTAAGGCAGAATGGAATCTGCTTCCTGCGGGAGTGATCAAAATGACTCCTGCCCCCGATCCATTTTCATTAGATGACCCATCAACGTAAAGTTTCCACAGCTCGTGGGCCGAGGTTATAACTTCATCGTTGGTCATGCCAGTACATTCCACTATAAATTCTGCCAAGGCTTGTGCCCTGATGGTCGTCCTTGGGTGGTAGGTGATCTCAAATTGCCCGAGTTCAACCGCCCATTTTAGAAGTCGACCTAAAGCTTCTGGCTTAGACAAGACTTGTCTTAGTGGTTGATCAGTTAATACATGGATGAGGTGCGCCTGAAAGTAGGGTCGAAGTTTTCGAGATGAATGAATTAAGCTGAGAGCTAGCTTTTCCATCAAGGGGTATCTCGACTCTGCCCCCAGTAATCTTTTACTGACGTAATATACGGGCCTTTGCACCTTTTCTTCCTCTCGCACGAGCACTGCACTTATGGCTTGCTCGGTAGTGGCGAGATACAAATATAGCACTTCTCCCGTAACAGGTTTTGATAAGATGGGGGGTTCTACGAGGTGCTTTTTAAGCTCCAAGAAGGCTAACTCACATACTTCCGTCCATTCAAATTTCTTGCCTCCCCTCAATAGGTTGAAAAGCGGAAGACAACAGTCTGTAGATTTCGAGATAAACCTACTTAGTGCCGCCATCCTGCTGGTCAAACTTTGGACATCTTTGTGTCTTTGAGGTGAGGGCATGTCAATCAGGGCCTGAATCTTGTCTGGGTCAGCTTCTATTCCACGAGCGTTTACAATGAAACCCAGGAATTTTCCTAAAGATACCCCAAAGGAGAAATTCTGAGGGTTAAGCTTCATGTTATACTTCCGGAGCACGGCAAAGCATTCTTTGAGATCATCAACATGGTTATCGTTAAGTTGGGACTTGACTAACATGTAGTCAACATAAACTTCCATGTTGTTCCCTATTTGCTCCGAAAACGTCATGTTCACGAGCCGTTGGTATGTGGCCCCAGCATTTTTGAGCCCGAATGGCATGACATTATAACAATATAGCCCTTTGTTCGTTATGAAGCTCGTATGTTCCTGGTCAGGGGCATGCATGGAAATCTGGTTATATCCATAATAGGCATCCATGAATGACATCAGTCCATGCCCTGCCGTGGCATCCACGAGCTGGTCAATCCGTGGTAAGGGAAAACAGTCTTTTGGACAGACCTTATTGAGATCCGAATAGTCGATGCAGGTTCGCCACGTCCCATTGGGCTTCGAAACCAGTACCGAATTGGCTACCCAATCGGGGTAAAAAGCATCCCTAATGAATCAGTTTGCTTTTAACCTGTCAACTTCCTCTTTCAGTGCCTTCTTTCTATCATCGTCCAGCTGTCTTCGCTTTTGTTGCTTCGGTGGGAAGCTTTTATTCCCACCATGTCCGAATGTGACCACGCGAAGACATCCTGGTTTCTCTTCAGAAAGAAAATTAATTGCTATTTAGTTTCTTCGCGTAGGTGTTTCCCGACGTTTACCGTTCTCGATGGATCTGACTCTTCAAGCTTGACACTCTCGAGCTCTTCTAATGGCTCGAGGTCAGCTCTTTCCTCCACTCTTGGGTCAATCTCTTCGTCTATCTCCAAGATCGTCCGGTCCTTATTCTGGATAATGACGAGTGTTTGTTCGCTCGCCTGTTTTTTTCCTCTTACGCTATAACATTCCCTTCCGGCTAACTAATCTCCCTTCAGCGTCCCGATGCCACTAGAAGTCAGGAACTTGATGGGCAGATGCCTTACAGACGAGACTGCCCCCAGCCCTACTAGGGCGGGTCTCCCGAGCAGCACGTTGTAGGCTGATGGCAGGTCCACTACCACGAACTCCATCATCTTGGTCACCGAGACCGGGAAGTCTCCCAAGGTTACTGGGAGTTCGATGGACCCCATACAGGCAATCCCTTCTCCTGAAAAGCCGTACAAATTTGTTGCACACGCTTTTAGGTCTCGAAGCGCGAGTCCCATCATTTCTAGGGTGGCATTATAGAGGACGTTCACGGAGCTCCCATTATCAATGAGAACTCGGTGAACTCTCTTGTTCACGAGCTGGAGAGTGATGACCAGTGGGTCATTGTGGGGGAACTGAACATGGGACGCATCGTCCTCAGTAAAGGTAATCGGTTGAGACTAAACTTTTTGGCATTTTGGACCTCTAGGTTCGGGCTCATAAGGAGACCCGTCCCCAGTCTTTAGCTCGTTCACATATCGTTTTTGGGAATTCCTACCCATACCTGCGAGATAAGGCCCACCCGAGATGGTTATCACATCTTCTCCATCAATTGGAGGGGGCCTGTCTTCTTCCCTGGCTCGGGAATTGTTGTTTTGTGCAAGTTGTGGCGCAGCTGCCCTCTGGCTTGTGGACGCCTGATTAGTATTCTGGTTTTTGACATACTGTCTGAAATAACCTCTCGAGATCAATCCTTCGATCTCGTCTTTCAACTATCGGCACTCATCAGTAGTGTGCCCGGTGTCTCTGTGAAATCGACAATATTTGCTGGAGTCCCTCTTGGACTTCTGATTTCTCATGGGGTCTAGACGCCTGAAAGGGGCCTGGTTTTCATTAGCCAGGTATATGTTCTCCCGAGACTCGTTGAGCTCGGTGTACACTTTGTACACGGAGAAATATCTTTCCCCCTGCTTCTTCTTTCCCCCTTCGGCTTCGGGGTTACTCCCTTCGTTCTTCTTTCTCTTGGGAGGGTTTTCCGCAGTAGGCTTTGAGGCTGGTGGATCCGCCGAGGTTGAGGCAGAGTTTACGTTTATCGTTGTAGTTACGGGCTGAGAGGTCATATTCAGTGTCGACCTTGCCTCCTCTACATTGACAAACCTCTGAGCTCGTTTATTAAACTCGGTTAGGGACCTCACCGGTTTTCTCTGCATATCGTCCTAGAGAGCACTTCCTGGCATTACTCCAGCCTGGACAGCCTCTAGATGACCGCTGTCATCCACATTTCGAGCTCGGGCAACTTCCAAGTTAAACCTCGTAAGGTAACTTTTCAATGTCTCGCCTGGCTGCTGCCGAACGTTAGTCAGAGTTGATGCCTCAGGTCTAACCCTCATCATGGCTCTGAACTGCTTCTTGAAGTCCTTTGATAGCTGATCCCAAGAAGTGATTGAATGTCTTTTATATTTCTCGAACCAGCTTTTGGCTGGTCTTGTAAGCGATGCTGGAAATAACATGCATCTGAGCTCGTAACCCACGTTACTTGCTCTCATTATGGTATTGAATGTACTCAGATGGCTGTATGGGTCGGACTTTCCCTCAAAAGTTGGGACATGAGGGATCCGAAATCCCTGAGGAAACGGAATGTTTGAAATATGGGGAGCGAACGGTTCGAGCTCCTCGTCAGAATCCTCATGCCGACTCCAACCTTGCTCATTTTGCAAAAGTCTGAAGGCCTTTTCCAACTTATCAATTCTTTCCTGGACCGGGTCCGTGAGGGGTCTTGCCTGAAATTGGTTATCATTGATCACAATTCTAGGCTCACGCCTTCGGAAGGGATCTTTACGCCCATTTAGGCGATCTCTTAGGTCCGGGTTTAACGGGTTAACATTCCCCTGATTCTGATTCAAGTGTTCCCGCAGGTCGGAGCGGTTCCTGTGGTTCCCATTATTCTTTCGACCTCGATCATACATACTGACTGATCTAGTATCTCCTGAGTCGTCACTGGTAAGACTCGTCGCATGATTATTTCGAGATGGGTCTCTTTCATGCTGCCTCATCTTTGTAGTGCGACACCGGGACATTTGACTTCTAGTAGATTGGGCGCCTCTCCGCTCCCTGAAGGCTTCTCTGTTGCCTTGCCTCCTTCCCGCACGTCTTTCCTCATCATCTCGAACTGGTTGAGCATTCCTGCGAGGCGGTGAAGGGTATCTTATAGGTGATGGAGGGAATCGTATGGGTGACGGTGGCTGCCACCCATTTCGAGGCCTAGACGATCCGGAGTTCGCCCGAGACGGGTCGGTGACATTCTGCGTGTTACCAGGGATCTGACTCCGAGCCTCTGTAGGGGCTCGGTTATTCCCAGTTCCCACAGGTACCTCCGCAGTTGAATTAACCGGAGCCCTAGCTCGGGTACTTCTTCGGGGTCTCGAGGGAGCGGATTGCTCTGTTGGTGCCGGAGGTTGCTCTGGCCTCCTAGTGGTAGCATTTTTTTGAGGACGTCCACGAGGCCTGTGGGGAGGAACATGCACGTCCCTTGGAGGAGGGGCTTGGTTCTCACGCGGAGGTGGAGGCTGAGCCGCCTGAGCCTCTGCGGCTAACCTAGCCAACTCCTCATTCTACTTATTGGCTTCAGCCAATTGTTTTTTCAACTGTTGGTTTTCAAGTTCCACAATGGGGACGTACCGTTCAGGATTGTAGTACATATCCTCATCCCTTGGGGCTGGAGGTGCTGGAGGTCCCCGAGAATCGGAGGACTCGCTTCTCTCTTTAGTATCTGGGTTTACCATTGGCTGCTTCCCAGGGCGTCTTGGATAGTTTTCTTCTGGAATGTTTTGACCGTTTGCGGCCATAACTGTTCAGGGATCGCACTGCTTAAGGCTCTCAATGAAAGCACCAAACTGTTGACGCCATTTTTTGTCAACTTAAAATGTAGAGCACGTAAATAGTAAAGAATTATGGCCAGAAAAACACAATAAAACAAGGAGAGTTTTTTACGTGGTTCAGCAGTTAACTCTGCCTAGTCCACGAGTCTTTGTTATTAGAACTTATGAAATTTCTGGAAATCTTTCAGGGATGAATTCTCCAGAGTTTCTCTCAAGATCACAAAATTTCGGCCCTTTACAAAGGTACATGTAATGCCCCGAATTCTCCGATGTGGTTTAATGGCGGGTTTAGTAGGCCGGGAGGGCCATACTTGTTTAATTAAGCCATTAAATGATATTATGCACGTATATGTGAATTATATTATAATATGATGTTAAATTCATGCATGTGGGTCCACATTTTAATTACAGGGGTGTGATGGTAATTTGGCCCGTTGAGGGTATAATTGTATGCATGTCGGTGATATATGTTGAGACCACATTATAATGTGGGTTTGTTCAAGCTATTCGGCATGAGATGATCTTGGATTATTGATTAACGGTCTAGTCACTACAGGTTTAAGTGCGGGGCTCGGGTTGAGTTCCAGGGTGATGTTAATGATTAGAGCGTTACCAGGAATTAAAGGGTAATGAGATGTGAATTAATGGTATTAGAGATTATTGAGAATAGCGGGAATTGGAGAGCGTTAATTATGATTAATGAGATAGGAGGAAAATACCAATTCTGCCCTTGGGAGCCTTTAGAAATCTTAAATTGACCTAGGGGTGAAATGGTCATTTCACCCCTATGATAGATAAAGCCATTGTTGGCTGAAAGAAGATAGAAAAAACAGAGCAATTTGGAGTGCCTTCCCGTACCATCTTCTCCTTCAGTTTTCTTTGTAATTTTTGAACCAGTTTTGAGGATTCAAACTTGGGAAGCAAGCCCTGGGAGTTTGGGAGTGTGTTCCTCTATTGAAGAGCATCATAAACTGAGCTTTGGGTAAGTTTCTAACCATAGAATTCTCTAGTTTGCCCTGTTTTGGTTTTGTTTTGCAGCTGAGATTTCTAGGGTGAATACTTTGTTTTGTTGGGAGTTTTGGCTAGGGTTCCTATGCTTGTGATGTTTGGGGTGTGTTAGGATGGTTTTTGGGTTCATTTGGCATTAAGAATGGGATTTGGAAGCTTGGAAATCAGGTTGGAGTAGAAGGAGATGAAGAAGGTCGGTTCAGGGGAGTATTGGTCTGGAGGTAGTGCTATAGCACCCACCCTAGGGCGCTACAGCGCTCCTCAGGAGGCCTTTGGGCATGTTGGGGGTTTTGAGTATAGCGCTGGGGCGCTAGGGGTTCAGCGCTATAGCGCTACCCTGTTCCTCCAAAGTCCCGTTTTGAGTGTTTTTAAGGGTTTTTGACTTGGGGTTTCAATCCTTAAGGCCCGGGATCGAATCTACTCACCATGTGGGCATGTTTCGAGGTCCCGAGAGTGGTGTTTTAGGTTAAGAACCTATTCATGTTGATTCTCATTAATTGAGGTTATAATTGGTTGTGATTAGGTAACCGCTAGGGAGTCAAAAGATCGATCGTTCTCAGGGGTTGTCCTTATTATATTTCTCGCTCGAACCTGAGGTAAGAAAACTGCACCCTGTGTATATGTGACATGTGTGATTGCTATTGAGGCATGTTGATTGATAAATGTGGACATGGACTGCATGTTAAATGCTAGTGATTATTGTATACTTGTATATGGCACTGACTAGTCAGGGGCACTGACCTAAGAGTCAGAAACGGCATAAGCGTCCTGAACGTAGGGCCGAATGAAGATTAGATCTAATCGATATCAGTGTTGAATGGCTCTAAGGCATTAACACTGGACTGACCCTAAGGTCGATGAACTTATAAGCGCTTGGCTAGTCTAGGACTAGTTACTCAGAGCCAGGGCATAAGGCCCCGGTGACTGTTGTCACATGGCTAGGGAACGATGTTCCAGGGTTATGATTCTACGGTCATGAGGAGGGTTATGTTGGTGACTATTCACCATACACCTATCCTGGTCAAACTTATGAAAGGCTCACCTATCAGTTAAGCCCTGGTGACCCTATCGTCACATGGCTAGAGGGGGGGTTGTACCCACTTTTGTGACTTTTGCGACTGTCACCTATCTGTTTTGGACTGATAGTCCTGGATGATTATTACGATCATTGTTGATATTATATCATGTTGTATTGTGCTTTCTTGCTGGGTCTTGGCTCATGGGTGCTATGTGGCGCAGATAAAGGGTAAGAAAAGCTCACCCAGCTGTGAGTGGAGAGCTCAGGTGGTGATGTGCACATATGCGGCCGCTTGACCACCACGGCCAAGGCGTTCTCAGAGGAACTAGGGGGTTTACCCTATTTTTGCCGCTTAGGTCGGCGGGATTGTAAATTTGGAACAGTAATGACCATTTTGTACTGAGAACAACTTGTAAATGTTTTGATTAGCTCTGCAGAGAAGTTTGTAATGAAAGATATCCATTCCTTTTTAGAAGTTTTTTCCACCTTAACCTGTTAATCACACTTAGAGCATGTTTTTTTAACCAAAGGACTCGGGTAGCGGGTCAAATTTCCGGTTCACCGATCACCGTAACTGTTCTGGGGTAACCAGGGTGTTACAGTACATGACTTCTCTATTTATAGAGGAAGTCTCAGAATACTATCCCACACGTTCAGGGAAGTTATTCCATATATTAATAAATTTAATGACTTTAAAGCATATAACTCCTATATACAAGGAAATGTCCCCTGAAGACCAGGGGGCATGTAATCGACTAATGAATATCCCTTTATTGTAGGGAAGTTACAACAATAATATCTCTTGAATGCATGGACTGTGTCCCTTCAAGTGACCTATTAAGTCGTTTGAGATCAGCAATCAGCATCATGCTCGTCTAAGTCTCTGAGTGAAGTACAAGTTGTCTTGTTTTCCCGAAATCAGTTCGGAAAGGGTAAGCACCACCGAGGTTGCCTTACCCCGAGCTCACACTGATGCCAAGCTCGGGCCACTTGATTCGAGGTCATCTGAAAATGGACATACCCTGATGTTCTGTCTTCCGAGCTTGCAAGAACTTCGAGGCTGCCCATCTTCGAGGTTGCCACCTGCTTTGAAGGTTCGGTATCTAGATTACGAGCATGTATTTCGACCATCTCGAACTCACCCCTGACGGATCCAGCTTTCGAGGTCATAATCTCAAGTCTTGAAATCTGGGTGTAACAAAACGAATAGAACTAAACCACCAAGAGAAAACTTACCAAAAAGACACCTTAAGTTCAAAGAACTTAAAAACCTAACCACAAAACCATAACAAAAGTTAGATACTGAATAAAACTAAAGAAACTAAGGAATCAAACAGAATTGAACTTAAGAATAAGGGTACCTTTGTTGACCTTATAGATTGGCCTAACTCCAATATCGAAACACTCTAATCCTCACTTCCCAAGTGTTTGATAAAGCTTAAGAATGATAAAGCTTTTTCTTTCCCAACCCAAGTGTTTCACTCTTATGGTCTCACTAGCACCTTGGAGTATGATCACATCTGAAGAGTAGGTGAAAGGGCTGGGTACTAGGTCCTATTTATAGAGATAAGGAGTGAAACTAACCTTATTTTGACTTGAATAAAAATAATGAATTTAATTGGAAAAGAATTGAATTTTTGTCAATTAGAGGCTGAAGACTCGATCAAAACTAACAGAGGTAGGTCTAAGGAGTCAAAGGTGGTTTTTAAAAATTAAAAACAAAAATAAAAAAATAATAATTAATAATTAATATAGGCGATATATCGCCCCTATGTGGCGATATATCGGCTGCCCTCTAGTTCCGAGTCTCCGTCCGTACGATCGTGCAACGTCAATGTGTTTTCCGTATTCAGCATCAGGCGATATATCAGCTCCAATGCTGCGATATATCGGCATACGTGATTATTTTAAACATGTAATTGCACTTTTTCAGCATAATTAAGGTTGGATAACTACCTTGACTGAGTCAAATTACGACCCAAACAGATTCTGGTGAAGACTATGTCTTATATTCCCTTATTTTATCATTAAAATAATAATTCCTAAATAATCATGCATATGACAAGTGTCATAATCCTATTGGCTCTATCTAAACCCACTACAACAATCTAACTATTTAATGACTCTTTTTAATGACCTACACTTATGGTGAAGGTCATGAAAATTTGTAGAACATATTTCATGTCCGTTAATGAGGGTCATGAAATATTATATATCATGTCCCCCTTTACAAGAGATATAATGTAATGTGGGTCATTATATATAATTTTAAATTTTATATTTTACATTTCTGTGTACTTTTTTTTTTTTTTAAAAACAAAAAAGGCCAAGGAGCGACATGAAATAATCCCTGTGCCCGCGCGCCCTTTCCCCTACCATTTTTTGAAATTTTTGTTCTTCTTTCCCGCTACACCCTATTGCTCTTTCTCTCTATCTTTGAAATGGCAAAGAGCCATTTTTTTTCTGGCTTTGAAATCTCCATAGATACCTCTGCCTGTCCTCATCTTTGTACCCTCTTCGCCTCTACAATAGAAGTCCCCACGATCACCATTCGAAGACCTCCAGTTTTCGGATTCAACGACATGTTCGTCTCCCCACGCGGAGCACAACATTCCTTCATCGGAAGCAAAAGAAAAACGTAAGTCCGAACATATGATAACTCTACAAAATAGAGTTATTTTACCACTTTTTATGTGCTAATTGTTACTTAATTCTTGAGTTTTTAATTGATTTATTAAGTTTTTAAGTAATTTTAAATTTATTAAGTTTATTTTAATTTGATAGATTTTTGTGTATTTTTATAGTTATATTATTGTAAAATGTTATAGTTTAATTATTTAAAATTAATATTGTTAAGTTAGGAGTAAAAAGATGCAATTTTGAGCTTAAATGTTTAAGTAAATTAAGTTTTAATTAATATTTTCATGGAATTTTTGTTGTATATTTTATTATTGAAAATATTTAGTTTTAATTTAATTTATGATTGTTTTATAGGGAATTTGTTGTAATTTATTTGCTCTTGTAAAGCAATAAAAATGAGGATAAAGAATGGTATTTTTGAAAGAAATAGCATGAAATGTGACATTTTTCCTCATGCCTTCAGCACCTACAAATGGGCCTGCCTCTCCTTCAAGCCAGCTGCCTCAAGGCCCAAGTCTCCAGGCCCACAAAATCATTTGATGCTCCACCCTTCACTCCCACGTCCAAGCTTCATTCAGAAATCAACAATGCCACTTCCAGCAAGTCTTCTCCTCCCACCAATCACATATGGCCGAATAACTCAAGCACCCAATTCCACCTGATGCATTCCTTCACCTCACAGCCATGCATCAATGATGCCAGCACCCAAGCCTGCGCCTGCTTTCAGCCTCCCACACAAGACTCAACAGCCACAAAGCAACATTTTGAGCCCACAAAAATGCTTTTGTACCATTTGTCCCCTATGACAAAAATACCACTTTTTACCCCACTATCTATACTTTTTACCCCAAAACATAATTATTACACCCTATAATTTATCCCTATTTGCCATATTATAATTAATTAAATTAATTTAATCAATTTAATTATTTTAAATTGATTATTTTAATTCCCATTTTTTGGCTATAAATAAGGGAGTTTGGTGTCATATTTTAGAGGGAGGTTACCATACCAAAAACTCTACACATTTCAAACCTCTCTATTCTCTTCATCTTCTTCTTCTTTTTTATTTTTTTCTATGTATTTTTAGAGGAAAAATTTGGGGGTTTCATCCTCCAAATTTTCCTATTTATGTTTGTAATTTTTATTTTGTAATTTCTACTCTAGTTATGTGCTTCTAATCTTTTTCATAAGATTATTAAGATCATGATGAAGCAACTTGTAATAGGTAATATTTATGTTGTATGTTGATTTCCCTTGTAATGCAACAAAGTCTATGGATTTTTCTTCTTCATATATTTCTTTCATCTTAAATATCTTGTATTTTAGATTGTTATAACATATTTACACTTTGTTCTTCATTAGTGCATAAACATAATATTCTTTGTGTAAGATGTGTCATTAAATTGTACACATCCATGCTTAGAACAAAAATATTATGTTTTGCCTTATAAATAATGTTCATTGATTTATTTGTTATTTCATTAGATTGATTTACACTAAATGCTTTGAAATTATAATTTTGAAAAGTGAAGAAAAATCCTATCTTTTTATAAGAAATTTGTGTTTAAAATTATAAATCTTTTTGGAAAAGGATAGTTTAAATTATTTTAACTATCACTAAAACTTGGGAATCAATATACTAATAAATATTATTAAACTTACATTTTGTGGATTCTAGTATCTTAATAATCTTTTCTTTTAACACTTATTTTCAACTCATTATTGCTTTATTTTTATTCTCTTAAATAGCTTTATTTTTCAATCTTTTATTTTATGTTCATAATATTAAAACTCATCAATCTTTGGAGCTAGGTTAGAATTTCTTATTTTTGATTTAAAATAGTTTCATTTTCGATTTTAGACAACTCTTTTGGGTTCGAAATCCTTGCTTACACGATCACTATTCTATATGGACGATTCGTGCGCTTGCGATATATAAATTTTTAAACATACCCGTTTTGGGTCCATCAACATACCTTTGCGTTGATTTTTCTCTTAGATTCTGAGTACCAAATTCATGTAAAATGGTTTTGTTGTGTTCATAGTGTTGTGTAATAAGTTGAGGAAAAGAATGAACACACCAAGAACCGGCCACAATAAGAGGTATATATTCATAGATTTCCTTCGTAGTTTACGGTTACGATTTTATATTTTCATTTCCTAGGATGGCTATGAGCCCCACGCCACACTATTGCTCTTTCTCTCTATCTTGGTTTGAAGGTAAGCCACTGCACTCACTCTCACTCTCACTCTCACCTTGGTTTTCTTTTGGGTTTTCATTGTTTCTAGCAATGTAAAAGAAAAATTCAGACAGTACTACATATCACGGTTCTTAAAACAACCAGAGGGAAATAATTTATAGCCCATTAAACTTATAATATATATTTTTTTCATTCTAGCTTTTCCTATTTTTTGTGATATTGATCAACATTTCTTTTCTATGCAAAATATTGAATTTGGCAACAAAGGAATAGAGTGTGAATCAGGGAGAAAACACATATGCATAAACAAGTTAATAATGAAGCTATATATATATTTTGTAGACATTATAAGGGGCTTATAGCATCACACGGAGGTTGAAACTACTAAAACTTCTAAACAAAAACAAAAGAAAACAACAGAGTTTGACTTGGATTTTCAAACCACCAAACAAAGACATATATATAATTATAATAATATGTAAGAAAATAAAATAATAGTTTTATGGGAAGCTCAGTGGTAGCCCACGTGGATGGAGTGTGGAGTGGACTAGTTAGAGAAGATGAAGCATAATAAAGCTTTGATTTTTGGGTCTGAAACTTCCAAAAAACTTGTTAACTTGATTTTAAATTATTTGTTTTGTTAGGTAAGTCTTTATGCACATACCTTTTAGTTATGGCTCAATCCCTATTTGCATATTCATATATACATATATGTATGTTAAATTTATATTTTACATATTTATTGATTTGATGATTTAGAGGCTGATAATGGTTCGAGAATTTTGAATGAACAAGCTATTTGATATCTATTAATATGTGCATATGATGCAACTTGAATGGTTATTTAACTCGTCATTTTCATCATGAGTTCCTTTTGTATTTTTTTTTTTTTTGCTAAAACAAACTGATGATTTTAGTTGCAAACTGATGATTTTTAGTGCATATGATGCAACAAATTGAATGGTTTAGTCATATCCATATAACATCATCATTTTCATCATGAGCTTCTTTTTTGTGTTTTTTGCTCAAACTGATAATTTTAGTTGCAAAAACATCTGTTTCGGTCTCTGCTCAGTGAAAGTGCTATCAACCATATTCTTTTGTTTAATACAATGCATCTATATATTTATATATTAATTAACAAATAATAATAATAATTGTATTTTTGGATCTCAAAACTAGTTCAAATAATAGTTCTATCCGTTGAAGGGAAAGTTTACTTTGCCTTTTCTTATAGTGATGAGTCTATATACAAAAAGGCTCTTTATAAAATGCCATGGTCCTTCAATGTAGGCATTCTAATTGGCAAAAACTGGCTTATAAAGTGTTTGTACCGTAAAAGATATAGCCCACGTGATTCTTTTCTATTGCATAAACATCTTTTATCTTTTTTGCATGCAATTATTAGGAGTTGAATCATGTGTGTTCACCCTTTCTATTTATTCCTTTTTATGTTTAATGGTTGTGTTAATTAGCTTAAATTTTCAACGACAGTTGAAATAATATAAACAATGACTATAATCTAACACTTTATCAGCAGGGAAAAGAAGGCAATCTACCTCAGTAAGGCCCTTAGCCGAATTCATTGTTCTTCTGAACGTCACCAAAATATCCCTTCTTCCCAACATTGCCTTTCTTTCATCAGTCGTCACTGCCACATACCCCAGCCAACTTGGTGGTTTGAAGGTAAGACACTGCACTCACTCTCACTCTCACCTTGGTATGGTTTATCAAATAAAGTGTTTTAAAAGAGAATATATATATGTATATGTATATGTATGTATGTTTAAGTCCTTCACTTTAGGCTACGTGAAATGAAGAAGGAAACTCATGTACACTCTATGCATAGGGCTGTGTAATTCAGTTGCTTCCTCATCAGGAAACTCATGTACTACTTATTATATTTCACCCTAAATAAATATGGGAAATTTGATAAATCATGCTTACATTAGCTTAATAATTAAAATTTGAACCAAAGTTAACCACCCTATGATACAAATGCTTATCTTTCATTTAATACCAAAAATACCCCTCTCATAACACCTTTCCTCTCTATTCTCCCTCTTCCTCTCTACCTCTCTTCACCATACCTCTCTTCACCATACATTCTCTCTCACTCTCTCTTCACCATACGTTTTACACACAAAATTTTTATACTAAAATCTTGCAAGAAAGATACACATTCGGACATTGTGGATTGTTTGAGGAGAAACACCAAGCTTTGTGTTATTTTTGCTCATAGTGAAGATATTAAATGGGTAAGTGATTTTCTTTGATTCTTGTTGTTGTTGGTTGCTTTTATGATTCATAATGCTGTTTATATGTTGGATCTATAGTTTGTTGGTATTTTTTGCTGTTTTTTTGGGTGAAAATCGTGTCATGTGAAAATCTGCGTTTTCTTGGGTTCCCTGAGTTTTTTTCTAAATGCCCGATAGTGTCCGATAGAGACCCGATACAGGCACGATATTTGTTGAGTTTCAAGGTTAGGGATGAAGGTCCGATGGCAACCCGATGGTTGCCCGATAGTTTGGTTACCCGATGGTTATAAGGGTACGATGGCTACCCGATGGTTGCCCCGATTATTATTTTAAATCTACACATCCTTTTAAGTACGATAATAGATCGATAGTAGTCCGATATATGCCCGATAGTTATTATTAAGTTACTGCTGACCTAATAGTACGATGGTACTCGATGTTACCCGATACTTGCCCGATATTAGTGTTTTAAGTGATCAAAAAACATAAATAAAACTTTGCCCGATACCGCCCGATATGGCCCGATACTGGTACGATTCCCAAACATTTGAACTAAATTTCGACATTTTGTTGCCATTTACTGATTTTTTTTCTTTGTACATGATAGGGTCAACTTTGTTCGCGTACTTAATGTATAATGGTGTTTGGGAGCGTGAAGGTAGAGATTGGGTTTTTAATGGAGCCGAAAATTTAACGTTCGAGTTGGAGAAGGACATAACTTACTCACAACTTGTTGAACTTCTGTACTCAGAGCTGGAGGTTGACAAAGTGCAGTATGACCTGAAATTAGAAGTGAATTATAAGTACATGAAAGGGTTAATGTATCGGCCTGAACTTATAAGGAATGACAAGGGTGTAAGCTTATATTTGTCAATGCTTTTGAAGAAGCCAGATGAATTTGTTCCCCTTTTTGTGACTTTGGTGGAGAAGAATATCATTGTTTATCGTAATCCTCCACCAAGTACTGTTAAGGATACTCGTAGTGAGGTTGGGACTTATGTTCCAGAAACAAATCCGGAGGTGCTGGTAGCCACTGCTGTACCTGAATCAAACCCTTTCATACCAACAGTTGACCATGTAGCACAGATGCCATTTCATGATGATTTTCCTGATTGTCCTGACCCTGAAAATGATTTTGAGGGCAATGACGACCAAGAAACAGAGGTCCGTTCTCAAGCTTTGAGCCTGAGTCCACTGTCGTACCAAATACCGAGGCAAACAACATGTAGAAGTAGACCCCGTAGAGAAGATCGCCAAACACCTGGTACTAGTAGTAGTCGTCCAGACGGAACAAATGATGCTAGAGAATTTAGTGATCCACTCTCTTCTTCGACATATTATAGTAAATTCAAAGCTCAGATGTTTACAAGAGAAGACATTGAGGATAATAGTCACTATATATCTATGGGTGGCACATCGGGCGGGGAGATTCATTTAGGAAAGTTTTTCAGAGACAAGGAACATTTAAAAAAGGTTGCTGGCTTGTTTGCAATGAAGAAGGGATTCGACTTTATAGTTAAGAAGTCTGGTACTGATGTTTGGTATATTACATGCAAGGATCCTGATTGTGGGTGGAGGTTAAGAGGGAAGAAGAAGCAACTTTCTAACATGTTCGAGGTGACAGCATTTGAAAATGTACACACATGTTCCCTCGATGTTCGAAAAAAAGATAACCGTCAAGCATCACCTTTGGTAGTTGCCGAACTGATCAAGGATAAATTCTCAGTTAACGGTTCAGATTATTTAGCCTCCAAAATAAGAGAAGATATGAAGAATTCTTTCGGGATCGAAATGAGTTATGAGAAGGCTTGGAGATGCAGAGAGAAAGCACTCCACATAGTTAGGGGTACGCCTGAAGCTTCATATTCGAAGTTACCTGGGTACTTGCACATGCTGCGGTTGAACAATCCCGATTCCATTACTGATTTCAAGGTAGACGAGGGTCGCTTCAAGTATTGCTTTTTTTCTCTGGGTGCTTGTAGGCGGGGATTCAAGTTTTGTCGACCTGTTATATGTATTGATGGGTCCTTCTTGAAAACTAGGTATGGTGGCCAAATGTTGTGTGCCGTGGCATTGGATTCAGACAGCCACATATTTCCGATTGCTTTCGCAATGGTTGACAGTGAGAACCACGACTCTTGGACCTATTTCATGAGGAAGTTGAAACAAGCGATTGGTGATGTTGAGAACTTAGCATTCGTATCGGATAGGCATCAAAGCATTGTTCATGCTTTGGAACTTGTCTTCCCTGATGCACCCCATGGCGCATGCTACCACCACATTATTATGAACGTGGCTAGCAAGTTCAAGACTGATTGCTTCACGGATCATATTTACAGTTGTGCATACTCGTATAAGAAGACAGATTTTGAAAGAGAATTTGAAAAGATAAAAGCAATGGATGTTCGAGTTGCACTATATCTTGAGGGCATTGGATTTGAAAGATGGGTTCGTGCGTACTTTCCAGGGGACCGTTACAATGTAATGACAAGTAATTGGGCTGAAAGTTTCAACAGCAAAACTAAGGACGCAAGAGCCTTCCCGATCACTGCTTTTGTTGAATTCATCAGGTTTACTATTCAAACATGGTTTGCTACTCGAAAGGAAAACGCTGAAAAGTGTAGCACGACTCTATCACCAGTTATGGAGGGGGACTTGTCATGTCAATTTGAGAAATCTCGGTTCTTAAGCGTCGACAGAGCTGGACCTTATACATTTAATGTCCACCCCGGAGGAACAGTTCAGAGCGGTGGTATAGTTGATTTGGAGGCACGACAATGCAGTTGCGGCCTATTCCAAATCATGAAGATTCCTTGTCCACATGCATGTGCTGCTGCTCAAGAACGAAATATTAGCATGTACGCATTGTGCTCTCAATATTACACAAGAGAGAGTTGGAAGAGCACATATGAGGGGACAATTATGCCAGTTGGTGATGAGGATGATTGGGAATTGCCTGAAGACATTAAGAACATCCAAGTTGGAGTACCGATTGAGAAGAAACCTGTAGGCCGACCGAAGAAGCAAAAGGTCGGACGAATTAGGAAAAATCGATATCCTTCTAATGGAGACAAGGTTGTGATACAACGATGTTGTAGCAAGTGTGGTGGTAAAGGGCACAACAAAGCGTCTTGCAAGTACCGAGGTTAACTTGTTTTGTTTGTATTCTAGTTGACCTATTATGTTTTATTTCTGCTTGAACTAGTAATATTTGTTATGTGCTGGATTTTGCAGGTTTTTTTCTATTTTTTTCTCCATTATGAAACTCTTAAATATGTAATAATCCAGTGTTGGTTCGATAGTGCACGATGCCGGTACGACAATGCACGATATTGTTTGTTGTAGGATTATTTAAATGTATCTTACAATATGGTACGACGTTGCTCGATGTAGTACGATAGTTAATGTACGACATTAGGGTACGATAATGTACGATATTTGTCCGATAATGGTACGATGGTATGGTTTCAGGACTGTTCGTGAAATTTGTGAGGCAAGTGAGGGTACGATAGAGTACGATAGTGATCGATGATAGTACGATGCAAAGATTAAGCACATTAAAATGTAGTAATTACAAAAAGAGCAATCAAAAAAATTATACAATTCAAAAAAATTAAGACCGTTCAACATAAGTTTTGGTAGAATAAGTCTACACACCACCTTTGCCTAAAAAGTTTCATATTATTGTCAGTTACATTATCAAATGGTAGTTGTAGAAGCTTATGTTCAATATGCTCAATTACGTAACATCCGCAATCGCCACTGCATTAGAAAATAAACAATAATTTAATAAAGTTTTGTAATTAAGAAATAATAATTAATATGTGATATTTAATAAAGTTCACCTGGATTTTGTTTGCGGTACGAATTCACGTGGAATGAGTTTCCAATCGAAGGGTCTGACCTGACTCTCTGATGCTGTCAACTGAGGCGCGAGTATAACGTCATGGTTCTCAAATAAACCGGACTGTCGCAAGACCGACGGGAAAATGGTACACCAGTCAACCATCAAGCTGATCAAATCGTTTTCGGAAATTGATCCAATACTGGAGTCAAAGATGTTGAGCATCCACCCATTCAGGTCTGCCTCTACAGCTACCCAATGCATTTGGTCTTTCAAGAAGAGGGCAAAATAAATGAACTCCTTGTTCTGCCAACTCGGTAAGAACTGGACTGCATCACCCCTAACCAGGTCCAATATACTGTCATCCCAACTAAATCTAGAGTAGTCAGAACCTGGAAAAGCGTCCCACCGACCCTTCAATGATTCGGGAAAAATTGTAGGCATAACAACACATTTCTGAGGGTACACGTTAGGATAAAATTCTAGACGCCTCCTCATGAGATGAAATGCTGCATCTAAATGCTACATTAAAGGAAAATTAAGTCAGTAACCACAATATCGTACCAAAATAAACAAACAAAAAAACTATCAGACATGAATATAGTAACTATCGTACCCCAATCGTACCATTATCGTACCCCAATCGTACATGAATATATTAACAATAAAACCTTCTATCGTACCAATATCGTGTTAATGTCGTACCATCATCGTACCTTTATGGCAAAAACTAGTATTATACACCATCGTACCCACTAGCGTCCCACTGTCGTACCATCATCGTACATTATCGTACTACCATCGTACCTAAATTGTCCCACTACAAATTCTAAATTTATGATGGTAATAGTAACTACTTAACAAATTATATCGTACCACTATCGTGCTAATGTCGTACCACCATCGTACCATTGACATAAACAATTTATAATTTGACACTTATAATTATCGTACTACTTTCGTACCATATCGTACCCATATCGTACCACTATATATAGAAACATTTAAATAAATTTTCAACATTATTTAATTATGAAGTTATAGAAAACTTACAGAGTCAGAAAGCCATGTCCTCGGAGTATGCAGTTTCAGGAACCAAGCAGCATCGTGTGTCCCTGAGAAGCATTCCCTCGGATATTTATTCCCAATGGTGCCAAGCAACCACTTGTGAAAGGTCATAAGTAATTTACCATCAACAACCCTCAATGGATCCACATTCACTGCTGTCTTCGATTTCTTATTCCTTTTCCTCATTGCAGTGTACTCATCGAACCACCTAGGCCTCTTTCTTTCTCTCCTCTTCTCCGGTGCTGGTGGAGCTATGTTTAAGAATTGTACTTCAGAATCTTCAGTATCTCCGATTACAGTAATTTGCATATCCTCTGGTGTGCGAAAAATGTGATCATCTACATCATCAGGTCTGTAATCGTTAGGGAGAATGTCTTCATCTACAGGAGACTGAGGGCCTTCTTCAGTGGACTGAGGGTGTGGATCTGGAACTGGCCTACTAAGATCTTCCATCATTGTCATAAGCTTCTGCAATTGACCCAAGATCTCGGACTGACCTTTAATAAGGGCACTTTGTTGCCCTTCAACCTTTTCCAACCTGGCCAAAATCATAGAGTAGCCTGGTTGCTCAGCTTGGGAGGAGGTGCTGGCATGAGGTGTTGATGGGGGAACCTCAGGTGCCTCAGGTTGAGCTGGTGGAACCTCCTTAAAAATATTTGCTGCTTCTGCTTGCTCAGCTAACTTTTCAGCAAGCTTTTCAGCCTGGCTCTGTAAGGCTTCCTGTGTAGGCTGTCCATCGGGACCCACCTCTAGTTCCTCTAACCCCATGTCCACATACAATGGGGCTTCATTGTCTGTAAGGGTCCTCACATACTGTTCTTCAGCAGGTCGGGCACACAGGTAGGGGTATACTGTCAACTGCCACAAAAAACAATGCATATTTAGATTGGAAAGTAAAACAATATATCATGTCAATTGGTAAACTATCGTACCCCAATCGTACCCATATCGTACCCATATCATGCAATTATCGTACCCATATCGTACCCATAACATAACAATATCGTACCCGTAAGTGAGAATTGCTTGCTAACTATCGTACCATCATCGTACAACATCGTACCAATATCGTACCACTACTACTACATTAACAAAGAATACATATCGTACCCCCATCGGACCATCATCGTACCAAATCGTACCACTTAGTCAGTTTTCAAACAGTTGACAAAAAACCACAAAATAACCCCATAATCGTACTCAAATCGTACTCTATCGTATTACTATCGTGCAGTACCCATAAAATTGCATATCTAGAAAAAAATATAGAACATTCAAAAGTAAAGTAAAAGCTCACCTTTTTGGCAAACAACTTAATAAGTTGCTCTTTGTGTATCTCTACTTTCTCCTTGCTCTGCCAGTTGATCATTCTTGGTATGCCTTGGCCCAATCTCACAGCATGATCCTGACCCAACTCAATGATGGACTCAAAAGCCCAATACTGCAATGCTGCAGCATACCCATAAATAGAGTACTTGGCCTCCTTTTGAGTCTTTCCTTTCTCAATCTTCTTCTGTAAATGCTTCTTCATTTCAACAAAGTCTTTTTGACAAGTTTGTAACAACTTCTGGTATGATATCTTCCCCCACGGGTACTGGAAAAAGAAGTCAACGTCGTCTACCATCTTCAGCATGTCAGTCCAAACCATCAACTTCTCCTCACGACCTTTCAAAACACCCTCAACTAATAAGCACAAACCCATCTTGTACACATCATCAACTATTTGACAACTCTCAAAAGTTCTGCGCAGTTGCCCTATGCTCACTGGGGAATGACCATTGAAGTACTCAAGAATCAACCGATCCGAAGTGGTCTTCGCTTTAATCTCAGCTTCAGACGGTCCGGCCTCAAAATTTAAACCAGTAACTAAAGCGAACTCCAATTGGCTAAATCTACATCTTTTTTTCCCAATATAAAACTGGACTTCGTCAGTCTTCTCCCCTCTGAATTTGTGCAACAACAATTGATGGACTAAGGCACCAGAAAAATTTAATGGTTCCGCCATGAAGAACTGTTTGAAAGGGGATTCCTTCACCCTATCCAATAAACCACACTGTATAAATTTTGCTTTAATCTTTGGAAAGTACCAACTGCCGCGCCAAGTGATACGTCCCGTAAAATGTTCCTCTACTGGAACTATCAGTTGTGGAGGTCTTAAGTTCTGCATAAAACAAATAAATACCCAATTAAATAGAATAACAAAAAAAAACATCAAATTTTATATTCTGCAATATACTATCGAGCAACTATCGGAATCTATCGCACCATATCGGACACCAATGGAAAACTGGAACTATAACATTATCGTGCACAATCGTACCTAACATCGTACACCATCGTATTATAACATACACAACAATTTGTTCCCACTATCGGGCACACATCGTACCCAACATCGTACCCTATCGTACCTCCATCTTCAACCTCAAGTTATCAGAAAACACAACCTATCGTACCACCATCGAACCACTATCGTACCCCTATCGTACACTCATCTTCAACCTGAAGTTATGAGAAACACAAATACTATCGTACCCATATCGACCCACTATCGTACCTTATCGTACCTCTAAAAAAACCCAGAAATTTTTTTCAAAATTTTACGGTTTATCAGATGTCACACAGTCAGATTTAACACAGTCAAATTCAACAATACATACTATAACATTTTTTAATGGAGAAGAGATTAAAAAAAACACATACCCTAGACATTTTTGCGCAATGGGGTGTCGGTTTTTCTTCTCCGGTGAGGGGTTGGAGCTTGGTTTTTCTTCGTCTCCGGTGGGGGTTGGGGCTTGGTTTTTCTTCGTCTCCAGTGGGGGTTGGGGCTTGGTTTTTCTACGTCTCCGGTGGGGGTTTTTCCGACCGTCGGGTGAGGGAGAGAGCAGCGTCGGGTGATGGTGGGTGAGGGAGAGAGAAGCGTCGGGTGTGAGTACTTATGTTGCTCGATGGTTTTGTGGGAGTGAAGAGTTGGGATTTGGGAGGGAACGGGAAATGGGCAGGGGAAAAGCCGAAAGGTACGGTTTTTATCAAGTTTTTTTATCACTATCGTGTACCATCGGGTACAATCGTGTACCATCATACTATTGGGAAAGCATCGGGCACTTATCGGGTACCATCGTGTACAATCGTACTAATAGGTCTGCATTAACTTAATAACAACTATCGGGCATGCATCGGACTCGTATCGATCCATTATCGTACTTAAAGGGTTTGTAGAATGAAAATAAATATCGGGCAACCATCGGGTAGCCATCGAACCTTAATGACCATCGGGTAACCAAAACATATCGGGCAAGCATCGGGTGGCCATCGGACCTCATCACTAACCTTGAAACCCAACAACTATCGTCCCTGCATCGGGCCTATATCGGACACTATCGGGCATTTAGAAAAAAAATTCAAGGAACCCAAAAAAACGCAGATTTTCACAGACCACGATTTTCACCAAAAAAACAGCAAAAAATACCAACAAACTACAGATCCAACATCTAAACAGCAATCTAAATCATAAAAACAACCAACAACAACAAGAATCAAAGAAAATTACTTACCCATGTGTATCTTTTTTGCAAGATTTTAGAGAGGAAAGGTATGGGATTTTGTTATGAGAGGGGTATTTTTGGTATTAAATGAAAGATAAGCATTTGTATCATAGGGTGGTTAACTTTGGTTCAAATTTTAATTATTAAGCTAATGTAAGCATGATTTATCAAATTTCCCATAAATATAAACTCTTCCTGACTTGTGTGGTTTGTATTCTGCCGATTCCTCTAGATGGGTCACCTTTGGTGTTTAAAAATAAGCAAATAAACAAAAGGAGAAATGGCCACATTGATGAGTTGATGTGCATTGATTTGCTAGTCTTGTCTACTTGTCCTTGTGTTGTCAGTCTATTCTCTATCTCTAATATATGGATAAAGGTGCAGGCTTTAGAGGCATGATCTGATAATACAGCCAAACACACTCTTCTCTTCTCTATTTTTTTACTGTATAATATAATCCTTTAAAAGACACTTCACTCTCACCACTCCCTTTCTTGCATGGCTTTTACCTTTTTGCCTTTTACCCTTTTACCCTTTCTTTCTGTATTAATAGTTTTGTTCTCTCTTTTTCCTCATTTTCATTTGTTATCAAATCTCATAAATGTAAGTGTTATTAATGAAAGGGAAATTTGATAAATCATGCTTACATTAGCTTAATAATTAAAATTTGAACCAAAGTTAACCACCCTATGATACAAATGCTTATCTTTCATTTAATACCAAAAATACCCCTCTCATAACAAAATCCCATACCTTTCCTCTCTAAAATCTTGCAAAAAAGATACACATGGGTAAGTAATTTTCTTTGATTCTTGTTGTTGTTGGTTGTTTTTATGATTTAGATTGCTGTTTAGATGTTGGATCTGTAGTTTGTTGGTATTTTTTGCTGTTTTTTTGGTGAAAATCGTGGTCTGTGAAAATCTGCGTTTTTTTGGGTTCCTTGAATTTTTTTTCTAAATGCCCGATAGTGTCCGATATAGGCCCGATGCAGGGACGATAGTTGTTGGGTTTCAAGGTTAGTGATGAGGTCCGATGGCCACCCGATGCTTGCCCGATATGTTTTGGTTACCCGATGGTCATTAAGGTTCGATGGCTACCCGATGGTTGCCCGATATTTATTTTCATTCTACAAACCCTTTAAGTACGATAATGGATCGATACGAGTCCGATGCATGCCCGATAGTTGTTATTAAGTTAATGCAGACCTATTAGTACGATTGTACACGATGGTACCCGATAAGTGCCCGATGCTTTCCCAATAGTATGATGGTACACGATTGTACCCGATGGTACACGATAGTGATAAAAAAACTTGATAAAAACCGTACCTTTCGGCTTTTCCCCTGCCCATTTCCCGTTCCCTCCCAAATCCCAACTCTTCACTCCCACAAAACCATCGAGCAACATAAGTACTCACACCCGACGCTTCTCTCTCCCTCACCCACCATCACCCGACGCTGCTCTCTCCCTCACCCGACGGTCGGAAAAACCCCCACCGGAGACGTAGAAAAACCAAGCCCCAACCCCCACTGGAGACGAAGAAAAACCAAGCCCCAACCCCCACCGGAGACGAAGAAAAACCAAGCTCCAACCCCTCACCGGAGAAGAAAAACCGACACCCCATTGCGCAAAAATGTCTAGGGTATGTGTTTTTTTTAATCTCTTCTCCATTAAAAAATGTTATAGTATGTATTGTTGAATTTGACTGTGTTAAATCTGACTGTGTGACATCTGATAAACCGTAAAATTTTGAAAAAAATTTCTGGGTTTTTTTAGAGGTACGATAAGGTACGATAGTGGGTCGATATGGGTACGATAGTATTTGTGTTTCTCATAACTTCAGGTTGAAGATGAGTGTACGATAGGGGTACGATAGTGGTTCGATGGTGGTACGATAGGTTGTGTTTTCTGATAACTTGAGGTTGAAGATGGAGGTACGATAGGGTACGATGTTGGGTACGATGTGTGCCCGATAGTGGGAACAAATTGTTGTGTATGTTATAATACGATGGTGTACGATGTTAGGTACGATTGTGCACGATAATGTTATAGTTCCAGTTTTCCATTGGTGTCCGATATGGTGCGATAGATTCCGATAGTTGCTCGATAGTATATTGCAGAATATAAAATTTGATGTTTTTTTTTGTTATTCTATTTAATTGGGTATTTATTTGTTTTATGCAGAACTTAAGACCTCCACAACTGATAGTTCCAGTAGAGGAACATTTTACGGGACGTATCACTTGGCGCGGCAGTTGGTACTTTCCAAAGATTAAAGCAAAATTTATACAGTGTGGTTTATTGGATAGGGTGAAGGAATCCCCTTTCAAACAGTTCTTCATGGCGGAACCATTAAATTTTTCTGGTGCCTTAGTCCATCAATTGTTGTTGCACAAATTCAGAGGGGAGAAGACTGACGAAGTCCAGTTTTATATTGGGAAAAAAAGATGTAGATTTAGCCAATTGGAGTTCGCTTTAGTTACTGGTTTAAATTTTGAGGCCGGACCGTCTGAAGCTGAGATTAAAGCGAAGACCACTTCGGATCGGTTGATTCTTGAGTACTTCAATGGTCATTCCCCAGTGAGCATAGGGCAACTGCGCAGAACTTTTGAGAGTTGTCAAATAGTTGATGATGTGTACAAGATGGGTTTGTGCTTATTAGTTGAGGGTGTTTTGAAAGGTCGTGAGGAGAAGTTGATGGTTTGGACTGACATGCTGAAGATGGTAGACGACGTTGACTTCTTTTTCCAGTACCCGTGGGGGAAGATATCATACCAGAAGTTGTTACAAACTTGTCAAAAAGACTTTGTTGAAATGAAGAAGCATTTACAGAAGAAGATTGAGAAAGGAAAGACTCAAAAGGAGGCCAAGTACTCTATTTATGGGTATGCTGCAGCATTGCAGTATTGGGCTTTTGAGTCCATCATTGAGTTGGGTCAGGATCATGCTGTGAGATTGGGCCAAGGCATACCAAGAATGATCAACTGGCAGAGCAAGGAGAAAGTAGAGATACACAAAGAGCAACTTATTAAGTTGTTTGCCAAAAAGGTGAGCTTTTACTTTACTTTTGAATGTTCTATATTTTTTTCTAGATATGCAATTTTATGGGTACTGCACGATAGTAATACGATAGAGTACGATTTGAGTACGATTATGGGGTTATTTTGTGGTTTTTTGTCAACTGTTTGAAAACTGACTAAGTGGTACGATTTGGTACGATGATGGTCCGATGGGGGTACGATATGTATTCTTTGTTAATGTAGTAGTAGTGGTACGATATTGGTACGATGTTGTACGATGATGGTACGATAGTTAGCAAGCAATTCTCACTTACGGGTACGATATTGTTATGTTATGGGTACGATATGGGTACGATAATTGCATGATATGGGTACGATATGGGTACGATTGGGGTACGATAGTTTACCAATTGACATGATATATTGTTTTACTTTCCAATCTAAATATGCATTGTTTTTTGTGGCAGTTGACAGTATACCCCTACCTGTGTGCCCGACCTGCTGAAGAACAGTATGTGAGGACCCTTACAGACAATGAAGCCCCATTGTATGTGGACATGGGGTTAGAGGAACTAGAGGTGGGTCCCGATGGACAGCCTACACAGGAAGCCTTACAGAGCCAGGCTGAAAAGCTTGCTGAAAAGTTAGCTGAGCAAGCAGAAGCAGCAAATATTTTTAAGGAGGTTCCACCAGCTCAACCTGAGGCACCTGAGGTTCCCCCATCAACACCTCATGCCAGCACCTCCTCCCAAGCTGAGCAACCAGGCTACTCTATGATTTTGGCCAGGTTGGAAAAGGTTGAAGGGCAACAAAGTGCCCTTATTAAAGGTCAGTCCGAGATCTTGGGTCAATTGCAGAAGCTTATGACAATGATGGAAGATCTTAGTAGGCCAGTTCCAGATCCACACCCTCAGTCCACTGAAGAAGGCCCTCAGTCTCCTGTAGATGAAGACATTCTCCCTAACGATTACAGACCTGATGATGTAGATGATCACATTTTTCGCACACCAGAGGATATGCAAATTACTGTAATCGGAGATACTGAAGATTCTGAAGTACAATTCTTAAACATAGCTCCACCAGCACCGGAGAAGAGGAGAGAAAGAAAGAGGCCTAGGTGGTTCGATGAGTACACTGCAATGAGGAAAAGGAATAAGAAATCGAAGACAGCAGTGAATGTGGATCCATTGAGGGTTGTTGATGGTAAATTACTTATGACCTTTCACAAGTGGTTGCTTGGCACCATTGGGAATAAATATCCGAGGGAATGCTTCTCAGGGACACACGATGCTGCTTGGTTCCTGAAACTGCATACTCCGAGGACATGGCTTTCTGACTCTGTAAGTTTTCTATAACTTCATAATTAAATAATGTTGAAAATTTATTTAAATGTTTCTATATATAGTGGTACGATATGGGTACGATATGGTACGAAAGTAGTACGATAATTATAAGTGTCAAATTATAAACTGTTTATGTCAATGGTACGATGGTGGTACGACATTAGCACGATAGTGGTACGATATAATTTGTTAAGTAGTTACTATTACCATCATAAATTTAGAATTTGTAGTGGGACAATTTAGGTACGATGGTAGTACGATAATGTACGATGATGGTACGACAGTGGGACGCTAGTGGGTACGATGGTGTATAATACTAGTTTTTGCCATAAAGGTACGATGATGGTACGACATTAACACGATATTGGTACGATAGAAGGTTTTATTGTTAATATATTCATGTACGATTGGGGTACGATAATGGTACGATTGGGGTACGATAGTTACTATATTCATGTCTGATAGTTTTTTTGTTTGTTTATTTTGGTACGATATTGTGGTTACTGACTTAATTTTCCTTTAATGTAGCATTTAGATGCAGCATTTCATCTCATGAGGAGGCGTCTAGAATTTTATCCTAACGTGTACCCTCAGAAATGTGTTGTTATGCCTACAATTTTTCCCGAATCATTGAAGGGTCGGTGGGACGCTTTTCCAGGTTCTGACTACTCTAGATTTAGTTGGGATGACAGTATATTGGACCTGGTTAGGGGTGATGCAGTCCAGTTCTTACCGAGTTGGCAGAACAAGGAGTTCATTTATTTTGCCCTCTTCTTGAAAGACCAAATGCATTGGGTAGCTGTAGAGGCAGACCTGAATGGGTGGATGCTCAACATCTTTGACTCCAGTATTGGATCAATTTCCGAAAACGATTTGATCAGCTTGATGGTTGACTGGTGTACCATTTTCCCGTCGGTCTTGCGACAGTCCGGTTTATTTGAGAACCATGACGTTATACTCGCGCCTCAGTTGACAGCATCAGAGAGTCAGGTCAGACCCTTCGATTGGAAACTCATTCCACGTGAATTCGTACCGCAAACAAAATCCAGGTGAACTTTATTAAATATCACATATTAATTATTATTTCTTAATTACAAAACTTTATTAAATTATTGTTTATTTTCTAATGCAGTGGCGATTGCGGATGTTACGTAATTGAGCATATTGAACATAAGCTTCTACAACTACCATTTGATAATGTAACTGACAATAATATGAAACTTTTTAGGCAAAGGTGGTGTGTAGACTTATTCTACCAAAACTTATGTTGAACGGTCTTAATTTTTTTGAATTGTATAATTTTTTTGATTGCTCTTTTTGTAATTACTACATTTTAATGTGCTTAATCTTTGCATCGTACTATCATCGATCACTATCGTACTCTATCGTACCCTCACTTGCCTCACAAATTTCACGAACAGTCCTGAAACCATACCATCGTACCATTATCGGACAAATATCGTACATTATCGTACCCTAATGTCGTACATTAACTATCGTACTACATCGAGCAACGTCGTACCATATTGTAAGATACATTTAAATAATCCTACAACAAACAATATCGTGCATTGTCGTACCGGCATCGTGCACTATCGAACCAACACTGGATTATTACATATTTAAGAGTTTCATAATGGAGAAAAAAATAGAAAAAAACCTGCAAAATCCAGCACATAACAAATATTACTAGTTCAAGCAGAAATAAAACATAATAGGTCAACTAGAATACAAACAAAACAAGTTAACCTCGGTACTTGCAAGACGCTTTGTTGTGCCCTTTACCACCACACTTGCTACAACATCGTTGTATCACAACCTTGTCTCCATTAGAAGGATATCGATTTTTCCTAATTCGTCCGACCTTTTGCTTCTTCGGTCGGCCTACAGGTTTCTTCTCAATCGGTACTCCAACTTGGATGTTCTTAATGTCTTCAGGCAATTCCCAATCATCCTCATCACCAACTGGCATAATTGTCCCCTCATATGTGCTCTTCCAACTCTCTCTTGTGTAATATTGAGAGCACAATGCGTACATGCTAATATTTCGTTCTTGAGCAGCAGCACATGCATGTGGACAAGGAATCTTCATGATTTGGAATAGGCCGCAACTGCATTGTCGTGCCTCCAAATCAACTATACCACCGCTCTGAACTGTTCCTCCGGGGTGGACATTAAATGTATAAGGTCCAGCTCTGTCGACGCTTAAGAACCGAGATTTCTCAAATTGACATGACAAGTCCCCCTCCATAACTGGTGATAGAGTCGTGCTACACTTTTCAGCGTTTTCCTTTCGAGTAGCAAACCATGTTTGAATAGTAAACCTGATGAATTCAACAAAAGCAGTGATCGGGAAGGCTCTTGCGTCCTTAGTTTTGCTGTTGAAACTTTCAGCCCAATTACTTGTCATTACATTGTAACGGTCCCCTGGAAAGTACGCACGAACCCATCTTTCAAATCCAATGCCCTCAAGATATAGTGCAACTCGAACATCCATTGCTTTTATCTTTTCAAATTCTCTTTCAAAATCTGTCTTCTTATACGAGTATGCACAACTGTAAATATGATCCGTGAAGCAATCAGTCTTGAACTTGCTAGCCACGTTCATAATAATGTGGTGGTAGCATGCGCCATGGGGTGCATCAGGGAAGACAAGTTCCAAAGCATGAACAATGCTTTGATGCCTATCCGATACGAATGCTAAGTTCTCAACATCACCAATCGCTTGTTTCAACTTCCTCATGAAATAGGTCCAAGAGTCGTGGTTCTCACTGTCAACCATTGCGAAAGCAATCGGAAATATGTGGCTGTCTGAATCCAATGCCACGGCACACAACATTTGGCCACCATACCTAGTTTTCAAGAAGGACCCATCAATACATATAACAGGTCGACAAAACTTGAATCCCCGCCTACAAGCACCCAGAGAAAAAAAGCAATACTTGAAGCGACCCTCGTCTACCTTGAAATCAGTAATGGAATCGGGATTGTTCAACCGCAGCATGTGCAAGTACCCAGGTAACTTCGAATATGAAGCTTCAGGCGTACCCCTAACTATGTGGAGTGCTTTCTCTCTGCATCTCCAAGCCTTCTCATAACTCATTTCGATCCCGAAAGAATTCTTCATATCTTCTCTTATTTTGGAGGCTAAATAATCTGAACCGTTAACTGAGAATTTATCCTTGATCAGTTCGGCAACTACCAAAGGTGATGCTTGACGGTTATCTTTTTTTCGAACATCGAGGGAACATGTGTGTACATTTTCAAATGCTGTCACCTCGAACATGTTAGAAAGTTGCTTCTTCTTCCCTCTTAACCTCCACCCACAATCAGGATCCTTGCATGTAATATACCAAACATCAGTACCAGACTTCTTAACTATAAAGTCGAATCCCTTCTTCATTGCAAACAAGCCAGCAACCTTTTTTAAATGTTCCTTGTCTCTGAAAAACTTTCCTAAATGAATCTCCCCGCCCGATGTGCCACCCATAGATATATAGTGACTATTATCCTCAATGTCTTCTCTTGTAAACATCTGAGCTTTGAATTTACTATAATATGTCGAAGAAGAGAGTGGATCACTAAATTCTCTAGCATCATTTGTTCCGTCTGGACGACTACTACTAGTACCAGGTGTTTGGCGATCTTCTCTACGGGGTCTACTTCTACATGTTGTTTGCCTCGGTATTTGGTACGACAGTGGACTCAGGCTCAAAGCTTGAGAACGGACCTCTGTTTCTTGGTCGTCATTGCCCTCAAAATCATTTTCAGGGTCAGGACAATCAGGAAAATCATCATGAAATGGCATCTGTGCTACATGGTCAACTGTTGGTATGAAAGGGTTTGATTCAGGTACAGCAGTGGCTACCAGCACCTCCGGATTTGTTTCTGGAACATAAGTCCCAACCTCACTACGAGTATCCTTAACAGTACTTGGTGGAGGATTACGATAAACAATGATATTCTTCTCCACCAAAGTCACAAAAAGGGGAACAAATTCATCTGGCTTCTTCAAAAGCATTGACAAATATAAGCTTACACCCTTGTCATTCCTTATAAGTTCAGGCCGATACATTAACCCTTTCATGTACTTATAATTCACTTCTAATTTCAGGTCATACTGCACTTTGTCAACCTCCAGCTCTGAGTACAGAAGTTCAACAAGTTGTGAGTAAGTTATGTCCTTCTCCAACTCGAACGTTAAATTTTCGGCTCCATTAAAAACCCAATCTCTACCTTCACGCTCCCAAACACCATTATACATTAAGTACGCGAACAAAGTTGACCCTATCATGTACAAAGAAAAAAAATCAGTAAATGGCAACAAAATGTCGAAATTTAGTTCAAATGTTTGGGAATCGTACCAGTATCGGGCCATATCGGGCGGTATCGGGCAAAGTTTTATTTATGTTTTTTGATCACTTAAAACACTAATATCGGGCAAGTATCGGGTAACATCGAGTACCATCGTACTATTAGGTTAGCAGTAACTTAATAATAACTATCGGGCATATATCGGACTACTATCGATCTATTATCGTACTTAAAAGGATGTGTAGATTTAAAATAATAATCGGGGCAACCATCGGGTAGCCATCGTACCCTTATAACCATCGGGTAACCAAACTATCGGGCAACCATCGGGTTGCCATCGGACCTTCATCCCTAACCTTGAAACTCAACAAATATCGTGCCTGTATCGGGTCTCTATCGGACACTATCGGGCATTTAGAAAAAAACTCAGGGAACCCAAGAAAACGCAGATTTTCACATGACACGATTTTCACCCAAAAAAACAGCAAAAAATACCAACAAACTATAGATCCAACATATAAACAGCATTATGAATCATAAAAGCAACCAACAACAACAAGAATCAAAGAAAATCACTTACCCATTTAATATCTTCACTATGAGCAAAAATAACACAAAGCTTGGTGTTTCTCCTCAAACAATCCACAATGTCCGAATGTGTATCTTTCTTGCAAGATTTTAGTATAAAAATTTTGTGTGTAAAACGTATGGTGAAGAGAGAGTGAGAGAGAATGTATGGTGAAGAGAGGTATGGTGAAGAGAGGTAGAGAGGAAGAGGGAGAATAGAGAGGAAAGGTGTTATGAGAGGGGTATTTTTGGTATTAAATGAAAGATAAGCATTTGTATCATAGGGTGGTTAACTTTGGTTCAAATTTTAATTATTAAGCTAATGTAAGCATGATTTATCAAATTTCCCTAATGAAATTAGTTGGAGTTTGATGTAAGAAATGCATTAGTTATGTACGTAACACAACCATGTCATCATACTCATATATAATATATATATATATATATATTATATATGTAACTTGGCACAAGTCTATCTTTTTGTAGTTGAGAATAATCAATGCAATGCATGCTCTCCTAAGCTCATTAATTAAATAAAATAGAAATGTAAGGAAAGAATATTAAAAAGACATGTAAAGTGAAAAAGGAATGTATAAATTATGTAGGAAAATTATTAGAGAAAAAAGAGGTTCTTAAACCAGCGTACACACATGAGAAAACTTTGTAAAAATAAACCTCTAGTGCACATATGCATTTCATTTCACTTCATTCTCTGCTCCCTGATTAAGATGTCCAAAACTTTAATTATAAACATTATGGTTTTCTTTAATTTTTATTCTATATTAATCTTATAGGTATTGATTACATTCTTCAGGTTGTAGATCCAATTGACAAGGACTGAGCGTTGGAAAGTTAATTAGCTAGCTTGATCACCTTTTAAATTGATATAAATTAACAAATTGTTAGGTTAGTAATATAGGGGAAGAGCTAGCATACTTATTTATTTAATAAGCTAATATGCTTATTTATTTATCCTTTTTTAATTTGTATAGAAGAGAAGATATGGATAAAAAATGGATGTCAGCGAATAGGTTATCTGAGGAGTACAAGAACGGAGTTGATTTTTTCTTAAGGTTTTGTTTGGAGAATGGGGGAGACCCAAACTTTACTTGTTGTCCATGTCTAAAGTGTTTTAATGTAACAAAGTTGAGTTTCAATAAGATCAAAGAACACTTATTCTTTAATGGGATAGACAGAAGTTATAAGATATGGTATAGTCATGGGGAGAAACCCCCTAATATACCAGATCCCTCTAGTAGGATTAGTAAAGTTAGGAGGAATAGAGATGAAGTGAATTGGGATTCATTGGATGAAATGATTGATGATGCACATTATTGATCAACAGTAGACCCAAACAAGTTCGAGACACTACTTAGTGACGCTGAGAAACCGATTTACCCTGATTGTAAAAGATTTACAAAGTTATCGACGCTTCTAAGGTTGTTTAATTTGAAGGCAAAACATGGATGGAGTGATCGAAGTTTGACAGATTTACTTAGTTTTTTGAAAGAATTGTTGCCTGAATGTAATGAGATGCCAATGTCATTTTATGAGGCCAAAAAAATAATATGTTCATTAGGCATGGAGTATGAAAAAATCCATGCATGCCCTAATGATTGCATACTATACCGAAATAGGTTTTTTGATGCAGAATCATGCCCTACTTGTGGTGAGTCACGATGGAAAAAGAAAAGGAATGGTGAGGATGTTAAGAAAGGAATACCTGCCAAGGTTTTGTGGTATCTTCCACCTATACCCCGTTTCATTCGACTATTTAGAAATGCTGAACTTGCTAAGAGTTTGTCATGGCATGCAAATGAGAGAGTGAAGGATGGTAAATTAAGACATCCAGCTGATAGTATAGCTTGGAAGAGAGTTTATCTGAAGTGGCCTTCTTTTGGCGATGAATCTCGGAATCTTCGTCTAGGTCTTTCTACTGACGGAATAAATCCGCATAATAACCTTAGTAGTAAGTACAGTTGTTGGCCTGTCATGCTTGTTATATACAATCTGCCCCCATGGTTGTGTATGAAGAAGAAGTTTACCTTATTGACTTTGTTGATATCGGGACCTAAACAACCAGGGAATGACATTGACGTCTATCTAGCTCCTCTTATTGATGACTTAAAAACTTTGTGGAATGAAGGGGTTAGGGTTTACGATGCATACAAGCAAGAAGAGTTTAGCCTTAGAGCGGCATTGTTGTGGACAATCAATGACTTTCCCGCTTATGGAAATTTATCAGGTTTTAGTGTGAAAGGCTATAAAGCTTGTCCCATTTGTCAAGAAGAAACATGCTCTCAGTACTTGAAACACTCCCGTAAAGTTTGTTATATGGGACACAGGAAGTTCTTGAAGAGTAATCATATACTTCGAACTTGGAATAAGGCATTTAATGGCGAACAAGAGTTTGGGGAGGCTCCCCGACCTTTAAGTGGAAGCCAAGTACTCGAGAAGATGTCTAAAATCATTTTCAAGATGGGGAAGTCTAAAGTAAGTATAGTTAAGAAGCGGAAGGGTCGTGGAAAGGTGAAGGTTGTGGAGGAACCAAAAATTTGTTACAAAAAGAAGTCGATATTTTTCGAGCTTGAATATTGGGAACTTTTACTTGTGCGTCATAATTTAGATGTCATGCACGTAGAGAAAAATGTATGTGATAGTTTGATTGGAACTTTGTTGAATATTCCTGGAAAGAGAAAGGATGGAATTAAGGCGAGAGAAGACTTGACTGCATTGAAAATACGTAATGAATTAGCTCCAAAGCCAGGCAATGGTCGGACATTTTTGCCACCTGCTTGTTACACATTGACTAAAGATGAAAAAAGGGAAGTTTATGATTGTTTGTTCAATATAAAAGTCCCTGACGGATATTGTTCAAATATAAGGTCGTTGGTAGACATGAAAACTTGTACTTTGACTGGCATGAAATCTCATGATTGTCATATTCTAATGCAACATGTACTACCAATAGCTATTCGATCAGTTTTACCTAAAAACGTTCGAGAGATAATCACAAGGTTGTGTTTGTTTTTCAAGTCACTTTGTTCCAAGGAGGTTGATGTGTATACGCTAGACAAGCTACAACATGAAATCGCTTATATTTTGTGTAAACTGGAGCAATTCTTCCCACCTGCCTTTTTTGATATAATGATTCATCTCACTGTCCACTTAGTTAGAGAGGTACAATTTTGTGGTCCAGTTTACTTCAGATGGATGTATCCATTTGAGAGATATATGAAGATTCTTAAAGGATATGTAAGGAATAGAAGTCGGCCCGAAGGGTGCATCATTGAATGTTATATTGTTGAAGAGGCAATTGAATTTTGTTCTGAATACATGTCTGGTGTACAAAGAATTAGGCTTAATGAAGTAATTAATGCTGACATTCAGAGTCGTCGAGGTAGTGTTGTATGCACAGTTACGCGAGATGAACTAAATGAAGCACATCGTCTTGTGTTACAGAATACTAATGAGTAAGTTTATTTTCATATAATGCATGTATTGTGTTTGTTGTAAAATATCACAATTATCTTACTAATAACACGTAAATTTTTGTTTAGACAACATTTCAACTGGATCAAGACAAAATTTCCATCTAGGTCTAAGAACAAAAAATGGTTACAAGACGAACATTATCGTACTTTTAGTAGTTGGCTAGAGTAGAAGGTATTTTGTTTTCAATATTTCTTGAGTTTAGTCTAATGTTTGTTTGTTTTGTATGTTGTTTTGATAAATGTTTTTTTTTCAATAGGTTGTGAATGATTTGAGAAACCCATTAAATAATGTGTCAGACATTATTAAGTGGATTTGTCGAGGTCCTTCTCTTAATGTCACTAAATTTTCATCATATATGGTGAATGGTACTAAGTTTACTACTATGGAGCGTGATAAAAATAGAAACACACAAAATAGTGGTGTAAGTCTTATTGCTACAACTTTCTAAGTATCTACATCGAAAGACCGAAATCCTATTGAATGTGATATGTCTTTTTATGGTGTAATTAAAGAAATATGGGAGTTAGACTATATCATAACTCAAGTGCCTGTTTTCTTTTGTGATTGGGTGAAGAGTGATAGTGGAGTCAAAAAAGAAGATTTAGGTTTCACATTAGTAAATCTAAATCTATTAGGGCACAAAACTGATTGATTCATAATGGCTACTCAAGCCACACAAGTATTTTATGTGGATGATCCAGCAAATAAACAGTGGTCTGTCGTGCTCACAACACAATCAAGAAATTGGAATAATAATGACGGTGATTTGCACGATATACCTCTTGTTGGACAACATGTCACATACACTTTACCTGAAAATGATGATCAAATTGATGGTGATAGTTCTTGTTGTCGTGAAAATGGAGAAGGTTTATGGATTGATTTATAAGATTTGAGGTATGGGTTTGTTGTGGCATTTATAAGTTGTTCTTGTTTGAAGAGAGCATTATTACTTGTTTGTTTATTAATTCATTTATTTCATTTTTTAATCACAGATGTCTTCATATGATCCTTTGGCTGATGATTCCAATGAAGAGGAGGTTAGAGAAGAAGAGCATATGGAGGAGGGTGATATACCGAGTAGGGGGCCATCCTTTTTGAAAAAAATTAGCAAATTGAGAAGTGAAGGGAAGCAAATTAAGGTTGAGTATAATGAGTTTGGTCAAGAAATCGGTGACGGGAGGGTAGACTTGGCATCAAAGCTAGGGTCTGTTGTACGAACCACTATATCGATAGAGTATAAAGATTGGGCAGCAGTACCTCAAGAAAAGAAAAGACAAATATGGGAGATAATGAAGGTACGTAAACTACTAGATTTTTTTGTTTTCAATAGTAGATAGATACTTTCAAGTGAAGAATCAACAGATACAAAGTTATACTAATTGCATATATATGTTTAATATCTTTACAATTTTTTCCCTTAATACTTTTTAGAGCATGAAAACAAGAATTAGACCATGCACATAAATTAAAATAGTTGATGAGCTTTAAAGTGACGGCTGCCAGCCAAATCAATATATTCTTTTACCTTGATTCATTATTATCTTATTTAGCTTTTATTTACTTCCTAGTTTTATGTACTAATTTAACTTTTAAGCTCATGACTTTGCAAGATTGGTGTATATTATGGAAATGCAGAAGTGACAAGTAAATTTTTTATAATATGTTTCACATTTTAAACTTGCAGGAAACATTTGGGTTAGACCATACACACAAAAAAGGATTGTTGTCTAAAGCAGCTAAGCGATTTAGAAGTTGGAGAACTTATCTAACCAAAAGATTCATAGTCGATCAAATGGAAAAAGTTCCAAATGAGTTCCCTCCTCGAAGACCTAGAGGATATGAGTCTATTATCTCCCCAGAAGTTTGGCTTGATTTTGTTAATAAGAGATTGAGTAATGATTGGAAAATTATAAGAGAGAAGATGCAAGCTTTACGAGCAAAGAATGAATACAACCACAAACTCTCTAGAGGAGGATATCAGCGTGCTCGAGAGGTTCTTGGGAACCAAGTGTTTGAATTAGATAGGGCTGATTTGTGGGCATTAGCTAGGAAGAACAAGAAAGGAGAGCTTGTTGGGGGTGCAACAGAGATACAAAAGAGAATTGTAAGTGTATAATTATATGTTTCGTGATTGTCATTACTAATACTCATTGACAAAGGACGAATATTATTAACTAATGTATCTCATTTCACAGGATCATTACCGACAGCTCCAAACAGAAGGTAAATGGGAGCCTGACGGCCCTAATGATGTGCTGACAATGGCGTTGGGCACCCCTGAGGCCCGAGGGCGTGTTCGTGGTTTAGGTCTAGGTGTGACTCCCACACAATTCTTTGACACTCCGAGGCCAACGTCAAGGAAAACGAAAGAGAACCAAAAAGATGATTTCGAGCAACGTCTTCGCGAACAAGAAGAACGCCTTAATCGTCAACAAGAAGAAAAATATCGTGAAATGGATGAACGATATTGTAAACAAGAAGAACTTATCAACAAGTTGATTGAAGCCAACAAATCCCAGCAAAGTTGGCATGGATCTTGTTCGACTCCATCGGGAGTACCATTTGAGGGGACTTACGTACGAGACCCACCACAATCTACTACTCACGAGGTAGCAAGAGGGGACTTTAACGTATCGAACCCACCTACACAACCTCCTATGGATGGGGTAGCAGGAGTGGACTTTTATGTACCCGACCCACCTCTACAAGAACCACCTTGCTATGAAACGCCTTCTATACTGGTAATAATTGTTTAGATAAAGAATATTGATTTTTCTTACTATTACATCATCACTTATATGTATAACATGTATATTTTGTATTATAGGAACGTAAATGTCGTTTAGCTGTTGGGTCACTTGAAAATATTGTTGCCTTGGGAGTCGTTTTTGAGACTGGGGAAACTAATCTCCACTGCGTACCACTAGGAGACACAAATTATCGCGTGGTGATAAAATATGCTTTTAAGGAACCGGCTAGACTCCCTAACCCCATTCCTGACATTGAGATTTTTACAGTTTTTCAAGCTGTTAATGTCCCAATAGCGTGGCCTAGACATTTAGTTATGTTTTCTGATTGGGATGAACAGGTAATATTGTGCTTATATTATATTAATCAATTTTTTATTTTACTATTTATATGTTCATTAATTGATTATTTATATGTTTACAGGATGGTTTAAAAGCCAAAGGAAAATCAAAGCAACCATTAGTAACTGAAGCCCAACAACGAAGAGAACGTTTAAGACATCCACAAGAACCTTTAACACAAGAGGTTCAACAAGAGCTTCAGTTACCAACTTACTTGAGAGAGATTTATAATATAGTATCAAAGTAGCCTGACGGTGAGTGTGTAAATGCATGCATTGACTATGATGTATTCGCTACGGATATGTTAGGCTTGTATATATTGAAGAGCGACATACTTGAGTTCGTCAGAGGTGAAAAAATTGGCCAAACTATTATAGTCTCCTACATTAGGTATCATTTTACAAATTTAGTTTATTTAACTTTATTTATTTGACTAATAAGTCTAGCTAATTATGTTTTCATATAATTTTGTTAGGACACTCTACAAATGGCTCTTAGACCATCATAAGCAGCATATGTTTCTATTTGTCAATCCTAATGTCGTGGCCACTCAAACAACTCGAGAAATTGATCATGTTGATCGTTTGTTTAAGCAATTTGCTAGGTTATGTTCAAAAAAACAATTCATGATTGCTCCTTGGAACCATGGGTTAGTATAACTATATATTATATTCTTTAATAAGTATGATATTGGCATTACTAAATAGTAGTTGATCTAATCTTATGTTTCGTATGAAGCGACCATTGGATGTTGGTACTATTGGCTCCTGATGCATATCACATTCGTTTTTTGGATTCGGTTAACGCACCAATGTCCAATCGTCCACAAATTGGAGAAACAATCCTTGATGCTTATGCCAAATACTTTAGGGCTAACAAACAATCAATCCCAAGTGAAGTGAATTACCGAAATCCATTGGTATGTTTTTACAAATTTTAATTTTAGTTTATACTTTGAATATTCAAATTTTATCAAGTTATTAGTATAATTACTTAAATTTTTAATTATTAGTGTCCACAACAACCAAGTAACAAGGAATGTGGATATTACATAATGAGAATGATGAAGGACTTGGTTCAATCTAACAATCGGTCTACCTATTTGAATGAAACGGTATGTAAACTATGTATCAAATATTATTAATATTAAACTTACACATTTTGTCACTTTAATTAATATATATATATTATTATTTTTTTGCAGCTCAATAACAAAAGACCATATTCACAATAAAAAATTGATGAGATGCGAGAAGAATGGGCCAAAGATATGCTACCGTTCATCCAAAATCATCAAATTTAGGCCCCTAGACTTTTTTTTTTTTGTTGAATAGATCAGCTTTCCCATTTTATTGAATATATGGAAGACTATAGTTTCAACCTTTTTTTTTTTTTAAAAAAAAGAAAAAAATTGTAGACTTTTTCTTTTTGTTATTATAGGTGTCAATATCTAGCCATAGAGTGCAATATTTGTTATTTTGATTATGTGAAAATATTTGCAATTACTGTTTTTTCTATTAATATTTAGCTAAAAAATATTTTTTATTTAATGAAATATTTTAATTTAAGTAATTATTAAATATATATTATTTATTAATACAAAATTAATTATTATTATGAAATATATAAATAATATATAAGCACGTTTCTAATATAATATGATTTGAGTATATTTGTTTAAAAAAAACCTGATTTGAATATATAACAAAAAAAAAACCTGGTTTCAATATATATATAGAATAAAAAGACAATAATAATGGAGGTATATAAGGTCACTTGGTGGGTGACATTAAGTTTTATTTAAATAATAATAATAATAGTTAAAACTGATAAAATAAAAGGGGTACACATTTAAGGTCGCCCAAAGGGCGTCATCAAATTGAAAAGAAAAAAAAAAAAGTAAAAAACGCATTTTCTCCTTAATTTATCATGTCCAATTTTGTTGGTCATTAAAAATGCACATTTAATGTCTCCTGCTATAATGACTAACATTGTAGGGACATTAAAAATATTTCATCACCAACAAAAAATGTCATTAATGACCCTTTTTGTAGTAGTGACCTTATGTTATAATAAATATCATACTTATAACCAGAAATATTAATCAAACCTTATGTTATAATTAATATTCTTAAACTATAGGTTAAACTTATAAAATCCATAACTATTGCTAGGATTTTCTAACTAAGTCCCGGTTTGAACCAAAATCCACGAAATCTAAAATACTACAACTACTACTAGCTAACTAAGTAAACATTCTGGGACTCTACAGCATGCTGGAAAGACTCGTGTTGGTTTGTAGGGTCAGTCGTCATTCCAAGAAGCAACCATAGTGACGTGGGGCGTTCATGTATGTTCCTAGTAGAAGGCTAAAAGCTCAAAAGACTCTTTGTAGAGGGAGCATCAGGTGTCAGCTCTCCACCACCTCCTGGCGCAGGTGCGTCAAGTGATCTACTATTAGTTAGGAGGGTTAGTAGTTAGGGCGTATGAGGACCACGAGGGAACTCATATGTCTCCATGAGTAGGAGTACTCATGGACATTACCGAGCCGCCTAGGTAGTGTGCTGAAGTGTGCTGCCGGAGGTTTATGGGTATGGTTACCTTGGCTTGCCGGTATGCAGCTTGCATGGAACGTGGCCCAAACCATTTTGAGCCTTGTGTGTTAGTTGATTACTTGTTGGGAACCTTTATTTTTAAAAATTAACTTGTGAACCTCAAGTTTTGCAAAAGGTTAAAAATAGGAATAGATAAATCGATTATTTGAACACTATATTTTGGTCGATTACCCGTTTCGACCTTTTATTTTTAAAATTTAACATTTGGACCATGTATTTATTCACAAATTAAAAAATTCTTTATAAAAATTAAATTATATAAATATATATATATAATTTATGTTTTTTTTATAAGGGTTTACACCATTTTGAATCTTGTATTTTAGTCGATTACCCGTTTGGACCCTTTATTTTTTAAAATTAACTTGTGGACCTTGTATTTTGTCAAAAGGTTAAAAATATGAATATATAATTATATTATTTGAACCACGTGTATTTACGTTGATTACCTGTTTTGATCATTTATTGTTAAAAACTAACATTTGAACCTCGTATTTCGTCAAAAGGTTAAAAATATAAATAAACAGATTATTATTAAAATAAAAATGAGAAAAAATGTAACACCCTAATTTATCATAAATTACCGAGAACGCAGCGTTGGGTCATAATCGTAAATATTGCTTTTTTATTTAATAAAAGCTTAAAAATAAATACATGGATCCATGGTTTTATAAAAAAATAAAATACTTGTCTTTAACATAAAAATGAGCAACATTTAAATAAAACAAAATTTTAAAATAAAAGTTTAAATAAATAAATAATTTGGCCCGCTCAATCTTTCTCGACTATATGGTCCCGAACGAATACATCACGAAGCTCTTAGGTCCCACTCGCCACCGGCCTTTCTATCCCTAAATTCCTTAAATAACAACATCATAAGGAGTGAGCTTCTAAGCCTAATAAGGAAAATACAAACAAAGGTTAGTCATATAATCAAACATAACATATATTCACCCAAAACATCTAGATCATCTCATATCTTAAGTCATAATTCTAAATCATAATCTATAAATCATAGGTCATACTCTAAGTCATAAGTCATAGGTCATAGATCATACATCATAGGTCATAACTCATAATCATAACTAAAAATAACAAATCAGATATAATAAAAAGATAAGTGCTTATAGGGGTGGCAATTAAGCCTCGGACAAAAGTCTGTCATACACCGGACATAGGTCCATCATAAAGTTTTGGCAACCGAGCTTACCGGACATAGTCCATCATACATCATTGGACACCTTAGGTCCAGACACACTTACCCCTTTATTGTACCTGAAATGTTAGGTCATACACACATAAACTATATCATACATTACATAAACTAGATCATAATACTAAACTATCTAATTTTCCTTACCTCAAAGATTATCAAATAACGAGTGCGAGAGATTGCAAAACGAAAAACCCCAAGAATACGATCGAAACAACAAAGACCACCTTCTTAGCCGCTAATTATTTGAACCTTAATATCATCAAAAACCCCATCAATGATTTTCTAAAAGAATTACTTAAATCACTAAAAATAAATAACTCAACCATACCTTGAATACTCTACCGGCCAAAATCTCAAGCACCCAAAAGCCATTTATTTTCTCTTAATTTCACTATCTATTGACTACTCTTATTTATAGGCTTTAAAAAAAATATCACGTTTCCATTTTAAATTTTCAATATTCAAAACTATTCAAATTTGAAAGTCCTAATATATCTATTTCCCACATAACTATCCTTATCCGAAATTTCTCTCATCCTTTACTAAGTAATTATATATATATATATATATTTTTATATAAAATCATTCATTAACAAATTCTACTCACCGAACTCTCTCTCTATAATAACAACAAATATCTTTTTTTTTAATCTATCAATATACTAACCTCAAACAAAAGCCAATTCTTAACTACTTATATCTCAATTACTTAGTTATCATTATTATTTTAGTTGCCACATTTGACTAAGTCAAATACTTAAATATCTTAATAACCATATCATTCTATCATCTATTCAAAATAAAGTACTCTTTTTCAACTTCAAAATGTATATAAATGTGAAACTAAGGTGACTAACAACTAACAACTAAATAAACCTTAAAATCTATTCTCCATAATTTATTCAGCCATTTTTTTTTTAAACTATACATAACTTGATACCAATTTATCAAACAAGCTAGAATTCTATGCAATCATCTCACTTTTCTAAAATTAAATTAAAATAATACCACAACTAAAAGTATTATTTTAAATCAACACTATTAATGAACATGTCATAACTAAACAGCAAACAATTAAATAACCGAGCTACTTGGATATTACAAAAAAGATAAAATAGATTGAGTTTTTTCCAAAATTAATTAATAGTCATAAATTAGAAAAGCAAAATAAAAAATGAGAAAAAATGACGTTTATTATTATATTTATATTTATAATTTAATTAAAAGTTGGCGTAATTAAATATCTAATTAAATTTAAATTCAAATTGTATATCGTTTAAATAAATAAATATCTAATCAAATTTGAATTCGAATTAAGTAAAGATACATTATAAATTATAATATAAATTTTATAATTAGATATTTTAGTTTTTTCTTTAATTATTAATTAATAATCATTAATTTGAAAAAGGAGAATTAAAAAATGTGAAAAATAAGGAATAGTAAGAGTGTTTTAGAGAAATTTAGAGTGTCACATTACCTCCTTGGTACTCTACTTTAGAAAAGTAAAATAAAAATGACGTTTATTATTATATTTATATTTATAATTTAATTAAACAATTGTCTTAATTAAATATCTAATCAAATTTGAATTCAAATTATATATTGTTTAAATAAATCAAATTTAAATTATATATGTTTTAAAGATATATTTTAAATTTATAACTAGATATTTTAGTTTTTTTTCTTTAATTATTAATTAATAATCATAAATTTGAAAAAGAATAATTAAAAAATGTAAAAAAAAAAAGAGAAAATAGAAAAAGTATTTTGGAGCAATTTTAGAGTGCCACATCAACTCTACTCATTGATGCTCTCATTTATATAAATATATAGATAGATTAAATATCTATTCAAATTTGAATTCAAATTATATATCGTTTAAATAAATCAAATTTAAATTATATATGTTGTAAAAATATATTATAAATTTTATAATTAGATATTTTAGTTTTTTGTCTTTAATTATTAATTAACAATCATAAATTTAAAAAGAATAATTAAAAAATGTAAAAAATGAGAAAAATAGAAAGAGTGCTTTGGAGCAATTTTAGAGTGCACCATCACCTCCTTGATGCTCTATTTTATATAAATATATAGATATCGAAAATATTTAATATGCTCCCCCTCTTAAACTCAATTAAAAAAGTTTTATTCAGTTGCAGTTTTCATTCTTTACACTTTGTAATACTTAAGTCCCAAATGTTAATTTTGTATCAATTAGGCCACCAACATTTTCAAATCGTATCATTTATGTCCTAAATGCTATTTTTATTTCTGTTTTCTTTTAAAATACATAATAAAAAAACAAAATAAATAGTGAATCATTCTTAAAATATTTGGACATTTAATTTATGACAATAACAAACATAACATGAGAAAAAAAATATTTTTATGACATTTTTAAAAATATATAATATTTTTTTAAATTAAATTAATGTTTCTTTAAAAAAATATTATTACCTACATTGTTGTTTTATAATTAATGCTAATAACTATATTATTTTGATTATCTTGATATTAACAATTTTATTATGTTTATGCTTGATTATTTCATATATATTTTTTAAACTTAATAATGTATTTATGTGCATATATATTTATATATATATGATTTGTTATAAGTTGCATTATAGAAAAAAAAATTACAAAATAAAAATAAATATGTACATCATAAATATTGATGATCTCGTGATAGTTCAGTTATTAATATTAAAAAAATATAGGTAAGATTTTTTTTAATGAAAAATTAATTTAATTTGTAAAACTATTAAATATTTTTTAAAATATCATGAAAATAAAAAAAAATTCAATGTCATGTTTGATATTGTTAAAAATTAAGTGGTCCGATTTTTTTTTAAGATTAATTCACTTTTTTTTATGTATTTTGAAAGAAAAAAGGAATAAGAATAGAATTTAGGGACCTAAATGATACGATTTGAAAAAATTGGGACCTAACTAATAGAAAATCAACTTTCGGTATCTAAGTATTACAAAGTGTAAAGAATGAGAACTGCAGCTAAAACAAAATAATTAAAATTCCAAAAAACAACCTATAAGAAATAATTATCATTCCTTAGTAAGAAAATGATTGTTTTGTCTTCAAAAAGTTGGAAGCAAGGTGGTGAAATAAAGTGTGATTAAAAACAATTAAAAAAAATGAGGGAGTTTTCATTTTTATGAATTTTATGCTAACACTTTGCAAAAATGTGGGGAAATTACTTTTTCCAAAATTCATGGGAAAAAAAATCATTAAAAGCTCAAACATTATGGAAAAACAATGCAGCTAAAAATATAGGAAGTAAATCCTCCAAACTCAAAGTTCATTCAGAAAAAACAAGGGCAAAATGGACTGAACACTTCTTGATTGCCTCCAATTAGCTTTGGCGACAACGTTCATCCTCACCTCCTCCTCCTTCTAACATCGTTCATTCTCAACTCTTGCTCCTCCTCCACCTTTGTCTCCTTCTTTTACATGCATCGCTCATCCACACCACCTCTTCCTTCTACTTTTCTCCTTCTTCTTCTTCTTTTGTTCCTGCAACAATCTTGATATCAGATTTATTTATTTTTTTCCAGATCTAAGCTCTTTTTTTTTCTTCAGATCTAGAATGTAACCAATAACATGTCTAAATTTCTAAGCATTTTTTTTAATAAGGAATTACTCATATAATTGCAAATATAGTTTATTTTTCTCTTCTGTTGCAGATCAAATCTAGCTTGTTTGCTTGTTTTAGATTTGTTTTTTTTCTTCAAATTTGCAATAGGTAATTGGTTACCTTCACGTTCTAATATGTATATTGCTAGATTTTTTGAGGTAGTCAGATACCCATGTTACTAAAAATACAACTTCTTCTTCTTCTTCTTCTTTTATTGCTACTGCAATCTTCATATCAAGTTAGATTTTTTTTTTCCAGCTCTAAACTTTTTTTTTTCAAATCTTTATTTTTCTTCAGATCTGCGATAGGTAATGCGTTTTGATATATCCATATTTCTAGATTTTTTGAGGTAACCAAATACCTATGTTACTAAAAATTCAACATCTTCTTCTCAACTTTGAGATAAGTAATTGGTTACTCATATTGCTGTAAATATTGGTAATTAGTTGCCCTTCTTATGTAAACAAATTATCCATCTCAGGGTAATTGGTGTTTATTTACCCCTCATGATAGCATGTTGTCTAATTTAGATCTAGAAAGAAAAAAAAAATCAAAATTGGGACTGTGAAAGGTAATCAATGAAGCAACTGTTACCTTACCCAGACCTAGGAAAAAAAAACGTACAATAAATGTCTTAAAAAAATAAAAAAAATACATACAATAAATAATGAAAATAATTCATATTACAAAAAAAAAATTGAAAAACAATCACAAAATAAATTTAACATAAAAATAATTATATAATATAAATAAAAACAATTTAATTTTATAAAAATAACAATTAGAAAAAATTGGAAATAATAAATAAATATAAACTATAAAAAAAAGATTTAAAAAAATAAGTAAAATAACAAATTGAACCTCCCAATTCAAAATTCTTATAACAACAAAACTACAACTTAATCACCAATTTATACAAAAATATGGAAAAATAAAACCTATAAATTAAGAATTTTAATAAAAAAATCTATAAATTAATTTTTTTTCTAAAAATGCCATATTTTTGCATAAATTTTATAAAAAGCCATGAAATATGTAATTTCCTAAAAACAAAATTGTGATTTAAAACATAAAAAATGAAGACTACCTCTTTAGGCCAAAAGACCATGCCCACAAAGCTCTTTGAAAATAGGAAAAATTACACATAGTACTGTAAATTTAAAAAAAAAATTAAAAAATATGAAATTTAAAAAAAATTACAAAAATATGAATAACAGTTTTGTAATCGCCTGTTCCAATTTTCTATTTAGTTTGTAAATGTTGTTTATAAAATTGTGACATATAGTTACAAACTTATAAATTTTAATTACAAATTTGTAATCTTTGTTTACAAAAAAAAAAAAATAGGACCATGCCCACAAAGCTTTTTGAAAATAGGAAAAATTACACATAGTACTGTAAATTTAAAAAAAAATTGAAAAATATGAATTTTAAAAAAAATTACTAAAATATGAATAACAATTTTGTAATCGTCTGTTACAATTTTCTATTTAGTTTGTAAATGTTGTTTATAAAATTGTGACATATAGTTACAAACTTGTAAATTATAGTTACAAATTTGTAAACTTTAGTTACACAAAAACTGTATTGTTACAAATTTGTAAACTTTATTCACAAACAAATAACTCCGTATTTTCGATTATGGCATTTATATTTTTGTAATTTTTTCCATATTCTGTATTTTTAGTATTTTTTTTTACATCTTAAGTATTTTTGTGAATTCCCCTTGAAAATGTATGGAGTTGGAGCATTCCACACCCCAAAGGCCCAAAGTTTAAGATAAAATCCTACAAACCCCAAAATTTCCTTTGGCCCTAAATTAGTCTCAAAAGCCCAGAAAATTGTATTCTTATTTGTCAAAATCCTTGTTATATTAGGAATATTTGCCTAAAAATATCACATCTTTCATAATAGTTACATTTAAGTATCAAATAATAATTTTTAATAACAAAAGTAGTAAATTTTTGCTAATAATTACACTTAAATATTAAATTATTTTTTTATGTCATTAATACTAAATTTTTATTAATAGGTACACTAAAGTAATGATTTTTTTATAGTAGCAATAATATCAAATCTTTGTGGATATTACACTTATTTAAAGTATTATTACTATATAAAAAAAGTTAAATTAGTATTTATGTGCACCTGTTAGTAAAGATTTGATATTAATGTCGTTAACGTTTTTGATTTAGTATTTAAGTGAAATTATTTGTAAAAATTTGGTATTATTACCGTAAAAAAAATGAATTTGATACTTAAGTGCGCAACAATTATGAAAAATTTGGTATTTTCATCACAAATAACCTTTTAATTATTAGATGAAACCTTCCTAACTCAATTTAGGTGAAATTGACTTTTTTCTTTATGGGAAAGATGCTTCTTGTTCATTACACAAACATGAGGCTTCTCATGTAGCCGTTGGTTACAATAACATTTTCATTTCCTTTCTTTTTGGGGAATCATAATTGATTATTACAATAAAAAAAGCTGGTGGTCTCCCAAAAGTAAGAATCAAAGGCTGAAACTGACCTATGGTTAAAACATGAAAAGGAACTATGGTTAAAAATCAATCAAAGTGCTTTAGAAAACACCATCAACATTATGAACAAGAGAGTCAACCATAATTTCACACCTCAAAATATCTAAATTAAGAGAGCAATCAGCGCCTTAAACTTTGTTCCCCACATGTTATATGGGCCAAGATTCCTTGATGTTTTTCCACATTATCTATTGCTAAATAACTGGAAAGGATTAAAAGAATAGGATTGCTTCTTCTCTCCTAGTTGAGGTTGCTAATAAATTAGATTACACTGACAAAAGTCTAGTTTTGTGTGAACTTTAGATTTCTGGTATGACTAAAGTCAAATTGAAGTTTTGATAACAGATGGTCTTAGTCTTTTTCAATGGGACCCTTTTCTTAGCATGCTCACAGCTCACTGTCTTTTTTATTCAAAACACATCATCATTCAAACAATTCAAACAGAACATAAAACTCATACAATTACTTTATGAAATTTCCTCTCTTTTTTCATAATTGTGCTGTTTTTCCAATGCTTAAAAAGAGCAAGTTTTTACTTTGTGTCTTAACTCTGAAGATATGGGAAAGAATATGAGATGGTTAACTTAATTTATCCACTTTGTTCAATCACTTGAGTTTGTCTCAAGAGGGATCCAAGATGAGCCTGAACTACGTCTTTTTCTTGCTCTTCACATCAGTTTTCTTCCCCTTGGTGAACTGCTCGAACAAGTCTGCAACTGATTCTTTGGATGCTTTACTTGAAGATTTTACTTCGAAGGCGCTTGTCAGACACTTGCCTCACACTGGTGTCTTGTACAAAACTATCCCGCCGGCCAATTTAACAGGCATAGAAGTCTCAATTTTGAAGATAAGAAGCCGGGGATTGTGGTGCAAAGGAGCTAATTTTAGCTACTTTAGCATACCCTCAAGAACAATCTCTTTGCCTCATGTAAGAAGACTTGCTTTGGTCTACCAAGACATGAAAAATTGGTCTTCTCACTACTACACAGTACCAGGCTACTCCTTAATCACTTCAGTTGTTGGTTTCATGGCTTTTGATGCATCAAATTCAAGTGCCGATAGCTTCACAAAGGTCAATCTAACCACTATGGGGAAGCCTATTTCAATTCATTTTCGCCACTTGACACTCGCAGAGAGCACAAAATCCGAAACAAGATGTGTAACATTTGCAGCTAATGGAAGCTCTTACCTTAGTGAGATGAGTTCTTTTGGTGAGTGTCAGTCCAGAGAGCAGGGTCATTTTTCAGTAGTTATTCCAGAAGGCAACAGTGTCCAAAGAAAGCAGAATGTATGGCATTGGTGGCTGACTGGCTTTATTCTTGGATTTATTGTTCTGGTGTTGCTGGGTTTTGCTGGGATTTTCTTTATGAGGATCTTAAGAACCAAGAAGATTCAGATAATGGAAAGACAAGCTGATGAAGACTTGGTTCTTACAAGCAGATGGGTTGGTCAGAGCAAAATGCCTTCTGCTGGAGTAACAAGAACACAGCCTGTTCTTGAGAATGGATGTTTCACATGATTTCTTTACTATTGTCTGGGCCTATTTGCTTCAATATCATCCATTGCTGTTTTACTTGAAGTCAGTGACCAACAGGTGAGCCTGTAGCATCAAAGCAGTTTTATTTTACTAAAGAAAATAATGACTTTAATCATGGTATTGTAAAATTGTGAAATACATAGTTGTTTGGTTTTCAATTGACATGAGTGATGTAAATTTGTCATATAAATATATATTACTGATTTTCATTTTATGGGAAGCATTATAGTTTTTGACTTGTTGATATTAAATTTAGGATAATAACTTAAATATCATAACTTCATTTTAAATGGCATGATTTTCCAATTTTACAGGTTGCACTGTATCATTGAGTGAGTGAAAGATATTCAAATTTCAACCATAACAATTCAAGATAAGAGTACCTGCTTCTGACAATGTACCATTCTGTAACTTACATACCAAGCCAAAAGCAAGTCTTGTATACAAGACTACTACAATTGTTAATCTTACAAGAAGAAAAAAACAAAATCCAAGAAAATAAAGACATTAACGACAATCAAAGCTAAAGAAGAGCAAAAAGATAAAAAGTGACTTCTTGCCCTTCTCCTTTTCAACCAAGAAATTGCCAAGCTTTCGGCATTCCCAAGTTTTGACACGATTCACAACAACTTCGAAATAATCATAAGACCAGACCCAATAAAAGAAATTCAGCCCTTTCAAACGGCTACTTCGTACAAAAAGTTGAGAAGCGTCACGTTCAGCTGTCATATATTTATTCCAAAGCAATATAAACCAATATCACATATTGTACTTCACTCCATTTCATTCGCCAACATAATAAAACCCATCAAAAACAGATATATAGCTAGCTAACTCAACTTGGATCAAACAAAAAAGTACGAAATTAAAACGCTTCAGCTCATTGAAAGGCATGCACTTCTTATTAAGATAGAAGAAAATAAGGAAATTTCAAGGCTAACAATGATAACCAATGCTATGCTATGCCTACAAGAGATACAACTCAAATTCACTTTCCAACATAACCAATGCCGAATTACAGAAAAAACTTAGTGAAAAGACCCAACACCAGCGTCACTCTTTCTTGCAAGCTTTGTCCACTCGGTATGGAATGCCCCAGGTCGATCAACTCGCTCATAGGTATGAGCACCAAACAAGTCTCTCTGAGCCTGAACAAGGTTAGCAGGAAGCCTGGAACGCCTGTAGGTATCGAAATAGGATAGACTAGCACACATTCCAGGGGTGCTAATGCCGGCGGATATAGCCAACCCCACAACTCTCCTCCACGCGGCTTGGCGCTGAACCATCTCTTTGGCAAACTCTGGGTCAACAACTAAGCTGGCCAAATTGGGATTCCTCAGATAAGCCTTCTTAATCCTATCCAAAAACACTGCCCTTATGATGCAGCCTCCTTTCCAAATCCTAGCTAACTCTCCCATGTTCAAATTCCAACCTCTCTCATTGCTCTTGGCCCTCAACAAGTTCATCCCTTGAGCATAACTACAAATCTTGGAAGCATACAAAGCTTGCCTAACATCATCGATAAGCCTTTTCTTATCAACTCCTGTCATCACAGGCCCAACTTCCTCCTTCAAACCAGCTTCTTTCAAAGCATTAGCCGCATTCTCCCTCTCCTCCTTCAACCCACTCAAGTACCTACAATCCAAAGAAGCTGCAATTGTTGGAGCTGCCACAGAGAGCTCCGCAGCCTGTTGAACAGTCCATTTTCCAGTACCCTTCATACCAGTCTTGTCCAAAATCTTATCAACCAATTCTCCATCACCCTGATCATCCTTAACCTTGAATATATCAGCAGTAATCTCAATAAGAAAGCTCTCAAGCTCACCTCTGTTCCACTCGGCGAAAATCTCACCAAGTTCAGCGTTTGACAACCCTCCAACATTCTTCAACACATCATAAGCCTCCGATATCAACTGCATGTCACCATACTCAATCCCATTATGAACCATTTTGACAAAATTGCCGGAACCCCCTTCACCAATATAGGTGACACATGGGCCATCCTCGACTTGAGCTGCAACCTTGTGAAGAATATCTTGAACATTCGAGTAAGCCTGGTAAGACCCACCAGGCATAAGCGAAGGCCCATTACGAGCACCCTCTTCACCCCCAGAAACCCCCATTCCAAGATAAAGAATACCCTTACCAGAAACCTCTTGGATTCTTCTCTCAGTGTTCTCGTACCACTCGTTACCACCATCAATTATGGCATCACCGGGCTCCATATGGTCAGACAAGGCAGCGATAGTCTGGTCCACGGGAGCCCCTGCCTTAACAAGAATAATAACAGATCTGGGTCGTTGGATTGAGAGCACGAAATCACGAGGATTGTACTGACCAAACAGTGGCAGGTTCCCCTCCTGATGGGCACGGTCGACGGTCTCATCGACTTTGGAAGTAGTACGATTGTAGACGGAGATTGGGAAGCCTTTATCAGCAATGTTGAGAGCCAAGTTCTGGCCCATGACGGCGAGACCCGCCAGGCCTATGCGTGAGAGGGCTGTTGAAGCTTCCATGGAAGAGGGTTTGGTGATAACAGAGAGAGAGAAAGGAAGGTAGGTGGGTGGGTGGAAAGTTTGAGGCTTTGAAGGTTGAGATATAAAGGAAGGAGAGTTCTTGTCCTTTGGGAGATTATAGGCGAAGAGTGGCGGACTCGTCGAGGGACTGAAAGGACAGTGTGCCTTAGAGTAACCAAAACCAAAACCAACTTACTAAAAAATTATTAGTTTACTCCGAAAGTGTTGAACCAATCATAGAGTTTGGTCCTTCCTTTGCTACCTACGTTATTAGGATTTGGTCCATTTTGTTTCATTTTTCACAATTGTCATCTTTAATTATAAAATATTTAATCATTTTTCCCTCCTTTTGTGTTTAATTTGATTTTTTATTACTTTTGGTTTTTTTTTCTTCCTTTCAAATCTCCCTTGATGGTGAGAGAGTTTATTGTTTACACTTTCATCATTGAGTATTAACACATGGATTCTATACTAATATGCACCAATAGCATAATGTTATTGTTAAAATTAAATATTGATTCTTTGAGTATATTCCTTTGTATAGGTGTCCTAGGATCTTTCTAGAATTTGACACTCTCCAAATATTGAGAAAACCCTACCATACGTGTCATCACCACAGCAATATGGAATATTTTCTGTTATGACCGTACCCTTCCTCTTGTATTATAAATATATAGGCTGCACTGTACAATATTCAATCATTAATACAAAGCAATATACAGAGAAAGTTTTACTTCCATTTTTCTCTTTATTTTAACTTTTCTTTCTCTTTTTTGTTTTTGATTTGGTATCAGAGTCGATGGCGTCCACTGGGTCTCAATCTGACTCCTCCGTAAGTCAAGCTCGCCGTGACCAAGCTGCTCGTGATGGCGTCGATGCTCCTATTCCACCTCAAGCTCCGCCAATAGCTGATGTCCCTGTCGCACCAGCTATTCCCATCCAGCAAGCACCAGTCGCACCTCTTCTTGCTCCGATTGCAATCAGGCTAGACAGAGAGAACTATGCCTACTAGAGGTCGCAAGTCTTACCGGCAGTCCGTGCTCATGATTTCGATGGCTTTCTTTTTGGAACCAGACCCTGCCCTCCTCCTTTTCTCGAACCACCTGTTGGCAAGATCCAGCCGCACCAAGGCAGGTAAACCCTCATCACACTCTGTGGATTCGAACTGATCAAGCTATTCTTAGCTAGCTTTTGAACTCTATTTCTAAGGCTATGATGGGTCACGTTCTTCGTTGCAATGTGTTTCGTGATTTATGGGTGGTTCTTGAAAATCTCTTTACCACACAATCTTGTGCCCGTATTTTCCAACTGCGTTTTCAGCTCCAATCGCTCAAAAAGGGCTCCCAGTCTATCCATGATTATATTTTGAAAATGAAAACTATTGCTGATGGATTAACTGCTTCAGGACAAGTATTCAGTGATGATGATTTGATTTTATACATTCTGGGAGGCCTTGGACCTGAATATGACTCTGTTGTCATTAATCTCACTTCCAGGGGTGATAGAATTACCCTCTCTGAGGTTCAGTTTCTCCTTCAGAGTCAAGAGATGAGACTTGACCAACTGACCTCTGCTGCTGACCCTACAGGTCCTACTGCTAACTTTGCTGCAAGGAATAGGAAACTCTTTGTCCCTCAATCTAATTCTGGCAGGTTCCCTTCCTCTCGTGGACGCGGTCGTGGCCGTGGTAGAGGAAACCAAGGTCGTGTCGTCTGTCAGCTTTGTCACAAACCTGGTCATCCCGCGGCAAAATGTTACCACCGCTTTGATTTAAGCTTTGCCCCACCAAACCACAACAACTCCCAACAGTCGCCTCAGCCTAACTCTAATGGCCAAACTGGTGGCAATGGTCAGCAAGCCTTTATTACTCATTCCGGGCAACAACCTCCTACTGATGATCCAAACTGGTACCTGGACAGTGGGGCTACCAACCACATCACAGAGAACAATGGAAATCTCCACACTCAAACTGAGTACAATGGTAAGACCAAGCTAACTGTTGGTAATGGTCAATCCCTTCCTATTTCTCATATTGGAAACTCTTTCATTCAATCTATTGGCAATGCTGCACCTGTGAAAATTAATAATATTCTTTGTGTGCCTTCTATTACAAAAAATTTATTGAGTGTTTCTCAACTCATCAAAGATAACAATGCATATGCTAAATTTTATCCTACTTCTTGTGTTTTGAAGGACATGGCTTCGAAGAAGGTTCTTCTTCAAGGGAAGGTTAGGAATGGTCTCTATCAACTTGCAGCTCCATTCTCATGCTCACAAAGTCATGGTTCTCTCTGCCTTTCTGCTTCAGCCAATAAAACTCTTTGTCCAAGAGTTGAGTCTGTCCCATGTTCTCAAGTAGAGTCTATCAAGTCTTGTTTTTATACTTCTGTCAAAGAGTCCGAGTTATGGCATCTTAGGTTAGGCCACCCTTCCATCAATGTACTCAAACATGTTTTGATCAATGAAAGAAAATCTTTTCCTTCTAAGTTACATTTTTGCTCTAGTTGCCAACTTGGTAAAGCACATCATAAACCATATTTTTCTAGCCTAAAAGAATTAAAACAACCCCTTGAACTCATTCATTCGGATATATGGGGGGCTGCCCCTGTTATGTCTCGGCATGGCTATAGATATTATATACACTTCCTTGATGACTTTAGTAGATACACATGGATTTTTCCATTAAAAACCAAAGATGAGGCATTAGGTGTTTTTAAACAATTTCGTGTCCAAGTTGAGAGACAACTTAACACTACCATCAAAACTATCCAAACCGATTGGGGCGGCGAATATCAATCTTTTGAACCTCTCCTTCAAACTCTTGGCATTAAGTTCCGACACCCTTGCCCACACACTCATCAACAAAATGGTAAAGCCGAACGAAAACACCGACACATTGTCGAAACCGGCCTCACTCTTCTTGCACACTCTAGCATGCCACAAAGGTTTTGGTGGGAAGCATTCCAAACATCCACCTTTCTTATTAATCATCTTGCTACTCCTATTTTGAATTATAAAAGTCCCATCCAAAAATTGTTTAATCTTACTCCCAATTACAAATTCCTCAAAGCCTTCGGCTGTGCGTGCTATCCGTATCTTAGACCTTACAACACCAATAAACTTCAGTTCCGATCCGCTAAGTGTGTGTTCATAGGGTATAGTCCTAACCACAAGGGTTACTTGTGTCTTCATCCGTCTAGTCTTGTGTATATTGCTAGCAGCATGTCCTTCGATGAGTCTGATTTTCCTTTTACCACAGGTTTCTCTTACACTACAGCTCTTACCGATTCCTCTATTACACCATCCCAGTACCCACAATGGCCTCCATACCTTCCTACCGTGACCAACGATCATGATCGTGGAGCTGTGATTGTTGATGCTGAAAATTCGTCTACCTCCTCTCAAGAAGCTTCTTCTTCGAAGTCACCTGTCATTCATGACCACTCAGCCACTACAAAAAGTCCAGGTACTTCCTCCTCACATTCCACAACCCCTTTACATATTGATCTACCTACTTCACCTTGTGCAGCCACTCCATCTCAAACAACCTCACCACCTAAGACTCCTACACTTCCTTCTCACCCAATGATCACAAGAGCTAAGGCTGGCATCTACAAACCACGTGTTTTTAATGCTTTTTGTCCTTCACCTCTTGCTCTAATGCTTGAACTTGAACCTGAAAATGCTGCTCAAGCACTTCGTCTTCCTCGATGGAAGGCTGCCATGGACATTGAGTACTATGCTCTTCGGAAAAATAAAACTTGGATCCTTGTTCCACGCACGGCTGACATGAGTGTGGTTGATAATCGATGGATTTTTCGTATCAAGAGAAATTCTGATGGTAGTGTGCAGAGATTCAAGGCTCGTCTTGTCGCCAAAGGTTTTCAACAACAACCCGGAATTGATTTTTTTGAAACCTTCAGTCCGGTTGTTAAAGTTCTACCATTCGGGTTATTCTTGCTCTTGCTGCTGCCAATCAGTGGGATATTCAGCAGGTTGATATTAACAATGCTTTCCTCAACGACACACTTACTGAGACTGTCTATATGGCACAACCGTTTGGCTATGTTGATCCCTTGTTTCCCAATCATGTTTGCAAATTAAATAAGGCTTTATATGGTCTTAGACAGGCTCCTCGGGCATGGTTTGACAGGTTAAAAGAGGTTATGATCTCTCTTCATTTCAAGAACTCTGTTTCGGATCCGTCTCTTTTCTTCTACAAAAATGGTGGTGCTGAACTTTACTTACTGGTCTATGTTGACGACATTCTTTTGATCGGCAATAATCACCAACAGGTTCAAACGATCATTACTAAACTTAGTTAGTTTTTCTCACTAAAGTCTCTTGGCTCTATGAATTATTTTCTTGGCTTCGAAATCACTCGGGGAGCATATGGTATTCACCTCTCACAAGGTAAATACACGTCTGATTTGCTGAAGAAAACAAACATGCTGACATGTAATCCAAGCCCAACTCCTATTTCTCAAGGTGAAAAACTAAGCACTGGTGATAGTAAACCATTTGATCAGTCTACATTTTTCAGAAGTGTTATGGGGGGCCTTCAATATCTTACACTTAGTAGGCCTTATATTGCATTCACAGTAAATAAATTAAGTCAATTTATGCACAATCCCACTCATCATCACTGGCTAGTTTGCAAAAGGCTCATTCGATATTTAAAAGGAACAATTGGTCAGGGAATATTGTTCAAACCTTCCAACAATTGGACAATTGAATGCTTTAGCGATGCCGATTGGGCTGGCTCCATCGATGATAGAAAATCAACTACTGGATATTGTGTCTATCTTGGTGGAAATCTAATTACATGGTGTTCAAAGAAACAAAAGGCCGTTGCAAGGTCGTCAAAAGAGGCCGAGTATAGAGCTCTATCACAAACGGAAACAGAGATGGCTTGGTTGCAGTCACTGTTCAAAGAACTCGGCCTGAATCACAAGGCTCCTGCTGTAATTTGGTGTGATAATGCTGGTGCAAAACAACTCTCTTCAAATCCAGTCTTTCACAGTCGAACAAAGCACATAGAAGTTGACGTGCACTACATTCGTGATCTGATCAAACAAGGGCTTATTGAAGTGAGGCACATTCCAACAACTGAACAAACGGCATATGTATTTACCAAGGCAGTCTCCATAAATCAGTTTCAATATTTAAATAACAAGCTTGGTGTCACTGTCATCCCAGCCAAGCTTGAGGGAGCATGTTAAAATTAAATATTGATTCTTTGAGTACATTCCTTTGTACAGGTGTCCTAGGATCTTTCTAGAATTTGACACTCTCCAAATATTGAGAAAACCCTACCATACGTGTCATCACCACAGCAGTATGGAATATTTTATGTTATGACCGTACCCTTCCTCTTGTACTATAAATATATAGGCTGCACTGTACAATATTCAATCATTAATACAAAACAATATACAGAGAAAGTTTTACTTCCATTTTTCTCTTTATTTTAACTTTTCTTTCTCTTTTTTGTTTTTGATTGTTATATTAAGTGGCTTTCCTTTCTTACACTATCTCTAATGGAAGATATAAATTTTGTTTCAAATTTAGCACAAAAAAATGAATTTATATTATATTTAGCCTAATATTAATAAAAAAAATTAATAATTCATTTAATATTTATTGAAAACATACCAAAATTGAATTTTTAATTATCCAAATTATGTATTTTAAGAAATTTGCTATTAAAAAATAAATAAAAATAGTATATGGTTGATTATTAATTGCCAACTACTCAATTATAATAATTAGTAATAATATGGTAAATAAAAAATGAGTATTTATTAATTTGTCAAATTTAGTTCATGCTATATTTTAGAACACTTTTTAGAACTTTGAGCATGGGCCAAATTTGGCATTCTCTTTAGAATAATATTAAAGTTATATTTTTTTATAAGATTTGTTAAATATAACATTGAGTCAGTTTTTTGGTACTTCAGCAGAGCACTCCCAGTAGCTCCTTCAAAGAGTATTTTTAAAAAATTTGAATAATCAATGCATAAAGGACCTTCCACCAGGTGATGTAGACTAATTCTCTATTTTAGAGTTTTTCTATTTTCTTCATTTGGATCTCTATATGGAGAGAAATGATAAACCTCATTTGAACATTTTTTTATTAATTTTTATATCTCTAAATAATTATTTATTTATTATTTATTAATAAATAAAAATATTTAAAGATATAATATTTAAATAAAGTAAAAAAATAAAAAAAAAATTGTTGCATAATCTTATGTAAAATAAAGAAAATAAGATTTTGTTGATATATGAGAGTGCTTTTAGAGTGTGAGACAATAATGCTCTTCACTATTTATTGAGATTGTCATTTAATGTGATTGACTTATTTCATTTTAAAAATTATTATTTTAATTGAAAATGTAAAAAATGTTTCATTATTTTTTTTGTAAATAGTAAGAATTTATAAATGTATAATTTTTTTTAATTTACCAATAAGAGTAATTTTGTACTAAACATCTTTTAAAAGTGTGTAAAAAGAAATTTAAAAATTTAGAAGTGATTTATTTAGAGAGAAATGGGAAGAGAAAAAAGATGGGCGTATATTATATAGATGCACGCAAATTACTTCTACATTTAATATTTTGGCAGACTTTTTTGAAATGAGACCCTTATACCCTTTAACTTTTATTATTAGTATACTTTCTCCTTCTAATAATTTTTTTAGTATTTTTTTTCTTCTCAAATGTAGATTAATTGGTGAAAATTGACATTGCTATTTATTTAAATGTTTAAGGGCACTACTTCTTTAAAAATTTGAAGAAACATAACTAAATTTTCATCCACCTGCTCCTTTAATCTTTGTTTGTTATGGTGGATTGGAAGAAGGATATAGATGAAGGTGTGTAGAAATTCAATAGGTAATTTTTGTTTGGTAAAGGAGGAATGAGACCAAAGAAAGTAAATAGTTATGGATTGTGAATCCTTGAGGCCCACAAAAGACAATCATTCCATATGTATGGGTGGATTGTTGAAAAAAAAAATTTAATATTAAAATAACTAATTTTTTAATATTTTTATTTATTTTAATTGTAAAAAAAATTATTATTTTCTTTCATTCTTATTTCATCAAACAAGTTTAAGGATTTCTATTCTCTTCTCATTTCCTCATTTTCTCTATTCTTTGTTCATCCATCCCTCTTTTTCCTGTCCTTCTTACCAAACATAGTGTTGAACACATTCTTTTTTTTGGAGCTCATTTATATTTTTTATTTCCTTATCTATATTTATTGATTTTTTAGAGCTTCTTTAAATATTTTTTTTCTATGTTTTACTCGCTTTTTTTCCTTTCTCTCTCCAAATTTATTAGTTTTTTATTATTTTAATTAATAAAGATGTTTAAAGATATAATGTTTAAATTATGTAAAAAAAAATACAAAAAATGCCATATATAGTGTAATGTAAAATAGACACGAGATTTGAATAATGTACTTTGAAGTATAGATTATAAAAGGTGCTAGGAGTGCTCTAAATGATAAAATTATGATGACCAATGGTGTAGTTTGTATTCAATTAATAGAATTGTATCGGTTGAGGTGTTCAGGTGAGCCTTTGATAGAGTGAGACTCAATTGAAGAATTTTAACAATTGTCATTTGAGGTAGAAGTTCATGTTTTGAGTAAATATAATAAGTTAAATTTTGTGGTTGATTTGAGATGTATAAATTACATTAAATCTTGATTATTGTCTAGAAAACTTGAAACTAAATGTTTTTAAGATTTTGGGTTTTATTGAAAAACATTTGTTATTATTTTTTTTTTTGGAAAATAAAGATTTTGAACTTGTATTTTGAGATGATAAAATTATGAGTAATTAATTTTGGATATTTTTGGATTCTACAAGAAAATCTATATATCTATATGTTGTATAATTTCGATACGCAAGTGCATGTAATCGTAACAAGTAATAAAGAGTAAGTAAGATTCGTTCCCACGAGGACTGTACATTAAGTACCAAAACTTAATTCCTATTTCTATTTTGGCTTACGATAAATAAGTCTTAAGAATTAACTAAAATTGTAAAACAAAATTCTAAAATTAACTTCAATAACTGAAAATAAATAACGTTAAGCAAATTCAACGGATTAAAAACTAGGGCAATTAATTTCATCAACCATCCTCTTTAATTCTCCTTAACACAAATCTTACTATTCAATTTCTCTCTTGTGATAGCAGGTCAACAATAATAACTTATATTCGTTCTAGGATATATAAGTTTAATTCCTATGCAAATTTTCTACATCTCTGTGATAAATAAACATAAGAAAGACATTACGATTAACAACCCGAAAACTACACACACCACACAGGTACTCTCGTCCTAATATGAAATCTATGTTTATTCAATTACAGCATATTCAATTCTCACTTCTCAGATTTCGAATCAAAATCATATATTTCATGTTAATGGTGATCAATCATTCACAAGCATTAGGTTCGAATTGAATAAATCACAAGATAAAATTGAAATCATAAAGCTTGCATTAATTTAAAATAAAGGTTCAGGAGAATCCATTAACATCCTAGAAAAATAGTTTAGTTCATGATCAAATCCATAATAACCATAGAAGAAATAAAAGACATTCAAAATACAGAAATTCAAAGTAGAAAAGAAGAAACTGTGATGAATTCTTCGATTCCGCTTGCAATCCTCTACAATGTGCCTTCAGCCGTCTCCTCGGGTTAATCTACTCTTAAAAACGTCATTAAGAAAGCTTTTATAATCCCTAATTAATTATGTGCGAAATGACAAAGTTGCCCTTGAAAAATGCCCTAACTTCGGGTACCATACGGACTGGCGCCGCGACTCCATTTGATAGAGCCGCAGCTCTAGTGCATTTCGCGACCTGGATTTCCTCTCTGACTTCATGTAGCGCCGCAGCTCTACTTGATAGAGCCGCAGCTCTAATTCAGATTTTAATAGAGCCTCAGCTCTATCTGATAGAGCTGCAACTCTAATGCTGACAGATTTGTTTTTCCTTCTCTGTAACTCATAGGGCCGCGACTCTACACCATAGAGCTGCGGCTCTAATTCCATTTTTTCGCCAAATCTTCAATTTGACCCCCGGTTTCACCTAGCTTCCATTCCTTAGCCCGTTTAACACCGTTTCTTCAAGAATTAAGCGCTTTTCCTCAAATTTCAAACTATTTCCTTCATAACCACACTTAATCCTGAAAGCACAATAAACACTGGCATAATATCGCACAAAACCAAATAAAAGATTAAAATTACATCTTAAAACACGCCATATAAACATACCAAAACTAGTCCTAACAAATTCCCCCCAAACTTATCCTTTACTCGCCCTCAAGTAAAGAACACAACTAAGACTCTATAAACCTAAACAAACCAAATTGACAACCATTAAAATAGCCTCAAAAATCATGAATACCATATGCATATAATTATAAAGAAAAGTAACATGCCACTTCAAAAATTAATCCAGAATTTCAAGCAAAATACTTCACCAATTCACTGTAATTCATCGATACTCATGCTCATTCACCCATAACCAATAAATGTATAGAATTGAACCAATTTATGCATGCCAAATTCTCACCATCAATCCACTCAACACGATTTTTCCATATGCTTGCTATACTTACTATTCTCCACTAATGTAAACAAATACACACTTAAAAATCAATAGGACTTTACAAAGCTTGTAATAGATGGCTTAGGTAAAGGTGGATGAGAAGACATTTTAGGCTCAAGTATACCATAAGCATTGAAACCAAGCAACCTATCCCTTTAACTCAACTTCACATCCCATTGTTACTCTTTTTTTTCTCTTCCAAGATTGAGAAGATTTGACTATTTATTCATCACATTTTTTTTTCAAACTACATTCCCCCAAACTTAGATTTTTCAGCAAATAACTTAAGGAATGTAGTTTATTCTGAATTTATAATTTTCTTTTCTTCTTTTGTTTCTTTCTTCTTCAATCTTTTTTTTTATTTGCACTGAGTAACCACATATTTCTACATATGTCCCTTAAACATTCACTCCCCCTTCCAATCAAAATATATGTTTTATGCTCATGGTATAGGACAAATGGAATAATGAATATACGGATACAAGTATAGGCTCAAAACATGTGTTAAGCAATGAAAAAGGTCAATTGTAAGGCTCAAATAGGGTAACTAGGGATAAAAATATATAAGGGTTAGCTTGAAAGGCTCAAACGTTCCAAAGATGGCCTATATCCTCTTCTTAAGCGTTTATTGTTTAGGATTTCGTCTCAAATAACAAGCAAGCAAGTTCTAGAAAAATTTCAACTTATACAATCCACAATCCAAATTCAACATGCATATACAAAGTTCAATTCCCACATTTACAACTATGAGCAATAGTTCAAACAAGTATCCAATTAACCACAGCGAAGTGACAAAGTATTTCAATCAAGCACACGGATTTTTATATGCACAACTCTTCCTTCGGATTATACAACATAGCAATCATTCAATCTCATCGGCAAACAATTATCAACTTGGTTTACACTCTAACAACCCCGTGAAAACTAGACTCAAACACAATAACAACTAATACTAAACTTGAAAAACAACAAATAACAGCAAAGATAAAACAATAAATCCCTTCCCCCAAACTTAAGACTAACATTGTCCCCAATGTTAAACTCAAATAAAAAGAAGAGACTTACCTGAGACCCCATTGTATAACATTAAAATGGAGGAGGAGGTGGAATGGGAGTCGTGCTAAAAAAATTATGATGGAAACCCTTAAATTGTGTTTCTGGGCCCAATTGGTGTCGCAGCGCTGGTGTATAGAGCTGCGGCTCCAATTCTTACTTTTCTCAGCACTTGCTCTCTGACTTCCCTAGAGCCGGAGGAGGAAGACGTATGTATGATCGAGTCCGAGCCAACATGGATGACCCCGATAGTGGAATTTCTCGAGACTGGTGTCCTTCCCAAAGACTGGAGTCAGGCTCGAAAGTTAAGGTATCATCTTCCCCGATACACCATAATGGACGGAAAGCTATATAGAAGGGGGTATTCCATGCCTTTATTACGGTGCGTAACTCCACCCAAAGCCAAAAGGATCATCGAAGAAATTCACAAAGGGTTCTGTGGAGACCATACTGGGGGGCATAGCCTGTCCAAGAAAATCATACGCCAAGGATATTTTTGGCCCACCATTAAGTCAGATTCTTTTGAATATGTAAAGAAATGCGACAAATGCCAGAGATTCACCACGATTCCTCGAGCTCCACCATCCGAGCTGACCATGTTGACATCCCCATGGCCATTCGCAGTATGGGGAATCGACCTCATTGGCTCTCTCCCAACTGGCAAAGGTGGAGTAAGATATGCTGTAGTCGCGGTGGATTACTTCACAAAGTGGACGGAAGCTGAACCGCTGGCAACAATAACTTCCAAAAAAGTCCTTGACTTCGTGGTAAAGAACATTGTATGCCGATATGGGGTGCCGAGGAAGATTGTGTCCGATAACGGAACCCAGTTCGATAGTGACTTATTTACCAACTTTTGTGAAAAGAATGGAATAATAAAGAGTTTTTCGTCAGTGGCTCATCCTCAGGAAAATGGCCAGGTCGAAGCTGTAAACAAAACTCTTAAAATTTCATTAAAGAAAAAGTTGGAGGAAGCGAAGGGACGTTGGCCCGAAGAATTGCCCCAAGTCCTATGGGGTTATAGGACCACTGCTCGAACTTCAACGGGACATACCCCGTTCTCTCTAGCATACGGATGTGAGGCTATGTTGCCTATTGAGGTCGAAATTCCAATAGTCCGAACTCGAATTTACGACCAAGACTCGAACCACACTCATCTCGAAGAAACCTTAGACTTGATCGAAGAAAAAAGAAACGAGGCTCAGCTAAGGAACGTTGCCTACCAGCAACGAGCTACCAGGTATTTCAACAAGAGGGTTCGAGATCGAAGATTCGGTGTGGGAGATCTGGTGTTAAGACGCGTATTCTTGGCGACACAAGATCCAACAGCTGGTGTGCTCGGGCCGAATTGGGAAGGACCATACCAGATAGAGTCAGTCATCCGGTCCGATGTGTACAAACTCGCGAGATTGGACGGGAGCCTGGTACCGCGAGCATGGAATGGCGAACACCTTAGACCTTACTATCAGTAGTATAGGAAGTGTGTTGCTTGTAACCATGATTGATTATCTGAACTAATTTGTCTATTTTCGAATTCCATTAAATAAGGATCTATTTCGTTCAATATGTTATCTCTTTTTATTTTTGCAATCTCTCTTAATTTAATAACCTATGGTCACACTCATAGGATATTAAGGGGGCATCACTGGTACATATACCATCAGCTTAAAAAATAAAATAACATACAACAAAAAACATAAAAGTATCTGGATATAACCAGATACGCGAGCTTAGATAGTTTGGACATAACCGAATTATCAAAAACATAAAAGTATCTGGATATAACCAGATACGCGAGCTTAGATAGTTTGGACATAACCGAACTATCAAAAACATAAAAGTATCTGGATATAACCAGATACGCGAGCTTAGATAGTTTGGACATAACCAACCGAACTATCAAAAACATAAAAATATTTGGATGTATCCAGATATGCGAGCTTAAATAGTTTGGACAACCAAATTATCAAAAGATAATAACGTTTGGATTTAACCAGATGTGCAAACTTAACAGGTTTGGAACAAACCAGCCAAAACTAATCGACGATAAGTAGGAACCTAAACCTACTTCGAGATAAGTCGAGATCGAGGCTGGAATATCTTAAAGGAAAATAGTTTCGAACTCTTAACCTTGGAGTAAAAACCGAGGATGAGAAAAAATAACTAAGCAAAAAGATATAACTAAACCATTCACATTACATACTGTAGAGTCCAAGAACTTTACTTAGCTAATTGTTTAGTAATATTATAGTATGTTTAGTGTTATCATTGTTACTTTGGATTTTTGGTTCAGACCGGGAGTTATTTGGACACTCATAGTAGTACTTATAGATTTTCTAAGTTTAACCTATAGTTTAAGAATATTAAGTATAACCTAAGGTTTGATTAATGTGTCTGATATTAAGGATTATATTATTATATTATAAGGTTTAGACATCAACCAATAGGATTTTAAGCACATGTTTTGAATGGTAATTAAGGATTAAGTATTTTTGAGGATTAAATTAAATAAGGGTAAAAGTTTGAATGTTTAGGGTCAGTCAGCAGCTTTGAGCACGTTGAGGGCTTAGTCAAGGCTGTTTACTCCATTCAAACTCAGCTAAAAATGTGTAAATTCGTGTTTAAATATTCAGCGTATGCCGATATATCGCAGCTATAGGGGGCGATATATCGCAGCACGTAGATACGGAAAACACGAATCGATGCACGGTCGCCTCGGGAACAAAGGTCCAGGCGATATATCGCCTATAGGGGGCGATATATCGCCTCCACCAGCATGAATTCAAATACATTTGAATTCTTTTCCCTTCAGCCATTCAAACTCCTTCAACAGTCCAGCATCTTCTGAACGAGTCTTCAGCCTCTGCTGAACGATTATTCAAATGATTTTCACTTAAAAAGCCATTATTTTTATTCAAGTAAAATCAAGATATTTTCATTCCCAAACTCTATAAATAGGACCTAGTACCCAGCCATTATTCACCATTTGCTCTAAGTTCAGAGGCTGCTAGTGTTAAGTGAGTGTGAGAGTGTAAACACTTGGTTTGGGGAAAAACTATAAGCTTAAACATCATAAGCTTATCAAACACTTTGGGAAGTGAGTGCTATAGTATTTCGGTGGATGTTAGATTGATCTTGCAATCTTTGAGGTAAACCCAAAACTCTAGTTCTTTTCTGTATTTTTATGTTATTTCCTTTCTCAAAACCTTCTACTCAGTCCCCTAACCTTATTCTTATTTTGGTTAGGGAATCCAAGCTTTTAAGCATATAAGTCGGTAAGTATGTTTTCTATGGTTTAGTCTTTCCATCTCTTTCATTTCATCTCCTTTCTTTAGACTTACTCTTTCTTATGGTTTTAGGAGTGTTCCAACAATCCCAACTCAGTCCATAATCTCGGTAACTTTGGTAAGGAAATAGGCTAGAATCAACATGTTATGTGATTATGTTATCTATATGTTTTATGTTATTAAAAGTGTTATGATATATGTGTATGTTTGTAGGCTTGGGCATATGACCCATATGACTAACAAGACCCCAAATGGGTTATGGGCATATGACCTACTTAGCTAGTAGGACCCCATTAACCCCATGGGCATATGCTTGTTTAGCCTATGGGACCCCAAGTAATAATGGCCATTATAATAAGTGTATGTTATATGTGTTATGTTAAGTCTTTATGTTTTCTTATGAAATTATGTATGTGACTTTGTGTTAGATTTTCCTTACTGGGCATTAGGCTCACTCCTTTCTGTTTATGTGCAGGAAAATAAGTTTAGAGGCGGAAAGATTCGTGACGCTTGGAGAATGTGTATTGATGATGAATGGAGTCAAGGGGCCGAGCGTTATTCGATTCGAGGATATAGTCTCCTTTTATGTTTTTATGGTTTTTATGTGTATTTTCCGCATTATTATGTAATGTCTTTTATTTTAAATCTTGTTTTGTTTTAAAGACAATGGGATCCCAAAATCCTTCTTAGTATTCTGTTTCTTTGTAAATAACTCTTATTTTCAAGTTACTCAATAAATTATGGTATTTTCGTAAAAATGTAAGTTTTATGTATAGTTTCGATAATGGTCCAATTAGTCTAGATTAGTGGGTCATTACACATACCATATAAGTACTTTCGAGTTCGTGGTTAAAGTAATATCCGATTTTGATGAATAACGAGATCGGAAGCGGATAATTCGAACAAACTATGCGTGAATGCATCGAGTTTCGAGCTTAAATCCATACTATGTTTGTATGAAGAAATAAACACAAACTCATTAATATAAAATATGCAAAATATTTCGAGCGAGGAAATGTAAAGCATATATAAGTTAATATAAAAAGAAATTGTATCAGCCCTGTAGGCATAAATTAAAGTAATTACAAAAATAAGGGGACGCAGTCCCAAGATAAGATTCCCCCAAGATCAGATTCAAGAAGGAGGAGTCTCCTTGGCCTTCTCAGCATCAGCAGCACTGGATCCCTCAGGACGAATAGCATGACTATCCTCCTGAGCACATTAGGAGGCGGCTTCCCGAGTGTGGCGTGCTGCCCCTTTGGCACACCCACATGGGGCCATTTTGTAATGAGCATGCCTTGGTGCTTGATCATTAGTCAAGTCTTGCACCAAGCAACCTCATGGGATAGGGTAGTGGCAGTTTTGTAATATTGCATATGTCTCCCAGACAAAAATCATATATGTTCCTGGGAAGACTTTATTTCCCTAGAAGGCTCCTTAGGGGGAGGTGACCTGGTGACTTAGGGAAGCACCATGGCCATCAGCAGATAGAGGCCAAAGCTGTGTACTCCCTTGCCCTATCAAGGCTATATATTAATGAAATAACATTTATCCATACTTGCCCCTGTGTACTTCCTTGTTGCTTATGTGTTACTTGTTTGTTACCTTCGTTGGGCCTTTGTGTGCCACCTGCCTTGTTGTGTGCTTTGTGTTGTGTGGACGTTCCTAGGAATGACTTGCTTTGTGCTTGCTCATACTTCGTTATTGCCCGTTGCATGTCCGAGATGTGTATGTGGCTAACCGCTGAGTTTGTTTGCCTGTAGGTGTGTATTGTAGGCTGACTTGCTAGCTTGAAGAGTCTGCAAGTGCCGCACGTTCCGTCTAGTTGGAATCCCCAAATAGCCGGCCCGTGATAGTTGGTATCAGAGCCAAGTTAGAAAGCGCTTGGCAAAAACACACTATGGTGAACCACACTCAGAGGATCGAAGCTCTTGAGAAGCGAGTTGGGGAACTGGATGGCCTGGATGAGAGGGTCAGGGATCTTTCCTTTGCAAGTCAGGACTCGGGTTCGTCTGATGCATACAATCGCATAGCTGCGTTGGAGAAGGAGAATGATGTTCTTCTATCCAGAATTATCGCGTTGGAGAAAAGAAACACTCCAACAAGTACTTCTGTTTCCCCGCGGTGGGAAGAGCGCATCGCGGCAGTGGAGCGCATGCTAAAGGAACAAGAAGTTTCAATAAATGACACGACGGAAGATTGCAGGGAGGCAGTCAGTGTACTCAGAGAAGAAATGGCTGAGCTGTCTGCCAAAGTAAACCTAACCATGCGAGCGGTTGGGAATGCCCCTGCAACAGGGCCGATGGGTATGGAATATGGCCGAGCCAAAGTACCCGAGCCGAGGCCCTATAATGGGGCCAGAGACGCAAAGGATTTGGAGAATTTCCTCTTTGACATGGAACATTATTTTAGAGTCGTGCGGGCCGATTCGGAAGATGGAAAGGTCGCCATGGCTACCATGTATTTGTCGGGGGATGCCAAAGTGTGGTGGAGGACCAAATATGATGATATAGAGAATGGCAAGTGTACCATCACATCTTGGGCGGACCTGAAGAGGGAATTAAAGACGCAGTTTCTGCCAGAAAATGTAGCTTACATAGCTCGTCGCCAGTTACGAGAGCTTAAACAAGTCGGGACAGTCCGAGAGTATGTAAAGAGATTTTCGGGACTGATGCTCGATATTAAAGACATGTCCGAAGTGGACAGGCTCTTCTGCTTCCTCGAGGGACTGAAACTGTGGGCCAAGCAAGAACTTCAAAGACAGCGGGTGACTGATCTAGCCACCGCTCAAGCTGCTGCCGAACGCTTAACAGACTACACTCTGGAGAGTAGCCTGCCGAAAAAGGCTACCCCTCCAGCCAGCTCAAGTAGCGTCGGGAGTAAGAAGTTTGGGAAGTCCTGGCAGGGCAAGAGTGGGGGAGAGAAGAGGACAGCTGAGTCCAATTCTTCCAGTGGGACAGATGCTGCTGTAGGGAAGAAGCCGCTAGCTTGTTGGATTTGCAAAGGCCCACACAAGTCGGCAGTATGCAAATTCCGGGGCCAGATAAATGCCCTCATTGGCCAAGAACAACAAGGTGAAGGAGAAGAGGAAGAAGAAGAAGAGTACGCGCACATGGGCGCTGTCCGCTTGTTGAACGCTCTCAAGAAGCATGGCGAGAAAGGGAAGAAGACCCTGGGGAAAGGGCTAATGTTCGTGGATGCCGCTATCAATGGCAAGCCTGCCAAAAGCGTGATGATTGATACTGGCGCCACCCACAACTTCATCTCTGAGCTCGAAGCAAAGCGACTGGGACTAAAGCTGGAGAAAGATGCAGGCCGCATGAAGGCGGTCAACTCCAAAGCCTTGGCCACATCTGGCGTGGCTAAAGGGGTAAAAGTGAAGATCGACACGTGGGAAGGGCAGACTGATTTGGTGGTCGTCCATATGGACGACTTCGATGTAGTTTTGGGAATGGACTTTCTAACCGAGAAAGGTGCCATTCCAATTCCTGCCACTGGAAGCTTACTCATAATGGGAGAGACTCCTTCAATGGTACCTGCAAAGGTGAAGCCACCCCCTGCTGTGAAGCTTCTATCAGCTTTACAGTTCAAGAAGGGTGTGAGGAAGCAGGAGCCGACTTATGTAGCTGTGCCCACCGTGTTCGAAGAAGTAGTGGAAGAAATTGTTCCACTAGAAATTACGAGGGTCTTGAAGGTGTATGGGGATGTGATGCCAGATAAACTCCCCAAAGCCTTGCCACCAAAGAGGGGGATTGATCACCAGATAGAGCTGGTGCCTAGAGCGAAACCTCCAACAAAAGCGCCATACAGAATGGCACCCCCTGAGCTAGAAGAATTGAGGAAGCAATTAAAAGAGCTATTGGAGGCAGGCTTCATCAGACCGTCGAAGGCGCCATATGGCGCACCGGTGCTATTCCAGAAGAAGCACGATGGGAGCTTGAGACTGTGCATCGACTATAGGGCTCTCAATAAGGTGACAGTTCGCAACACATACCCCATTCCTCTAATCGCTGATTTGTTCGACCAGCTAAGTGGAGCTAAATACTTCACAAAGTTGGACTTGAGATCGGGCTATTATCAGGTGAGGATTGCAGATGGGGATGAACCAAAGACTACGTGTGTTACTCGATACGGAGCATTTGAGTTTCGAGTAATGCCGTTTGGGTTGACAAATGCACCTGCTACCTTCTGTACACTAATGAACCAAGTATTCCACGAGTATCTAGATAAGTTCGTGGTGGTGTACTTGGATGACATCGTGGTTTATAGCGCCACGATAGAAGAGCATCAAGAACACTTGGCTCAAGTGTTTCAGAAGTTGAGAGAGAACCAGCTATATGTGAAGCGAGAGAAATTCTCGTTTGCACAGGAGAGCATCAAGTTCTTAGGCCATGTGGTGGAACGTGGCCGTATTCGTATGGATCTGGAGAAGGTGAGGGCAATCCATGAATGGAAAGCCCCCACAAACGTGAAAGAACTCCGCTCCTTCTTGGGCCTAGCTAACTACTATAGAAGATTTGTGGACGGCTACTCAAGAAGGGCGACACCCTTGACCGAGCTTCTGAAAAAGGGTGTGATTTGGGCGTGGACTGACAAGTGTGCTGAAGCGTTCAGAAGTTTGAAAGAAGCCATGATGAAGGATCCTGTTCTTGCCTTGCCAACTATTAGCAAGCCCTTCGAAGTACAGACAGATGCATCAGATTATGCTCTGGGAGGGGTACTAGTACAAGAGGACCACCCAGTCGCATACGAAAGTCGCAAGCTGTCTGAAGCTGAGAGGAGGTATACTGCCCAGGAGAAGGAGCTCCTCGCAGTTATACATTGCTTGCGAGTGTGGAGGCATTACTTGCTGGGGTCAAAGTTCGTGGTGAAGACGGATAATGCAGCTGTGAGTCATTTCCTTACTCAGCCGAAGCTGACCCCTAAGCAGGCTCGATGGCAGGAGTTTGTGGCGGAATTCGACTTCTGTTTTGAGCACAGGGCAGGACGCTTGAACCAGGCAGCTGACGCCTTGAGTCGTAAAGCGGAGTTGGCGACTCTAAAGATCATGGCTAGTTTATCGGCTAGCGTGGTGAACACTCCACTCAAGGAACGCATTAAAGAAAACCTAGAAAAAGACCCAGTTGTCAGGACCATCCTGAAGCTCGTAAAAGAAGGCAAGACTCGCCAGTTCTGGGTGGAGGATGACCTTCTGTGGGCTAAAGGGGGGCGCTTGTATGTTCCAAAAGCTGGAGATTTGCGAAAGACATTACTAAGCGAGTGTCATGACACTCTGTGGGCAGGTCATCCAGGGTGGCAGAGAACCCATGCCCTCTTGAAGCAGGGATACTACTGGCCACAAATGCGGGACGATGTAGTGGAGTACACCAAGACATGTCTGGTCTGCCAGCAAGACAAGGTCGATAGGAACAAGACACCTGGGTTGTTGGAGTCCTTACGAGTCCCAAGCCGACCGTGGGAGAGCGTGTCGCTTGACTTTATCACCAGTCTTCCGAAGACAGGAGATTTAAGTGCGATCTTGGTGGTCGTGGATAGATTCTCGAAGTATGCAACATTCATCCCAGTGTCGAAGTACTGTTCGGCAGAAGAGACAGCCAGACAATTTTTCAAACATATTGTCAAATATTGGGGAGTGCCCCAGAACATAGTCAGTGACCGAGATGGAAGATTCACGGGGACGTTTTGGTCCGAATTATTCAATCTCTTGGGGTCACAACTGAATATTTCCTCGAGCTACCATCCGCAGACAGATGGGCAGACAGAAAGATTCAACGGGATGTTGGAAGAGTACTTGCGCCACTTTGTCAATGCCAATCAGAAGAATTGGCCGCAAAAGAGTTCAAGATGTAGCTCAATTTTGTTTCAACTCTCAAAAGAGTTCTTCGTCGAATAAGAGCCCTTTTGAAGTTGTTAATGGACAGCAACCACTGTTACCCCACACAGTGGACGAATATCGCGGTCGGAACCCGCGAGCCTTTCACTTCACCAAAGACTGGAAGAAGACAACAGAGATTGCCCGAGCTTATCTAGAGAAAGCCTCAAGAAGAATGAATAAGTGGGCAGATCAGAAGCGCAGACCACTGGAATTCAAAGCAGGTGACTTAGTGTTAATCAAGCTGCGGCCCGAACAGTTGAGATTCCGAGGGGACAAAGACATCAGACTCGTCCGCAAGTACGAGGGTCCACTCTCAGTCATCTCAAAAGTTGGCCTAACTTCATACAAAGTCGACCTACCCGCTTGGATGAAGATACACCCGGTCCTTCACGTCAGCAACTTGAAGCCGTATCATGAAGATCCAGCCAATCCAGAGCGCAACCAGTCAACCAGAGGAGGAGTCAGTGTTCAGCCAAGGAGCAAGCGTCAACCTGAAGAAATCCTGGCGGAAAGAACGGTCACCACTGACCGTAAAAAGCATAAGGAATATCTGGTAAAATGGAAGGGGCTCGCTGATGACGAAATCAGCTGGGAAAGGGCGGAAGACTTGAAGAAGCTCAAGCAGAAGATTGAAGATCTACAAGCTACTTCGTCGAGGGCGCCGAAAGATTAAGTGGGGGAGAGTGTGGCGTGCTGCCCCTTTGGCACACCCACATGGGGCCATTTTGTAATGAGCATGCCTTGGTGCTTGATCATTAGTCAAGTCTTGCACCAAGCAACCTCATGGGATAGGGTAGTGGCAGTTTTGTAATATTGCATATGTCTCCCAGACAAAAATCATATATGTTCCTGGGAAGACTTTATTTCCCTAGAAGGCTCCTTAGGGGGAGGTGACCTGGTGACTTAGGGAAGCACCATGGCCATCAGCAGATAGGGGCCAAAGCTGTGTACTCCCTTGCCCTATCAAGGCTATATATTAATGAAATAACATTTATCCATACTTGCCCCTGTGTACTTCCTTGTTGCTTATGTGTTACTTGTTTGTTACCTTCGTAGGGCCTTTGTGTGCCACCTGCCTTGTTGTGTGCTTTGTGTTGTGTGGACGTTCCTAGGAATGACTTGCTTTGTGCTTGCTCATATTTCGTTATTGCCCGTTGCATGTCCGAGATGTGTATGTGGCTAACCGCTGAGTTTGTTTGCCTGTAGGTGTGTGTTGTAGGCTGACTTGCTAGCTTGAAGAGTCTGCAAGTGCCGCACGTTCCGTCTAGTTGGAATCCCCAAATAGCCGGCCCGTGACACCGAGCAGCCTCTTCCGCCTCGAGCCGAGCATTCCACTTATCCAGAAGCTTCGCCTCAAGAAGACCTAAGAAACTGGTATCCAGGTCTTCGTTGTTGGCCCACCATCTGTACATGGCTGAGTCAACCGCCTGGTCCTTCTTCTCCTTATATTCAGCAAGGAGACGAGCCTTCTCACCCTCAATTATGTCAAAGGTAGCGGCCTGATCTTCTTTGAGCTTTTTGTTAGCCTCATGGAGCCGAGCGTTCTCCTTCTCAAGCTCCGCGAGCCTGGAATTCTCTTTCTTGAGCTCCGTGAGCCTAGTATTCAGCCTCTCAAGTTCGGACGCTTTGGCCTTAAGCTCCTCAGCTCCCGCCTTAAGCTTGTCGTTTGCTGCCTTCAGGTCGTCACTCGCCTTGAGTTGAAGATCCTTTGCCTCCTGAGCATAAGACTTGCTCGAGTGGATCTCGTTATTCAACTTATAGTTCAGCTGGGCAGTAAAGGCTAGAGACTGACAAAAGAAAAAACCGTCATTAACACCAGGACTGTGTAAATATAACAAAGAAGTAGATGAAAACTTACCGCGGCAGCGAGCTCAATACTCTTCTCATAGAGAGCGGTGAAATCTCGGGCGTTGTTCAGGTATTGCCATTGAGGAGCTTCGAGACTGCTAAAGTTCTGGCCGATTCGGGACATGACATCCGAGCCCAGCGTAGACCCATGGGACCCAGCTGCATTGTCAATTACATACTCCTCCATGTGAGTAGAAACTGACAGCTTGTGAGTTCGAGAAGCAGAAAGCTTTCTAGGAGGCGGACCAAGTGTCGGCCGAACCACTACAGGAAGTTGGGGCCCGGTCATGATAGAGGCATCGACCTGCGAAGTCGGTGCCACGGTTGAGGCACCAACTTGCGAGGACGGCGCCGTAATGGAACTGGTAACAGGCGGAGCTGGGGGAGGAGGTGTCTTCTCGGCCCTCTTGGGGACTTTGGCAGGCCGGTCCACCTTTCGCGACCCCGCCCTGGGACGCTTACTCCTTTTGGCGCCACCTCTCTCGATGATGTTGTCGAGGTCAGAGTCCATCTCGCCTGCACAGTCACACCACAATGTGAATCATAACAAAATGAGGGAATAGTATATAAGGTGATTCAAGATCGCATAGATATACAAAGCAGTGATAGAAGAAACCTAACTAGAACTCCCCCCCGAGCTCGAGCTCGGGGACCATGAAATTCCCCCATCTTTAGAGGAGGCGGGGGGAGTACCTTCCCTATAGGTAGGCGTCAACCTCGAAAGGTTCCTATAATCATTGGTCCTGTATTGGACGGCTATCCCGTTCCACACCTCGTTTAGACTGTACATGGTGTCATACTTCCCAAGCCAGCTATCAAACCTATGAACTCGATCGTTTACCCGAGTCCATATATAGAAGTGGTATCTATCATACGGGCATGAAACTAACCTATCGGGTTTATGCTTTAACAAGGTGGGGGACCACATTCTCGAGGTAAGGATGACTTTACCTTCTTCATCCGAGTCTGAGCTCGAGGCTTCATCATTAGCCTCATTCCCCGATGGTGGACTCCTTCGGCAAGCTGGAGGTGGAGGCCTCACCTCTCTCCTCGGGGGAAGGATGCCTGTGGGCAAAGGCACCTGCTCCCAATGATCATACTTCTTGTTGGACCAGTCCGAGGTGGACTGGCCATCTCCCAAAAGCCCGCAAGCTCGGAGCTTATCCTCATGCAAAAGGTACGAGAGAGACCTCCTGCCGTAAGGCAGTTGGAGTAGAGCCTCTCTATGCCCCTTCATTGCCTCGTCAGGAGTAGGACGGAGGAAATTAGCTGGAAAATAAGACACATGGAAACTAAGTACGAACCTACAAATAAGAACCCAAGCACAGAAGAAGGCTTTTTTGAAATCAGGTGGATGATTAGGGAGATCCTCAAACACCTTTTTCTCTTTGGGGTAGCTCGAAAGGTAGTAAAAGCCATCTCCTCCCCGAGCTCGGGAGGGATTACTTTTCAGACAGAAGAGATACAAAATCTCTTGCGGCGAAGGTCCTTCCCACTTCAGCTCGTGGTATAGCGACCTCAGGGCAGACAGAACCCTGTAAGAATTGGTGTTGAGCTGGAACGGAGCCAACCCAACAAAATCCGTGAAATCCTTGAAAAAAGACTTCAAAGGCAATAGCGCTCCTGCCTTCATGTGTTCCTGACTCCATGCCGCGCACCTCAGCCTGTTGTCAGGGTTCCTAGGGGCATAGCAGCTCCGTTCGATAGCGGTCGGAGCACGACACCTCAAGGAACTTGACAACCTGAGGCCATAGAAGGCCAAAATATTAGTTATCTGACTTGTCGAGGTAACCGAGCTCCAATAGTGCTCGGCCTCGAAGATTTCTCTCCTCGGTTGCGAGGTAGAAGGCTCCCCCATAAGTGAAAATTGGAGCTTTCTCGGGCTATACGTAACATTCACTGTCAGTTTAGGGTCGAGTGGGATCGGCCTGGGCCCTGAATTGGATTCTGGGTAAATAGCCTCTCGAAGGGTCCTCCTTTTCTTCTCTATGACCTCGTCAATTTGGCTGTGATAATGAGCTCGAATATCCTCCTGCTCGTGCACGAGGTCGTACTCACGAATTCGACATTGATTCCGAGCAAACAGCGACTCCGGGCTCGGGATTTTGGGCGAGTAAGGGATTGCCAGCAACGACCCCCACCGTCTTTCCAGATTCTGTGACATCTAGCAAGAAAGAAAAAATGGTGAGGGCCATGCATGCAAGAGTTCAAAGGTTACGAGCTTGACAAGACAAGCTCGGTGCTTAGGAACGAAGCGAGTTCGAAACTAAGACCCTTATTAAAGAGTCAGAACGTGTATTCCACAAGAAAAAGGAGGAGAGTGGACACTTTTTTCCGAAAATCCTGAAAATCAGGGGAAAAAGAGTGGCGGATAACCAGAAAAGGTAATCTTGGGTATCGTGCATTCTTCAAGGCCAAGGTTTTATACCCGATATCTTAGTGTACAAGAAATGTCTTTTAAAATTTTAAAACCCAGAAAATAGAGATCTTGCTCAAACACCAAAACTGGGTATGGAACCAGTGATGTAAACCCAGTATGGAGTGAAAGCCTATCAGTCAAAAATTCCCTAACGTATCGTACTAAGAAAACAAACTAGTACATTCACAGAAATAACAAGAACAATATGAACATAAACTGGCATAAGGGAAAATAAAGATTGGACACTTACACAATAATGGCGATTGCAAAGAAATCGTTGATTGAAGGAGAGGCTGCAGATATGAGCTTACGGTCTCGAATAGATTGGCGGTCCTCTGTTTCTTCGGCTGAGAAAACATGCACAAGCAAAAAGTTCCCAGGGAGAGTTTTCTGGTTTTGTTTTTGGTCTTTCCTTTGATGAACGAAAAATAGAAGGAAGAAGGAGAATGAGGTCTTATATATATATATATATATATACGGAAAAAGGGGATTAATCTGGGGCGTTGAATAAAATCCTTGCAAAATCCAACGGTCAAGGATTGATGACATGATGGTACCGAAAAGGCGGCAGACGAATGATCGTGGGCAGATTTCCAAGGTACTCGAGTACCCTGAATGGGCAATACCCAATTGACACATGCCCATCCTCAAGTGTGTGACAGTACGGTTCCCGAGGAAAGTAGTTCAAAAGTTTCCTTCTCATGGGATTCGAACGAATACTTTTGAGGGGGCAAGATGTTATACCCAGATTTCGAGCCATGAAAATTGTGACCTCGAAATCTGGGTTCATAATGGATGAACTCGTAAGGTCTGGAATATGATTTGAAATATAAACTTTGGGCTGACAAAGCCGAGACGACTTCGAAGATGGTAGCCTCGAAATCCTCGCAAGCTCGAAAGGTAGACCCCGAGGTACATCTGTTCTTGAAGATGACCTCGGATCAGGGGATCCAAGCCTAATGCGTGTACGAGCTCGAAGCAATGTGACTTCGGGATGAGTTATGGCTCGAAAGCTAGTAAGAAACCTGGGAGAATATGGCCTTGATAATATGAGATAATAATTTGGAATATTCTTATGAGTCATTTATAAAGAGATGCGGTCTACATTTATTGCTGAAAATCCCCTACAATCAGGGGATATTATTTGATTAGCTATACGCCCCCTGGTCTTCAGGGGACGTTTCCTTTTACATCGGATTACAGGCATTTAATGCCATTTAATCTATTTGCAAATATAGAGTAACTACCCGAAATATGTGGGATAGTATTCTACAATCTTCTCTATAAATAGAGAGGTCATGCATTATTGTAAGGGACCGAACTTTTGTGAGCTTAAGGAAAACTCTGGAGAATTCATCCTTGAAGGATTTTCAGAGATATTCTTAAGTCTTAATAAGAAAGACTCGTGGACTAGGCAGATTTAACTGCTGAACCACGTAAAAAATCGTGTTTATATTATCATATTTTAATTGGCCATTACTAGTTATTGTTTACGTGCTCTTCTTTCACTGTTGACGAAAAACGGTGTCAACACAAATAAAAGATTAAAATTGCATCTTAAAACACGCCATATAAACATACCAAAACTAGTCCTAACACTATATAAATGAGAGTTTCAAGGAGATTATGTGGCACTCTAAAATCTCTTCAAATCACTCTTTCTATTTCCTCTTTTAATCTAATATTTTATTCATTTTTATAGATTATAATAATAATATATGTAATTTTTTAATTTTAAATGAGATATTTATAAGATATCATTATTTAAATATAGATAAATATCTTTTTATGAATCTATATATATTTTAAATATTCTCTATTAATCTTATATTTCCCTCTACTCTAATTTTTTTTTTCTTTCTTCTCTCTAAATTCTTTCAATTTCAATTTTCAATGAATTCCAATTCAAATCTCCAAATTTGATTGATTTACATGTTACTGATAACACAATCATCTCGGGTATTTATTCAATTATTAATGTTTATTAATTTTTAAAGTCTTTATTTTATTTTATTTTATTCACGGGAATAACATTGTACTTGATCAAGAACTGCATGTATTTTATTTTAAAATTCAAGAGTATTTATTTATGGTAGAGTTTTCATATAATTCATATTCATAGATAACATTTATGCAAGTCAAAGTTAAATAAAAATAAACTTTGAATTATTTTTCTAATTATATTGATTATTAATATGTGTACAATTTATGATAGGTATGATGACATGGACCTAGATAAGTGAAATAAAAATAAACTTTAAATTATTTTTTTAATTATATTAATTATTAATATGTGTACAATTTATGATAGATATGATGACATAGACCTAGATCTGGTTAGTAAAACAATGAGCTCAAGGACCTAGATAAAAATAAAAAATTTCAATTTATATTTTGAATTTAAATTTGATTAGATATTTAGTTACCATAGATATTTAATTAAATTATAAATATAAGTAAAAATTATTTTTTTCTCATTTTTTATTTTACTTTCTAATTTATGGCTATTAATTAATTAAGAATTTTTTTGATCTATTTTCTCTTTTTTATTTTAATATAAATTATAATAGATAAAAATATCTACATATAATAATAATAATAATAAAATCTATCTATTCATATTTTAACTTTTTGACAAAACACGGGATCCAAATGTTAGTTTTTAACAATAAAATATCCAAACGGGTAATCAACTAAGTGGTTCAAGTAATCTATCTTTATATTCCTATTTTTAACATTTTGACAAAACACAATGTCTACAAGTTAATTTTAAAAAATAAAGGGTCCAAATGAGTAAACAGCTAAAGTACAAGGTTCAAAATGGTGTGTACCCTTATAGAAAGCATAAATCATATATATTTATATGATATAATTTTTATAAAGAATTTTTAAACTTTTGAATAAATATATGATCCAAAGGATAATTTTTAAAAATAAAGAATTAAAACGATTAATCAATCAAAATATAGTGTTCAAATAGTCGATCTATCTATTCCTATTTTAATATTTTGACAAAATTTGAGATCCAAAAGTTAACGTTTAAAAATAAAGGGTTCCAACGGGTAATCGACTAAAATACAATGTTCAAAATGATGTGAGCCCTTACAAAAAACAAAAAATAAAAATTATATAATTATATAATTTAATTTGTATAAGAAGTTTGAACATTTGAAATAAATATATGGCCCAAATATTCTTTTTTAAAAATAAATGGTCAAAACAGGTAATCGGCAAAAATACAATGTTTAAATTATCTATCTATCAATTCCAATTTTTAACATTTTGACAAAACACGAGATCTAAAAGTTAATTTTTAAAAATAAACGCTTCACACAGGTAATCAACCAAAATAAGTCTTACACAAAACATAAATTTTCTTATACATAATTTTGATTTTTTATAAAAAAAATCATGCAAAGCATATAATAATAATAAATAAAAGCACATATACAACAAGTTTTTTTAACTTTGTTTTCGGTACTTTAATTTGTCAGAATTTTTCAAAAACTTACGGGAGGTTCGCTATACAAGGAATAGTGAACACTATCATAAGGTGAAAATGAATCACTACCTCACAATCTCCCAAAATATATATTTTTTAATAATTACAAAAAACTGATCGTAGCGCGGTTATATTTTCTAGTTTAGTCTATATTTGAATTGCTTAAGTTATTTTTAAATATGTAATAGTTATTAGATATACTTAATAAAGGACTCTCCAAGCTTTGCTAGGGCTGTGCTATGGTAGGGAGACCTGGATTAAGGAAAAATGCGGCCAAGACTCCGAAGAAGAAAAAAAAGGGTCCGAGCTCCTCGGATTCGGTCAAGAAAACAAAATTGATGGATCAGGTTTTGGGCATAGAAGAATTTCATTGTTCAGATTCAGAACAGGAGCTTGATTCAATTCCGGATATTCCATTGATTGTCACGAAACCGAAGCAGGGTGCGGTTGATGAAGGGGTAATATTATCACCACACTCAACGGAGCATGAATTGAAGACGCGATCAACAATTAGGAACACGTTTGCAAAAATTCTGGGGGCTCAATCAGAGAAATGCCAATCAGGTATTCATCTATCGAAATCCCCTGTTCTGTGTTTTGAAAATGAGGTTTTGGGAGAGATAGGGGATGTGCTAAAATTAGTGCAGAGGATATAATGGATGAGGTGCATTATTGGAATTCAGCTCTTGTGTGCTATGTCGTAGGAGCTAATCCACCAATTCATGTGATTGAAGGTTTTTGTAGGAGAATTTGGAAGCAACAGAATATGGATAGAGTGAGTTTACTTACTCATGGAATTTTCTTGGTGAGGTTTCACTCGGTTGAGGATAGAGATTGCATTCTTAAAGGAGGATACCAGTTTTTTGATAAAAAGCCTTTAATCATGAAGGCTTGGGATCCTGATGTGAGGTTTACTAAAGAGGATGTTTGGAAAGTTCCTGTTTGGGTTCAATTGAGGAATCTTGAGTCGAAGTACTGGGGAGAGAGATCAATGGAAAAAATTGTCAGCTCTTTAGGGAAAATGATCAAACCAGACCAAGCAACACAGAATAGGGATAAGCTCCAATTTGCTAGGGTGCTAATAGAATTGGATGTTTCGACTGGTTTTTCTAACCAGATATGCATTGAAGATGAAAAAGGGTAGATCATATATCTTGAGGTCTTGTACGAATGGAAGCCTGATAAGTGTGATATATGTAAAGGAATTGGTCATACAAGTTCTATGTGTAAGAAAGTGAAGATGGTGGAGCAAAGCAGGAAGTTATGGAAACCTAAAGAAGTCTCAGGGAATCAAAATAAATCGGTTACTTCAGCTGGCATAGTGGATAAACCAGAGTTTTAGCAGGTTAAAGGAAAGAAGGTGGTGATAGCTAGCTCATCTCAAGTGATGACTAAAAATACTTTTGATGTGTTGGAGAATGCTACTGTTAATGAGGTGCAGGTTGGAGAGGTTCTTTGTGAGATGAGGTCCATTATTGATGGAGGGGATGACCCTCCACCAATGGATGGATAGAATTTTCATTTGGAATGTCAGGGGCATCAAAAAATCCTCTAAACAATTGGATGTCATAAAAATGATTCATAATAAGCAAAGGGAAATTTCATTATTTATGTCTAATAATGCCTAATATTACCAAAAAATCCCAACACTAATAATATTTTCAATTTAATGCTAAACATTCCTCCCATACCCAAAATACCCCTCCCATTATATCAAAAAATCACAAAACCTTCTCTTCCACTCTCCTCCCTCTCTCTCTCTCTCTCTCTCATTCTCATGAAATCATCCATAAAACCAACAATTTTGTATAATTTTCTTGTCAAAATCATTGTTAGCCATCTCCATTGTCTATGTGAAGTCGTTAATATCAAAGGCAACATCTATTTTGAGAGTTTTTGGAGGAGAAAAACCATGGGTAATAAGATTTTACATTTTATGTATTGGGTATTGTTTGTTTACATTTTTTTGGCTATTTTGAACAGATCTGAGCCTATATTGGTGTATTTTTCAGGATTTTTTGAGAGATTCCGCGATCTGTGTTTTTCTGGGTTTTCTGCAACTTTTTGCTCGATAGTAGCTCGATAATGGTTCGATATGAGCTCGATGGTATGTAGAAGAAGGTCTTGTAAGAGCTCGATGTGAGCTCGATTATAGCTCGATAGGGTTGGGTGTTAGTGCTCGATTGTGCTCGATGGAAACTCGATAAGGGTTCGATTGGACCCTACAATATTTAAGCTCGATAGGTTTAGGTTTCTCGATATGAGCTCGATAGGGTTCGATGGAGGGTTTGGTTAGGTTTTATGTTCGGTTTTGAGAAATTGTAGCTCGATGCTAACTCGATAAGAGCTAGATGCTAACTCGATAAAGCTCGATGTTAGCTCGATAAAGCTCGATAATGTTTCTTTTTAATGTATTTCTGAAAAAATGACAATTTTCCTGACAATTTTAATGTTTTTTTTTCCAACACAGGCTCTATTGTCTACGTTTTTGTATCCTACAATGGTGTTTGGGAATTACAAGGGAATAAGTGGATTTTCAAGGACCCTCAATGCATGGTGATACCGATGGAGGATACTGTAACGTACTTGCAACTTCTTGACATATTGCACAAGGAACTTAAAGTTGATAAACAGATTTATGAGTTGAAATTGGAGGTTCCTTACACTTGTGGCGACCAACCGCTTACACCCGTTCATGTTGAAAGTGATTTTGGTGTCCGTGCATTCTTAGGAGTAACATCTAAAGAAAGGTTTGCCTTGTGTGTCACTCCTGTTAAAAAGATTGCCATTGCAGACCCATATTCCACTCCCGGACCTGAGGGAGCAGCCAGTACTTTAGGATTTCCTATTGGTGACCTGAGGGACAACCAGTATGAGTACAACCCCTATGTGAATGACGATCCGGTAACTGAACACAATGAGGACTTAGGAGAAAATTCAGTGGATGATGATCTATTAGTTGAACATTTGCAAGTAGAAGAAGCACAAGAACAATCAATACGTCATATTGCACTGACGAACCCACCAAGTCAAGGACGTCGAACACCTGGCACCAGCTCTAGTCGTCCTGGTGGAACAGAATATAACTATATAGGGAACATTTCAATAAATTCAACAGAAGATCACAGAAAATGGAGTGCTCCCATGTTTACAAATGAAGATATCATAGCTTGTAGTCGTTGAATCACCCTCATTCGGTGTAGCGTTGGGGAAATTACATCTTGGGAAGACATTTGAGAACAAGATGGAATTGAAAACCAAAGCAGCTCTCTTTGCAATGAAGAATAATTTTGAGTTTATGGTTACGAAGTCTGGTACTGATGTGTTGTATATCACCTGCAAGGATCCTGATTGTGGTTGGAGAATAAGAGGGAAAAAAGTAGCGCGATCAGAGATGTTTGAGATCACTATTTATAATAGTGTACATACTTGCTCACTAGAATTGCGACAAAAAGACCATCGTCAAGCAACACCTTCTGTCATTGGGCACCTTATCAAGAACAAATATGCTACTGATGGCACTAGCTATCCACCAAACAGCATAAAGGAGGATATGAAGAATAATTTTGGGATCGATATGAGTTATATGAAGGCTTGGAGATGCAGAGAGAAGGCACTCGGTTATGCCAGGGGGGCACCTGAAGAATCGTACTTCAAGTTACCTTCTTTCCTGTACATGCTGCAGCAAAAGAATCCAGGTACAATTACTGATTTTGTCACAGATGACGGTCGCTTTCTTTATTGTTTCTTCTCACTCGGAGTTTATAGAAGGGGATTTACATCATGTCGTCCTGTTATATGTGTGGACGACACTTTCTTGAAGTCAAGGTACGGTGGCCACATGTTGTGTGCTGTCGCATTGGATGCGAATAACCACATTTATCCAATTGCATTCGCGATTGTTGACAGTGAGAATCATGCTTCTTGGAAGTTCATGATGAAATTGAAGGAAGCCATTGGAGTTGTTGATAATCTATCTTTTGTATCAGACAGGCATGCTAGCATTATTCATTCTCTTGAGTTGGTCTTCCTTGATGCCTACCACGGCGCATGCTACCATCACATAAGTATGAATGTAATCGCTAAGTTCAAGACCGATCACTGTCACAAGGAGATGTGGAATGCGGCATATGCATTTCGGAAGTCAAAATTCATAGGTTCTTCAACAATATAAAGCAAATGGATCCTGCCATAGCTCAATATCTTGAGGGTATTGGCTTCGATAAGTGGACTCGTGCGTACTTTCCTGGGAATCGATACAATGTAATGACAAGCAACTGCGCTGAAAGTTTCAACAACAAAACCAGAGACGCAAGAACCTTCCCAATCACTACTTTTGTGGAATTCATTCGTTTCACAATTCAGTCATGGTTTGCCGCGCGTCGTGAGGAGGTAGAGAAGTGCACATCCAAATTAGCAACAATATATGAGAAAGATGTCTTAGGCATTGCGGATGATGCAAGGTACTTGAAAGTCCATCCTCTTGGACAGTTTGAATTTCATGTGGTAGACCCAGAAGGTGATGGTGAGGTGAATTTGATGACCAAATCATGCTCTTGTGGTCAGTTTCAAATAATGGGTTACCCTTGTGTTCATGGTGTGGCTGCGGCCATGTTGCGCAGTGTCAACATTTACTCATTGTGTTCACCATATTACACTACTGAGATGTGGAGGGAGTCTTACAAAGAAACAATTTACCCAACTAGCAACGAGGATGATTGGGAAGTTCCTGAGAACATAGAGAAAATGCAACTTGGGGTTCCCGTTGAAAAACAACCAGTTGGTCGACCGAAGAAGAATAAGGTGGGAAGAAGGAAGACAAACCGCACTCCATCGAATGGAGAAATCATTCGCAAAGAGTGCAAGTGTAGCATGTGTGGTGGTCTTGGCCACAACAGGGCTACATGCAAAGCTAGGCTTTAAACTCTTTTTTCCCATTTGAACTTGTTGTATTAATAAACTCTTTTTATTTGATTTTTCTTAAAAGTTATGTTAATGGTTCGATATGAAAATTATATTGCTTGATATTAGCTCGATAACAGCCCATGAAAGTTATAAAAAAATGATAACAGTTCGAAACTGTACATGTAAAGACCCCGTATACAAGATTATCATGAAGGTAACAAATTTCTCATATATTGAATAATAGTTCAATATAGCTTGATATTAGCTCGATAACAGCACATGACAGTTATAAAAAAATGTGAACAAGAAACTGTACATGTAAAGACCATGTATATATACAATCATTAAGGTAACAAATTTTGATACCATAAGTCTGTGGTCCAGCCCATGAAAGTTATAAAAAAATGTGAACAACAGACTGTACATGTAAAGACCCTGTATATATACAATCATCAAGGTAACAAATTTTGATACCACAAGTCTGTGGTCCACTTGTTCCTGAACACCTCCATATTTTAATCGCAGATAGTTTCCAATGGAAGACCGACCATTAGATGCTCAATATACTTGATAGCATACACACCACAGTCCCCACTGTAAAAAAAAAAGTAAATATTAAGTGCACATTACTATAAATTTAGTTAGAAACAAAATTAGTATGAATATGATGTTTGTTACCTTCTCTTTGACTGAGGGAGCTCGTGTTTCTGTTTACGACGCCATGTGAACTGATGCGGCCTCTTTCCTGCTGATGGAATCTTCAGCATCAAGCTATCAGTAAATAGCTTACTCTGCATTAACAGAGAAGGAAGCATAAAGCACCATGGACTCATAATATCCTCAAGCTTTGGGTCACTAATCACCGAGTTGTCCGAATCGTAAACAGTCAGAGTCCAACTAGAAATGGAAGCCTCAATGACAAACCAATGTTGTTGTCCATAGTTCTGGCACCAATATACATCCTCAACTCCTCCCCAAGATGCCAGAAACTGTTGCTCGATGCCGATCAACATGGACATAATGTCAGCATCCCAAGAATACTTTGTTTTGTCGGCGATTTTCTTGTACTGATCATATCGGGCAAGTATCACTTGTGAGAAATGATTGTTCATCACAACTGCATTCTGTCGATATATATTGGGAAAATACTTGCGACGCATATGAAGCATGTGTTCTGCCGCATCAATATGCTGCAAAGAGAGTACGATAAAAAAATTAGCAAAGACCATCATAAATTGTTGTTGTCGAGCTCATATCGAACTACTATCGAGCTCACATCGAGCCATGCTGAAACAGTAAAGAACAACCCTATTTTAACATCCCTATCGAACTCATATCGAGCTCCATCGAGCTCACATCGAGCCAATCTGAAAATGTAAAGAACAACCCTACACCTCTATCGAACTACCTATCGAGCACACATCGAGCTCATCTCAAACAGTAAAGAACAACCCCTATTTTAACATCCCTATCGAACTCCTATCGAGCTCCATCGAGCTCACATTGAGCCAATATGAAACAGTAAAGGCCAACCCTACATCCCTATCGAACTCCTATCGAGCTCCATTGAGCTCACATCGAGCCAGTCTGAAATAGTAAAGAACAACCCTATTTTAACATCCCTATCGAACTCCTATCGAGCTCACATCGAGCCAATATGAAACAGTAAAGAACAACCCTATTTTAACATCCCTATCGAACTCCTATCGAGCTCACATCGAGCCAATATGAAACAGTAAAGAACAACCCTATTTTAACATCCCTATCGAACTTATATCGAGCTCACATCGAGCCAATCTGAAATAGTAAAGAACAACCCTATTTTTAACATCCCTATCGAACTCATATCGAGCTCCATCGAACTCACATCGAACCTGTAACTCCTATCGAAATCCTATTGAACTCATATCGAGCTATCATCGAGCTCATATCGAGTCAGTAAAAACAAAACATGTAAAATTGAAAACAGTCCATAATTAGGTATAAATGGCTTACCCCATCATTGAGCCACGACTGGGGTGTCTTCAACGTCAAAAACCACGCTGGACCGTGACTCCCAGTCTTTACATCCCGCGGGGTCTTGTTGGGCATGTCTCCAAGTAGCCACTTGCACATTGTCCTATACTGTTTGGGATCTGGCTTCTTGAGAGGGTCCAGCACATGTGTAGCCTCCTCTGCTGGTGCAGCTGCATCAATGCGAGGTCTTTTCCTCGTGGGATCGGTATAATCCTCAAACCAATCTGGCATGCGTCTTCGGCGTCTAGCCCTCTGAAACTGAACCCCAGCAACATCCTCAGGGTTGACAATAACGACTCCCGGAGTCTCAGCTTCAGGTGTCACAATGATGGTAGGAGGCGTCGTTGGATCATCAACATAGTCTAGCGGAATATCCAATGACTCTGAGTCTGAATCTTCATTGGAGCCCCTCAGTTTCTCCTTAATAAATGTCAGGATCTGACTGACTACGTCCAAGATCACTGACTGGTTCTTCAGGAGGGTCTCCTGTTGACCCTCGACTCTGTCCAACCGCTCAATCAAGTCGGCGAGCTCAGGGGCTGAGGCTAAGGCTGGTGTTGGGGTTGGTGTTGGGGCTAACGCTGAGGCTGGGGCTGGGGCAATAGGAGGGGTGGGACCTGCAACCTCCTCCCCCGGGGCAGCATCAACAAATATCTTGGCTACCTCGGCTGCCTGAGAAACTATCTCTGCGATTTTCTCAAAAGTTGCATCCTCCTCCTCATCAGTCTCCGAGGGATCCTGGCCAAGCTCAGGATAAAGGGGAAGATCTCCCTCAGTCAAAGACAAGTAATAGTCTTTTTCTTCTGGTCGAGGCTTCAACATCGAAAGAACAATTAACTGCAAACAACATAAAACATTTGGTTAACTCAAATAATGATAAAAGATAAGCATATAGATAAAAAAAAATAACTTACATTCTTCTTCAATAATATCTGTGCGATGGCGGACTTGGTGAAATCCTTGTTCCTCTAATGCGACCAACTAAGCATCCTTGGGAACATGTTTCCCGAGCTCACAACAAGCTCCACTGCAAGCTTTTGGATAGCCTCATATGCCCAGTACTGTAAGGCCGGGGCATAACCATACATATTGTACTTGGACTCTTGCTGCAGATTGGCATCCTTCTTGGCATCATAGTTGGCATTTTGCTTCACCATGTCCTTCTTACAAGAATGCAATAGCCTTCTATAAGAGTACTTCCCCCATGGATAGCTGAAGAAGTACTCTACATTCTCAACAATTTTTACATTCTCAACAATTTTTAGAATATCTCGCCAAATGTGCAACTTGCCCTCAATGGCATTCAGAACCCCCTCAACAAACAGGCATAGACAAAGCTTGTACATATCTTCCACAACTGAACAAGTCTTGAAAGCATGGTCCACCTGTGAGAGCTTTACTTTCTCAACACCGTTGAAATACTCATTTATCAACCGGTCGTTGAGATTACGCCCTTCCAACTCTTCTGGTGACGGGAAGGTACTGAAATCCAACCCCATCACCAGGGCAAAATCTCCCATGCCGAATCTACAATACTTCGACCCCGAGAAAAAATGCACCTCATCTTCGTTGTTGCTGGCGATTTTTCTCAGCAACAGTTGATGCACCAAAACTCCAGAGAAATTAAACTCCGAAGCCAAAAAGAGCTGCTTGAAAGGGGATTCCTTAGCCCTTTCAAGCAGCCCGAGCTCCAAAAACCTGGTCTTAATGTGATTTAAAGTACTACTACCCCGATATGTCACTCGATCGGGAAAGTGATCACTGAACGGAACAAGCAACTTAGGCATTTGTAACAACACATGAAAAAAATTTGGTAAGAAAACAGAATAAAAAAAAATTCATAAAAACACTGAAATAAGTTGTCATCGAGCTCTATCGAGCTATAATCGAGCTGCAACATACCCTATCGAGCTATAATCGAGCTACAACATACCCTATCGAGAAACTATCGAGTTCCATCGAGTAATATCAACAACCTAAATCTATCGAGCCTATCGAGCCAGTGTCGAGCCTATCGAGCTAAGCAAAATCTGTCTACATAAATAACCATCGAGCTACAATCTAGTCTAATATCGAACCATTATCGAACCTATCGAGCCCTTGTAATAAAATACCACATATCCATCGAGCTCCTATCGATCCACCATCGAACCGTTCAAACTGCCATATCGAGCCTACTATCAAACCATTATCGAGCCTATTAAGTTAGTTTCATATATTGCCCTAGATCAATCGAGCTCCTATCGATCCACCATCGAACTGTTCAAACTACCCTATCGAGCCTACTATCGAACCATAATCGAATCTATCGAGCCACTGGTTCAAACCCAGAAAAAATTTCCCACAAAATCGGACAACCCACTCCACAAATCACAGATTCAACAACAATATAAAGCAAATATGGACTTGGGTTCAAGATTTTACCTTTGTTTTTTAAACTTTGAAGGAAATATGCTCCGTGGGTCTCGGGTTTGACAGAAAAATGGGAGTTTGCTGTGGGTCTCGAGATCGACGGAGAAATGGGAGAAGGTGGGGGCTCGAAAACTCGACGGAGATGCGGGCTCGACAGAGATGGGGGCTCGACGGAGGGTTCGATGGTTTTTGGGGGATTTTTGTGAGACTGGAAGAGAGAAACCGAGAGTGGGAGAGAAGGCTGAGGTTGAATTTTTTGGGTGTGGAAAAATGAGAAGGGTATTTTGGGTATGAGGAAAAAGTTTAGCATCAATTTGAAAAAATTAATAATGTTAAGATTTTTTTGTAATTGTACATATTAGTATGTATAAAAAGTGAAATTTTCCTAAGCAAATAGGATTTGTTGGGATCCTTGAGACTAACGTTGAGGCTTGTAATTTAGGAGCCTTATACCTTAAAATGTTTCGGGGTTGGTGTTTGTCTCATAATCTGGTGCATCATCATAATGGGAGGATTCTTATTGCGTGGAATCCTTTGAGTTTCGAGGTTGATATTAAAGGGAGTTCTAGTCAGTTTATGCATTGTTTGTTGAAATCGAAAGGTGGGGATTGGTTTGCCTTATCTGTTGTTTATGCTGTTAATGACAGTAAAGGTAGTAAAGCTTTTGTGGACAGATCTTGTCAAATTAGCGGTAGGAATGAATCTTCCTTGGATAGTTGGAGGAGACTTTAATGCTGTTTTGAGTACAGATGTCAAACTAGAGTACAGGGGTAATGCTAAAGAGATGGTCCCTTTTCAGAAGTGTGTTGAAGATTGTGACCTTGAAGACATTAAGTTCAATGGAAATTTCATCACTTGGAACAATAAATAGGAAGGCAAAGATAGAGTGTGATACGAACCACACCAATGATTGTGGTGAAACCCGACACCAAATATGGCAGCCACCAAGAACACACGAAATGGGAATGAAGAACCGCGACCCAATGCTTAGCCAAGCACGAACCTTGGTATGAGGAAGACGCCACAAACGGGGATGGGAATCCGTTTGATAAGTCAGATTGAACGCCACAAGGAATACCCTTGATAAGTTCGAATAGTCTCTTCAAGAACTCAAGAAGAAAACCTCTCAATTTTCATTTCATAATAATCTGATTTTTCCAAATGTTTTCAAGGCCTTATATAGCCGAAAATTATATCAAGACAAGCCCCTTTGTCTTCCTAAAAACCGAAAATTAAAGACAACCTTTTTGTCTTCCTAATGAAAACCGAAAAATAAAGAAAAAGGACTCTTAGACTGACACAAGTCAAGTGTTTGACTTTTCACAAAAATAAACAAAGACTAAATAAAAAATACAAGATAACAAAATACAATAAGACTCATCAAGCTCCTAAACTGAGTCTTTTGGCTCGCGCCCTCGTCACCAGACCAATTGGAACTAGACTTGGATCTTTAGTCTTGGTGTCCTCATCATTCCCCCCCCCCCCCCCTCTTGAGAAGGATTTGTCCTCAAATCTTCACCTACATCAAAAGGACTCAAATCAGAAACATTAAAAGTAGCACTAACAGTATACTCACCTGGTAAATCGAGTCTGTAGGCATTGTCATTGATCCTTTCTAGCACTTGAAACGGACCATCTCCTCGAGGTAGCAATTTGGAACGTCTATGTGCTGGGAATCGCTCTTTCCTCATGTGTAACCATACCCAATCACCGGGATCAAAAACCTGCTTGTGACGACCTTTGTTAGCATCAAGTTGGTTAGTGTTTAAAAGAGCCTCCGTGTACATGAGTAAATTCTTTGGCTGTTTTGTACGCAATGCTCGCTTAACCTCACTTTTTTTTGCATAAAAATTATTTTGTTTTCTCTCTAATTTTCCCTCATTGATCGAACTCTTCTCTTTCTTTTCTCTCTCACTTGATTCGACCCTTTTCTCTCTTTGTCTCTCTTTTTTCTCACTCTCATTCATCTTTTCACTCTCCTTCTTTTGCTCACTCAATTTTTTTTTATCACTCAAATTTTTCAACCTCACTTGGTCTTCATATACTTGCTTTGGCGTCAATGGAGCTAGAGTGATTGTTCGTTGACGGAACGTGAATGAGTACTTGTTGGTGAAGCCATCATGCTGGACTCGCCGATCAAATATCCAAGGCCTTCCTAGAAGGAGGTGTCCAGCTTGCATGGGAACCACATCACACAATACCTCATCCTCATACTTGCCAATTCGAAATGATACCAGCACCTGTTTTGTGACCCTCACTTCACCACTATCATTCAACCACTGCAACTTGTATGGACAAGGATGTTTAAGCGTTGGGAGCCCCAGCTTCTCAACCATGGAAGAACTAGCAACGTTAGTAAAACTACCTCCATCAATAATCACACTACATACCTTGTCTTTCACATGACAACGAGTGTGAAAGATGTTCTCCCGCTGCACCTCTTCTTCCTCTTCTTTTGCTTGCAAATTTAAGGCTCTTCGTGTGACTAGTGCAAGCATCTCACCAGATTCTGCCCCAAACTCCTCATCATCGATAGAAGCATCTTCCAATGGTGGCATGTCAGCAAGATCATCTTCATCTTCAGAATCGAGCTCGCCACTTTCTTGAATCACCATAACTCTCTTGTTTGGACATTGGCTAGCTATGTGTCCTCGCCCCTGACATTTGAAACACTTTATCTCACTAGAATGGGATGAAGTAGGGGCTGTTTTACCTTGAGAGGTCGTGGCTGGTTTTGGTGTAAAGGATGAAGTAGGTTGGTCTTCTTCCTTCTTTGGATAGTTCGACCGCCAAGGTGTTGCACTTGAATTGTGTGGGTTCGGTCTTGGCTTTGAACTTGTACTACCCCTCTTTAGATGCCTCTCAACTTTGATTGCCATATGCACCAAATCTTCCAATTCCACATAATGGTGTAGCTCAATTGGATTAGCAATCTCTCGGTTCAACCCATTCAAAAACCTTGCCATTGTTGCCTCCCGATCCTCTTCCACATTGGCTCTAATCATAGCCATCTCCATCTCTTTGTAATACTCATCAACACTCTTGGAACCTTGACGAAGACCCTGCAACTTAAGGTATATATCTCGATAATAATGAGATGGTACAAACCGTCGCCTCATCACCCTCTTCATAGCCTCCCAAGTGTCAATGGCACGATCTCTGTTGACGCCGATTTTCGTCAACAGATAAAAGAAGAGCACAAAAACAATGAATGACAATGGCCAAATGAAACAAACAAATCAAACACACGGTTTTTTACGTGGTTCAGCAGTTAAATCTGCCTAGTCCACGAGTCTCTGTTATTAATCTTAAGATTATCTCTGAAAAGTTCTTTAGCATGAATTCTCCAAAGTTTTCTCTCAAGGATCAGAATTTCGGTCCTTTACAATGGTGCATGGCCTCTCTATTTATAGAGAAGGCTGCAGAATACTATCCCACATATTTTGGGTAGTTACTCGTTTGTGAATAAAATAAATGGCGTTAAATGCCTTTAATCAGATATAAAAGGAAACGTCCCCTGAAGATCAGGGGGCGTATTAACTGACTAAATAATATCCCACAATTCTTGGGGATTTACATCAATAAATGAAGATTACATCTCTTGTTTATAATACTTGTTGATATTCAAGGTGATTATCGCGTATCTCTAAGGCTTTAGCATCTCAGGTCTCACGTCATTGTTCGAGCTAATGGCATCTCCCGAGATCACGTGTCTTTCGAGATCGTACGTACATCTAGCTCGAGACTCCCGATCCGAAGTCGTCCCCAAAGATGAGTGTGTTCTTGGAGCTACCTTTCGAGATCGAGATCGTTTCGAGCTCATATATTCGAGGTCATATATCGTACTTTGCAGGCTCGATATACAATCCTGGAGCATACTTCAATCCTTACGAGACCATTTGTTGCAAATCCAACTTTCGAGGTCATATTTACCATGGCTCGAAATCTGGGTATAACATCTTGCCCCCTCAAAAGTATTTGTTCGAATCCTAAGAGAAGGAAACTTTTGAACTACTTTCTCTGGGACCCGCACCGTCATACAGTTTCGAACATGGACACGCGTCAGCTAGGTATTGCTCACTTTAGGTACTTGAGTACCTTGGAAACACGCCCACGATCGTCCGTCTGAAAACTTTTCGGCGCCTTCTTGTCATTGATCCCCATCTGTTCGATCTAGTGAGGATTTTATTCAACGCTCCTAATTAATTTCGTTTTCCCACCTATATATACAAGACCCCGCTTCATCTTCTCCTTCACTTTTGTTCCTCGTAAGCAAGAGAAGAAGAAAAACATACCCAGAAACCTCTTGCCACAGTTTCTACTCTGTGCATGTTTTCTCGGCCGAAGAAACACAGGAATCCTGGTCTGTTCGAGTCAGTGAGTTCTTTCTTGCAACCTCTTCTCCAATCGACGATTTCTCTGCAATCACCATCACTGTGTAAGTATGCCATTTTTGTTTTCAGTTTTTTTTTTATCCATACTGTTCTTATTGTGTATGCTAGTTTACGTTCTTAGCATAATAAGATAGGGGGTTTCATTTCGATAGGCTTTCAAGTTTCCTAGACTTCCCCTGCTGGATTTCGCATCACTAGTTTATATCCAGTTTTAACGTTTGAGCGAAGTTTCAATTTTCTGGGTTTTGAAAATTTTAGGCCATGCTTCTTGTCTACTAAGTTTTCGGGTAAAAACCCCTGTCCTTGACAAATGCACGAAACCCAAGAATACCCTTTCTGGTTAACCGCCACCTTTCTTTCCCTTGAATCTCGGGATTTTCAAAAAATCTTCCACGCTCCTTTTCTTTCCCGTGGAACACACGCTCTGACTCTTTAGTAAGGGTCTCAATATTTAATTTCTTGTTCCTAAATCCCCGAGCTCATACCATCGAGCTCGTGATTCTTGCATGCATGGCCCTCACCATTTTTTCTTTCTCGTTAGATGGCACAGAATCTGGAAAGACGGTGGGGGTTATTGCGAGCCATCCCTTACGAGCCTAAATCTCCGAGCCCAGAGTCGCTGTTCGCCCAGAATCAGCGTCGGATAAAAGAATACGAGCTTGCTCGCGAGCAAGATGACACTCGAGCCCACTATCGCCGTCAGATAGACGAGGTCATTGAAAAGAAGAGAAGAGTTCTTCGGGAGGCCATCTATCCGGAGCCCAACCCAGGACCTAGGCCAATTCCCCTCGACCCTGCGTTAAAAGTCACGGTCGCATATCATCCAGGGGAACTCCAATTTTCTTTAATGGCGGAACCTTCGTCCTCGCAGCCTAGGAGAGAGATGTTTGAAGCCGAGCTCTACCAGAGCTCGGTTACCACCACCGACCAAATAACTGACATTTTGGCCCTCCATGGCCTTGGTTCGTTGGACACCCTGAAGTGTCGAGCTCCGACTAGTCATGAACGGAGCTGTTTCGCCCCTGGGGGCCGCGATGTCAGTGTGAAATACTCGGCCTGGAGCCAGGAACATATAAGGGCAGGAGCTCTGCTGCCCTTGAAGTCCTTTTTCAGAGACTTCACTGATTTCGTTGGGTTGGCTCCATTCCAACTCAACACCAATTCGTACAGGGTGCTGTCTGCCCTGAGGTCCTTGTTCCACGAGCTGGGGTGGACAGAACCTTCACCCCAAGAGATTTTATATCTCTTTTGTTTGAAGAGTAACCCCTCCCGAGCTCAGGGAGGAGATGGTTTTTTTTATCTTTCGAGCTACCCCAAAGAGACGAAGATTTTTGAAGATCTTCCAAACCACCCTCCTGACTCCAAAAAGGCTTTTTTCTGGACAGACGGTCTGTCCCTGTCTCGACATCGTTCGTTCAGGCGGATTCGTAAGTACTCTTGTTACTTTTATTATATTTTTTTTTGAGCTCGGAATTTTAGCCCTTAAGACCATACTTAGCTGAAATGTGTTTCGCCTTTCAGCTAATTTTCAGCGTCCCTCCCCCACCAAGGCAATGAGGGAGCACAGAGAGGCCTTGCTCCGACTTCCTTATGGCAGGAGGTCTCTCTCGTATCTTCTTCAAGAGGGCAAGCTCCGAGCCTGTGGGTTGTTGGGAGAAGGCCAGTCAACCTCTGACTGGTCTAACAAAAAATACGAACGTTGGGAGGAGGTACCACAACCCACAAGCACCCTTCTTCCGAGGAGAGAAAAGAGGGCTTCTCTCCCAGTTCACTTGAGGAGTCCGCGATCTGGGAATGAAGCCAACGACGAGGCCTCGAGCTCGGACTCAGATGAAGGTAAAACCCTTCCTACTTCGAGAATGTGGTCCCCCACTTTGCTAAAACACAGGCCCAATAGGTTAGTCTCGTGCCCACAGGATAGATACCACTTCTACATATGGAGTTGGTAGACAACTGTGTCCATAGGTTTGATAGTGGGCTCAGGAAATACGACACTATGTACACCACGGACGAGGTTTGGAATGGGATAGCTGTGCAGTATGGGACCAATGATTATAGGGACCTCTCGAGGTTATCACCAACTTATAGGGAAGGTACTCCCCCCGCCTCTTCTGAAGACGGGGGAATTTCATGGTCCCCAAGCTCGAGCTCGGGGGAAAGTTCTAGTTAGGTTTTTTCTACCATCACTCTATACGTCTGTGATACTGAAGTAACTTGTACACCTCTTTTACTGACTCACTGTGTTGACTTGTGCAGGCGAGATGGAATCCGACCTTGACACCCTTATTGACAATGCGGGTGCCAAGAGGAGCAAACGCCCCAGGGCAGGGTCACTGAAAACCAGCCAGCCGGGGAAAGGCTCCAAGAGATCTAAGAAAACACCTCCTCCTCCCCCGCCGGCTTCGAGCTCTGCTGCTGCGTCGACTGGCCAGATCAACGCCCCCACGACGATGCCATCCTCGCAGGCCGTCGTCTCTGCAGTGGCACCGGCCTCGCTGGCTGGTACCCCTGTCGTGGTTGAATCCCAACCTCCTGTGGTGGGTCAAACGTCTTCTGCTCAGCTCGCCAAGAGACCTTCTGCTTCTCGAGCTCAGAAGCTAACCATCTCCACCCATATGGACTCATATGTGGTGGATAACGCTGCCGGACCTCATGGGTCTACGCTGATTTTGGATGTCATGTCCCGGATCGGCCAGAGCTACGGCAGTTTCGAGGCTCCCCAGTGGCAGTGCCTAACTGGCACCCGAGACCGCACTGTCCTGTACGAGAAGAGTATCGAGCACACTGCCGCGGTAAGTATCCTTCTATATTCCTTTTGCTTACATTCATACTGTCCTGAGGCTAATGGTGGTTTCTTCCTTTTTTTAGGCTCTTGCCTTCACTGCCCAGCTCAATTTCGAGCTGAACAACGAGATCCATTCGAGCAGGACTCATGCTCAAGAGGCGAAGGACCTCCACCTTAGAGCGAACGACGATCTGAAGGCGGCGAATACTAAGCTCGAGGCAGTGGTTAAGGAGCGTGAGGATATGGCCAAGGAGCTCGGAAAGCTGAAAACTGAACTCGAGGAGCAAAAGAAAGATAACACCCAGCTTCGGGAGACCAATAAGAAGCTCGAAGAGGACAAGGCCGCCACCTTCGACTTCATAGAGGATGTCAAAGCTCGCCTTACTGCCGAGTACAAAGAAAAGAAGGAAAAGGCGGTCGACTCAGCCATGTACCGGATGTGGGCTTATAACGAAGAGCTGGACACCAGCTTCTTGGGTCCCCACGAGGCGCCGCTTCTTGAACGATGGAATGCCCGGCTCGAGAAGGAAGAGGCTGAACGGCTTGAGAAGGAGAAGGCTGAGCAGCTCGAGAAGGAAAAGGCTGCTCCGGGCACCATTTCGGAGGAAGCTCAGGAGGATAGTCATGCTATTCGTCCTGAGGGGTCCGGTGCCACTGATGCTGAGAAGGCCAAGGAGACTCCTCTCCCTTGAATCTGACCTCGGGGAGATCAGTTATCGGGGCTGCGTCCCCTTATTTCTGTAACTATTTTAATATATGCCCACGGGGCTGATACAATTTCTTTTACCATTCTTTTTATATGCTTTACATTTCTTGGCTCGAAATATTTTGCATATTTTTAAATTGATGAACTGGTTATGTTTATTTATTCATACAAACATAGTTTGGATTTGGGCTCGAAATTCGATGCATTCATGCATAGTTTATTCGAATTATTCGCTTCCGACCTCGTTACTTATCAAGGTCGGATATTACTTTAACCATGAACTCAAAAGTACTTATATGGTATGTAATGTGAATGATCTGGTTATATCTTTTTTGTCACTTTCCTCATCCTCAGTATTTCGGCTTCGAGGTTATGAGTTCGAAACTACTTTTCTTTAAGATATTCCAGCCTCGATCTCGACATATTTTGCAATAGGTTTAGGCTCCCATCTATCATCGATCGATAATTTGGCTGGTTTGTTCCAAACCTGTTGTGTTTGCACATCTGGTTAACTCCAAATATTTTAGGTTCTCGATGGTCGGTTATATCCGAACTATCTAAGCTCGCGTATTTGGTCATATCCAAATACTTTGTTTTTGATAATTCGGTTATGTCCGAACTATCTAAGATCGCGTACTTGGTTACATCCAAATACTTTATGTTTTTGATAATTCGGTTATGTGCGAACTATCTAAGATCGCGTACTTGGTTACATCCAAATACTTTATATATATTTTTTATTTTTTAAGCTGATGGTATGTATACCAATGATGCCCCCTTAATATCCTATGAGTGTGACCATAGGTTATTAAATTAAGAGATTGCAAAAATAAAAATACATTTACATGTGAAACAAAGCAGACCTTTTATTTGATGAAATTCAGAAACAAACAAACAAACTAGTACAGATAGAAATTCATGGTTACAGGCAACACTTCCTACACTATTGATAATATGGTCTAAGGTGTTCACAATTCCATGCTCGTGGTATCAGGCTCCCATCTAATCTCACAAGTTTGTATACGCCAGGTCGGATGACTGATTCTATCTGGTATGGTCCTTCCCAGTTTGGCCCGAGCACTCCAGCTGCTGGATCTCGGGTTGCTAAGAATACGCGTCTCAATATCAGATCTCCCACTCCGAACTTTCGATCTCGAACCCTTTTATTGAAATATCTTGTGGTTCGTTGCTGGTAAGCAGCATTTCTCAGCTGAGCCTCTTCCCTTTTTTCTTTGATCAAGTCTAGGGTTTCTTCGAGCCGAGTGTGATTTGAATCCTGATCGTAAATTTGAGTTCGAATCGTTGGGATTTCGACCTCGATGGGCAACATTGCCTCGCATCCGTACGCTAGAGAGAACGGGGTATGTCCCATTGATGTCCGAGCTGTAGTTCTATATCCCCAAAGGACTTGAGGTAATTCCTCGGGCCATCGTCCCTTTGCCTCCTCCAAATTTTTCTTTAGAGAAATCTTGAGGGTTTTGTTAACGGCTTCGACCTGACCATTCGCTTGAGGGTGAGCCACTGATGAAAAACTCTTTATTATACCGTTCTTGTCACAAAAGTTGGTGAATAAGTCGCAATCGAACAGGGTTCCGTTATCAGATACAATCTTTCTTGGTACTCCATATCGGCATACGATGTTCTTTACCACGAAATCAAGGATCTTTTTCGAAGTTATGGTCGCCAATGGTTCAGCCTCTGTCCATTTTGTGAAGTAATCAACGGCGACCACAGCATATTTTACTCCGCCTTTGCCAGTTGGGAGTGAGCCTATGAGGTCGATGCCCCATACCGCGAAAGGCCATGGGGATGCCAACATGGTCAGTTCGGAAGGTGGAGCTCGGGGTATCGTGGCGAATCTCTGGCATTTGTCGCACTTTTTCACGTACTCGAAAGAGTCCGTTTTAATGGTTGGCCAGAAATATCCTTGGCGTATAATCTTCTTGGACAGGCTATGCCCCCTGGTATGGTCTCCGCAGAACCCTTCATGAATTTCTTCAATGATCTTCTTAGCTTCGGGAGGAGTTACACATCTAAGCAGCGGCATGGAGTACCCTCTTCTGTATAACTTTCCATCCATAATGGTGTAACGAGGAAGTTGATACATCAACCTTCGAGCCTGATTTCGATCTCTTGGAAGAATTCCATTTTCGAGATAATCAACTATTGGACTTATCCAGGTTGGTTCTGTTTCAATCATACACACATCTTCCTCATCTGGTTCAGTAATGCTGGGTGCTGATAGGTGTTCTACGGGTATAACATTCAGCTCTTCATTTTCGGCGGAAGTGGCGAGCCGAGCTAAGGCATCTGCATTTGAGTTTTGTTCTCGGGGAACCTGTTCGATTGCATAAAACTCGAAATACTCTAATGCAGATTTTGCCTTCTCCAGATAAGCTGCCATTTTTGTGCCACGAGCCTGGTACTCCCCCAAGATTTGATTAACCACGAGCTGGGAGTCGCTGTAGCAATGTATAGCTTTGGCCTTGAGCTCTTTTGCTATTCGTAGTCCTGCAAGTAGAGCCTCGTATTCAGCTTCATTATTAGATGCTTTCAAACCAAATCTTAAAGCAGAGTGAAATTTGCTCCCTGCAGGAGTGATCAGAATAACTCCTGCCCCCGCTCCATTTTCATTTGACGAGCCATCGACGTAAAGTTTCCACAGCTCGTGGGCCGTGGTTATTACCTCGTCGTCGGCTATACCAGTGCACTCCACTATGAAGTCTACCAAGGCTTGTGCCTTAATGGTCGTTCTTGGATGGTAAGTGATCTCGAACTGTCCGAGCTCAACAGCTCATTTAAGGAGGCGACCTGACGCCTCTGGTTTAGACAGGACTTGCCTAAGTGGTTGATCTGTCAGTACATGGATGGGATGTGCTTGAAAGTAGGGGCGGAGCTTGCGAGATGAGTGGATTAGGCTGAGGGAAAGCTTCTCCATCAATGGATATCTTGACTCTGCCCCCAGTAATCTTTTGCTGATGTAATAGACGGGTTTCTGCAATTTCTCTTCTTCTCGAACAAGCACCGTGCTTATCGCGTGTTCGGTAGTTGAGAGGTATAGGAACAATACTTCTCCCGTCTCAGGCTTCGATAGGATGGGCGGTTCAGCTAAGTGCTTTTTGAGCTCCTGAAAGGCCAGCTCGCACTCCTTTGTTCATTCAAACTTCTTACTTCCTTTCAATAAGTCGAAGAATGGAAGGCCACGATCCGTTGACTTCGAGATGAATCTGCTCAGGGCGGCCATCCTGCCAGTCAAGCTTTGGACATCTTTATGCTTTCGAGGTGAAGGCATATCAATCAAGGCCTTTATTTTGTCGGGATTAGCCTCGATTCCACGGGAGTTGACAATAAAACCCAGAAATTTTCCCGAAGATACCCCAAAAGTGCACTTCTGAGGATTTAGCTTCATGTTGTATTTCCTGAGTACGCCAAAGCACTCTTCGAGATCATCAACATGGTTCTTGTTAAGTTGAGACTTTACAAGCATGTCATCAACATAAACTTCCATGTTGTTCCCTATTTGCTCTGAAAACATCATGTTTACGAGCCGCTGGTACGTGGCTCCAGCATTCTTGAGTCCGAATGGCATGACATTGTAGTAGTAGAGCCCTTTATCTGTGATGAAGCTCGTATGCTCTTGGTCGGGGGCATGCATGGGAATCTGGTTATATCCAGAATAGGCATCCATGAACGACATCAGGCCATGCCCCGCCGTGGCATCCACGAGCTGGTCAATTCTTGGCAGCGGAAAACAGTCGTTTGGGCAAGCCTTGTTGAGGTCTGAGTAGTCAATGCAGGTTCTCCACGTCCCATTGGGCTTCGGGACCAACACTGGATTGGCTACCCAGTCAGGGTAAAAAGCGTCCCTAATGAAATAGTTTGCTTTCAGCCTGTCAACTTCCTCCTTTAGTGCTTTCTTTCTGTCTTCGTCCAGCTGTCTTCGCTTTTGTTGCTTCGGGGGAAAGTTTTTGTCTATATTCAATGCGTGGCTCGCTACATTCGGGCTTATCCCCACCATGTCTGAGTGTGACCATGCGAAGACATCCTGGTTTTTCTTCAGAAAGCAAATTAATTGCTATTTTGCCTCGTCTTGGAGGTGTTTTCCGACCTTCACCTTCTTCGAGGGATCAGCTTCCTCGAGCTGAACTTCTTCGAGCTCCTCCAAAGGTTGGAGGTCAACTTTTTCCTCGATCCTCGGATCGATCTCCTCATCAATTTCTAAAACTGTCCCATCTTTATTTTGTATGATAACGGGTGCTTGAGCGCTCGTTTGTTTCTTTCCCCTCAAAGAAATGCTATAGCACTCCCTTCCTGCCAATTGATCTCCTTTTAATGTCCCGACCCCGCTTGGGGTTGGGAACTTAAGGGCCAGATGCCTCACAGATGACACTGCCCCCAGCCCGACCAGGGCGGGTCTCCCGAGCAGTACATTGTAGGCAGATGGTAAATCTACCACTACAAACTCCATTATCTTGGTCACCGAAACTGGATAGTCTCCCAAGGTCACAGGGAGTTCAATGGATCCCATACAAGCAGTCCCTTCTCCTGAAAAGCCGTACAAAGTAGTTGCACACGCCTTCAGGTCGCGAAGGGAGAGTCCCATTTTCTCAAGGGTCGCCTTATAAAGAATGTTGACCGAGCTCCCATTATCTATGAGAACTCGGCGGACTTTCTTGTTGGCAAGCTGAAGAGTAATAACCAATGGGTCATGATGAGGGAACTGAACATGAGATGCGTCCTCCTCAGTGAAGGTTATCGGTTGCGTTTCAACCCTTTGGCTTTTTTGTGCCCTAGGTTCGGGTTCATAAGGAGACCCGTCCCCTGTCTTCAACTCGTTAACGTATCGCTTTTGAGCATTTCTGCCCCCTCCCGCGAGATGAGGCCCTCCCGAGATGGTTATTACATCCTCTCCATCAATCGGCGGGGGCCTGTCTTCTTCCCGAGATCGGGAGTTATTATTTTGTGCCGTCGAAGGCGCGGCTACTCTCTGACTCGCAGTAGTCTGTCCAGTACTCTGGTTTTTGACGTACTGCCGGAAATAACCTCTTGAGATCAACCCTTCGATCTCGTCTTTCAGTTGTCGACATTCATCAGTGGTGTGTCCGGTGTCTCTATGGAACCAGCAATACTTACTGGAATCCCTTTTGGACTTCTGATTTCTCATTGGGTCCGGACGCCTGAAGGGGACCTGGTTTTCATTAGCCAGGTATATGTTTTCCCGAGACTCATTGAGTTCGGTGTGTACTTTATATACGGAGAAATACCTTTCTCCTTTCTTTTTCTTTTCTCCTTCAGCCTCGGGGTTATTTCCCTCGCTCTTTTTCCTCTTGGAGGGATTCTCCGAGGTAGGCTGTGGAGCTGCTTGGTCAGCTGAGGTTGAGGCGGACTTAATGTTTATCGTTGTAGTTTTGGTCTGCGAGGTCGCCTTCAGCGTTGACCTCGCCTCCTCTACATTGACAAATCTCTGCGCCCGTCTGTTAAACTCGGTTATTGACCTCACCGGTTTCCCTTGCATGTCATCCCAAAGGGCACTTCCGGGTAACACACCAGCTCGGATAGCCATCAGGTGCCCACTGTCATCCACATCTCGAGCTCGGGCGACCTCTAGATTAAATCTTGTCAGGTAGCTTTTCAGTGTTTCGCCTGGCTGTTGTCGGACGTTAGTCAAAGTGGATGCCTCTGGTCTGACTCCCATCATAGCTCGGAACTGCTTCTTGAAGTCTCTAGACAACTGATCCCATGAAGTTATCGAGTGTCTCTTGTATTTCTCGAACCAACTCTTGGTAGGTCCGGCCAATGATGTTGGAAACAACATACACCTGAGCTCGTAACCCACGTTACTAGCCCTCATAATAGTGTTGAATGTTCTCAGGTGACTGCATGGGTTGGTTTTTCCTTCAAACGCTGGGACGTGAGGAATCCGGAACCCTTGAGGAAACTGAGTGTTAGAAATATTGGGAGCAAACGGCTCGAGCTCCTCATCAGAGTCCTCGTATCGACCACTCCCTCGTTCATTCTTTAAAAGCCTAAAGGCTTTTTCGAGCTGATCAATCCTTTCTTGGACTGGGTCCTTAGGTGGTGTCTGGAATTGACAGTCATTGATCATGATCCCAGGTTCGCGTCTCCGTGAGGGATCTCTACGCCCATTTAGGTGATTCCTTAGGTCCGGATTTTTCTGGTCTCCCTTCCCCCTGCTCTAATTCAGATGATTCCGCAGGTCAGGACGGATCTTGCGGCTTCCAGTATTTTTACGGCCTCGGTCGCGCTTACTGACGGACCTGGTCTCTCCGGACTCGTCACTGGTGAAACTCATTGATCAGTCATTTCGAGATGGGTTCTTCCCATGTCGCCTCGTCTCCGCAGTGCGAGACCGGGACGTCTGACTTCTCTCAGATTGTGCGCCTCTCCGCTCCTGGAAAGTCTCCCTGTGTCCTTGTCTATCCCCCGTACGCCCTTGATCCTGATCTCGAACAGGTTGAGCGTTTCTGCGGGGAGGTGAAGGATATCTTATGGGAGACGGAGGGAACCGTATAGGCGACGGTGGCTGCCTCCCTTGCCTCGGCCTAGAAGGTCCAGAATTTGCCCGAGATGGGTCAGTCGCGTTCGGTGCGCTACCAGGCACCTGAGTCCGAGCCTCGGTAGGAGCTCAGTTATTCTCAGTTCCTGCAGGCACTTCCACATGTGGATTAGGCGGGACCCGAGCTCGGGTACTCCTCTGGGGCCTAGGAGGAGCAGATGGCTCTGCTGGTGCCGAAGGTTGAGTCGGCCTCCTTGTGGCAGCATCTTTTCGCGGACGTCCACGGGGCCTCCGGGGAGGAACATGCACGTCTCTTGGAGGAGGGACTTGGTTTTCGCGCGGAGCCGGGGGCTGAGCCACCTGCGCCTCTGCGGCCATCCTAGTCAACTCCTCATTCCGTTTGTTGGCTTCTGCCAACAGCTGTTTCAATTGCCAGTTTTCCAGTTCTACAATAGGAACATAACGCTCAGGATTGTAGTACATATCCTCATCCCTCGATGGAGGCGGTGGTCCCCGAGAATCGGAGGACCCACTTCTCTCCTCAGACTCTGGGTTCTCCATTGGTTGTTTTCCAGGACGCCTTGGGTAGCTTTCATTAGGGGTGTTCTGATTGTTTGTAGCCATGAATCTCTCAGGGATGAATGCTTAAGGCTCTCAATGAAAGCATCAAACTGTTGACGCCGTTTTTCGTCAACAGATAAAAGAAGAGCACAAAAACAATGAATGACAATGGCCAAACGAAACAAACAAATCAAACACACGGTTTTTTACGTGGTTCAGCAGTTAAATCTGCCTAGTCCACGAGTCTCTGTTATTAATCTTAAGATTATCTCTGAAAAGTTCTTTAGCATGAATTCTCCAAAGTTTTCTCTCAAGGATCAGAATTTCGGTCCTTTACAATGGTGCATGGCCTCTCTATTTATAGAGAAGGCTGCAGAATACTATCCCACATATTTTGGGTAGTTACTCGTTTGTGAATAAAATAAATGGCGTTAAATGCCTTTAATCAGATATAAAAGGAAACGTCCCCTGAAGATCAGGGGGCGTATTAGCTGACTAAATAATATCCCACAATTCTTGGGGATTTACATCAATAAATGAAGATTACATCTCTTGTTTATAATACTTGTTGATATTCAAGGTGATTATCGCGTATCTCTAAGGCTTTAGCATCTCAGGTCTCACGTCATTGTTCGAGCTAATGGCATCTCCTGAGATCACGTGTCTTTCGAGATCGTACGTACATCTAGCTCGAGACTCCCGATCCGAAGTCGTCCCCAAAGATGAGTGTGTTCTCGGAGCTACCTTTCGAGATCGAGATCGTTTCGAGCTCATATATTCGAGGTCATATATCGTACTTTGCAGGCTCGATATACAATCCTGGAGCATACTTCAATCCTTACGAGACCATTTGTTGCGAATCCAACTTTCGAGGTCATATTTACCATGGCTCGAAATCTGGGTATAACAATCTCCATTTCGCCTCTTGTTGATGCACAACTGATCCCACCAAACAATAGCATAATCAGTAAACTCAATGGCAGCAAGTTTTACCTTCTTCATGTCGGAGTAGTTGTGACAATTTAAAACTAGCTCCATCTTCTTCTCCCACTCAAGGTATGCTTCAGGATCACTCTTCCCCTGAAATGCTGGAATTCTCATTTTGATATTTCCCAAATAATTATCTACCTGGTTCCTAGCTTCTCTATCCCCGCCATACCTCCTATGGTTACCCGCCGACATCCTATCATATTCTTCCTCTAAATCGCCCCCATCAAACTCTCTTTCACCCTCAACATCCCGTTGTTGCACCCTTTTCCTCCGTGCCCTCCATTGCGTTTCCTCTTCTACCCTATCCAACCTCTCATGTATCTGCTCACACTCCGCCCTCATCATCCTTCACATCTCCCCAATTAATGCTTGCATTTGTAGATTCGGAACCTCAGGTGGCGGAATATCATTGCTTGCATCTTTCTCTGGATTTTTTGCCATGATGGAAATCTGCAAAATAAGGTTAGAATAATATGGAGAAAAGACCTCACTGCACTCCCTCACGTGTTTCACTCAAAAAATGGTCACTCAAGTCCACTCGTGTTTCACTCAATGATGGCTTTTACCCTCAAATAAGCTCACACCTCTGCCTTTTTCCACTCTATTCTTCTTTAAGACCTTTGAAAACTAATGAAACGGTGATATGGAGGTTCAAGCAGCCAATCCTACCAAACAAACCAAACGAAAACCGATGAAAAATTGGCGAAAATTGATGATTTTTGGAACACTTGTGTGGGGTTTTGGCAAAAAGGCCTCTAGACCATAGGGATCAAGAATAGAACAAATTTTTTTTTTTTTTTGCTCTCGAATCCCCTTCCCTTCCCTTCCCTTTTCCTTTCCTTTTTTTTTTTTTTTTATTACCTCTCAAATTTGAGAAACCAGATACGAATTTCTGAAAAGGGAAAAGAAAAAAAATAATAAATAAATACCAAAGAGCCAACCCGAAACCCAAGCAACCTGTGTTACTAAAACAGATTCAAGAACAAACTATTATGTGATTCAAGAACACTCCCTATAGCATGAAAACCAATCTGTGAAAACCAATACTCCCAATACAATCTGTGGTACACGCCCAATAACAGAGAACCAATATCCCCCAAAACCAATATTAGAGATCCAAACAACCCGTGGCACCAAAACGATCTCAGATTTCTCAACTAGTAAAGAAAATAACACAATCAATCCGTGGCACTAGAGTAATTTCAGATTTCATCAAGAAACAATTGAAACAAGGGAAAACAAATGAATTGAAATCAACAATACTAATTTGTGGCTCTAGAGTACTTTCGGATTTCACAACACAAAAACAATTGAAACAAGGGAAAACAAATGAATTTGACAACAAATAGATTTGAACTTGAATTGAAATAAAAAGAAAACAGATTCGGACTTAGCAATATCAACTAGTTTCGGATTTCAAGGGATTTCACAAAGAAATAATGGAAACAATGAAACGATTTAACAAGGAAACGATTTAAATAAGGAAACTAACTATAATTGTTTCGAATTTCACAAGAAGATCAAGGACAAAGAACTCAAGAACACGACTAGATGATGACTTTTTTTTTTCTTTTCAGAAAACCTAATATTGAAATACGAACAGAAACACAAATGAAAAAAAAAAGGATAGGCCAAACCGGATGATCCTAAGCTCTGATACCAACTGATACGAACCACACCAATGATTGTGGTGAAACCCGACACCAAATATGGCAGCCACCAAGAACACACGAAATGGGAATGAAGAACCGCGACCCAATGCTTAGCCAAGCACGAATCTTGGTATGAGGAGGACGCCACAAACGGGGATGGGAATCCGTTTGATAAGTCGGATTGAACGCCACAAGGAATACCCTTGATAAGTTCGAATAGTCTCTTCAAGAACTCAAGAAGAAAACCTCTCAATTTTCATTTCATAATAATATGATTTTTCCAAATGTTTTCAAGGCCTTATATAGCCGAAAATTATATCAAGACAAGCCCCTTTGTCTTCCTAAAAACCGAAAATTAAAGACAACCTTTTTGTCTTCCTAATGAAAACCGAAAAATAAAGAAAATGACTCTTGGACTCACACAAGTCAAGTGTTTGACTTTTCACAAAAATAAACAAAGACTAAATAAAAAATACAAGATAACAAAATACAATAAGACTCATCAAGCTCCTAAACTGAGTCTTTTGGCTCGCGCCCTCGTCACCAGACCAACTGGAACTAGACTTGGATCTTTAGTCTTGGTGTCCTCATCAGAGTGTATGCAAAATTAGACAGATTTTTAGCAAACAGGCAGTGGAGGGATAAATATAGTACAGCTGAGGTAACTTTTCTCCCTGAAGGTGAGTTTGATCATTCTCCTGGTCTTCTCTCAATTTATCCTCATTCGCAGAATATCAAAAATCCTTTCAGGTATTTTAATTTTTGGAAGTACCTAGAAGGTTTTATTGATATAGTGAAGGAGAAGGTACGCCTATGTATTGCTTGGTTTTACTCAATTTTTGGTCAAAACAGAAGGTACGCCTATGTATTGCTTGGTTTCTCGGTTGAAGCATCTCAAAACGGGGTTAAAAGAATTGAACAGACAAGGCAGAGGAAATGTAGAGATTCAAGACCATGATAGCTATCATAATATGGTTTAGATTCAACAGAAGTTGCAAAATAATCCTAGCAATATTCAACTTATTAAGGAAGAGAGTAAGGCTTGGCAGTTGTATAGAGAGGCGCACAGGAATTACATGACTTATCTTAGCCAAAAAGCCAAGATTGCTTGGCTAAAAAGTGGAGATGAGAATACAAAAATGTTTCATTCTAGTCTGAAAAAGAGAAGGCAGCAAAACACAATTTATTCTATTCAAGACCAGGCTGGTAGATGGTTTGATACTCAGGAGGTGGTTACAGCAGATTTTCTAGATTTTTATAAGTCTCTGTTGGGAACTTCTATTCCTCATAGAACTAGAATTCACAAGCGTTTGGTGCAGGAAGGGCCGTTGGTTTCTCAGGCTCAGGCAGAATGGTTGGTGCGTGATTATACTATCGAAGAGGTGAAAGATGCTCTGCATTCTATTCCGGATGATAAAGCACGGGGGCCAGATGGTTATAGTAGTGTTTTTTTTAAAGACACTTGGGATATAATAGGGGCTGAGATGACTGAAGCTATTTTGTCTTACTTGAATTCAGGATGACTGCTGAAACAGATAAATGCTTCCACTGTGACCTTGGTTCCGAAATTGTTTTGTCCGAAATCAGTGAGTGATTATAGACCCATTGCTTGCTGCAATGTGGTCTATAAAATAGCCTCTAAAATGATTTGTAAGAGATTACGAGAAGTACTCCCTGACATCATATTCGAAAATCAAAGTGGGTTTGTTAAAGGAAGGCGTATTGCTCATAATGTTTTGATTTGTCAAGACATGGTTCGGGGCTATGACAGAAGAAGTGCTAAATCAACGTGCTTGTTCAAGATTGATCTTCAAAAAGCATATGATACTCTGGATTGGGATTTTCTAAGAGAAATGCTTGAAGCCTTAAAGTTTCCAAAAAAATTTGTCAATCTTATAATGGAGTGTGTTACCACTCCTCGGTTTTCCTTTTACATTAATGGTGCTCTTCATGGTTATCTTCACGCAAAAAGAGGTTTACGTCAAGGCGACTCAATTTTCCCCCTTCTTTTTGTTATTGGCATGGAGTATTTGTCTAGAATCATGATCAAGGTGGCTAAGGAGGCTGAGTTTAAATTTCACCCTAGATGCCAGAGTTTAAAACTCACTCATCTTTGTTTTGTGGATGACCTCCTTTTGTTCTATAAAGGAGATTACATTTCTGCTCATTTGATGTTGAAAGGATTTAAGTTGTTTTCCAACTTTTCTGGTCTCAAAGCGAATATCAGTAAATCTGCGGTATATGGGGCAAGTATGGATACTAACACTATAGATAGGCTTGTGGATTTATCTGGATTTCAGAAATGTGGTTTGCCTTTTCAGTATCTTGGTATGAAAATTTGTGCTAAAGGGATCTCTAAAGCCGATTGTGTTTGTTTGGTGGATAAGATGGTTAGTAGGATTAGAATATGGAGCAGTAGGAATCTTTCTTATGCAGGTAGAATTGTTTTAATAAACTCAGTTTTTCTCTCTATAAACTCCTACTGGTCTTAATTGGTGATTTTACCGAGATCAGTTTTGCAAAGAATTACACAAGTGTGTAGAGCTTATCTGTGGAAAGGGGTTGATTGGATTTGTGGTCCGAGCCATGTATCATGGTCTGATGTTTGTCGGTCTAAATCAGAGGGAGGTTTGGGGTTTAGAGACATTGCCTTATGGAATTTTTGTGCCATGGGTAAGCATGTTTGGGATATTTCCTCTAAGAAGAACAACTTATGGGTTAAGTGGGTGAACACAATTTACATCAAGCAAGGGGATTGGTGGAATCATGAACTCCGATTGATGCTAGCTGGTATTGGAAACGGATAGTGCAAGTAAAAATAAACTCAAAACAGTGTACTCACACCATGATTTTCACAACTTTAACTTTACTATAGCGGCTCTAGTTTCTAAATTGCATTTGTTTGTTGGCAGATGGCAGTTTGCTATGATTTGGGATAGGTTTTCTATTCCCAAACATAGAGTTATCATTTGGCTAGCTCTCCTTGACAGGTTACCAACTCTTGATAGAATTCAGAGATATAAATCTCTTCAGAGTATTGCTTGTTTACTGTGTGGGAATGATGTAGAATGCCACTCTCATTTGTTGTTTGTTGTGTTAGTTCTAAAATACTGGTTGAGGTTCTGCAGTGGTGTGGTATATCTTATCAGGGGCATGATCTCAAGAACCTGCTGAAGTGGATTGGAAAAAAAAAGATTTCACAAGGCAGAAGGAAGATATTTTTCAGCTGTGGTTTACTTCATTTGGCACAGTAGGAAGTCTATTTTTTGGAACCATAATTGTTTCCCTATTGATGTTATAGTTAGGAATATTATTGGTAGTGTGTGTAAGAGGCTTTATAATATGAACTTCAGTAAGTTCAATAGGGTAGATCAGATTTGGGTGGAAGCTCTTCTTAGAGTGTGTAATTAATTGTTGGGGTTTTTTATTGTTCTTTTGTAATTGTTGTGTTGCAATACAAATCTTTCTTATTTACAAAAAAAAAATAGTTATTAGAGAGTTTTATTGTTATTGTTGTTAAAGTGGATACTATTGAGTATTTGAAATTTTTTTTACCAATACTTTTATTGAGTTATATACTCTCAATTCTTATTTGTACACCTCATTTCTAATGAAATTAAAACTCTATTTTTTTTCATTTAAATTGACTTTTTTTTAATCTCTAAAAATTATATAACAACACAAAAATAAAATAAAATAATTATTACACAATTCATTATTCATCAATAATAACCCTTTTCAAAACTTTCTATTATTTTCATTGTCTTTCATCCTACAAATGGATCTCTCTAGTCTATTACGTAAACTTATTAATCAGTCAACTATTTAGAGTGTCAGCAAATAATAAAATATTAATTGAAACACTACACTAGTAAGTAGTTACTACCAATATTCAACCCTCTAAATAAGAGCCAGTATTTGTAGCTCGAGACGAGTACTCCTTCACCAACTGACCGAAAAGAGACCCCTCCTTGTTTATGAGCTTAGTTGGCTCATCAAACTCCACCAACATCCCTGTCAAATTCACAAGTATTTCACCAGTTAAATTAAGTAGCCTACCTAATAAACAGCTAACTAGAATGAAAACAATGAATGTATAATGTTAAAAAAACTGAATTGAGGTAGAAAAGTTTAGTACTACTGATACTGACCATCACTAATGGCAAGCACCTTAGTGCAGTCCATGACAGTTGGGATTCTGTGAGCCACAGTTATGACAGTGCAGTCCACAAATTCTCTTCTTATGGTTGTCTGTAGAATGGCATCTGTTGTGTTGTCCATTGATGCTGTGGCTTCATCGAGCACTAGTATTCGACTTCTCTTCAACAATGCTCGTCCTAGACAGAATAGTTGTCTCTGTCCCATGCTCCAGTTTGTTCCTTCCTCCAACACTGCATTGCATTGCATTCAGTTTTAACATCATAAACACTTCAAATCATTATTATTATTATGATGATTTGAGTTTGTGAACTGCTGTGAAAACATAAGGATTTTTGTCAAGAGTGTTACTTACCTACGGAATCCAGGCCTTGTTCTTTCTCTTCAATGACCTCTCTCAACTGACATTTCTCAAGAACCTTTTATAATAGCAAGAAGAGAATATATAAATTTATTCTGGTTAATTTGAAGGATAAGAAAAAAAAAACACTCAATTGTAATTGGTGTACGTACCTCCCATAGTTCTTGATCAGTATACTGAGATAAAGGATCAAGATTGAACCTGACAGACCCATTAAAGAGAGTTGGATCCTGTGGAATAATCCCAAAGCGTGACCTCAAATCATGAAGCCCAATTGAACAAATGTCAAGGCCATCAACTAGTATTTTTCCTTCAGTTGGCTCTACCAAACGAAATAACACACTAATAAGAGTTGTCTTTCCACTTCCTGTGCGGCCAACAATCCCAATCTTATCTCTTCCTTCAATGATGCAACTTATTCCATGAAGAACCATTGGAGCATTTTTCCGATATCTTACCTTCAAGAAGGATGTTATATTCAAGATTAGGCATAAATATAATAATTCTGAGAATTATGATTGATATAGATGATACCCTTTTCATCAAAGACAAAAATCTAGTCATCCTCACCTTCAAATTGCATATTTCAACTTTGCCAAGAGTAGGCCAATTTTGTGCTGGTTGGTTCTCATGGATAACTTCTTCAGCTTCACTTGGAATATGCATGTATTGTTCTACTCGCTCCACAGAAATGATAGCATTTTCTAGCATACATTGGAATTGGACAGATATCACTAAGAACATGTTCAATGACAGTCCATATGACAATGCCATTCCAATGAATCCTGCCATTATTTGTAACCAAATTGTGATCCCAGAAATGCACAAGCACTAGTGGAAAACAAAAGCTTAAATGGTTGAAACAATGTTCACTCACCGGAGTCAGAAGCTTTGAAAGGAAGCAAAGTTATGGCCAACGCAAAAGAAAAGAGAACAATAGCACATAATGTTTCAAGACGTTGGATCAACCATTGGCTTGCCGAAAAGTTATGGAAATTTGAGCTAGCATCAGCATCAATAATGTCCAAGTACTTTGAGAACAATCTACCCTCCTCCTCAAAAGCTCTGATAGTCATGGCCCCAGAAATTGACTCAGCAAGGCTGCTTGCTAGTAAAGACTTGGTCGTGCCACTTATCCGCATCAATTCTTTTGCAGAAGCCAAGTAATATTTCTATTTGGTCATATATGAAAATCAATTATTGAAAATGAGAAATAAAGAAAGTTTAGTTTTCTTGCACAAGAACTACTTTGCACTATTAGATGTTGTACCTGCAACAGTATGGTAATGTAAATAATTGGCACAATCACAAACAAGACTGGCCAGGTAAGAAAAGCTAATAGTCCGAATATGGCGTATGTATTCATAGCTCCTGCACAGGAAGTTATGAACTTCAAGGGCATTTCAAGGTCGATGATATTCATATCAGAAGATACCTAAAATAGTTCCATTCAAAGGTGAGTTACAGTTAATGTTATAAAGCATAGGGTTCAGATTTGAATGGGAAACTATAACATACCCGGCTAAGTATCCTTCCCACTGGTGTAGAGTCATAGAAGGACATAGGAGCTCGAAAGAAAGAGGTCAGCAACATAGAAAATATAGATTTTGATGCACCACAACCTAATGCAGCCATTGAATAAGATCTAAACAGTAAAGAGAGTGACATGATTATCATTATCATAGAGTAAATTGCATATATTTCAGCTTTGGATATGCTGCGGTCCGAAAGTGTTGCAGCAAACAAATAAAGCTGAGCCAGTTGTCCAACTACGAAAATTAAGAAGAAGAAATTTGCCAAGGAAAAGAACAAAAATCCTTTCCCTTGCTTTAAGTACTGAATGTAGGGCTTAAAACCAGTGTCTCCCATTTCCCTCTCTTCTTGCTTAATCAATTGATCACCTGTGGATGCATTTATCTTTTCCTCAGAATCAATCTTCTCTATCTCACCCTTGGATGGTTTGCTCTTTCTGGGAAAGAGATCCTCAACAGGAGGCCTTGCAAAAGATTTAGTAGTACTACTGTGTGCATTGACTAGGTGTTGAAATTCTTCAGAAGACACCAACAACTCTTCATATGGAGCTGCTTTTAAAATCTTCCCCCCAGACATCAACTGTTCAAAACAATAAATAAAGTTGTATGAACAACTATCATATGTGATTTGAATATATAGATTAGCCACAGTTTTCTTTTTACCAAAATAGAATTGAAAGCTGGAAGGAAATCGACTTGGTGTGTCACAAGCAAGACAGTCTTTCCAGACAAAGCTCCCATGACATATTCCTGGCATGAAATCATATTAGCATCCAATGAAGAAACAACACCACAAGAGCTAAATTATCTGAGAGAGGAAGAATATTATCACATTGAATAGGCTGGTAGCAGTGTGAGCATCAACTGCACTAAAGGGGTCATCCAAGAGGTAAATATCAGCATCCTGATAGAGTGCTCGTGCCAGTTGAATGCGTTGCTTCTGTCCACCACTTAAATTGACACCTCTCTCTCCAATCTGAGTAAGATCTCCAAATGGAAGCATTTCAAGGTCCTTAACTAAGGAACACTTTTCAAGTGTTTCTTGGTACCTATCATGATCCATGGGGGAGCCAAATAAAATGTTCTCTTTTATAGTCCCCGACTGGATCCATGCAGACTGAGAAACATATGCTAACTTCCCACAAACATGCACCTGTAAATCATGAATACAGAAACATCACGTGGTAAATGTTTTTAACTCAGCAGGTATGGTTTTCAAAACTAATTTTTTTTAAATTTTTTTAATAATGATCTAAGAGTATATTAATAAGGAAAGAAGCTGAACTATCAAAAATATAATTTGTTTTAGGTAGATTTGACATTCAAAGTAGTAGAAATATGTTTGGCTTGGAAAACAAATGAAATGACTACTTACAATGCCATTGACATGGGGAACTTCTCCCAAAATTGCAGCTAACAGGGTTGATTTACCAGAGCCAACCTCTCCACAAATTGCTAACTTTTCTCCTGATTTGACTACCAAGTCAATATTGGTTAAGGTAGCCTTTGAAGAAGCACTATCCCAAGAAATTTCAGAGGATCTAATACATATGGAATGATCAAGCTCATTGCTGCTGAACTTCTGCCTTTTGTGTCTGCTCTCCAACTCAGGTGCTTCAAGAAACTTCACAATTCGAGAAAATGAAACCTTTGCTTCAACAAAGGCTCCAAATATATTAGGTATTTGCCTAATTGGCTCCTGAATTATACGCAAAGTTGCTAGAAATGTAAAAACATTGCTAGCATAGAGCTGAAATCCAAGGAGGTAGCATGTCCAAAAAGAAACAACTCCTACAAGTAAAGGAGATGACCAGAACAAAACAATATAGTACCCCTTCTGCGTCAATATTTCAGATATCCATTTGAGTTCTTCATTTCTTAATCTCTCTATGACATTCTTAAAATGTGTTTCCCAGGAATACAACTTCAAGATCTTCATGTTTGTAAGTGCTTCTGATAATTTCTTCAGCCGTATGTTCTGAGCCACCATGAACTTTGTTTGATACTCATGCTGCAACTTGACCAGTGGAGAACTTCCAAGCACAGTCAATATAAGTACAGTTAAAGCTGAAGCTGCTGCTAGCCCCACGCAATAGTAAATGAGAATCAATGAAAGAAATAATTGCAAGCTCGTCGACCATATCTGGTGAAACCAAAGTGGAAATTCACCTATCCTATAAGCATCAACGGTGACATAGTTCACTATCTCACCTGGAGAATGACTCATCTTAGCAGCATTTGAGAGTTGTAGCTGTTTTTGATATATAGCTGCAGATAGCAAAGATCTTACCTGCAGTCCAATGAGTTGTGTTCGAAAGTACCAATGCCTCTCTGATAGTGACTCTAAAATCTTTACGAGGAACAGTCCAGCAGTCAATGCATAACCTTCATATTTGAATGAATACCTACCTTCAACGATCTTAATGAATGCTGCAAGAAACAGTGGGCTACTAGTCAGGGAGAGTACCTTAATCAAAGCGAAAATCCCAGAAACCAGAAGAGCTTTCTTCTGACAGAAGAAGATTGTTGATAAAATTGGAGGAGGATCAGATGATCCCTTTGATTTCATTATGCTCAATTTCTCTGTGAATATTGAAAACAATGTCTGTGCTCGATCTTCTTGCCGCAGTTGTGGAATTTCTTCATTTTGAAGAAGTTTTTCCTTACCCTTCTTCATTAACGGATTCAACCACCAAAAGGACATTGTACTACAAAACCCACTTCCAGCAAATGGAGTTACATTATTGATTGAACTGGCTTCACTTGCAGCATCAACTTCCTCACTTTGCAACAGTGGTTCACAAGTACCAGCATCAATTACTCTATTCGTTTTTGAGTAATTGCATCTTTTATATGAGCTCAGGATCAAAAGAATTGATCCAGGAGCACATAAAATATTTAAAACCATCGTTGCAGATGATAGTTTGTCAGCTATTGCTTCAGACAGAGATGAAATGCACAGAAATGCTCCAATCAAAAAGGTAGAAATTGACAAAAATCTTGCTGTTGCAATATGTGAAAGATTCAGCATCCTTAAGCTTATTGTTAAGCTTAGCAGAAACCATGTAATGCCTTGGATTATTGCCACTAGCCATCTGTGCATAGGTGAAATGAATCCATCTGTGTTCAGTTTCTCAATTAATGTCCATATCCCAACTCCAAAATATGCCACACCCAAAAGACCATTGAAAACTGCTGAGAATACTGAAATTGGAAGTAACTTCTGAGATGCCATGAATGATACAGTCTTGTTGGATGCCACTCTATGAATAAAGGTACATAAGAAGATGAAAAGGAGCAGAAGATCAATTGATATGACCACAACATGGTTGAAACATGAATTGGGATCAATTATGGCCAAAAAACCATAACTGCAATGAGAGTTTGATCCATTTGAACACTCAAAAATGCTGCAGAACTCAGTTGTGATGCCCATCTCAGTGGAAATAGAAAGCCTGAAAAGAAGAGAAAGATATTAAAGTGAGAGCACAGGAATTTTTTTTTTTTTTGAAGCCAACTTGTGGCAGTACAGTTAAGCAAATGGGCTAGATGATGACAATCTCTGATCTCAAGTTAGACAAAAAGAAATAAGGAGGAGCCCAGTATAGATCTAATTCCAGTAATTGACAAAATATATTCTAAGCAGCTTTTAAACCTTTTACAATCACAGAAGAAAAGGAAAAAAAAAGCTTCAGTTTCTAGTTTTATGCTAATTCCACAAACTAGTCAGGTGTGTGCAAGTATAACTGAAGTGGATTCTCTCAATCTCAACTCATGGGAGGTTGTTCACTGCAGAAGTTGGTTCAAAGATTTTATAGAGTCAAAACAAGTAATGTACAGAGTTCAAAGATCTAAGAGATACGCAGATCAAAGACAAACCTGAACTGGAAATCGAAGAAGGGTCAACATATACAACTCAGTAACAAGCTCAACATAATGAGGAACAGTGTTTAGTATCTTCTTTAATTACATGTTGTACAATACTGAAAGAAACGTTCAAAGACAATTGTGTATTTGTCAATATACGATGAGTAATTATATATATTATTATGATTTGATATCACAATTCATGGTCATGAATGATGTAATCATCTTTGTCACAAATATATAATTGAGGAAATTTCTTTTGTAGGAACTGACTTTAACCACGGCTTTTTATTTGGCAGAGTATTATTTTTTTTTTATATTAATATAATTATTATATATATAAATAGTCTTATATAAAATATTATTATAATAATATTAATAATATTTTATAATATTTAAATTTATATTAATATAATTAATAAATATTTATTTTTCACGTTAAATATTTAGAATATTATATTTAAAATTAACAAAATAAACTGTTAAAACTAAAAATTTTCGTTATTTAAATATTTTTTATATAAAAGAGATGTTGTAAAATTTTGAAAAAATTCTAAATAATTTATAGTGTCAAATAATAAACTAAAATATCAAAAATTTTATTTTTATTAAGTAAACTATTAGAAAGTTTTCAAAAACTTACAAGAATTTAATGATTTAACTATAACGAACACCCCTATAAAACAAAATAGAAAATAAATACTTTGATATGTATTTTTAAAGATAAAAATAAATTAAGATATTGAAATAAGAGGTTGACCGTTACACTCCTTCTGTATCATCTTACCTATCATTAACATTTATTAAAGATTTAGGCGAATGGTTACAATTCTTCGATAAAGTTTTCAACTAGAAAGATTTCTTTTGATTAAAAAAAATAAGAAGTGAGAGAAGAAAGCTAAAAGGGCATTAGAATTTTTTATAAAAAAAAAGTACAAATGTCTAAAGAAGGAAAATATATTATTGTTAGGTAAGACCCGTTTGCTTTTTTTGTGTGTAATTAGTCAGTATGTATGATTATATGAGCAAACACCATATCATCATATTTTATTCAAACACGTGTAGATTTATTTTCTCAGTTAACATTATTTGGAGTATATATATATATAATATTTATTACAAACTATTTTATTATTATAATCAATGAAAGTATCATTTTCAATTGGAAAATTTCACTTTTTATGGGACAATTACAAAATAATTCTAGCACTAATTACAATTTCAAATTGATGCTAAATATTCTTCTATTTCCCAAAATACCCCTCTCATTTTTCCACACCAAAAAAAATTAATATCTCAGTTCTCTCTCGGTTTCTCTCTCTCTCTCCCACTCTCACAAAAAACCCAGAGACATTCAACTCCCACCTCTGTCGAGCCCACCTCTGTCAAAACCAAGACCCACAGCGAAACGAAGACTCGCTCTCCCATCTCTCTGTCAGAATCGAGACCCGCGGCGATTACGAGACCCACGTCGACCCATTTCCTCCAAAGTTTGACAATCAAAGGTAAAATCTCGAACCCATTTCAATTTTTGATAGAGCATATTGTTGAATCTGTGATTTGTGGATTGTGTTATCGAGTTAGTATCGAGCTACCATTTCATAAACCGAACATAAAACCTAACCAAAACCTTCATCGAACCTTATCGAGCTCCTATCGAGCACATATTGAGAAAACAACTAAACTAAGTATTCTAGGGTCCAATCAAACCCTTATCGAGCAACAAAACCTAAAACTATTGAGCTATAATCGAACTATATCAGGCAACATCGAGATCATAAAAGACCTTCTTCTACTTATCATCGAGCTCATATCGAACCGTTATCGAGCTCCTATCAAGCAAAAAAGTTGCAGAAAAACGCAGATCGCGGAATCTCACTAAAAAAACCCAAAAAACACACCAATATAGGCTCAGATCTGTTCAAAATAGGCAAAAAAATAATATAGACAAATAATACCCAACACATAAAATGAACAATCTTATTTCCCATGGTTTTTTTCCTAAAAAAACACTCAAAATGGATGTTGCCTTTGATATTGGTGACTTCACAGAGACAATGGAGATAGCTTACAACGATTTCGTCACGAAAATCATACAAATCTGTAGGTTTTAGGGAGGATTTCGTGAGAATGAAAGTGTTGAAGCAACAATTTGTCTTTTCTATATCTGGAGGTATGATCCAACGGTAGATGATGCTATGTCACTATTCCGATGATGAAGACCGCCTTTGACTCTCAGGGTTACCTGCAAGAAAGACACTCCGATGCTTAAGTCAGTAAAAAGTTCGATGCCTTTGTTTTTCTATGAATCTTGTATTTATAGAACAAAAAATGTAAAGTGGTTAGTTAGTTCAAGAAAACCCTGGATTGGTGGAGAAAAGATAACCGAATTTCCCTCCAAAACATGCTGATTTTAAATTATGTATTCGGAGGTCAGAGACGCAGACTGCCTCTGACCTGTGGCTTCTACCTTCGGAGCTTCTCCAAGTTAAAACGATCCGTTTTGAATGTTCGGTAAATGAGGAAAGGACTTTGAGCCGAATATTTTGGGCCCAACAGATGCCCCTTGGCCCAAGCTTCGAACGAACGAGGCATGCTAAGTTACTCAAATCTTGAGCTGACTCTTCAATGCCAAAATTTTTGCCTAAAGCCGTCGTTCTCCATAGATCGAGGCGATTCGTAGGTACACGATCATTCGATCTCTCGACAAGCTACATTTAAAACTTAATGCAAACACAATTACCGAGTGAAACACTCGATTCAGAATTGTACTTCTCATTTAAATAGTTATATTTCAAAATAATTCTCATTCAGATTTTCAAACTTTATTCTAAACCGTCCAGAAAAAAGCTTTGAGGGAAAAAACCCTAAAGATACCCATTCGTCTAATCTTACAATGATCATCCCAACCTTCTCAATCATGTCTTCACACTGATCTCCTGAACCTTTGGATCGCGAAGGATATAAGAATGCGTATGAACACATACGCAAATCGTTCGATATTCCTGACAATGTCACGGTGCGGATGCTTTCGGATGCTGAACTTCGGGAATGGCGATTCAAGGATGTAGTCAAGCCCACCAAAATCGTCATGAGTCTGAGACACATCGAATGGCTTCGTTTCCCTCTTCCCGCTCTGCTGGTGCAATAATTTCGAACTCTGGAGCTCACATTTCTCAATTTCTTCCAAATGCTATTCAATCCATAGTCAGTGCTCAGATGATAGGGAGTCTCAGGAATGTTGACATTCAGTCAGATGACATTTATGCATGCTTTACCAAGTCGACGAACAAGGCGATAGAGGGAAAACCCTGGAAGACCTTCTATCTTTCTCCCAAAAAGGATCGGACAATTTTTACTGATTTTGACAGCTCCCATCGAAATTGGGATAAATACTTTTTTGTTGTTTGAGGAGCATGGTATCCTGAATTCCTGCCTCAAGAAATTTTTCCTTTGGTCAGGGTGTTCATAAAAGGCGAGTTATATTTTTATTTTGTTCCTTATTGCTTTTAGTGTGAGTTGATCATATCTGGATGGTTGCCTATTAATCTGACTCTACGTATTATTGTTTTACTTCCTTGTATCAGATTTTTCTTGGCCTCAGGTTAACATGAGTCCTGAACGGCAAAGCATGCTGACAGAGAAGGGGCTTCTGCACGAGTCTAAGGATCAGGGGCGTGATGAACACCTAATGTATGCAAATTATGACCCGACTCTGCTTTATGGATTGATTCGATCCTGGTGCCATGCGGGTCAGATCGCAGAAGAGTGACATGACCCTCGGAAAAATTACAGCTACATGCGCGAAGCAGCTGGGAGCTTTTTTGAAGAAGTCTCCCCCTGCTTCTTCAACTCTGTCTCTATCGAAGACCGAGTGTGAAAGAGCGTGCTCTCAGGCCTTCGCCGCATGCGCCAAGCACCAAGGGATCCCAAAAAATAAAAAGAAAGAGGGTTCTGGCTCAGCTACTGCTGCAGAGTCATCTCCTGATAAGTCTGCCCTATCGCACAGATCCTCCCGCATTCATGGGCGGTCCTCCACGCCTTCTGATGTCCTCCAAATTCAGCCTCTTCAACAGGTGCCTCTGCCTAAGGATGCCTTAGGGAAGAGAAAGACGCGCGAGGAGTCCTCCGAAGATTCGGAAGATGGGAAGTGTATTTCGTCCAAGCTTCAGATCCCAAAGGGATCTGCCTCTGCTGCTAAGGGTTCTCCCCTTGAAATCCCCAAGCTTACTCCAGGGAAGTTACTAATCGGCCAGGCTCTAACGCTGTGCAAGAAGCCTTGAGGGTCTGTCCTTGCTGGATCTTTACCCGGGTCATCTTCTTCTTCGCACGTAGTTGGGTCCTCCTCGAAGGCAGGTCCAGAAGGAGTGATTCATGCTGCGGTTGTATCTTCTACACCAGCTAAACCATCAGAGGTGGCGACTGGAGATGGTGCGTAAGGTGGCCTACCAGTCGAGGCGAAGTCCCCTGGCGTCTGCATGAAGTTGTTAGAGGCATTACCCTCTGCTTCTACTTTGGCTGGGGGTTCTGATGTTGGCAGTATGCATGGCTCAGAGGAGAGACACCCTTCTTTTGCTTCTCGTAAGAACCGGATTCTGGAGGACGCCTTCGGAGGTGGTTTTGAGTCTGTGAACACTCCTCCCCAGTTGGTTGAGTCAAGCACGACCGTCACTTCTGAGACTCTCCCCGTACGTCAGGAATCGGGGGCTGCCGAAGTAGTGGGTGTGCATACTCTTAATGTTGTCGTATCTGCATCACCACCTGTGGCTTCTGAGTCCCATCCAGGAGAGGTTTTCATTGTATCTCCGAAGGGTACAAGTACTTTCGAGTCTCCTAGTGCTTTCCTAGAGCAACTAATGTCTTCTGCCGTGCAGACGCCAGTGTACCTGCCAAGCGACTTGGGTGAAGACAATAGTTTACTTGTACGCCCTTCCAAGCCATATCTTTCTGGGGTGGGAACAATCGTGTTAATGTCTGACAGCGTTATGGTGTCATTGTTAGCAGAAGGTGGGGAGCCGGTTGCCCCCGTTGCTTCTGCTGCTGCATTAGCATGGGGAGAAGCATATGACGGAGCGGGGGTCATGTCCGAATATGGTCCTTCTGCATCTACGGAGGTGATGGAAAAGATGCTACGCATAAGCAGACCCCACCTTCCTGCAGAAGCTGTTGGATCGCTGAGTGGGCAAGGTGACTTGCTGCAACAAGTGTCGGACCACATTTGGATGGTAAGTCGGCTGAAAACTAGCACCTTTTATTATTATAGAATAGATCATGTGACAAGTGTGTAATGTGATTTTTGATGAGTGTAATTGATGTTTGGCAGAGCTACGTATGTGCTTCTGCTGCGAGGCGGGAGTATGCAGCGGCTGTGCAGAACAACTCCATGCTGGCAGAACAGGCGGTGAAGTTGGAAGAGGAGCGAGCGGGGAGAATGATGGCTGAAGCGAACCGAAATGTTCTTGTGGAAGCCATAAAGAAATTAGAAATAGAGCTGGCAGAGGCTAAAAAGAAGGTGGCCGCTACAGAGGAGAAGCTAGTAGGCACTGTCGAACTCGAGGTGGAGCGAGACAAACTAAAAGCTGATCTGGTGTCAATGACCAATAAGTGGATGGAGAGAAACCAAGTCTGTGCTTAACACGAAGCCCGCATGGGGAAGCTCGACAGCATGATAAACGACCTTCATGAGGATATAGTGTCGTTGCAGACAGATAAAGAGATTTTGGAGAAAGAAAGGAAAGAACTGCAACGAAAGTCAGAGGTGCTGGAGATGAGCGTAGCGGATGCCAAGAAGCAGAAGCTGGAGGTGGAACTCCAGTTAGAGAAGAAGCTGAAGGAAAAAGAAGAAGCGGTCATCAAAACCAAGGAGCAGTTGAAGGAGATGGCTAAGGTATGTGTTATTTCTGTAGTCATTAATGTATTGGCCAGATAGTGGGTCTATATGGCACGTGTGTTGATGACACAATGTCTTTACTTTTGCAGAGGGCAGAAAAGGCGGCAGTGGAAGCCACGAGATAGCGCATCCGAGATCGTGAGATCACTAAACGAAAATTCGTAAGGATGGCCGAGGTGGATACTGCGAAGTACCTTGATCTGGCACTGCGTAATAAGAAACAGACCCCAGAGGAGAAATGGGCGAAACTCGAGATGTATTGTAAAAGCGTCGATGTGAAAGTAGGAGAGTACAATGTTGACGAGTATCTGAATGAACTCGAGGATCTGCAGATTACCTATCCGGCGCATCATCTGGAGAAGCTGAAGTTTAAAGGCGACGCGCTGGGGTCGATTTATAATGCCAACGGGGAAGCTGCAGAAGAAGGTGATGTTGTTGAGGCTTCTGAACAGAAGGCGACAGAACCTGCTCCAGTTGCAGAAGCCAGGCCAGATGGTGAAAGAGGTGCCGTAAAATGACTGACACACTGTCTCATCTGCTTAATTTTGTTACGTTTTGTTTTGTATTGATTCCAGTATATGCATTCTTTGGTCTTTTTGGCCGTTAGTATGTAGACAATTGTACATGTAATAGCACAAATTATCAATACAAGTTGAGTTTTGTTTCATGTTGGTTGTCTGGTGTGTTATTGGATGTGTTTTTCTCTGTTTGGTACTTAATTGAAAGCATTACGGCAGATGAGAGTCAGGTGGTTTATTCGGATCAGAAGCTTCATAGACCCTTTAGGCCATTGCGTGTGAGATACAGTAAAAAACCGTATAGATGGTGGGAGAGAATGCCCAATTAAGTGTTGTGTGAGCAATTCGCCTTAGTGTTATAGTGATTGGTTGGAGTTGATGACATTGTTGTTGCAGGTGAGCATCGTGAGTGGATGAAGGTGCCCTTTTTGAGGCGAATCTTCGATAACCCACAGTGGCTTTACTCAACGTGGGCGATGGAGGAACTAATCAGAAGCAACATTCCGTATTACATATTGTGTGAACGCTATAGGTTAGGTCATCCGAAGCTAGAGAGTGCGATGGCAGAGTACATGCGTCGTATTGAATGGGACTAAACATGACCAAGATAATATTTGTATATAGTGGATAAATCAATTATGGAATAAGAAACTAATATTGTCATTAATGTAACATAATTTATAAATAACAACTTCTGATTAATTGCCATTTTTTATTATATGTGGCCTTCTGACTGTGTGAACTACAAATCTTTCATCATTTTTATGTATTGAAAAAGAATTGAGCAAGTATGCGTGCCCGTGCTTAACATCTGTCGAATTGGGTTATAGTGCTAAGAGTTTTGTACTTCTGCGAAGCCGTCGTTATTGTTAAGTGGTAAACTTTCTTATGCTTGGAGAGTCGTGTAGATGCCTGATCGGAGCGGGTTCGACCTTTAGGGTGTATGAAAGAGCATGGTTGATGCTCTACCATTTTCCAGAGGGATTAATGTGGTTCAGGCCGGACGCAGGGAACAAAACGCGGAGTTGGGCGTCGGGGCAGAGACAAAGAGGTTAGGGCCATGAGGCAGATGTCTTTCCAATGCACCCATACCGTGTAGTATGTGTGAAGGCTTGCTTGGGTAGTCTTGTATTCCGACAGAGGCACCCGTTGTGTGGGATATGGGTGCGACTGCGAGAAAAGTTCCTCCCAGCCTTGGATTTCCAAACCAGTTAACGTATACTGGTGTCAGATCTGAAGTGTGACAGTTGATGGTTCTGCTGTGGTAGTCAGGGCAGAGTAAAGTGCAGGGGGAGCTCCTCTTATTCAAGTAAGAGGACAGGGTAGGTAGTGTACCCTGGTTGGACGGCCAAATCTGCATAGTCAGGGCAGATTAGACTGCGAAATGGCTGGCCTTAGCTCCCTATGAGCTTAGTCAAGTCAGATTAGAATGCTGCGCAATATCGATTGAAATGGCAGAGGCAATAGGATTGTGTACGCAGATTGTGTGTAGTGGCCTTGCTGCCTCGAGCCATTGAGGTTATGCCTTGTGCCAACGTGTGGGGTGAGATGCTTCATCTCACCATGCATTATTTTTCATTTGTTGGGAAGCATATTTTTTATTCTAGGCGTGGGAAACGTCTGTATTGAGCCAAAGGCTTATGGTGTATTGTTACGGGAAACTGATAACTACAAGCACTCAGATAGTCACTTATTTATAGTCAGAGTGGTAGGTGGTTTTAAGTGCACGTGAGTAATGTTGTTTTTAATAAGGGTAGGTGGGGATATATTTGATAGCACCTTTCGAGTGAAGTGTCAGTTGTCACATGTCTTGCATTGTAATGCCCCGAATTCTTCGATGTGGTTTAATGGCGGGATTAATAGGTCGGGAGGGCCGTACTTGCTTAATTATGCCATTAAATGATATTATGCATGTATATGTGAATTATATTATAATATGATGTTAAATGCATGCATGTGGGTCCACGTTGTAGTTATAGGGGTGTGATGGTAATTTGGCCCGTTGAGGGTATAATTGTATAATTGTATGCATGTCGATGATATGTGTTGAGACCACATTATAATGTGGGTTTGTTCGAGCTATTCGACATGAGATGATCTTGGAATATTTATTAGCGGTTTAGTCACAACAGGTTTAAGTGTCGGGGCTTAGGTTGAGTCTCGGGGTGATTTTAATGATTAGAGCGTTGCCGGGTATTAAAGGGTAACAGGATGTGAATTATTGGTATTTGAGATTATTGAGAATAGCGGGAATTGGAGAGTGTTCACTATGATTAACGAGATAGGAGGAAAGTACCAAATATGCCCTTGGGAGTCTTTAGAAACTATTAATTGACCTAGGGGTAAAATGGACATTTCACCCCTAGGATAGATATACCTGGTGTTGGCTGAAGAAGATAGTGAAAAACAGAGCATGTTTAAGAGTTCTCCCGTACCTTCTTCTCTTCACCTTTCTTTGTGAATTTTGAACCAATTTTGAGGATTCAAGCTTGGGAAGCAAGCCTTGGAAGTTTGGGAGTGTGTTCCACCATTAAAGAGCATCATAAGCTGAGCTTTGGGTAAGTTTCTAATCATAGATTTCTTTGGTTTGGTTTTGCAGCTGAGATTTCTAGGGTGAATTCTTGGTTTTGTTGGGAGTTTTGGCTAGGGTTCCCATGCTTATGATGTTTGGGGTGTGTTATGATGGTTTTTGGGTTCATTTGGCATCAAGAATGGGATTTGGAAGCTTGGGAATCCGGTTAGAATCGAAGGAGTTGAAGAAGGTCGGTTCAGGGGAGATTTGGTCTGGAGGTAGCGCTATAGCGCCCACCCTAGGGCGCTACAACGCTCCTTAGGAGGCTTTTTGGCATATTGGTGGTTCTGAGTATAGTGCTGGGGCGCTAGGGGTTGAGCATTGTAGCACTACCCTGTTCCTTCTAAGTCTCGTTTTGAGTGCTTTTAAGGGTTTTTGACTTGGGGTTTCAAACCTTAAGGCCCGGGATCGAATCTACTCACCGTGTGGGCATGTTTCGAGGTCCCGAGAGTGGTGCTTAGGTTAAGACCCTATTTATGTGGATTCTCATTAATGGAGGTTATAATTGGTTGTGATTAGGTAACCGCCAAGGAACTAAAATATCAATCGTTCTCAGGGGTCGTCCCTATTATATTTCTCGCTCGAACCCGAGGTAAGAAAACTGCACCCTGTGTATATGTGACATGCGAGTTTGGTATTAAGGCATGTTGATTGATGTATGTGGACATGGATTGCATACTAAATGCTAGTGAATGCTGATTACTTGTATATGGCACTGACTAGTCAGGGACACTGACCTAAGAGTCAGAAACGGCATGAGCGTCCTGAACGCAGGGCCAAATGAAGATTAGATCTAATCGATATCAGTGTTGAATGGCTCTAAGGCATTAACACTGGACCGACTCTAAGGTCGATGAACTTATAAGCGCTTGGCTAGTTTGAGACGAGTTATACAGAGTTGGGCATATGGCCCCGGTGACTGCTTGTCACATGGCTAGGGAACGCTGTTCTATAGTTATGACTCTAGAGTCATGAGGAAGGTTATGTTGGTGACTAATCACCATGCACCTATCCTGTTAAAGCTAGTAAGATGCTCACTTATCTGTTAAGCCCTAGTGATCCTATCGTCACATGGCTAAAGGGTGATGTCCCCATATTGGTGACTTTTGCAGTTGTCACCTATTTGTTTGGACTGTTGACCCTGAATGATTATTACGGTCATTGTTGATATTATATCATGCCTTATTATGCTTTTCTTGCTGGGCCTTGGCTCATGGGTGCTATGTGGTACAGGTAAAGGGAAAGAAAAGCTCACCCAGCCTTGAGTGGAGAGCTTAGGTGGTGATGTGTACATATGCGGCCGCTTGACCACCACGACCAAGGCGTTCTCAGAGGAACTAGAGGGTTTACCCTATTTTGTCGCTTAGGTTGGCGAGATTGTAAATTTGAAACTGTAATGACAATTTTGTACTGAGAACAACTTGTAAATGTTTTGATTAGCTCTGCAGAGCAGTTTGTAATGAAAATATCCATTCCCTTTTTATTAGTTTTTTCACCTTAACCTGTTAATTACACTTAGAGCATGTTTTTGACCAAAGGACTCGGGTAGCGGGTCAAATTTCTGGTCCACCGTTCACCGTAACTGTTCTGGGGTAACCAGGGCGTTACATGCATAGTGTGATGTCATAATGAGGAATCCTTATGGAAAATAATGTCAAAAAATTGAATGTGCAAGATAAATTCAAAATAATGTGAAAAAAAAAAGGAAAGTTGTTGTATTACTTTTGAATTGCACAGTACAACTATTAACAATAATATTGTTTCAAAGACATTGAATTCCAAGTACGGGGTACGATCTTCCTACTACATACATTCTTAAGGGTGTAAGACCCTTTGCCTAGTACTTCTATGATTTCAAAAGGCCCTTCCCAATTTGGTTCTAACTTCTTTTTGTTGCCGGTGACCTTGCGCAGAACCCAATCACCTTTCTGAAATGTGCGTGAGTGGACTCTTTTGTTGTAGTAGCGTTCTGCAGCCTTTTGATAATTTTCTCGTCGTAATTGTGCTATCATACGTACTTCTTCCAGAAGGTCTAGGTTGTGCATTAGTTGAATGCTGTTTGTGGTTTGATCAGAGTCGATCTCTGTTCGAAGTGTAGGTAGGCCCACTTCTGTCGGGATGATAACTTCTGTTCCATATACCATGGCGTAGGGAGATTCACCCGTAGAGGACCTTTTTGTTGTCCTATATGCCCATAACACCTTCGGTAGTTCCTCTACCCATGCTCCTTTTTTATGTTGGCAAAAATGACTTTATTGGAAGCTTCTGCTTGACCATTGCCTTGCGGGTAAGTGACAGAGGCAAAACTCAACTTGATCTTGTATGTGTCACATAGTTCTTATACTTTGGCATTTTGGAACGGGGTTCCGTTGTCAACGACTATCTCCCACGGTATCCCAAATTGGCAGATGATGTGCTTCCATATGATAGTCATAGTGTCTGTTTTGCTGACCGTGACGTACGCTTCTGCCACAACCCACTTAGTGAAGTAATCAGTGGCTACCAGAGCATATCGTCTTCCTCCAGCAGCCTTAGGCAGTTCACCTACCACGTCCATACCCCATTTTGCGAAAGGCCAAGGTGCAACGATTGAGTGTAAAGTTTGAGCAGGTTGATGGATGGTGGGTGCAAATCGTTGGCACTTGTCACAATTTTTTGGCATAGTCATGTGCTTCTGCATCATGTACGGCCAGTAATACCCCGCTGTAAGTGCCTTGTATGCCAGACTCCGACCCCCTGTGTGATTTCCGCATGTTCCCTCGTGTATCTCTTCTAACAGCTTTTTAGCTTTTGATGGATGCAAACACCGTAGGTAGGGGCCATCGAAGGACTTGCGGTATAGCGTTCCATGGATTATGGAATAACGTTGTGCTCGAAGGCGCAGAAGCTTTGCGTCTTTTGGATGAGGGGGGAGTTCAGAGGTGGACAAGTATCGAATGATTGGGTCCATCCAGCACTCAGGTTCTGATGAGGTTGAGTAGACTTCCATAGCTTTGATTGATCGACTTATAGATATGGAGGATTGGCATGTGCAGTCTCCTGCAGAGGCTAATTTGGCAAGGGCATCGGCCTTCTAATTTTGTTCCCTCGGTACTTGTACGAGTTCGAACTTGTGAAAATGTGATCGCAAGTCAGTTACCTTCTGTAGTAGGCTAGCTAGGTGGGGTGCTTTGGTATCGAAATTCCCAGCCACTGGTTCTATCATAAGCTGTGAATTTCCTCTGACATTTAGACGTCTAATGCCCATGTCTCGTGCTAGTTCTAAACCATAGATTAGAGCCTCATATTCCTCTTCATTATTCATCGTGGACTGTTCTAAACGAATGGCTTCCTTGATTTTGAGGCCTGAGGGAGCCTCTAACACGACGCCAATACCGACTCCTTGGGAATTGGATGCCCCATCTGTATGCATCGTCCACACCCATTCATCTTCTGATTCTAACAATTCAGGCAGGGTGTCTGGGGTGAAGGATTGAATTTCGACCAGGAAGTCAGCAAGTACTTGTCCTTTTTTTACTTTTCGTGGCGAGAATTGTATATCATATGTCCCTAGCTCAGTTTCCCATTTAGATAACCTTCCAGAGAGATCGGGTTTACTCAATGCTTACTTCAGTGGATAGTCCATATATACAATGATGGTGTGACTTTCAAAATATTATAATAACTTCTTCTTTGCTGTGATGAGTGCGAGTGCCAATTTTTCCATCATACTGTAGTAAGTTTCAGCGTCCAGAAGCATCCTGCTGTAATAAAACACTGGCCTCTGACGACTAGCCTCTTCCCGGAAGAGAACAGAACTCACAGTGAAGTGTGAGACAGACAACGGAACTCCTGTTGGTTTTTATTGATCAAATCAGAGATTATACGCAGCGGAACAACAATCAAATTGTCAGTTTAATCCCAAAAGATTTCTAGATCTACTTCTTCACATGCATATATATATATATTGAATCAAAGACAAGAATAGAAAAATTACCTCAGGTCCTTCCTTGCTGCTATCTTTTTGTATGGCTAAATCCTTGAGATCTCACACCAAGGTCTTCCAAAATGTTCTCAGCACACAAAGAACGAGTGTGGGCTTGCTATACAAACAATAGGCAAAAAACTATTTATCAGATGTTCTCAACACATGAGATCTGATAAAGTTTGGACCTAGGTTTTGTGAAGAATAGTGATTTTTGTTTGTGTCACTGTTCTCTTTCTCTGAGAGAGATTTCTAGATATTTTTCTATCCCTGAAAAGTTACGTTCTGTAAAACTGATATCCTATATTTAATATATCCAATATATTAAAATATTAGTTATTTTAAACAATTTAAAATAACTGATCAGTTATCAGATTTTTGTTTAAATAATAATATTTTAATCATATTAAAATATCTCATTATTTATTTAATATTTAAATAACTAAAATTGTGGAACCAAGAAACTGAACACAGTCTCTTATGCGTATAGCACAGTGACTGTGCACTGTGCTACACGTGTACCACATGCCAGTGATGGCATGTGATTTTTCTCAATTTTTATTATTATTTAAATACCAAAAATCCCAAAAAATAAATTAATTATATTTTTGTTGAATCAAATAATTAATTAATTACACATAATTAAACAATAATTATGTTTGATGCATAGAAAAATATTTTACTTATCACATAAGTCATTTTTGCCCATTTTTGTATTTACCTTTGTCAGTGATTGTTTGAGCCATTTCGGGGACCATGGACCTATAACATTAAGCTCCAATAAACAAACTAAATAATTAAACTCTTTAATTATATTAGTTAATTTATTAATTATGATATTACTCCACTATAAATTCAGAATTGCACTCTTTATGTTATAGATATACTTTTACATTAATCTTTTCTTAAGTCGTCCATTGATATAACCATCTTACAATAGTTCAACCCTCTAATTAATTAGTTCATAAATTAGAATGGAAGAATTATTATTTTACCTTTCTAATTTACTTCTTTTTCCTTAAGTACCATTAATTCACTAGTGAATAATTAATCTATAATCTAATTATAGATTTGAGCTCAAAATCATTCAGTTCCAGAATTAACCCTTAAGGGAACTAATATATGATCCGTTAGGAAAGATTAGATTCCGTATTGTTGATACATGTTCCCAGCCATCCATGATATTAAAATCTCCAAAACAAAAGTCATTAGCCTCATTCTTTGAAGAGACCTTAACGAATGAATCAAAAGATTTAATAAACATGAACAGGAGTTCACGAACACTCAGGATTTAGGTTGATCTATAAATGATCATCAGTTATGATATGAATTACAAGTCTTTATTGTTAAATGGTTTTTGGATAAAGACTCTAATTCATATCGGTCCATGTCATATATAATCATATTATATAAAGCACATTTACCGAGATGTCTTTCCACATCAATAATCCGAATCTAGAATATTTATATCATTATGATACTCAGTAAACCGTACTTACAACTCCAATTAAAGAATTCCATAACTTTAATTTGTTGTTGTTAACTATTTTTATTCATTCATGTGATCTTAATTCTCTCGTACTAATACAAGATCACATCCTCAATAATGAATATGAAAATTTTCCGATATTTACAAAATTATTCAAACAATATTTAACAATCTAAATATAACAATAGTAATAAACCATTGTATTTATTTATTCACAGAAAAACAAATGTCTTTACATGCTTTTAGGACACACTTCTAACAAAAATCGGGTCGACGTCGTGGATTTGATGCACGCGGTCAATGAAACGCTGTAAATACGCCTTCGGATGTTCATTTTCCCCTTGCTCGATCCAATAGAGGTTAGCCATTGTTCTTGGTGCCTCACGGTTCACACTATATTGTTGTAGAAAAGTTTGTCGGAGGTCACTAAAACTGTTGACGGATCCGGGCTTTAACTGTTGGAACCACAACAAAGTTGGCCCAGAGAAAGTCATTGAAAAGACCTTGCATTGAATGGCTTCGTTGTTGGCCTCTAGCGCCATTTTCTGCTGAAATTGGAACAGGTGGTTTAACGGATCTCCCTTTCCATTAAACGCAGGCAGGGAAGGGATGACGAAGTCTCGGGGCTTAGGCTCATTCTGAATCCACTCTGAGAAGGGAGACTTCTCAGTAGTTCTTGACACCAGATCCATATGCTCGGTTGCGTGAACGGATTGCCCGTCTGAGAACTTCTGCATCATTTCTCTCATCATCTCTTCTTTCCAACTGTCTAAGAACCGGACCGAGGGAGCACAGTCCTTAGAGGGTGAGTCATGCGTGGCTCGCTGTGCGATTTGTTGGGGCCTGACTTCGGCGGTTGGCTGAGTTGACCGGGTGGGCTCTGCTCCTGTCCGCACATGTGTGTCATAGAGCGAGGCTCTTCGTTCTTAGGCCCCAAGACGAGGATGGGTTGGGGAGGTCGGTGGGAGGCCCTGGGATCCTTCGCTACCGAGGTTCATGTTTTGCTGAGGGGAACTGATGCGGTCGATTGGAGCTTCGAGTCTACCAGAGTCGAGATTGTTGTTGGCTTGGGTGCTGCGTGTGGCGTCAGCGGATTTGCGCAACTCAGCGATCTCAACTTCGAGCCTAGCCTGAGCTTTGGTCAACGTTTTAATTGCTTCGTCGGATCTCTGCTGGCTAGCTTCCAGCAGGCGACACATCCTGTCGATCTGGTCGCTCATGTCCGCTAGAGGGACGACCTGTGTGACTGGACCTGGCACTCTGTTGCCTTTTGGCGGCATGGCTCCAAGGTTTGAGAGGATCTTGGTTGCAAAAAAGAAAGTTCTTGATTTCTTGATTCGACGATGTGGCTAAGGCCGAAATGTTCGTCAGTTCCCACAGACGGTGCCAATTATTGAAGCAACAATTTGTCTTTCTATATCTGGAGGTATGATCCAACGGTAGATGATGCTATGTCACTATTCCGGTGATGAAGACCGCCTTTGACTCGTCGGGGTTACCTGCAAGAAAGACACTTCGATGCTTAAGTCAGTAAAAAGTTCGATGCCTTTGTTTTTCTATGAATCTTGTATTTATAGAACAAAAAATATAAAGTGGTTAGTTAGTTCAAGCAAACCCTGGATTGGTGGAGAAAAGATAACAGAATTTCCCTCCAAAACATGCTGATTTTAAATTATGTATTCGGAGGTCAGAGGCACAGACCGCCTCTGACCCGTGGCTTCTGCCTTCGGAGCTTCTACATGTCAAAACGATTCGTTTTGAATGTTCGGTAAATGAGGAAAGGACTTTGGGCCGAATATTTTGGGCCCAACAGAGAGAGAGAGAGAGAGAGAGAGAGAGAGAGAGAAGATTTTAGGATTTGGAGATATAATAAGAGAGGTATTTTGGGTATGAGATGAATGTTTAGCATCAAATTAAAAAAATTATTAGTGTTAGTATTTTTTGGTAATATTAGACATAAGTATTAATAGTGAAATTTCCCTTTCTATTTTATTTTTTCAAACGAAGCATATATAATTGTACACTAATCAATGGTGATGATGCTATTAATTATATATATATATATTATTTGAGGTTTATATATATATGGTGGGTTAATTAGATCGATGATGAGAGAACAAAAAATAAGATATAAATAACAAAGCAAAAGCCAATTAAATATAGGGAAATTTACAAAAATGCACTAAAAGTTAAAAAAAATATAAAAAATACAGTGCATTACAAAATACGGAATTTTTGGATAAAAACACAGAATGGCAAAAGTGTAAATACGGAGTGGCAAAATCATAAATAAAAACGGTAAAATACAATTTTTTGTGATCAACATTTACAAACTAGTAAATATTTATTACAAACTTGTAAATATTTGTTACATGTTTGCAAATAATATTTACAAAATCAGTTATAGAATTGTAGATTTTTTTTTTTTGTAGATAAAACTTACAAACAAATTCATAACTAAATTTTTTATTTTTGTAACAATAGTTTACAAATCTAGTTTTACAACTAAGAAATATATTTTTGTAACTAACATTTACGAAAATATTTTATAGTTAAGAAATCATAAACAAAATATACATAAAAATATTATACTTTTCCATATTGTTACAATATTGTACCAAAAAATTACATGAACCATCATATTTATGCTATACAACTTAAAAATATAAATTTAAGATATTTATTATTTATAAAACACTTTATTGAATATAGTGGTGAGATACAATATTTTTTTTTAAACAAGTTTTACATTTTTGTAACAACAATTTACAAAACTAATTTTACAACTAAAAAGTTTATTTTTGTAACTAAAATTTACATATATATTTATAAATTTATTTAACATGATTGTTACAAAGATTTATAAAATTAAGCTGTGAATTTAGTACATGTTTGTAACAAAAATTTATAAAACTAAGTTCTTACTAAAAGATACTATTTTATTTTGTAACTAATATATACAAAAATGTTTGATCTAATTCTTGCAAGAGGGCATTACACACAACGAACTGTTATGCGGACCATTGCTGAAGTTGTTCAGGTTGAACTTTGTTTTGGTTATGTTCCAGTTCTTGTTTACAGATGTTCTATTTAGTCTAGCTCTTTCTTGACGTTTTATTATAAAGATGGTGATCACGCTTTTGTTTCTTTAGTCTTATTTGTTTACGGGAGTTATGGTTTGCAGAGTTTTCATAAACATGGAGTGATGCATCGTGATCTCAAACCAGAGAACTTTCTGTTCGCAAATAAGGAAGAAACATCCCATGCATGGCAGGAATGAGAAGCAAAAGCTTTGGTCTGGAGTTAACCATAATAATTGTAATTATTTCTAATTAACATAAAAATTAAAAAAATTTCTAAATCACCTTAATATGTGTAATTTTCCCTTAAATAAATGATAATTAATAAGTTGATTATTGAATTAAAAGAATTGTTTCCTACAATATGGACAAGTTGATTTAAAAGTTAACCACTGAGTAATACAATGGTTGTGATATGCATGGGAGCAAGGGGTGATGGACACCTCTTCTCCATGGGAAAACTCCTCCAAACACACAGCACAGACTTCTTCTTCTTCTTCTTCATTCTCATTCTCATTCTCTGATTTTGATTTATGATGTTTTACAGTTTTGAGTAGTCCCATAATATCACTAACACTATTATGATTTGGGTGAGGAGCACCTGATAATATATGGTCCTCTGGGAAAGTGCCATAGAAATAGTAATAATAATAATAATAGGAAGGAGGAGGTGGTGTTATGGAATAAAATAGTTGGTCAACTTCTTCACCTAAATCCTCCAGCAAAAGCCATGCCATCAATCGAACACTTTCCTCCACCAATGAACTACTCCCTGCTTCACTTGCTGCTCTCTCATACAAACTCATCATCCTATGTGTATGTCCATGCCCATGCCCATGCCTATGCCTCCTCCTCCTCCAGTGCCTGCCCCAACTATTGACAGCTGTCGCAACCTGATTCGTCGTTGTTCTTCTCCTCCTCCAGTCATCATCATCGTTCCCTCCATGGCTCCTCCTACTACCAATACCATCATCTATGGCGGTTGTTGTTGTTGTTGTTCTTCTTCTTCTTCTCCAATCATTATCATTATCTTCGTCGTTTGGTGGTGAACCCAGCCGCCGCCACTGCCCATCACCCCGTCTATCACCATGACTCCTCCTCATCTGCCAATGCCTGCCCCAACTCCAACCAACATCTTCCGTTGTTGCCCTTCTTCTTCCTCTCCTCCACTCGACCAATTCCATCTTTTCTTTTCTTTTCTTTTCTTTTCTCACAAATCAAATATTAGTCTTTTGTATTATTAGCCTTAAATGTTCATATCTCATATTTATATATACATACATACCCTAACCCTGGTTCTAATTCTAATAAGACTCAAATTAGATAAAATATCTTTTTTTTTTGTTTTTAAATTTGTAAATATCTTTTTATCTCTGTTTAAAAAAGATATTTATGCGGCTATAAAAAAGGTAACTTATATATCATACTTTTTTTTTAAAATAATAATAATAATAATTTATTAATTACGTAATATTTTAGCCATAATTTAATATTAACTATGATCACTAATGTAAAGGAATACATAAACTGCATAGCAATACTCTTTCATAATAAAACCATACTTGGAGATAGCTTGGAAGCCATAGCTGATTGTCTGTATTAGTTACAGAACTAACGGTCGAAATCTTTAGCAATTGCTCTTTCTTTAAATTAAGTTTGAGGGAGTCAGTCAGTCATTGTTGATCATGGAGAAAACGTTTAGATGATATTCGAGCATCTCGACACAAACCAGAAACAAGAAACAAATTCGAGTGTTTTGCAAAGAAGAAACCAGAAAAATTCAAACCATAAAACAAGCAAAGCCTCACACCATAACCCATAAGTTCTTGATACAGTAAATACTCCACCGAAAAGCTTACAAAGAAAACAGTGATCCTCGAAATGGTGAAAAGCCAGTCAAAGCAAATCAATGACGTTGATGAGAAAAATTAAAATGGTGTTTCGCATACTATAATTATCATGAGTCTATAACATCGTAGCCATCCGTTTAAATATCAACAGTCAAGAGAAGAGAGATTAATATAGTTAATAAGGATATAGGCCAATGATTACAGCGAATTCCCTCGTGTTAGTCTCCAAAACCTGAGTAATTAACGGCATTTGCATTTTCATACAAGTAAATCCTAATTCTTTAATTTTAGTGGGAACCACCATTGTGTTCACAAATATTCCATTAGTTCATTTTCGTTATTTACCTGTAAAGAGCTGCTTGACCACCTAAAACTAAAACTAATGTCACCTCATCAAATTTTAATTATTTTGAGAGTTGTTTGCACAAAAATATCCAATATTTACCGAATATAACATTTAAACACTCGAATATTTTTCTATAGGAAAAAGTACTCATAATTATTAAAATGTAGCATTTAAATACTAAATTTTTTTTTAAGCAAAAATACTCAAAATTACTAAAACATTGCATTTTCTACCCAAATAATTAAAAAAAATTAATACATATGTATTTAAAGTTATAAAAAAAATCAATAAAAAATAGCCTAAATTAATTCTAAAATTAAAGAATAATTTTATTTGATGAAAATAGAAGATAAATCTTTTTTATTATATTAACACTTTTTAATAAAAAAAATATCTTTTAATAGTTTCTAGTTATTGATTTTTCTTTTAACTATTTTCAATCTAAAATATTTTTTTATTAAATAACTACTTTTGTAATTTTAGATTTAATTGAGGCTATTTTTGTATACAATTCTAATGATTTTTTATAACTAAAAATACATTTGTATTAATTTTTTTTAACTATTTGGGTAGTAAGGTGCAACGTTTTAGTAATTTTAGGTATTTTTGCCAAAAAAAGTTTGGGTATTCAAATGTTATATTTAAGCAACTTTGGGTATATTTTTCGTAAAAAAAAGTTTTGGTATTTAAATGTTACATTATGTAAGCATTGAGTATTTTTGCTGCAAATATCTCTTATTTTAAATTAAAAAAAATGAATAAAGATAATTCAATTGATTAAAAATGATAAATAATCTTTATAATTTAGTATAGATTAATTAAAATTAAAAAAAATTATTTAAAATACACCCAAAACTTTAAAATTATAATATGAGATGAACACCAAAATTCAGAAAGTAAATTTGAAACCCAAAAATTTGCAAATCTCAATTTAGTAATAAATTAAAACTCGAATCTCAAATCAAATCTCAAATAAAAAAATATACAAATAAACTTTTAAATTTTGCAAACCAAGGTTTATGAACACACCAATCTCTACTCATGTTCTTCTCTTCCTTGTGCACATATCATGCTTGTCCTTCTCCAATCCACTGGTTCTCACTTTCTGCTCCTAACGTGCCTATTTCAGATTTTACATAATTGTTAAAAAAAGAAACAAATTAAGAAATGACATGAAAATACCTATATCTAATTGATTTCATTTCAAAAATCAGATTTCAACTCCTACAAACACTTGCCCATGAAACCCAGATTTCAACACTTACAAACCATGAAAACTTAGACCCATGAAACCTAGATTTCTGCTCATGGTCGTTGGGGCAGTCGGATGGTGGTGTGTGTATCGCCGGATGCGAGCAGGATGTTGATCCACCATTGGAGCCAAAGAAAGATAGAGGGGGAAAGAGGTACTATGCAGGGAGAGAAGGAGAATGGGGGAAGAATTAGAAAGAAAAAACAATTAGGGCTTGCTTTTATTATTTTAATAAAAAAAAGTTAGATTAATGAATAAATAGTATTTTTTTTTTGTTTTGAATGTATTTTTCAGTGTAAACTTTATATTAAATAATTTTTTAATTTTAATTAATTTATATTTAGATAAAAATATTTTTTATTTTAAGATAATTGTTGTATTATCACGTGACATTGATTTTAAATAGCTATGTGTGTCTATGATGACAGATAATGGCATACAACTGAAGGCATTGATTTTAAATAGCTATGTGTGTCTATGATGACAGATAATGGCATACAACTGAAGGGACTATATATTATTTGTTCACAAAATATTAGTTTGGGAGGTTTCCCCACATTTTAAACTAAAGAATAAGGGATTAAGTGTAAGAAAATGTAAATATTAGATGGTTTTTATAAAGCCCTGGGTAGTCAAGACTGTTACACTGTGTACTTTAAATAGTGTTAGATTTGCTAATTAAGTCTCTTAGTCATAAACGTGTAACTAAGGTTAATAAAAAAGATTAAGCACTACAGCAAAAAAGGCCATTTGCGTCAGTTTATAATTGCCACAATTGAGTTTTTGCGTCAATTTGATATGTGACGCAATTACCCATGACGCAAACCAGAGTGTCATTTGCGTCAGTGGGGCACTGCCACAAATGTTAAAAATGAGTATTTTTTGCGTCAGTTGGGCACTGTCACATAAAGTATTAACCAGGGAAATTGTAAATTTTATGCCAATTTCCCTGGCCTATTTTGATAAAAAAAATCAGCACCAAAAACAAAAAAATAGCAGCAGAAACAGAAAAACAGTAGTATGAACAGAAAAATAACAGTATAATTTTTTTTAAACATTTATCTAGAGTTAACATTTGTGATCAAAACTATAAAAGTAATTTAGATATCAAAGTTAATATATGTACTCTTGTGTTCTAAATTTCTAAGTATTAAACCTACTTAAACTAAAATTTCCTCACCAACTTGCTCATTTGCTAATTGAGATACACCATAATTGATTCAGTCCACTCATCTTGTATCTCGTTGATTTCATTAGCCGAATATGGACTTGTATTCGTAAACTAATTAGAAAATATTTAAAATAATAAGTTAGAAATCATCCAAATAATTTCATGAACGATACTTTAAATGAAAATTAAAAAGTAAAACAATACCTCATTTTTTAATTAGGCCTTCGGTCTAGGCTGTGAAATCAAGTCTCTAGCAAATTTCATAATGTAAAATCCATACTCGGTTGGCCCAGTCTGGTTTCGACACTATTACAACATAGTTATCCAAATTTAAGTATTATATATAGTAAGTTATTATAATAGAAATATGTCAAAAAGTTGAATACGATAAGTAAATAATTTACTTACCTTAGGAACACAAACTTTTAGATTGAATGACTCTTTTAGTCTTCGGTGTATATCATATTGATCCAACGCCCTGCACACAATATTAATATTTATCCATATATGAGTTTGAAATAAAATCATAAATTAATTAATATGAAAAACTTACATGATAATTATCTCCTTGATTTCCGGACGAAAATGTGAGTTTACAAGATCCAAAAAAGCCACTGAATGACTGTGTGGCTGAATTAATACTAACATCCAATGAAAGCTACAATAAAAAAACTTGTGTAAGATATTTATCAATAAAAAATATATATGAATATAAAATTAAGTTGACTTACTTGTTGTTCCAAGGACAAATTATAAATTGTGTCTCTAGCTCCATCTGTAGAAACCGATCAAAGAGATTTTTAGCACGTATTTCATTGGTTCCTGCATTAGTGGACACTAAAGCGGGATGCATGAAAGTGTACATGTGGTTCAATCCCTTCGTTTGCACCAAATCATCGAGGAAGCTACATATAATTAAAAAAGTTAATAAACTAATAAATTTCAAGTTAAACTAAATAAACTAAAAGATTATAAAACCATTGTACCTCATATATAATGTTAGCTTAGTCTGTCCAATCATCTCATAGTTGCAAAAGTGGAGGATATCATCTTTCCCTAACAGAGCGATAGTTTGGAATCCAAATACCCTTTCAACAATTGGAATTTCTACCATGCGGTCAGCTTTCCATTTATCAATAAACTTCACCAAACATTTCAATATTCTTGTGATAGGCACTTTTGTAGGCTCTTGTGTCAATGCCTCTATTCTTTTCTTTGATTTTCTGGGTTGTTGAGTAGAGGACGCAAGTGGCTCTTTTGTTTGTTGATTAGTAAGAACCCAATGTTGTGGCCATCCAACATCATACCCGACTGCTTGTCCAACCAATGTATAACCTTCCATTGTAAGTGGATATGGTAAACTAGTGTTCTCTTGAATGGCTACCTCAACTCTCACACGATAATTTCCAGGAGGCAGTTGAACGCTATGTATTTCTGTGTAACGAGTACTTAAAAGTTTCCCCTCTGCAACTATATTTTGTGTCGAACCAAGGCACAACTTACAATTAATCTGTTACATTCCAATTAATCTGTTAGAATTTTCGATAAACGAATTTATTTTTACTGTATCAAATATATGCAATAATAAATTAATAAGAAACTATTACCTCATCAGGAAAATTTGACTGTGGTGGTGGGGGAGCACATGATGCCTGTGTCGGTGGTGGAGCAACAAATGGTAGCTGTGAGGGTGGTCTATGAGCATATGATGTCCATGTCGGTGGTGGCAAAGCATGTTGTGCCTGTGTCAGTGGTGGAGGGGCATATGGTTCCTATGGTGTGTTTGAGGCTCCTCCTACACCCGAACCAGATGCATTTGATGATCCAAATGCACCGCTCTGTTGAGATGCAATATGCGACTAGTTTAATTTTTCCTCCTGTTGAAGTGCCCTTTCTTCATATTGATGCCATTTCTCTTCAATGTCTTTATAACGAGCATCTTCCACACCTTTTTGTTTGTGATTGAATTTTTTTGGCGGTGGGACATGAAAAAATTGACGGGGAGCGACATGTGCACCAACCCCCCTAACACGTCTCCCATGCTCTGGAGTGCCTAATGCCATTGTTAGTATATCGTTTGAACCTTCCTCCACCAACTCGCCTTCTGTTACTTTTTGCATGTATTCCGCCTATATACATAGTAAATAAATCAATTAGAATTTAACACACACACATTAATCATTACAATTATTTTAAAAAATCAAAGAATACTTACAATCTTCTTCACCACTTCTCGAGCTTCTTCATCAATAACTTCTCTTTTCTTGTTCATCTGTGCCCGTGTCCACATCTCAGCTCTGTCATATTCAGTCAACTCATGACCCATTTTGTAGAGTCCAAGAACTTTACTTAACTAATTGTTTAGTAGTGTTATCTTTGTTACTATGGATTTTTGGGTTCAGACCGGGAATTATTTGGACACTCATAGTAGTACTTATAGATTTTCTAAGTTTAATCTATAGTTTAAGAATATTAAGTATAACCTAAAGTTTGATTAATGTGACTGATATTAAGGATTATATTTATTATATTATAAGGTTTAGACATCAACCAATAGGATTTTAAGCACATGTTATGAATGGTGATTAAGGATTAAAGATTTTTGAGGATTTAATTTAATAAGAAGTAAAGTTTGAATGTTATAGGGTCAGTCAGCAGCTTTGAGTACGTTGAGGGCTTAGTCAAGGCTGTTTACTCCATTCAAACTTAGCTAAAAATGTGTAATTTCGTGTTTAAATATTCAGCGTGTGCCGATATATCGCAGCTATAGGGGGCGATATATCGCAGCACGTAGATACGGAAAACACGAGACGATGCACAGTCGCCTCAGGCATACTGGCCCAGGCGATATATCGCCTCCTCCAGCCTAAATTCAAATACTTTTGAATTTCCTTTCAGCCATTCAAACTCCTCCATAAGTCCAGCATCTTTTGAACGAGTCTTCAGCCTCTGCTGAACGATTATTCAAATGATTTTCACCTAAAAAGCCATTATTTTTATTCAAGTAAAATCAAGATACTTTCATTCCCAAACTCTATAAATAGGACCTAGTACCCAACCATTATTCACCATTTGCTCTAAGTTCAGAAGCTGCTAGTGTTAAGTGAGTGTGAGAGTGTAAACACTTGGTTTGGGAAAAACTATAAGCTTAAACATCATAAGCTTATCAAACACTTTGGGAAGTGAGTTCTATAGTATTTCGGTGGAGGTTAGATTGATCTTGCAAATCTTTGAGGGAATCCAAGTTCTTAAGCATATAAGTCGGTAAGTATGTTTTTTTTATGGTTTAGTCTTTCCATCTCTTTCATTTCATCTCCTTTCTTTAGACTCACTCTTTCTTATGGTTTTAGGAGTGTTCCAAAAAGTCCCAACTCAGTCCATTATATCCCGGTAACTTTGGTAAGGAAAATAGGCTAGAATCAATATGTTATGTGCTTATGTTATCTATATGTTTAATGTTATTAAATGTGTTATGATATGTATATATGTTTGTAGGCTTGGGCATATGACCCATATGACTAACAAGACCCCAAATGGGTTATGGGCATATGACCTACTTAGCTAGTAGGACCCCACTAATCCCATGGGCATATGTTTGTTTAGTCTATGGGACCCCAAGTAATAATGGCCATTATAATAAGTGTATGTTATATGTATTATGTTAAGTCTTTATGTTTTCTTATGAAATTATGTATATGACTATGTGTTAGATTTTCCTTGCTGGGCATTAGGCTCATTCCTTTTTGTTTTATGTACAGGAAAATAAGCTTTAGAGGCGGAAAGGTTCGTGACGCTTAGAGGATGTGTATCGATGGTGAATGGAGTCAAGGGGTCGAGCGTTATTCGATTCGAGGATGTAGTTTCGGTTTTATGTCTTTTTACATGTATTTTCCGCACTAATTATGTAATGTCTTATTATTTTAAATTATGTTTTTGTTTTAAAGACAATGGGATCCCATATCCGTTTTGGTATTTACTTTGTAAGTAACTCTTATTTCTATAAGTTACTTAATAAAATTATGGTATTTTCGCAAATGTAAGTTCTTTTAAGGATTTTATGTATAGTTTCGTTAATGGTCCAAATAGTCTAGAGTAGTGGGTCATTACAGTTGGTATCAGAGAAACGGTTCCTTCGCATGAAGTTCTCCTCAATACACATGCTCAAAGCTCCGAATCGGACCGCCAAGTAAGTGTTTAAGTTACAAGTTACTTTACTTATGTATATAGCTAACTTTAGTGTTTATGTTTCAGTTAAGAATGAACGGAGCTTTAACCTACCAAGATATCCGAGCCATTAAGGCCTTAAAAAGAATAAGGGAGCCAAGAAACACCGTAGGAGCCCTAGAAAGGATTACTCGAAGGTTGCTTTTGTTTCACCAAGAGATAGGTGGCCTTCAAGAGGCTAAACAAATAATGTTAAGATCAACGGAACAATATGTATTAGTAATTAGGTTGTTTAAGGATTTTCATTCTGTAATAGCAGCATTAGAAGAAATATGGGAAGAAAAGCGTGAGGAGGATGAATTGCCTTTAGCAATGAGATACTACTTCCTCTTAGTTAGGTTTACCGCAAAATTTGAGTTTCAATTCACCAATGAGCAAAAGAATAGGATTCTCACCAACCTTCCTATAGGACGTTTTGATGCTCATGATAATGATGATTATGAGCAAATAGATGATGATATGCTAGATGACGGATCGGATGTAGAAGATCCCGATTTTTAGATTAGTAGTTTTTATTTGTTTTATTTTTTATTGTAATAAGTGAAATTGTTTTTCCAAATGAATAACATGCTATTTGAATATCATGTGTGAGTTTGATTCTATTTTCGCAATCATAATAAATACTAAATAAAATGAATAATGACTGAGTTCGGTGAGGGTGGATACAAATCAATGAACCTAGTTTCCTTATTAAGAGTTAGGGGGCCTTAGTAGTGGGAACGATTTTACTGATCCCAGCCCTCCCTCAATATGGTTAACTTTGGAACAAAGATAAGTTTCGAGCCTGAGAATTAAGTCATATAGGATGATTAGAAACACACTTAGAAAATAAAGATGACTTGTTTTTCTAAGTATAGAAACCCGCTCTAATAATAAATAAAGACCTATATAATTTTTTCATAAGAAGTCATAATAAATAGGTCCAAGATATGTTTGTTTTAGAATAAATTTTTGCCTTAGAGCCTATTAGGAAAAGTTCTAACATGTTTCTTTCAACTGTTAGAACTCTGCTACGATGTCTCTCCGAAGATCCGCACGCACCAACGGAAACGCCTCCAACGATGTTCCAGCAACCAACGCGGTCCCTATCGTTTGCCGAAGGGGAGTGCGTGCTACTGCTCGCCGCAACACGCCGGCACAGCCAGCTGACAACACTGCAGAGATTGCCAGACTGCGACAGCAAGTCGAGGAACTTCTGCAGCAACAACGCCAACAGGCTCAATCTCAGCATCAGCCTCCGCCACAGCCGCAGCCACAGCCAATGGCCCCAGCACCCCAACAAGTTGGTCCGTATGGGGGATGGCCTATGACGAACTACGCTCCATATCCTGTGCAGCACATGGAGCCAGTGTACGAAAGGTTCCGCAAGCAGCACGCTCCGAACTTCGAAGGGACTACGGATCCCTTTGAAGCAGAAGAATGGCTAAGGAATGTGGAGTCGATCCTAGCCCACATGAACCTCAGTAATGCTGACCACATATCCTGCGTCTTGTCTTTACTCAAGAAAGATGCCAGGATATGGTGGGATTTGGTCCAGCAATCCCACGATGCTGCCACCATGACGTGGACCCGATTTGTGGAGCTCTTCCACAAGAAGTACTACAATTCAGCGGTACTTGCTACGAGAGTTGAGGAGTTCACCAATCTGAAGCAAGGGAATTTAACAGTGGCGGAATATGCTCGTCAGTTTGACCGCTTAGCCAAGTTCGCAGCAGGGTTAGTTCCAACCGATTATCTGAGGGTGAACAAATTCGTGAGAGGACTCCGACCAAAGATCAAGATGGGGGTGAAACTAGCGAACCCGGGAAACACTTCATATGCCGACGTTCTTGAGACGACAATTGAAGTAGAAAGGTTGCAGGCCAACGTGAGCAAAGAAGAAGCCAGCAAGCCTGAACCCAGACAACAGAGCCAACCTCAGGCAAGTCGGAACAACAATCAGTCTAGCAATAGCGGCAACAATCAGTCCAACAACAATGGTAACGGACAAAAGAGAAGGCATCCTGACAACAAGCAAGCCGACAACAATAAAAGGGCACGACCAAATAATGGGGGAAATAGGTCGGGCTACGTGGAATATCCGCCATGTGCCAAATGTCAGAAGAAGCATCCTGGAGAATGCCGCGCCAACACCAAGGAGTGTTTCAACTGTGGTCAAGAAGGGCATCGTAAAAGAGACTGTCCTCAGCAAAAGCCATAAGGGAAGAAGGACGAAAAGATGGTTCCTGCTCGGGTTTTTGCTTTAACCCAAGGAGAGGCGGATGCCAACAACAAGGTGGTCACAGGTCAGGTTTCCATCCTCAATAATTTAGGTCATGTATTATTTGATTCGGGAGCCACCCATTCGTATATTTCGTTAGGAATGATAGATAAACTAGACAAACCTAGTGAAAGATTTAGAACTAGGTTTGCAACCGAGTTGCCTTCGGGCAAAGTAGTTCTATCATCACGAATTGTACGAGGCGTACCAATCAAGATTGAGGACAAGGAACTAGAAGGAGACCTAATAGAGCTGGTGATCAAAGATTTCGACGTAATCCTAGGCATGGATTGGCTAGCACGGCATGGCGCAACAATCGACTGCAAACGCAAGAAGGTGGTGTTCGAGACTCCTGACGGCCAGAAACTTTGCTTCATGGGACAAGCTTCAGGACTACGCACACCGTTAGTGTCATCTCTCAAAGCTCAGAAAATGATGGAGAAAGGATGCCAAGCGTTCTTAGCCAGCATCACGAATGTGGAGAAGGAGACATCACTCAAAGTTGGAGATGTTCGGATTATACAAGATTTTCCAGACGTTTTCCTCGATGACTTGCCAGGGTTGCCGCCAAATCGAGAAATAGACTTCACAATAGATTAGTACCAGGCACCGAGCCTATCTCTAAGGCACCATACCGGATGGCACCTACGGAATTCAAGGAGTTAAAGACGCAGCTACAAGAACTCCTAGACTTGGGTTTCATTAGGCCAAGCCATTCACCATGGGGAGCTCCGGTATTCATTCGTGAAGAAGAAGGACGGAAGTATGCGCATGTGCATAGACTACCGTGAGCTGAATAAAGTAACAATTAAGAACAAATACCCGCTACCTCGGATTGATGATTTGTTTGATCAACTACGAGGCGCGACTGTATTTTCTAAGATCGATTTACGGTCTGGGTATCATCAGCTCAAGGTAAAGGGAGAAGATATCCCTAAGACAGCCTTTAGGACTCGTTATGGACATTACGAGTTCTTGATTATGTCTTTTGGTCTTACTAACGCGCCAGCCGCGTTTATGGACTTAATGAATAGGGTCTTCAAAGACTACTTGGATAAATTCGTCGTTGTGTTCATCGACGACATTTTAATTTACTCCAAGGATGAAGTGGAGCACGAGGAACACTTGAGGATGATTTTGACGCGATTGAAGGAGCACCAACTCTACGCGAAGTTCAAGAAATGCGAGTTTTGGCTCTCACAAGTGGCGTTCCTCAGGCACATCATATCGAAAGACGGAGTTGCAGTAGATCCATCGAAGGTAGAGGCCGTGAAGGATTGGCCTAGACCAAAGAACGCGTCGGAAGTAAGAAGCTTCTTAGGGCTAGCAGGTTACTATAGAAAGTTTGTAGAGGGCTTTTCTAAGATAGCCACTCCACTCACCAACCTGATCCGGAAGTAACAAAAGTTTAACTGGAATGATAAGTGTGAGGAAAGCTTCCAGTTGCTTAAGAATAAGCTTTGCTCAACACCAGTACTTAGTGTCCCAACACCCAACGACAAGTTCGTTGTCTACTGTGATGCATCAAAGTTAGGATTGGGATGCGTACTGATGCAAAATGACAAGGTAATAGCCTACGCCTCACGTCAGTTAAAGGAGTATGAACAACGCTATCCAACTCACGATATGGAGTTGGCAGCGGTGGTCTTTGCGTTAAAAATCTGGCGCCATTATCTTTATGGAGAACGGTGCGAGATTTACACGGACCACAAAAGTTTAAAATACTTCTTTACGCAGAAGGAGCTCAACATGAGGCAGCGCCGGTGGTTGGAATTAGTAAAGGATTACGACTGCGAAATCCTATACCACCCGGGGAAGGCAAACGTAGTTGCTGATGCACTTAGCCGAAAAAGTTATGGGAACTTAGCAGCCTTATCCAGAATAGAAAAGCCGCTTCAGCGGGAGATGATCAGTGCCGGAATCGAACTGGTTGTAGGCAAGCTGGCTAACTTGTCTATCCAATCAAATCTGCTAGAAGACATACGGAATGGTCAGAGACATGATGGCACACTAGCAACGCACATGGATGCAGTCAGAGAAGGCAAGATTACAGATTTCTCAATATCCAGTCAAGGTTTATTGAGATATAAGGATCGGGTATGCGTGCCAGACGATCAAAGTATTAAGAAGACGATCCTAGAAGAAGCGCACAACACCCCGTACTCAGTTCATCCAGGGTCTACCAAGATGACTAATGACATCAAGGCAGTCTATTGGTGGCCAGGGATGAAGAAGGACATAGCGGAGTATGTATCTAAGTGTCTGGTATGCCAGCAAGTGAAAGCAGAGCATCAGCGGCCTGCAGGATTATTGCAACCGCTTAGCATACCGGAATGGAAGTGGGATGATATAGCCATGGACTTCGTGACGGGTCTGCCAAAGACGAATAAGCAGCATGATTCTGCTTGGATAGTCATAGATAGACTAACCAAGTCGGCTCATTTTCTGCCTGTTAAGACTTCTTATACGGCAGACCAATATGCAGACATCTACATCCAAGAGATTGTACGATTGCATGGAATCCCCAAGACGATAGTATCAGATAGAGGATCAGTGTTTACGTCAAGATTTTGGAGAAGCTTACAGCAAGCCATGGGTACTAAGTTAAGTCTTAGTACAGCATTCCATCCTCAGACAGATGGGCAGTCCGAGCGTACGATTCAGATTTTAGAAGATATGCTACGCGCTTGTGTACTTGATTTCGGAGGATCATGGAACAAGTACTTACCGCTGATCGAGTTCTCGTACAACAACAGCTACCAGTCGACGATCGAGATGGCACCTTATGAGTTGCTATATGGAAGAAGGTGCCGATCACCGTTGCACTGGGACGAGGTAGGAGAAAGGCAGCTTCTAGGGCCCGAAGTTGTTAGACAAGCACAAGAAGCAGTAACGCTTATTAGACAGCGTATGCTTGCTGCTCAAAGCCGTCAGAAAAGCTATGCGGATACCAAGCGACGCGATGTGGAGTTCCAAGTTGGAGATCAAGTCTTCCTGAAGATATCTCCTATGAAGGGTGTCAAGCGATTTGGGAAGAAAGGCAAGCTCAGTCCCCGATTCATAGGTCCTTTTGAGATATTGGACAAAGTGGGACCAGTTGCATATAGACTAGCCCTACCGCCAGCACTAGCCGATAGTCACAACGTCTTCCACATTTCAATGCTGCGCAAATATGTGTCAGACCCATCTCACGTCCTCAAGTACGATACCATAGCGCTCCAGAAAGACTTAAGTTACGAGGAACGACCGGTTAGCATCCTAGATAAGGGGATGAAGCAGTTACGGTCCAAGAGCTTTCCTATAGTTAAAGTCCTATGGAGCAATAGTTCTGAACGCGAGGCAGCGTGGGAGTTGGAAGAGGACATGCAAGGCAGGTATCCGGAGTTATTTGGTAAGTAAATTTCGAGGACGAAATTCTTTTTAGTAGGGGAGAATTGTAGAGTCCAAGAACTTTACTTAACTAATTGTTTAGTAGTGTTATAGTATGTTTAGTGTTATCTTTGTTACTATGGATTTTTGGGTTCAGACCGGGAATTATTTGGACACTCATAGTAGTACTTATAAATTTTCTAAGTTTAATCTATAGTTTAAGAATATTAAGTATAACCTAAAGTTTGATTAATGTGACTGATATTAAGGATTATATTTATTATATTATAAGGTTTAGACATTAACCAATAGGATTTTAAGCACATGTTATGAATGGTGATTAAGGATTAAAGATTTTTGAGGATTTAATTTAATAAGAAGTAAAGTTTGAATGTTATAGGGTCAGTCAGCAGCTTTGAGTACGTTGAGGGCTTAGTCAAGGCTGTTTACTCCATTCAAACTTAGCTAAAAATGTGTAATTTCATGTTTAAATATTCAGCGTGTGCCGATATATCGCAGCTATAGGGGGCGATATATCGCAGCACGTAGATACGGAAAACACGAGACGATGCACAGTCGCCTCGGGCATACTGGCCCAGGCGATATATCGCCTACAGGGGGCGATATATCGCCTCCTCCAGCCTAAATTCAAATACTTTTGAATTCTTTTCCTTTCAGCCATTCAAACTCCTCCATAAGTCCAGCATCTTTTGAACGAGTCTTCAGCCTCTGCTGAACGATTATTCAAATGATTTTCACCTAAAAAGCCATTATTTTTATTCAAGTAAAATCAAGATACTTTCATTCCCAAACTCTATAAATAGGACCTAGTACCCAGCCATTATTCACCATTTGCTCTAAGTTCAGAAGCTGCTAGTGTTAAGTGAGTGTGAGAGTGTAAACACTTGGTTTGGGAAAAACTATAAGCTTAAACATCATAAGCTTATCAAACACTTTGGGAATTGAGTTCTATAGTATTTCGGTGGAGGTTAGATTGATCTTGAAAATCTTTGAGGGAATCCAAGTTCTTAAGAATATAAGTCGGTAAGTATGTTTTTTTTATGGTTTAGTCTTTCCATCTCTTTCATTTCATCTCCTTTCTTTAGACTCACTCTTTCTTATGGTTTTAGGAGTGTTCCAAAAAGTCCCAACTCAGTCCATTATATCCCGGTAACTTTGGTAAGGAAAATAGGCTAGAATCAATATGTTATGTGCTTATGTTATCTATATGTTTAATGTTATTAAATGTGTTATGATATGTATATATGTTTGTAGGCTTGGGCATATGACCCATATGACTAACAAGACCCCAAATGGGTTATGGGCATATGACCTACTTAGCTAGTAGGACCCCACTAATCCCATGGGCATATGCTTGTTTAGTCTATGGGACCCCAAGTAATAATGGCCATTATAATAAGTGTATGTTATATGTATTATGTTAAGTCTTTATGTTTTCTTATGAAATTATGTATATGACTATGTGTTAGATTTTCCTTGCTGGGCATTAGGCTCATTCCAATTTGTTTTATGTGCAGGAAAATAAGCTTTAGAGGCGGAAAGGTTCGTGACGCTTAGAGGATGTGTATCGATGGTGAATGGAGTCAAGGGGCCGAGCGTTATTCGATTCGAGGATGTAGTTTCGGTTTTATGTCTTTTTACATGTATTTTCCTCACTAATTATGTAATGTCTTATTATTTTAAATTATGTTTTTGTTTTAAAGACAATGGGATCCCATATCCGTTTTGGTATTTACTTTGTAAGTAACTCTTATTTCTATAAGTTACTTAATAAAATTATGGTATTTTCGCAAATGTAAGTTCTTTTAAGGATTTTATGTATAGTTTCGTTAATGGTCCAAATAGTCTAGAGTAGTGGGTCATTACACATTTCCTCTTCCATTTGTTGCTTTACCAGTGCATAACCACCACACCCTGAGTGATGTGGATACTTGTTCTGAGCCTGAGCATCTTGTTTTTGTTTTCTCATCTCTTCCCAATCTGGGGTTAGTCTTTTTGCAACAAAATTTTCCAATCTTCAGGTTTATAATACTCGATGTAATCTGATGGCGACTTGGCAAGAAGCTCAGGAGCTACATTCTTATATACATATATAAGATCTTTTGTTAGTCTTGTTTTCCAGTTTCTCCATGTTTTTTCTGCTTCTTTGAGGGCTTCTGTTTTAGAAGAATTTGGAAGTTTGAACGTTTCCTGCACAAATGAACCCAAAAATATTAAACTTTTTTCAATATATTAATTCGTTATGATAAATTTAATAGTTAATATTATAGCTTACCTGTATTTGACCCCATAAAGTCTCTTTTTTATCCTTTGGCATTTGTTTCCAATTGTCTATATCTAAAGGAAGAGTTGTGTGTGATAGAAGACCGATGGTGTTGTTCATCTTGATCCCCCCTTTTCCCATCGCTCGACCAAAACGATTGTACTCGACCTCATAATTGTGACCCTCACTTCTTGCTTTGAATACATCACTACAGTTCGATTTACCCCTATACTTCTTATCTTGTGTATTTGTTGGTGCGGTAGGATTAATCCCCTCCAGACCATTACCATGATCATCAACAAACATGATGGATCCATAATCAATAAATTTGCAATTAAGTAAACATAAATATTATCTGGTATAAACTTCACAAAATACATAAAAACAAAATCATAAAATTAATATATAAATATATACCTTTAATTATATCTACCCACAACCCTTCATTATTCTCGTGTATATAGTCATCATCATTATCAATGGTGACATCAATATGCGGTGAATCAATGGTAAATATTTCTTGTTCAAGTATAATGTCATCGCTCCCAGACTCTTTGATCAGATAATCTTTCGGTTGACTTGTTAGGACAACTGACCATCGAGCATCTACTGGATCATTCACATAAAATACTTGCTTGGCTTGTGAAGCCATTATAAAGCGGCCAGCTTTATGTCCTATTCGGTTTAAGTCCTCCAGTGTGAATCCTAAGTCATCTGTTTTGACCCCGTTATTAATTTTCATCCAATCACATAAGAGGACAGGAATTTGAATAATCACATAATCTATTTCCCAAATTTCTTTGATCACCCCATAAAATGTCATATCACAATTTATGAGATTTTTATCTTTGGAACTAGATATTTGAAAAGTCTGGGCGATAATAGTAACACCACTATTTTGTTTCTTTCTAATATTATCATGTTCTATGGTGTTTTGAATACCGTGAATATAATAGTATTGATACTTAATTATACTCATTGAAGGACCTCGTGCTATCCATTTTAGTGTTTCAGACACTTTGTTTTGTGGTGTTATTCAGAACCTAGAATACAATAAAATAAAACAAAGTATATTAAATTCTAACAAGCTAAAATACAATAACACTCAAACAAGAACAACACAAGTATTTTACCTCATTCTCGAACCAAGTGCTGAAATTTCGATAATGTTCATCTTGTACCCATTTTTTATTCCGAGACTTATTAGGATAAGTAGTCTTGATCCAATTGAAATGTTCTCTTCAAGAAATATCATTTATATCAACAAAAAAAATTCATTGCCAATATAATGAAACAGAAAAATAAGATTGACCATGCATATGTATGGGAACTTACTCGATGTATGGTTGAACATCATCAATATTTTGTAAGACTAGGTGATGTGCTTCATCTCTATCAAATTTATTTACTTTAGAAACAACACCACCTCTACCACCTTTACTTATTTCAAACTCAATTTTAGAAAAACATAGTCCAATGCTCGCAACACCTGATAAATATTATGAGCAGAACTCCATTGCTTCTTCAACGATGTAGGATTTAACTATACAACCCTTAGGTCTACTTCTATTTCTAACATAACCTTTTAAAACCTTCATATACTGTTCAAATGGGTACATCCATCTCAAGTATACTGGTCCACACAATTTTACTTCTCTCACCAAATGAACTATTAAATGACCATTATGTCAAAAAATGAAGGTGGGAAATACTGCTCCAATTCACACATAGTTATCACGATATTTTTTTGAAGATTGACCAACTTCGACACATCTACCACTTTACAACAAATAGATTTAAAGAAAAAGCATAGTTTGGTAATTTCATATCAAACTTTTTTGGGTAACACAAAATGGATAGCTACCGGTAAAAGATGTTCAAGTAGTGTATGATGGCCATGAGACTTCATTCCAACTAAATTCAAAATTTTCATATCTACCAAAGAAGAAATATTTGAAGAATAACCTTTCGGTACTTTCACATTAAACAAAGAATGACATATAATTCATTTTTCTTCTTTAGACAGTGTATAACATGCAGGTGGTAAATAGGTCCGTCTCTCACCAACCTCTGGTTGTAACTTGCTACGTATACTCATTACTTCTAAATCCAACTGAGCTTTAATTCCATCCTTACTCTGACCAGGAATATTCATCAATGTACTAATTAAGTTATCCGACACGTTTTTCTCAATGTGCATTACATCCAAGTTGTGCCGCAAAACCAAATGCTCACAATACTCAAGCTAAAAAAAAATAGATTTCTTCTTCCAACAACCTGTCGCACCATCTACAACCTCCTTTGTTTTTTCACGTCTAATATTTTTTCTCTTATTTGTATAATATCTAGGTTTACCGAACTTGCATTGGACTTTGTTCAACTTTGTTAACAATTTTCCTCCAAGTAAAGGTGGTGGAGCCTTTCCAAATTCAGGCTTACCATTAAAGGCATCTGTCAAACTTCGAAATTTATGTTTTTTGGATAAGAACTTTCAGTTTCCCATATAACAAATCTTTCTAGAATGTTTTAAATATTCAGAATGAGAGCATATGAAGAATAGGCTAAGGTCAAGGGGCAAATTAGTCATTTCTATCTAAGTATAGAGTTTGGTGGGCTGGGAATATCTTAAATGGTTAAGGAAACTAAAGGAAAGAAGTCTCAGTAGCTTACTTTTTCTCTCTCCCTCGTTTTCTCTGTTTTCATGAAGCTTGAGGATTTTTGGGGAAAAATTGGTGATCAAGCCTAGGAATTTAAGGTATTAAGCTTGGGGAACTAGAGGATCATCTCAAGAGGATCAACATAGCAGAGATAAGGTCTTTAATTCAAAATTAAATTATGAAGTTTCTGTGGTTTTGATTGAAGTTTAAAGTTTTGCATGTTTGATAGTTGGGGAAAGAATTTTGGGTTATTAATGGGTTTTTAATCTAGTATTTAGTTAGGTTTGGTTGCTGGAAGGAAGTATATTGATTTTGGGGATTTAATTGGAAGATTGGGGTGTAATTGGGTGGTTTCTAGTTGGGTTCAACTAAGGGAAAAACCTAGAAATTATGGGTTCGAAGGGTTGGGCCGCGGCCTTGTTCTTAGTGTGCCGCGGCCCTATGGATCAAGAAGGAGCCAGGAGGGCTCGGAGGCAGAGGCGGGCCACGGCGCCTTAGGGAAGCGCCGCGTCGCATGTTTGGTTTTCCAGGGAGGCCGAGCCTCAGATTTAGGGGCGTGCCGCGGCATGGGTCCTTAGGGCAGCGACCCTTAAGGGGAAATTTGGCCCTAATGAGGTTTTTAGGTCGGGAACTTAACCTTTTGGGCTCGGGGTCGATTCTACTTCCTTTTTTAGTGGAATTCGACGTCCTGGAGGCTAGGATTTGGTCTAGAAGCTTTATTCTCCCGTTGTTGATGGAATTCCTTATTATGGTTGTGACTAGGTCTTCGCTAGAGGCTCGAATCAGGGATCGTACTCAAAGGGCGTTGCTAGTAAGTTGCATTCAGATCGAAGGTAAGAAAACTACACCCAGTTTGTGAATGTGTGATTAGAGCTTAGTCAATGCTGAATATAGATATGATTAAGGCTTTGGCCATGTTAATGAACATGATTATAATTATGTTTGTGAATATCTTATTAAGTACACTGGAATGCGCATAATTATGATTATGCCTGTGACTGCTATTTGAATGTATTATAATGCATTGTAATTGTTGATTTGTATGTTATATGAGATATGTGATTATTTGTTTTGACTGGGAAGCTCGGTTTATAAACCAGAGGGTTATTAGGATGTTAAATGGGGATCGACTTATTAGTCGAGGGCATATTGGACTTCGAAAGACTCGTCTAATAAGTCAAGGGTCCTAAAGCTTTGACTTACAAGTCAGGGGCATGTGAGGCTTGACTTATAAGTCAAGGACTTAAAGGACCCAGTTTATAAGCTGAGATTGGCATTGTGCACGTGGAGTGCAGGCCACCATGGCTGGGCCACCCTGGGAGTGCAACATTGTAACGCCCTGGTTACCCCAGAACAGTTACAGTGAACGGTGAACTGGAAATTTGACTCGCTACCCGAGTCCTTTGGTTAAAAACGTGATCTAGGTACCATTAACAGGTTAAGGTGAAAAACCAATAAAAAGGAAAGGGTAAATTTCATTAAGTAAATAAACTGCTCATGAGCCTTTTAAAATGTTTACAAGTGGTTCATAATACAAAAGAGTTGCTACTGTTCCAATTACACAACCCCCACCGGCCTAAGTGGCAAAAATAGGGTAAACCCCTAGTCCCTCTGAGAACTCCTTGACCGTGGCAGTCAAGCGGCCCTGTATGTACATCACATCGCCCAAGCTCTCCACTCAAGGCTGGCCAAGCTTTTCCTTTTCTTTACCTGCACCACATAGCACCCATGAGCCAAGGCCCAGCAAGAAAACATAATAAAACATGATGTAATATCAACAACAATCATAATAACCATTGAGGACTATCAGTCCAACAAATAGGTGACAATAGCCAAAAGTCACAATAATGAGCATCGCTCCCTCTAGCCATGTGACGATGGGGTCACCAGGGCTTAACTGATAGGTGATTTCTTTCATAAGCTTGTTCAGGACAGGTGCATGGTGATTGGTCACTAACATAACCTTCCTCACGACTCTAGGGTCGAAACTATGGACAACGTCCCTTAGCCACGTGACAAACGGTCACCGGGGTCATATACCTTGGCTATAGTCATCTGGTCGTAGACCAGGCAAGCGCTTATAAGTTCATCGACCTTAGGGTCGGTCCCGCGTTAATGTCGTAGAGCTATTCAACGCGTGGTCATCGACTTTAGAGTCGGTCCCTGACTAGTCAGTGTCTCAAGCAGGTAATCAGCGTACACTAGCATTTAATATGCAATCCATGTCCACATATATCAACCAACATGCCTCAATATCAAACCATGCATGTCATATACTTTTACATGGTGCAACTATATTCATACACTGTTTTCTTACCTCTGGTTCGAGTGAGGATTATTATATGAACGACCCCTGAGAACGATCAACCTTTAAAATCCTTGATGGTCACCTGGTCATAACCAAATTATAGAATTTATCAATAAAAATGATAACCGAGGGTTCCTAAACCAAATCCCAGCCCCCGAGACATTAAATACTACCCAACCGGGTACTAGATCCAACCCTGAGGTCTATGGTTTGAATCCCTAAGCCAAAAACCACATTTTAGCAAAATTGGCCTTAAGGGCCGCAACCCCCCTCTGCTGCGCCGCGGTGCGCCTCCAAACAGAGAGGCTCCCCATCTGCCAGACGCCAAGGGTCGCGGCGCTCCCCTGCTGCGCCGCGGCGCTCAGCCCAGAATGGCTAAGTCGGCCACACGAACCAGTTTTTCCCCTGCGTTTCTTCCTCCCAAAGCAGTCCCTCCAACCCTCATAAAACCTCTTCCTAACACACAATTTAACCCCCAAACAACTCCCTTAGCTCACTCACATCAAACCCTAATCAAACCAACACCAAAACCCCCTTTGATTCTCACTTCCCACACCAAAATCCATGATTCAAAAACTAAAACGAAAACAGAATACCAACTGTGTTATATGACCAAAACTCACCTTGAAACTAGCTTTAAACCTCCCACACAAGCCAACACAAGTGCTCCAACCCAGCCTTTCAATTTCCTTTGGTTGAAACTCCACCAAGAACCCAAAACCCTCAAAGAGAAGTGAAGAAGATGAAGCAAGGGGAAGGTACGGGAAGAGAAGGGAATTGCCTATGCTTTTACTCTATTTACTCTACAGCCTTCTAAGCCTCTTAAGTCACATATATCCTCCCAAAAAGACCAAAATACCCTTGTGTCATCCAAAGCCTCTAAAACCATCACAAGGGCAAAATTGGTACCTTCCGCTTGACCCGTTAATCATAATTAACGCTTCCCAATTCCCGCTAATCTCAATATCCTCAAACACCAATAATTTATATCCCGTTACCCTAAAATCCCCGGTAACGCTATAATCACAAATATCACCCCGAGACTCACCCCGAGCACAAACCTGTTATGACCAAACCGATAAATCATGTTTAAAGATCGTCTCATGTCGAAATACTCGAACCAATCCACATTATAATGTGGTCTCACAATATATCATTAACACACAAACAAATATTCAATTATACCCTCAACGGCCAAATTACCAAAATACCCCTATAAACAAATGTGGACTCACATGCATGCATTTAACATCATATCATAATATAATTCTCATAAACATGCATAAACACATTTAATGGCATAATTAAATAGTTATGGCCCTCCCGGCCTACTAATCCAGCCATTAACCATAATAGGGAATCCGGGGCATTACAAACATGCACTTGACTGGCTCGGATACCAACAAACTGAAAGGAAGTGCGACACGCACTTGCGTGACCCCATGGTTGCAGATTTGTATAATGAATACACTAGATTCAGTTATTACTGTTTGACAGTTATATTACTCTGTGAACTGTTTAATATGTTTTCTTGCTGAGTCTTTTGGCTCACAGGTGCTTTGTGGTGCAGGTAAGTGTAATATCCAACATTTTCATAATACATTTTTTATTATAAATCAGAGTTTCAATACATAAAATGTAAAAGTTTACAAATTTAAGAAATAGTAATGGAAAAATAGTGTTTAAAATATGATTTTATGTTTTTAATGAGATTAAAGAGTGAGAAACTTGAGTAGTCAAGTATTGGACCCAAATGTCATATAATTTTAATTGGGGATTTTTATAAAATTAAGAAAGTTTTGCTAAAGGGATTATTTGAAAAGAATTTTAGTATTTTGGGTCCAAGTGTAATTTAAAAAAAAAGAACCTCTCTCTCTCCTCAGAAAAAATTTCTTCTCTCTCTCTCTCTCGCATGTGTGCGTCTGCCCGACCACCGAACATCCACCGGCGGTCACCAATTATAGCCACACGTCGAACCATTGGATTCAGAGGCCTCCGAACTATCGACCACGCTGGAATCTAGAGCTCACTTGCCGATTAAACATCTCAACTAGTCGATTTAAGTTCGGCCACCTCGCGACTTCAAAGTTGCAATTCGGCCACCTCGGGCATCTGTTTGCCGATCTGTCACCACCATCGTGTTCCTCGTGTTGTGGGCTTCAAAACCCAATAACTTGTTCCTACATCTACCATAGTTGGGTGGTGGGCCCACCACGATCCACTGTAGACCGACGGTCGAAACTTAGTGTTCGAGGTTCCGAAGTACGTTTTGAGTTTCAGAAAATCATCGTTTGACTTGTTGTGGAATCCGATCATTTTGGTATAATTTCTTTGACCTATATATTATTATTTAATTGTGATTGATTAAAGTAATTATTATTATGTGTATTTATAGTATATAATTATATATTTTTGATATATGGAATATTTTTCTGTAATTATACTAGCTGTCTGGGACTATATGTATTTCTGATACAGGTTTTGATTTTGAGATTGTCCACTTTATAGCCGTTGTGTTGTCAAATTTTCTAGAAAATATTAGATATTAAATAAATTATAAAAAAATACATATTTAATTGATTTTCCATTAATATGGAAATTATTATGATTAATTAATTTTAATTATTATTGTTATTGTTTTGTTAAGTAAATCAAGAATACAGTTTCATGTATATATATATAAAGTGTGATTTATAGTAAACCTATTATTTAACAATTATTCTTATATATTAATATTTTGTTAATATTTGAATATTAAAATAATATCAAATATTAGTTTCTTACAGTTATTGATATTTGTAAGACCAGTGAATTTTGGAGAAAGTATATTTATAATATCACTGGAATTGATATTATGACTAATTAATAATAATATAAATATTTATATTTATATTATTATCATTATATCGATTATTACAACTTCATGTTAAAAATATGATTTCTTTTATAAAATACTATTTGAATATATACATTCATATACGTATTGTTATTGAAGTATTTTGTTATTAATATTGAAACAAGTTTATTTATAGACGACAATTTATTATTGTTGTTGTGATTATTATTATTATTGTTGTTATTATTATCACGAGAGTACATTATTTTATGAGCAAGGTTTAGAGCATGGTTTTATATGAGGAGTTAATTGCATTACGTTGATAATAATTATTATTATCATTTATATAGTTTCTGGTATTGTTAATATACACTATCGATAGTGTATATTTATGGATTTGATAGAATTTAATAAATGATGTGCCTTGAATAGGATTTGTATGGATTTGATTGATTGACTCTTGGTGAGCAGTTTTAAAATAAGCTAAGGAACTAAGGTAAGTAAATCTCACCTTTTGTGCTTAAGTGTAAGATGCATGACTACATTGATTGTGTATATCTGATGAGTTGAATATGGGATGATGATGATGCATATGATAAGTATGTGAAGAATGATTATATGAATATCATAATGGTGTTGTGTGATATGTAATTGAGGAATTTCGTGATATGTGAAAGATGTCTTACTTGGTTAAGATTGATGCGAATTATGTGCAAGTATGTGTTCTTATGTTGATGAATATGCGGATTGCTTTTATGTTCATGATTTTGTTATATGTTATGATATATGAATCATTTAAGTTTTTAGGCTGGAAACCTTAGACCTGAGCCATAGCTCTACGTTAAGGTATAACAACGCCACCAACCCAAAGCTTCATGTATTATGACTAAAGATGTTTTGAGTTATATGAGATGTGATACAATGCCTTGATTGAATACCATCAAACATGAATCATGGACATGAACATTGGCATTTTAGCATCTACATGTATGCATGGCATGTAAAGTTATGTGATATAAAACCATGCATAAGAATATGAGAAAAGTTATGAAATGCCTTGAAAAGTCTTATGTAAAGTTAAACATTTTAATGACACAAGGCTTAAGCAAAGTGATAATAAGATGTTTAAAAAGAGTGCCACTGTTTTGATGAAGCAATTAAGTAAGTGCAATGAAGAAGACGGAGGTCTATAAGACTTATAGTGGCTGCCCACTAGTGTGGGCTAGGTCAGAGTTGACCATTCAGATATGCTTGCCATGTTTCCGTCTTTCTCCTCCATATGTGTAATAAGTATGGCAGCTATGGCAACGATGAAATGAGAGTTATGATGAGCCTAGCTGCGATGATGGCTAGCCGGAGGAGAACCCATGGGATTCTATATGATATGTGTTATTAGCCCTGCAGGCATTTGCCGAATCAAACAGTGTGCATAAGTGAAATCGAGCCCATGAAAATGTGAAAGTAAAAGAAAGAGCATAAAAGTAAAGTTTGAAAGTGTATGAGAAATAAATGAAATGCATAAGTATATAAATGAGCATATTAGTATATGTGCACTTCAAACTCACGACATTCATGTGTATGTGTATGCATGAGATTTACTTACTGAGCGTTAGCTCATTATGTTATTTTCCAACATTTTTCCAGGTGTGGCTTTAGATGTTGAGCAACTTATGGAGCACGGACTCAGTAGCAATGCAATAGTGGTTTAGGGTTTTCATATGACTACACTAAATTTAAAGTATTCATACGTGTAATAATTTTCTATTAATAAGTTTATATAAAAGTTTTAAGTTTTTCTGTATTTCTTAGTATCATCTCATTTAATTCATTTGGTCAAGTGCCTAACATACTCGTAAACCTTGGAATTACGAGTATGTGGCGGACGTACCCTACCTTAGGGTCGTCACAGTAAGGGTAAGGAGAAGCTCAACCAGCTATGAGTCGGAGGGCGATAGCAGTGACATGTACATATGCAGTTCGCTCGACCACCACGGCCGAGATGTTCAAGGGAACTAGGGTTAAACCCAAATTTTGCCGCCTAGATCGGCTTATTATGTAACTTGAATGTTGTAACGAGTTTTTAAACTAATGTTTTTGGGATCTTGTGTAAAGGACATGCTTTTAATTTAATGAAATTGCTTATGAGTTGACCAAAAGTTTTAATACCTAAACCTTTAGTGGCTTAGTCACACATTTAGTCCAAATGACTTGTTTAGTAAGTCCAGCACTGGTTTAAAATACACTTGGTGACAGACCCTAATTAGCAGGGCGTTACAAGTAATAACCTACTCATGCATGCATACAAGTACAAATAAATAATTATAGAATCACTATGGGGCCCGTTTTCCTAACTAGATGACCATAGAGTCAACCTGGGGCCTTATGCCTTAGCTATGTGACCATAAAGTCACCTAGGGCCCTTTGCCCTAGCTCTGAGTAACTAGCCAAGCACTTTGTTTTCCAAGCGACCATAAGGTCGGCCAACGTAATAGTACGTCCCTGAGTAGGCCTTAGCCTATCGACCAACGTACAGCACGCTATTGTCGCCCTTAACTAATAAGTCAAAGCCCTAACAAGTATTAAGATAACCTGACACATATACAGATAAGCATACTCCAGATAACACAAGTATGCATACAAATTAATCATATATCTCAGTCAATCAGATACAAACATAGCTATAACTATGTTCTATAATGGGGTCGAGCCCTAATCAATAAGATAATCACACTTAGCACGTATTGGGTGTTGTTTTCTTACCTCAATTCCAGGTGCAAAGTAAATAAGAATGACCATCGAGCATGATCTTGAATCTGAACCCCTAGCAGTACCCTAGCATAACTAGAATAAAGAATTCTATCAAAATGAGTAAATAAAGGCTTTCAAACTGAGTCTTAGCCTCCGGGACCCCCAATTCTACTAACCCCAGTCTTAGAATTGGTCCTGAGCCCTCAGAATCAAGTTCCCAAAAGTTTAAAACTCAAAATCCCTTTATGCCAGACAAGTGTCGTGGCACGCTCATCAGTTCTGGGGACCTGCTTGTCCCACGGAGTTCATCTGCGCTGCGGCACCCCAAGAACAGCGCTGAGACGCTCGCCCATGAATCCAGAAAACCCAGTTTTTCCAGTGAGCTTCACCGACTTAAAACCTTAAAAACCAGCCCCAAACCTCAGCCAAACTCAAAATCAAACCTAGAAAACTGTTCTACACCACAAAAACTACAAATCCCAACCAAAACATCTCTAAAAACCTCACAAAATCATATTTCAACTTCAAAACTTTAAAAAAAAAAAAAAAAAAGTCCAAACCAGTAAGAATTTCAAGGATTAAGGCTTTAAGAATGGTTACCTCAAGACTGTAGTGATCCTTAGAAATTTCCCCAAGCATATATGTGGTATTTTTTCAGTTGGGCTTAGATGCATATAGTGGGTCATATGTTTGTTAGATATATGTTATTTTGCCAAATAAAATATTCATAAAATGATAGGTTTTATTTGGGTCCATTAGAAAATGTAAAGTTTAAATTCTTCTCTTGTGGGTGATTCCACTTGTGAATGCCCATTTGCTTTGCATGACTATAGTGGGTCTAATCAATTAATAAAACGAATGTTTAAATTCATGTCTTTTGGACCTTGTATGGAAGATAAGGGGCATTTGTAGTGGGAACGACATACTGGATCCAACCCTCCTCCATACAAGCCCAATTGTTAAGGCTCATTTACCTGAGTTGGACTTAATTATGTAGGTTCATTATATTAGTTAAACCTAAATATTGATTAGCAACAAATTAATTCTAAATTAATTGAATTTGTTTCAATGTGACACTTTAGAATTAATAGGAAATTATAGGACTTTGGTTTTAAAAATATTTAATTTGTTTAATTTTTTTTTTGGAAAAACCATAGTCATTAATTTTCTAAAAATAAATAATAAAAATACTATTTTTAATTTTAATAATGAGTTATTATTTTAAGATTTATATTCGATATCCACCGTTGGTTTAACATAGTCAATAGCTTAATGGGGCCTTGAGGCGCTTTGATTCCTCCCCCTACGGAAGGTGTTCATTAGTTATTTTGACAGGGTTAGATTTTGAAAGATAGATAATTATAGGTCAAATTCTACTAGACTCACCCCTACGGTGACTACTAGGACTAAATCTATGATTATTGAAACAATGGGTCTAGCTCATAAAATAAGAGATTTTGTTTTCTTATTTTGATCGAATAGTATGTTGTTTATAGTGGTGTCTATTATTAAATGAGTTTACAACTCTATTTAACTAGTGATATTTTTTACTCTCGCCAACCGGGACAAGGATATCATAGATTAGTTAAAAACCTAAAGAAATAGAGATATGATTGTTTTTTGTATTTTTTTCTCATATCTTACATATTTTTGGTGTATGTTGCGTTATTTCTTGAAATATGTGTGAATAGAAGTTTTATTGAGAAAATATGATTGATTTCTATTTTATTGGTAATTTGTAGCTTTAAGTTATTGTTGTGTCTACTCCCATCCTTTCTCAACTTTCGATGGAGAAACTCACTGGAGAAAACTTCCTTAAATGGAAGTTGAATATCAACATAGAGTTGATTGGTGACAACTCTGAATTCGTCATGATTGAGGAATCCCCAAAATGAGGACCGTCTCCGCACATTCTTGATAGCACCGTAAATGCTTAGATAACACCGTCTCTGCACATACGTGATAACACCGTGAATTCTCGGATGGCACCGTGTCTGAACGTTCGTAATAAACTCAACTATGGTCTGACACAGCTCATGAACGAGCTTCAGAATTTTGAGTCTATCATGGGTGGACCAAGTAAAGGAGGAGAAAAGAAGACAACTACTACTGCTGCTGATCCAGCTAAGGCTGAAGCTAACCAAGCTTCGTCTTTGAAAGCTGGAAACAAGAGGAAAGGTGGACAAAACAACAACCTCAAGCCTGCAAAGGCTGTAAAGACGAGTGCACAACCAAGTGCACAGACACCTAAGGGGAAGAACAAGAAAACAAGAAAGGTAAAGGTAAGTGTTTTCACTGCAATGAGAAAGGGCATTGGAAACAGGATTGCCCCAAGTTTCTCGCAGTGAAAAACAAAAGTAATGATTATAGTTCATTTATCTTGGAAACATGTGTTTTAGCGAATGATAAATCTGTTTGGATTATTGATTTTAGATCTACTAACAATGTTTGTAACTCCTTACAACTTCTTGATCATGGGAGGAAGTGGACGAAGGCGGCTTAAAGCTTAGAGTTGGGAACGGAGCGTTCGGTGCGGTCCAAGCTAGAGGAAGAGCTCGTCTGAAGTTCGGAAATAAATTTTTAATTTTAAATGATGTATTTTTTATTCCGGATTTTAGTAGAAATTTAATTTCAGTTTCCATGTTACAATTAGAACGATTTGTTTTGACTTTCACAAGTTCTAATATATCTATTTCTTTCAATGAATCACAATTGTGTATTGCATGTTTGGAAAACGGGCTTTATATTCTGCGACCTAACGAACCCCTCGCTCTTAATAATGATTTATTCAAAGTAGCTAAACCTAGGACCAGTCAACGTCAAAAGACCGATAACGATAATATGACGTATTTATGGCACTTGAGATTAGGTCACATTGGCTATGATAGGATTCAAAGACTTACAAAGGACGGACCTTTGAGGGAACTCACCTTAGGTGAATTACCTGTCTGTGAATCTTATCTAGAAGGCAAACTGACCAAGCGTCCATTGTCTACAAAGAGTGATAGGGCCAAAGAACCACTTAGTCTTATGCATTCAAATGTTTGTGGACCTCTGAACGTACAAGCCAGGGGTGGTTTTGAGTATTTTGTCACTTTCATTGACGATTACTCTAGATACTCGTGTCTTTACCTAATGCATAGGAAATCATAAACATTTTCAAAGTTTCAAGAATTCCAAGCAATGGCTCAGGACCAATTAGGTAAAACATTAAAGATTTTGCGATCTGATAGGGGTGGAGAATATTTGGATATGCAATTCCAAAATCATTTAACTAAATTTGGGATTTTATCACAACTTACTGCCCCAAGTACTCCGCAACAAAATGGTGTAGTGGAACGCCAGAACAGAACTTTATTGGAATTGGTTAGATGCATGCTTAGTTACTCAACTCTACCAACTTCGTTATGGGGACATGCAATTGAAACCGCGAATGACATGCTCAATGTCGTGCCGTCTAAATAAATCCCCAAAACACCTTTAGAACGCTGGAATGGTCGTGAACCTAGTTTACGCCATTATAGAATTTGGGGTGTCCCGCCCACATTCTGAGGAAAAAGGAAGGAAAGCTAGAACCGCGAACTGAAGTTTGCATGTTTGTTGGCTATCCTAAAGGTACTCGGGGTAGACTTTTCTAAAGTCATTCAGAAAGGAAAGTGTTTACTTCTACAAATGCTACTTTTCTGGAAAATGATTATGTCCAAAACTCTAAACCTCGCAGCAAAGTAGTTTTAGAGGAGATTGTTAAAGAATTGACTCCAACCAATGTTCCATCGTCATCAATGCGAGTTGATTATGAAATTCTCACTCTTCATGTCCAACCGACGCAAGTCTATTTAAATGAAGAAAGTACCACTGTTCCTGGGCAAACAGTCACAGAGCCTCGTAGTAGTGGGAAAGTATCTAGGAACCCAGTTCGCTATGGTTTGGATGGTGAAACCAATATGGTTGTTGGTAACACTAGTGGTGATGATTCGTTGTCTTTCAAACAGGAAATGGCTAGCCCTGAAAAGGAATTATGGCTCGAAGCCATGAAACAGGAAATGGATTCCATGTACTCAAATTCCGTCTGGGATCTTGTGGAAGCACATAGTGACTTTAGGGCCATTGGATGCAAGTGGATCTACAAGAAGAAACGAGGTGCTGATGGAAATATCGAGACTTATAAAGCTCGATTAGTGGCAAAGAGTTATACCCAAAGAGAAGGCGTGGACTATGAGGAAACTTTTAGTCCAGTAGCCATGCTCAAGTCCATTCACATCCTCATATCCATAGCAGCTGCTCTCGACCATGAGATCTGGCAAATGGACGTCAAGACAGCTTTTCTTAATGGAAAGCTTGACGAAATCATTTATATGGATGAACCAGAAGGATTTAAAGTAGCTGGACAAGAAGGAAAAGTTTGCAAATTGAATAGGTCCATCTATGGACTTAAGCAAGCTTCTCGTTCTTGGAATCGTAGGTTTGATGATATAATCAAAACCTATGGCTTTGAACAAAATATTGATGAGCCCTGTGTTCACCAACTGAAGGGAAATCAAGTAGTGGTATTCCTGGTTCTTTATGTAGATGATATCATACTCATTGGAAAAAATGTTAAGAAATTATTAGGTGTGAAGAATTGGCTGAGCACTCAATTCCAGATGAAGGATTTGGGTGAAGCAAGTTATGTTCTAGGTATCCAGATCATCAGGGATAGAAAGAACAGACTCTTAGCTCTATCTCAAGCACCTTACATAGATAAAGTGCTTGAACGTTTCTCAATGAAAAATTCCAAGAAAGGGCGTCTACCGTCTCGCCATGGAATTCATCCTTCAAAGAAGTAGTCTCCCCAGACTCCTGAAGAGGAAGATGCAATGAGAAAAGTTCCTTACGCATCTGCAGTTGGAAGTCTGATGTATGCTATGTTGTGTACTAGACCATATATCTACTATGCAGTGGGAGTAGTAAGTAGGTATCAGTCAAACCCAAGACCGGAACATTGGATAGCAGTTAAGCATATCCTGAAGTATTTAAGATGGACTATGGATCATATGTTAATCTACAAGGGTGGTGTTTTGAATCTTGTAGGCTACACCAATTCAAATTTTCAGACTGATGTCGATGACAGGAAGTCTACTTTTGGAATGGTGTTTACTCTTGGGGGTGGAGCTGTGATTTGGAGAAGCGTAAAGCAGTCTGCAATCTCAGATTCCACCATGGAGGCTGAGTAAATAGCCGCATCAGAAGCAACTAAGGAAATAGTCTGGCTAAAGAAGTTCTATTCAGATCTTGGTGTTATTCCAGAAATGGATAATCCGCTTGTGTTGTTTTGTGATAATACATGAGCGATATCCAACTCGAAAGAATCTCGCAATCACAAGAGGAGTAAGCATATAGAAAGGAAGTATCACATTATTCGAGAATATGTGGCTAAGAGAGATGTGAAGGTTATGATGATTGCAACTGAAGACAATCTTGCGGATCCGTTTACAAAGACACTACCAGAAGCTACATGTGATAAGCATATCAAGGAAATGAGATTAGTAGAATTAAGGCATTAGTTTCAATTAGTGCAAGTGAGAGTTTGTTGGGATTTTATGCCCTAATTAAAACCCAAATTCTTTGTAATCTCATTTTATTATCAATAAAAGAATAGATTTCATTTTTTGACTTGGTCAATCACTTTGCTCACATGTTTTATTTTCATGATTATTTGTTTAATATAAACTTCTATTAAATCCCGAGCATATGGCTAATCTTATTTATAGTGACGTAATCACAGCGGAATATAAATATGATTATATGTTCAAAATAAGTTAGTCCTAAGATTAGTCAGTGCACAAGATTTACACCGACTTGCCAATCTATGATAAGATCTACTTACACATTACAGTGTTATGTTCTTTCCAGAACATTAGCAAAGTAGATAAGATCGGATGTATTTGTTACATCGGACAGGACCGATATTGACAGTTGATAAGGTAAGTAAATATACCTATTTTTTACCCACTTATGTTATGATTTTGGGAACATAGTATTTCTAAAAATTTGTAGATAATTTAATTAGCCTTCCATCTGTGCAAAGATTGTCTAAATCGGACTCCTACAACTCCAATTATGTTGATTTTACTACAGGTGAGTCTAGAGTTTCGAGATTTAAGTGGTTAGAGATATTTTTTCTAGGTAGTTTGATGTTAGATTATTCTTCAATTATTTAATAAATTATTAATAAGATAATGTAGAGATATTTTATTTAAATTTAAATTTGGATTATAGTTAGAATGAAATTATGAATTTTGAGTCTATAAATAGAGTTTATTCCTTCTCATTTTTTTCATTTACTCTTGCTCCTCTTGAGACCCTCATGCACACTCTCTCTCCCTGACCAAGGCTATCTTTCTTATTGTGAAAACCCTACAAGCAAGCATTTAAGGATCTAGGGTTTTTCTTCAAGATCAAGGTTGAGGTATAGTTAAGTTTTGATTGTGTTTGAGTTTTAGATCTATTAGTTTATGTTTTAATAATGGTACTATGTTTATGAAATAGGGTTTTAAGTGGGATTAGCATATAAAGAACTCAAGTATAGTTTCTGTGCACCACACTCAAGGTAAGGAAAATTAGGCAGTTTAGTTTATGACTTGGTTTGTGATACGTATTACCCTAACATTTCAGGAACAAAAAGAAGATAAGTGTGACTGGATCTAAGGTGTTTAGAAATGCATGACGGACCTAAGTGATGTCCGGTAGGCTCGGTTGCCAAAATTGTACGACAAACTTATGTTCGGGGCTTAATTGCCACCCCTGTATAAGCATTTTTTTTTATACCCGTCTTGTTATTATGATTATGACCTATGACTTATGACTATGAACTATGATTTAGATTATGATTTATGATTATGACTTAGGCTATGTTATGACCTTGGCTATGTTGTATGTTTTATGATTTATGATAAGTTTTGTTATGACTCTTGTAAAATTTATGATATGTTTGATTATATGATTATATAACTGACTCTTATTTATTTCTTGGGTTGTCTTGATTTGTTATTTTTGTGTTTATGATTAATGTTATGATTGTAGGATAAAATTTATGATCTAGATCTGTGTGTGATCTTTGGTATAACAGTGATATAGGATAGATTATGACCTTGGTTTCTATTATGAATATAGTATTGCATGTGAAATTATTTGTTATAAGTTTATGACTGATTTCTATATGAATTGTTGTGTATTTTCCTTACTGAGCTTAGAAGCACATTCCTTTCTTTTATTTTTGCAGAATAAGATAACCTTAGATGATTGATAGCGAGCAGATTCCCAATAGCAAGACTGATGTGAATATGTGGGGGTCATATAGCCGCATGTTATTTTCTTGGGAAATTATGGACTTCATGATTTAATGTTGTCTAGTTTTATTTTTATTTTATTGTAAAGACTATTATTTATTTTAAATTATCAATATAGAAAGCAACATTTTTTACGATTTATTATGTTAATTTTTCAACGTCTTTATTTTCTACAATTAAAGCTAGAATCTAGGGTGTTACAAGAGCAAAGCAATCTTCTACATTGCCATCGGGGACTACATATCTTCCACCACCATATAGAAGGCGTTGAGTCTACATTGTCGTTGGCGTCAAGATCAGGGCAAGAACTTCAAGAATTTAGATCTCTATAGGTGCCAAGACTTCATGAATCCACATTTATGTCGGCATACCAAGATTCCAACGTGCTGCCGACACCTGAGCAAGTCACGGTTCCACCCCAACTTCGAGGGTGGTCGTAAATTCTTTTAAATTCAAGGGTGGGTAAAAAACAACTAATAAATTCAGAACAATAATTGTTTCAAAATTTTAATTATGTTTGTTTGGAGAGAGAAGTGGGTGGATGGAGAGTGTTCAAAAATTTAATTATAATACACTTTAATTATAAACATCCAAATGTAGTGGCTATATAGAAGTAAATTGGAATAAAATTTATTATTTAAACAATGTGGGATTTTGTATTTCTCCTTTTTTTTGTTATTGTGAAATTTCTTTTGAAATATCACTTAACCCTATTTTGGTTGGAGAGAGAAGTGGATGGAGAATAAAGGGGAGAGAGATAATAAATCCTCTTGTTTGGTAAAATGAATTGAATGAATGAGATGATAGATGAGAGGATTCATACTCTTTCTTATAATTTATTTAAAATTATAATTACACCTTCTTAAAATATTATTAAAATAATTATAGGGGGCTAAAATATACTCAATTAGTACCTTGTGTTTAATTGAAATGTAGATTTGGTATCCTCTAGTACGAAAAATTCCTATTAGGTACCTTGTGTTTGCAAAATCAATAAAAAAAATAGTACCTTATGCACTAATTTAGTAAAAAAAATTATAACACTCTAAATACCCTTAATAATAAATACATAAATTATAAAAAGTATTTTTTTAACATCACAAAAATAATTAAAAACTAAAACATCTTTTATTATAATTGGCGCCATGTCCTAATTGATACCACTCATAATTTTGTTTTAAAAACTAATTAATTAATTTTAAAATTAAACATTTGATATCACAATTCATATCCGTGAATGATGTAGTCATCTTTGTAGGAAATTTTCTTTGGACAACTATTGGTCTAGGTGAGAGGTTTCACCCAATTACAATATTTGTGAATGTACACACTACCTTACTTCCTCTTAATTTTAAAGTCTAATACATAATCAATAAAGCATTTATTAGAAACTATTTCATAATCAATGGAAAGTGCCATTAATTTTTTATTTCATTTTTCACGTGAACCATTACATATCTTAAAATGTTCTACATAATACACTGATCTATGGTGATGATGCTATTATATATATATATATATATATATTGTGTTTAATTTGAAGTTCATATGTGGTGGGTTAATTAGATGAGAGAACAAAAAAACAAGTTATAAATAATAAAGCAAAAGCAAAACAATGATAATTATTGAATTAAAAGAATTGGTTCCTACAATATGGAAAAGTTCCTAGCAAGGAGTGATAGCCACCACTTCTCCTTTAGAAAACTCCTCCAAACAAACAGGACAAACTTCTTCTTTATCATCTTCATTTTCCTTTGATTTTGATTTCTCATATTAAACATTTTTTATTAATCCCATAATATTATTATCATTATCATGATTTGGGTGAATAGGACTTAATATTTGGTTCTCTGGTAAATTGCCATAATAATAATAATAATAATAATAAGGGTTTATATCTTTTTAGATCCTGTGTTTTGACTTATTACCTATTTGGACTCTGTGTTTTGACAAATTACTTTTGAAACCTTGTGTTTTGTAAAATGGTTCAAATAACTAAACCTGATTTTGATGAACAAAAAATTGAGAATAACAATACACTTTTTAGGCAGAATGACTATTTTTTTTGTTCTGAATTGTTAATTTGATGAATTATTTGTGATTTTAGTTCAAATTTTTTTGATCAAAATCAGGTTTAGGAGTCTATTTGAACTATTTTATAAAATACAGGGTCCAAAAAGTCATTTGTCGAAACACATGGTCTAAACAGGTAATAAGACAAAACACAGGTCTAAAAAAATATAAACCCTACTAATAATAATAATAATAATAATAATAATAATAATAATAATAATAATAGGAAGGAGGAGGCGGTGTTATGGAATAAAAGACTTGATCAACTTCTTCACCTAAATCCTCCAGCAAAAGCCATGCCATCAATCGAGCACAGTCCTCTACCAATGAAGTACTTCCTGCTGCTATTGCTGCTTCTTCATACAAACTCATCTCATTATCTTCCACTGTTGCCCTTCTTCCCCTTGTTCTTCTCGTCCACTCACCCAACTCCAACTCCATATTTTCTTTTATTTTCTCACCAAATCAAATTTTATTCTTTTGCATCATTAGCTTTACATGTATATATCTCTTATATATATATATATATATATATTTAATGCAGATAATACAGAGCTTAACAAATTCAATAAGCATCTAAGACCTGCAAAAAAATAACATTAAAATCTAATGCAGTGAAACACATTAAAATAAAAAAAAATAAAAAAGAGTAATGATATGTGCACCCAAAATATACACTCAAACATTACACACACTGATGTGACAGTTTAGTTTAGCCAATCACATTTATTAAAACTAGGACCCACTGTTTTAAAAAATAGTGATATATCACTGTGTGTAATGTTTGGGTACACACATTGGACCCATACCAAAGCCTCACATTGGCTTTGTCTAGCAGGCGCGCTGCGACCCACTAGGTCAAGTCGCGGCCCGCCCCTGGTACCCCAGACAGAGGCTCTCTGTCTTCCCTTTTGTGCCAAGAGGGGTCTTTCAAGAGTTTTAGGCTCAGGGTTTCATTTCTTAAGGCTCGGGATCGAATCTACTAACCGTTTTAGACTATGAACCTTTTATAATTTATTTTATTGATGGAATTCCATATTTGGTTATGACAAAGTGACCGCTAAGGGACATAAGGACTGATCGTTCTCAATGGTCGTTCTTTTATTATTTCACGCTCGAACCAGAGATAAGAAAATTGCACCCAGTATGTGACATGCATGGTTATTAATGAGGCATGTTGAGTGCTCTATTTATGAATATGGATTGCATATTAAATGCTTGGCAGCCTTGCTTATTTGGGAATTCACTGATTATTAATCAGGAAACGACATTGGTGTTAGTACTGGTCGTGAAGTCTTGACTTATCAGTCGTGATCGACAGTAGTACTAAGCACTAGTCGTATGGTATTGACTTATGAGTCAAGAATGGCATTAAGTTGTTTAATGCGGGCCGAAATGATTAGATCTAATCAACATAAGCATGAAATGCTTGACCAACCTTAAGGTCAAAGAAAACTAAAAGCACTTGTCTAGTCTAAAGGCTAGTTACTTGGAGCTAGAGCTAAAATGCTCAGGTGACTGAAACGTCACATGGCTTAGGATGCGGAGCCCCAGAGATAGACTTATTAGTTATCTATTAAGGGAGCGGATCGCCAGAGATAGACTTATTAGTCATCTATTCAGTGAGCGGATCCCCAGAGATAGACTTATTAGTCATCTATTCAGGGAGCGGATCCCCAGAGTGTGACTCACTAATCACCTATCCCAAGTGTGACTCATTAGTCACCTACACAGGGAGTGACTCATTAGTCACCTATCTGATTAAGGCTGCAAGCCCCGAATGATTACCAGAATCATTTGTTGATATTGTATACATGTAGTAATAATTTTTCTTGTTGAGCCTTGGCTCACGGGTGTTATGTGATGCAGGTAAAGGGAAAGAAAAACTTACCCAGCCTTGAGTGGAGAGCTTAGGTGACGATGTGTACATATGTCAGCCTTGAGTGAAGAGCTTAGGTGGCGATGTGTACATATGCGGCCGCTTGACCACCGTGGCCAAGGTGTTCTCAGGGGAACTAGGGGTTAACCCTATTTTTGCCGCTTAGGTCGGCGAGTTGTAAATTTTACATTGTAATGACCATTTTGGATTGTAAATAACTTTGTAAACACTTTTATGGGCTCATGTACAATCTAATGTTTTATATAAAATATGTCCATTCCTTTTGATCAAGATTTTCACCTTAGCTTATTAAGGATACCCAGATGCACGTTTATAACCTAATGACTCATTTAGCGAGTTAAGCACTATTTAAAGTTCATTGTAACGGTCTTGGAGTAACCAAGGAATTACAACCCGGGTAACTCTATGGTCACTTAACTAAGGCATAGGGCCCAGGATGACTCTATGGCCATCTATTAGGGCAACAGGCCCCAAAAATGATCGTATAATCATTTACTTGTAATTGTATGCATGCATGAGTAAGTTATTACTGCTGAGTGTGTTGGATAAGCATCTGAAGTCTGTATTTACTGTTCATGCTTATGTTTAAATTTTTCTTGCTGAGTCTTGGCTCACGGGTGCTAAGTGGTGCAAGTAAAGGGAAAGGGAAGCAGAACCAGGTCTGAGTTGGAGAGATTCGGTGGCGGTGTGTACATATGCGGCTACTCGACCACCACGGCCGGGGTTATCTCAGAGGAACTAGGGTTGGGGCCTATTTTGCCTCTTAGGCCGACTTGTTGTACCATTTTGAATTGTAAATAACCTTTTAAATGTTTATTTTGGGATTCCATGTATAAACTAAACTTTTAATGAATAGTCAATGTTCCTTTTTTACCAAAATTGTAACCATAATCCTTGTCATTAACCTTAGTTACACGTTTATAACCAAGAGACTTGATTAGTAAGTCTAGCACTATTTAAAATACAGTGTAACGGTCCTGACGATCTAGGGCATTACATCCTAATATGGTCTTTGGCCAATTATTTATATGTCTACTTTAGTGGCCGCATCCACATGCATGCAAGAGACAAAATGTAATATATATATATATATATAACATTCTTAATCTTTTTATATGTTTCAATTACCTTCTAATTATTAATGCATATAAGACAATAATGAGTCAATTAGCATTAGATTTGTTGTTTATATATGTAGATGGCAAGCCAAATTCCAAAGTGCATCATTGAGGCTTGGTTATATTGGGAACATATGTTGGGTATTTCTTTTATTTCCAGTGACAAGAGGCTCTCTTCACTTCTGCCTCTTGTTGGACTCACAATCATTATGCATCAATTCAATCTTGCAACCAAAACACAACTTTTAGAACAACTCAATAATCCCATTGTGCCCAAAACAACTCAAACATAAAATAATATCCATTGAGACAATTCAACAAACATTTGGTGCCAACAATATCAAACCTACATACTAGGATCAAAACATCTAGTGGCTTGCTCTAACAAGTAAGTCATAGAACCCTAAAAGTCAGATACTAATGCACATATTTTGAACCCATTTCATGAAGGCAAATTAATAAGATAAACACATGCATGATTCCAAATGGTAATAAAAACTGAAAAGTACCTATCTTAGACATATTCGTCGAGGTGGGTGTCGAAGAGCTCCTGAATCGCAGGGTTTACCTATCTCGTACGTACTCATGTGGTGGTTGACAAAGAGATCCTGAGTCATTGGGTCTACATATCTCACATGTAGTCGTCGTCATGGTTGTCGAAGAGCTCAAAACTAGTGGAGGTCGTCCTGCTGGTTGGTGAAGAGAGTAAGTTTGGGTTCTGAGTGGGTGGTTGTCAAAGAACTGCAGAATAGTGTGAGAGTTGTGTGTGGGTGGTTGTTGAAAGGCTCAATAGTGGTGGGGGTCATCCTGTTGGTTGCCGAAGTTGTGTGGCGATAAAGGGCAGCAAGGAGGAGAATATGGAGTTTGAGAAAAGAGGGGAAAACATAAAAATGAAATAAAAACTTTTAACATAATATAAAAATGAAACAAAAAATATATATATATATAAATGGAACAAAAATATAGAAACCGTAAATTTGGAAAATAATCTATAAATGGTAAACCCCTATATATGAAAATATACATATTGAATCAAGTTAATGGATTTACTTTAGTTTGATACAATTTTGAATTTCTCCTATGATATGCGACTCCAATAAAATATTTGTTTCTATACACCCAAGTAGACACTCAAAATTGGATCTTTTCCCAAATATTATTTGTTGAGTTGGAGATATTTTCAAAGATTCTGTTATTTCTCTCTAGCCAAAGAACCCAAAAAGTTGTCAACACAGAAGTTTTCCAAAAAGATTCTCTGATCTAGATTGGAGAAATTTTTGGACTTAAACATTTTGGGGTGTAGCGCACTCTTTAATTATCATGGATCTATAACATCGTAGCCATCCATTTAAATATCAACGGTCAAGAGAAGAGAGATTAATATAGTTGATAAAAATTTAGGCCAATGATTATAGTTAGTACTTCGCCGGTGGCCTTCAAATTGTTTCAATGATTATAAAATATAAAAAGTGAGAGAAGAAAGCCAGAAGGAAAGAATTATTTTTCTTAAAAAAAATCAGATATCTTAAGAAGGAAAGAAACAGAGACATAAGTATTCTTCTTTTTTTATTATCATATTAACTTTTCTCATCAATTTATATATATTAAGCAGGTAGACCCATTTGTTTTTTTTTTTTTTTTGTATTTCATTAGATAGAATGACTATATAAGCAAACATTATATCATCAAATGTTATTCTAAGTTGACAATTTTTATTTATATCATCAATACTAAAAATGAGTATAACACAGACCATATTATGAGAGCCAAACCAAAATACATAATTAAAATAAAGAAATACACCACATGGTTGGTCTATGACCAAGTTTTACAATATTCAGCATTTTTCTTAAAATAAAAACTATTACAATAACCACTTGTTAATCTATAAAAACGAAAACTAAACACCCCACTAGCTACACCACCAAAATCTTATTCAAAAAACTTCACTTGGCTAAAATAAAATACCCAAAACACTTGTAACTACCAATCAACCCTCAAAATAAGTGCCAGTGTTTGTAGCTCGAGACGAGTACTCCTTCACCAGCTGACCGAAAAGTGACCCCTCATTGTTTATCAGCTTAGTTGGCTCATCAAACTCCACCAACATCCCTGTCAAAATCTCAAGTATTGCACTAGTTTATAAACACTGAATATATGTATAAAAATTGTTGAATTGAGTAGAAAAGTTTAGTACTGACCATCACTAATGGCAAGCACCTTAGTGCAGTCCATGACAGTTGGGATTCTGTGAGCCACAGTTATGACAGTGCAGTCCACAAATTCTCTTCTTATGGTCGTCTGTAGAATGGCATCTGTTGTGTTGTCCATTGATGCTGTGGCTTCATCCAGCACTAGTATTCGACTTCTCTTCAACAGTGCTCGTCCTAGACAGAATAGTTGTCTCTGTCCCATGCTCCAGTTTGTTCCTTCCTCCAACACTGCTTTGCATGCATATATGCAATTTTAACATCATAATTACTCTTCAAATCATTATTATTATTAGGATTTGAGTTTGAGAACTGCATATCTTAGGAGAGATTGTAGTGAGATTTTTGTTTTTCTTCACTTCTAATTATATATAGCGAAAACATAATAAGGATTTTGTGTGTATTTTGTCACACTTGTGGGAGAGTAAAGGACAAGACAAGAGTGTTGTGTCTCAATATTTTCTTACTTACCTACGGAATCCAGGCCTTCTTCTTTCTCTTGAATGGCCTCTCTCAACTGACATTTCTCAAGAACCTTATATTTGATATAATTTGTTATATAAACTTATTCTGGTTTGAAGAAAGAAAATAAATTAATAAACTCAATTGTAATTGACAAAGTGTTGTGTATGTACCTCCCATATTTCTTGATCAGTATGTTGTGATAAAGGATCAAGATTGAACCTCACAGACCCATTGAAGAGAGTTGGATCTTGTGGAATTATCCCAAAGCGTGACCTTAAATCATAAAGCCCAATTGAGCAAATGTCAAGGTCATCAACTAGTATCTTTCCTTCAGTTGGCTCTACTAGACGAAATAACACACTAATGAGAGTTGTCTTTCCACTTCCAGTGCGGCCGACAATCCCTATCTTGTCTCTTCCTTCAATGATGCAACTTATTCCATGAAGAACCATTGGAGAGTTTTGCCGATATCTTACCTTCAAGACAAGGCATAAACGTAATAATATTGAGAATTATGATTGAGATAGATGATACCCTTTTCATCAAAGACAAAAATCTAGTCATCCTCACCTTCAAATTGCATATTTCAACTTTGCCAAGAGTAGGCCAATTTTGTGCTGGTCTGTTCTCATGGATAACTTCTTCAGCTTCACTTGGAATATGCATGTATTGTTCTACTCGCTCCACAGAAACGATAGCATTTGCTAGCAAACACTGGTATTGGACAGATACCACTAAGAACACGTTCAATGATAGTCCATATGACAATGCCATTCCAATAAGACCTGCCATTATAACCAAATTATGAGATAGTTCTCTCTAAATATGTTTCCATGTAAAAGATCCCTGAAATGCACAAGCACAGGTGGAAAAAAAAGCTTAAATGGTTGAAACAATGTTCACTCACCAGAGTCAGAAGCTTTGAAAGGAAGCAAAGTTATGGTCAAAGCAAAAGACAAGAGAACAATTGCACATAATGTTTCAAGACGTTGGATCAACCACTGGCTTGCTGAAAAGTTATGGAAATTTGAGCTAGCATTAGCATCAATATGGTCCAAGTACTTTGAGAACAATCTACCCTCCTCCTCAAAAGCTCTGATAGTCATGGCTCCAGAAATGGATTCAGCAAGGCTGCTCGCAAGTATAGACTTGGTTGTGCCACTTATCCGCATCAATTCTTTTGATGAAGCCAAGTAATATTTCTATTTGTTCATATAAAAATAAAATGAAATTGAGAAATAAAGAAAGTTTAGTTTTCTTTCACAAGAACTACATAAGAATGTTTGCATTATGATATGTTGTACCTGCAACAGTATAGTTATGTAAATAATTGGCACAATCGCAAACAAGACTGGCCAAGTAAGAAAAGCTAAAAGTCCGAATATGGTGAATGTGTTCAAAGTTCCTGCACAGGCAACCATGAACTTCAAGGTCACTTCAAGGTCGATGATATTCATATCAGAGGATACCTAAGAAGTTTCCATTCAACGGTGAGTTACAGTTAATGTCATAAAGCATAGGCTTGAATTTTAAGTGGGAAACTATAACATACCCGGCTAAGTATCCTTCCTACTGGTGTAGAGTCATAGAAGGACATAGGAGCTCGAAAGAAAGAGGTCAACAACATAGAGAAGATAGACTTTGATGCACCATAACCCAATGCAGCCATAGAATAAGATCTAAACAGTAAAGAGAGTGACATGATACTCATTATCACAGAGTAAATCGCATATATTTCTGCCTTGGATGTACTATTGTCCGAAAGTTTTGCAGCAAACAAATAAAACTGAGTCAGTTGCCCAACTACGAACATCAAGAAGAAGAAATTTACCAAGGAAAAGAACAAAAATCCTTTCCCTTGCTTTAAGTACTGAATGTAAGGCTTAAAACCAGTGTCTCCTATTTCCCTCTCTTCTTGCTTAATCAGTTGATCACCTACGAATGCATTTCTCTTTTCCTCATAATCAATCTTCTCTATCTCACCCTTGGATGGTTTGTTTTTTCTGGGAAAGAGCTCCTCAACAGGCCTTGCAAAGGATTTAGTAGTACTACTGTGTGCATTGACTAGGTGTTGAAACTCTTCAGAAGACACCAACAACTCTTCGTATGGAGCTGCTTTTAAAGTCTTCCCCCCAGACATCAACTGTTCAAAACAATAAATAAAGTTGTATGAAGTATGAACCACTATTATACGTGATTTCAATATAAAGATTAGCCAAAGTTTTCCTTTTACCAAAATAGAGTTGAAAGCTGGAAGGAAATCGACTTGGTGTGTCACAAGCAAGACAGTCTTTCTAGACAAAGCTCCCATGACATATTCCTGGAAGGAAATCACAGTAGAACGTATTAAAGAAACAACACCATAAAGTTAAGTTATTTGAGAGAGAGAGATTATTATCACATTGAATAGGCTGGTAGCAGTGTGAGCATCAACTGCACTAAAGGGATCATCCAAGAGGTAAATATCAGCATCCTGATAGAGTGCTCGTGCCAGTTGAATGCGTTGCTTCTGTCCACCACTTAAATTGACACCTCTCTCTCCAATCTGAGTAAGATCTCCAAATGGAAGCATTTCAAGGTCCTTAACTAAGGAACACTTTTCAAGTGTTTCTTGGTACCTATCATGATCCATGGGGGAGCCAAATAAAATGTTCTCTTTTATAGTCCCCGACTGGATCCATGCAGACTGAGAAACATATGCTAACTTCCCACAAACACGAACCTGAAAATCATGGAGACAGAAACATCATGAGGTAAATGTTGTTTAACTCAGCAGGTATGGTTTTCAAATCTGATCTTTAATTATTAATAATGGCCCGAGTATATTAATACGGAAAGAAGCTGAACTATCTAAAATATAAATTGTGTTAGGTAGATTTGACATTCAAAGTTGTAGAAATATGTTTGGCTTGGAAAACAAATGAAATGACTACTTACAATGCCACTGACATGGGGAACTTCTCCCAAAATTGCAGCTAACAGGGTTGATTTACCAGAGCCGACCTCTCCACAAATTGCTAACTTTTCTCCTGATTTGACTACCAAGTCAATGTTCCTTAAGGTAGCCTTTGAAGAAGCACTATCCCAAGAAATTTCAGAGGATCTAATAAAGATGGATTGATCAAGCTCTTTGTTGCTAAACTTCTGCCTTTTTTGTCTGCTTTCCAACTCAGGTGCTTCAAGGAACTTCACAATCCGAGAAAATGAAACCTTTGCTTCAACAAAGGCTCCAAATATATCAGGTATTTGCCTAATTGGCTCCTGAAGTATCCGCAAAGTTGCTAGAAATGTAAAAACATTGCTAGCATAGAGCTGAAATCCAAGGAGATAGCATGTCCAAAAAGAAACAACTCCTACAAGTAAAGGAGATGACCAGAACAAAACAATATAGTACCCCTTTTGTGTCAATATTTCAGATATCCACTTGAGTTCTTCATTTCTTAATCTTTCTATGACACTCTTAAAATGTGTTTCCCAGGAATACAACTTCAAGATCTTCATGTTTGTAAGTGCTTCTGATAATTTCTTCAGCCGTATGTTCTGAGCCACCATAAACTTTGTTTGATACTCATGCTGCAACTTGACCAGTGGAGAACTTCCAAGCACAGTCAATATAAGTACAGTTAAAGCTGAAGCTGCTGCTAGCCCCACGCAATAGTAAATGAGAATCAATGAAAGAAATAATTGCAAGCTCGTCGACCATATCTGGTGAAACCAAAGTGGAAATTCACCTATCCTATAAGCATCAACGGTAACATAGTTCACTATCTCACCTGGAGAATGACTCATCTTAGCAGCATTTGAGAGTTTTAGCTGCTTTTGATATATAGCTGCAGATAGCAAAGATCTTACCTGCAGTCCAATGAGTTGTGTTCGAAAGTACCAATGTCTCTCTGATAGTGACTCTAAAATCTTTACGAGGAACAGTCCAGCAGTCAATGCATAACCTTCATATTTGAATGAATACCTACCTTCAACAATCTTGATGAATGCTGCAAGAAACAGTGGACTACTAGTCAGGGAGAGTACCTTAATCAAAGCGAAAATCCCAGAAACCAGAAGAGCTTTCCTCTGACAGAAGAAGATTGTTGATAAAATTGGAGGAGGATCAGATGATCCCCTTGATTTCATTATGCTCAAATTCTCAGTGAATATTGAAAACAATGTCTGTGCTCGATCTTCTTGCCGCAGTTGTGGAATTTCTTCATTTTGAAGAAGTTTTTCCTTACCTTTCTTCATTAACGGATTCAACCACCAAAAGGACAATGTACTAAAAAATCCACTTCCAGCAAATGGAGTTACATTATTGATTGAATTGACTTCACTCGCAGCATCAACTTCCTCACTTTGCAACAGTGGTTCACAAGTACCAGCATCAATTACTCTATTCGTTTTTGAGTAATTGCGTCTTTGATATGAACTCAGGATCAACAGAATTGATCCAGGAGCACATAAAATATTTAAAACCATCGTTGCAGATGACACTTTGTCGGCTATAGCTTCAGACAGAGATGAAATGCACAGAAATGCTCCTGTCAAGAAGGTAGAAATCGACAAAAATCTTGCTGTTGCAGTATGTGAAAGATGCAGCATCCTTAAGCTTATGGTTGAACTTAGCAGAAACCATGTAAAGCCTTGGATTATTGCCACTAGCCATCTATGCAGAGGTGAAATGAATCCATCTGTATTCCATTTCTCAATTAATGTCCATATCCCAACTCCCAAATAGGCCACAGCCAAAAGACCATTGAAAGCTGCTGAGAAGACTGAAATTGGAAGTAACTTCTGAGATGCCATGAATGATACAGTCTTGTTGGATGCCACTCTATGAACAAAGGTACATAAAAAGATGAAAAGGAGCAGAATATCAATTGATATGACCAAAACATGGTTGATACATGAATTGGGATTGATTATGGCCAAAAATCCATAACTGCAATGAGAGTTTGATCCATTTGAACACTCAGAAATACTGCAGAACTCATTTGTGATGTCCATTTCATGCAGCCTATCTTAGTGGAAATAGAAAGCCTGAAAAGCATAGAAAACTATTGTGTCAGTGCAGTTAAGAAATGAACAGAAGACAAACACTGATCTCAAGTTTCCCAAAAGTAAAAAAAGAAGGCCAATATACAGCTAATTCCAGTAGTTGACAAAATGTTCTAAGCAGTTTTTAAACATTTTACAATCACAGAAGAATGAGAAAAAAGCTTATATTTCTAGTTTTAACTTAATTCCACAATCTAGTCAGGTGTGTATAGCTTAAGTGGATTGTCTAAATCTCAAGTGACGTTGTTCACAGCAAAAGTTGGTTCAAAGATTTAATAGAGTCAAAACAAGTAATGTACAATGTTCAAAGATCTAAGAGATAAGCAGATCATAGACAAACCTGAAGTGGAAACCGAAGAAGGGTCAACACATATAACTCAGTAGCAAGCTCAACATAACTAGGAACAAAGTGTTTGACATTTGAAAGAAAGCAATGCTTTTAGTATCTTCTTTAATTACAATTTCAGAGACAAAAATAAAATAAAAATTATAGTGATGTGTATTTGTCAATATACAATGAGTAATATATATTAAGATTTGATATCACAATTCATGGTTATGAGTGATACAGTCATCCTAGTCACAAATATATAATAGAGGAAACTTGTTTGGTAGGACTGAATTTAACCACTACCAGGAAATTTGTTCTTTGGAAAAATTCAAACCATAAAACAAGTGATAGGAGAAAGCCTAAAGATTTGAAAAATTAGTACTTTTTAATTCTTTCTTCAATAAAGTTTTCTTTTGATTAAAAAAAATAAAAAGTGATAGGAGAAAGCCTAAAGATTTGAAAATAAATAAATAAATAATAATAAAAAAAAGTACAAATGTCATATTAAATTTCCTCTTCAATTTATATAAATATACAAGTCATGGCAGGTAGACCCATTTGCTTTCTTGTGTAATTAGTTAGTACGATTATATAAGCAAATAATCATGTCATCGTAGGGGAGCAGGGGTGGCCACTAACTTTTTTTCTCTATATTTTTGTATAATGTGTTTTTTTAAAATTAATATAAATATAGGGCGATTCTCCAGTAGTAGTTGTGTCATTTTTGTCTCTAGCAGTAGTGGCTTCTCTATTTTTGGTATTTTTGGTATATAGAAAAATTATAACCAATTTATATATATATGTGTAAATTGTAATTGTAGTAGACATTTTGAAATATAGAGTTTAAAATAATCAGTTGTGCGTAAATAAAAAAAAGACACATGCGTAACTGACGGTTTGAACCATGTTTTTGTCACCGTAAATTATTTATAATTTCGTAAAAATTGATGGGATATGTGCTATAACTATAGTGTATACCGTCGTATAAAAAATTAGATTATAATTTCTCCACGTGACAAAAATAGAGACGTTCCTATTGGTTGAAGCAAAATTAGCACCCCTACTATAGAATTCCCCTATAAATATGTGTATAAATTGATTGGAAAATTCTTAGGTAGGGGTATCATTTTTACTCTACCGGTAGCAGCACTTTTTTATTTTTTGACACATGGAGATTATTATAAACCAAATTTATTTATATGACGATTTATATTGTAGTTATAGCAGGAATCTCATAAATTTTTTGAAAATTTTGAATGATTTATGATGTTGAAATTAAGGTTCAAACAATTAGTTACACGTGTGTCTGATTATTTTTAGATTCGTGTAAAACAGGTTGTTAGAATCCTGATTTCGACACCGTAAATTTCTCGGAATTTTCTAAAATTTGATGGAATATCTGGTATAATAATTATATAAAGGAGCAAAAATGACACCTTACTTAATTATATTCCTAAATTTATATTAGTCCCCTTAAAAAATAAAAAATAAAAACCTTCAATACTTTATATATTGTTGATATATTATTATAATCTTTATTAAAGAAACAAATTAGCCCTTCTATATATCAACCCTCACTCCGTGAGTGATCATTTATTATTCAAGTTGTTGCCATAATAAACTTCAAATGTGGCAATCAACTGCTGGTTCAATCAACACATGCACACAAACTCCATCCCATCATATGCAACAATTTAAGGAGCACCATGCTGATTTGCAATAAAGAAAAAAGAATACAAGAAAATAACTATTATTATATTTTTAGATCAAAAGTTGTTTAACTAATGTTTTCTAATATATATTATTTTTAAAAGAAAAAAATTAAATATTAATATATATATATTTATAAAGAGAAAGTTTTGTAATAAATAACGAGAGTAAGTAATGTAAAAATAAATAAAAAAATGAGGAGAATAGACAGAAAGTTATGTGAGTGAAAATCAACTTGAGAGAAAGTAAAATATATATATATACTATATTCATGTTTATTTAGTTTTATTTATAGGATTTATTAAATTTGTATCATTGTTATATAAATTTCAAATAAATAAATAATATTATATATAAAAAAATGATATAAACATATTAAAAGAAAAATTAAACTAAAATATTGTTTATAATTTTTTTTAGAAAAATATATATAATATGATAACCTTATTAAATATAAATGATTATTTTATTAATAAAAATTAAGAATATGTATTATATATTATTGTTATAATGATATTTTATAATATTTAAATTTATATTCATATAAGTATTAAATAGCTAGTTTTATATTAAATATTATTGTAATAATAATATTAATTTAATTACTAAAAAATTAGGATTATATGAAATTATTATAATAATATTTTATAACATTTGAATTTATATTAATATTAATATAATTATTAAATATCTAGTATTGTATTATATATTATTATAATAATAATATTTTATAATTTGAATTTGAATTTATATTAATATAATTATTAAATATCTAGTTTTGTATTAAATATTATTATAATAATAATATTTTATAATAATGGAATTTATGTTAATATAATTAAAAAATATCTATTTTTAATAACTTTTAAATGTATATTTTGTTAAATATTTAGAATATTCTATTAAAGAAAAAAAAACTGTTAAAACCAATAATTTTCGTTATCTACATATTTTTTTATATAGAAGAGATATATATATATATATAAGATAATTTTTTGTTATTGTCAAAATTATATGTTTTCTATTACTTTGTTTTTAAAGCTTATTATGTGAAAAATGTCAAACATCTTACTTATTTTCTTTCATGGAATTATTTTTTTGTTTTCAAAAAATTAATAAAAAACAATTTTTTGGAATTATGTCATACAGGCTAGGCTCTTAACTTTGCTCAATTTTTATTACAAACAAACGTCTCACTCTAAATAATCACACTAGAATACATGATATATAGAGTTGAGTTCACACTTGTTACTAACTAATAAAATGTACAAGAATACATGAGATATCATATCTAAGCATGACTTCCATTAATAAGCACCCACTAGCTACACCATCAAAATCTTATTAAAAAAAACTTCACTTGGCTAAAAACAATACCCAAAACACTTAATAAACTTATTAAAATCTATTTTATTGGAACACGACTAGTTATTACCAATCACACCTCTACATAACAGCCAGTATTTGCAGCTCGAGACGAGTACTCTTTAACCAGCTGACCAAAAAGAGACCCCTCATTGTTTATGAGCTTAGTTGGCTCATCAAACTCCACCAACAACCCTGTCAAATTCACAAGTATTATTTTACTAGTTAAATTAAATAGCTAGCTAGAATGAAAACAATGAATGTATATATTAAAAAAGAGTAATGATATGTGCTCCCAAAACATGTCACTTAATATTACACGGTGACGTGACAGTTAGCCAATCACATTTATCAATCACATTATTTTAAAAAGCAGTGTCACATTACTGTGTGCAATATTTGAGCGTATATATTGAACGCACATATTATTACTCATTAAAAAATTGAATTGAGGTAGAGAAATTTAGGAGTAACGATATGTGCACTAAAATTATGTTACCAAAACATTATACTCATGAGTTTCATTTAACCAATCAAATTTATTTTAGGCAAGAACCATTGTTTTAAAAAAAAATAGTACCACGTTGGTATAATATTTTAGTGCACGTATCATTATTCAGAAGTTTAGTACTGACCATCACTAATGGCAAGCACCTTAGTGCAGTCCATGACAGTTGGGATTCTGTGAGCCACAGTTATGACGGTGCAGTCCACAAATTCTCTTCTTATGGTTGTATGTAGAATGGCATCTGTTGTGTTGTCCATTGATGCAGTGGCTTCATCGAGCACTAGTATTCGACTTCTCTTCAACAATGCTCGTCCTAGACAGAATAGTTGTCTCTGTCCCATGCTCCAGTTTGTTCCTTCCTCCAACACTGCATTGCATTGCATAGTTTTAACACCATAAACACTTCAAAATAAGATTACTCTAGTGCTCTTCTTCCTCATTTTTTTTTGAAGATTTAAGTATAAATGAAGCTAAACTATATCTAAACTACGAAGATATGCATGCTGATGGACATGAGTTATATCTCAAAACCAAATAGCAATTAATGGAATTTTTTTCAAAATTAATGGAATAATTATAGTATATTTGATTTGTCCAATATTTTCATGATAAAGTTGACATGAAGCTCGAAAGGAGAGGTTGCTAGGGCATGTAGGTGTAACCTAATCACAGCTACATGAAGATTGTAATGAGAGATTTTTTTCTCACTTCTTATCTTAGTAAAAAAACATTTGAAAATTCTAGGGTGCACCCCCTGTTTTTGGGAGCTTTGGGAGCACCAGCGCACCCATTTTTGGTTTTAGGTACTGAAATGATTTTCGGTGTAATTTTTTTTATATAATTATGTACATTGTAGTTATTTAGAGCATCCTGCAAATTTTCAGGAAATTCCGAATAATTTACAATATCGAAAATATGGTTCAAACATGTTACTTCCACACACATAAGAAAAAACAGTCACGCGTGCAACAAACTAGTTGAACATTGTTTTCGACACTATAAATTATTCGAAATTTCCCAAAAATTTACAGAATGTTATAAATAATTACAATATGCATGATCATAAAAAAAAAAATCATCGAAAATCATCCCAGTATCAAAAAACAGGAGTGGGTACACTCTAGAAGTACCCAAAAACATTAATATTTTACGTCGAATCATTATAAATTATGAACTAGAATTAATAAATAGAGAAGGTAAAAATTTTAGTAAAAACTATTTTTAATGTTAAGAGGGCAATATAAATTTATGGTACATATTTCTAATAATTTTTCAAAAATACATTGTACTAAAATATTGGAAACAAAAAAAAAGTTAAGGAGCATGGTCACTCCCTAGTCCTTCCCTATCTCCATTGATGGTGAGTATAGTTGTTGTTTTATATTATATTAACTTTTGTAATAAAGGACAAGAATGTTATATCTCAAGTCTCAACATTTCTTACTTACCTACGGAATCCAGGCCTTGTTCTTTCTCTTGAATGGCCTCTCTCAACTGACATTTCTCAAGAACCTTTTATTTGATATAATTACAACAACAAAAACGCTATTATTACATGTTAATATTAAACAAGAGCAAGAAGAAAAAAAATACAAATTTATTCAAGTTTGAATTAAGAGAAGAATACTCATCAATTGATTGTAATATATCAAGTGTATGTGTTTGTACATACCTCCCATATTTCTTGATCAGTATGTTGTGATAAAGGATCAAGATTGAATCTCACAGACCCATTAAAGAGTGTTGGATCTTGTGGAATTATCCCAAAGCGTGACCTTAAATCATAAAGCCCAATTGAGCAAATGTCAAGGTCATCAACTAGTATCTTTCCTTCGGTTGGCTCTACCAGACGAAATAACACACTAATGAGAGTTGTCTTTCCACTTCCAGTGCGACCAACAATCCCAATCTTATCTCTTCCTTCAATGATGCAACTTATTCCACGAAGAACCATTGGAGCATTTTGTCGATATCTTACCTTTAAGAAGGACGATAGGTTAGAATTGATAATGGAATGGAAGTTTAGAACAATATATATGTAGGTGAATTCTCCAATAGGACTTTACTTTAAGCCTTACTGGTGAGGCTCTCGGTGTTCTCCACCCGTAAACAGTTTTTGACGCGATTTTTTTTTATGACTGTGTATATTGTAGGTATTTAGTGCATCCTGCAAATTTTCAGAAAATTTTGAATAGTTTACAGTACCAAAAATTAAGTTCAAACATGTTGTTCCAAGCATGACTATTTTTTTTATGCGCGTGGAAAGCAACATGTTCGAACCTAGTATTCGATACTGGAAACTATTCGGAATTTTCTGAAAATTTGCAGGATGCTCTAAACAACTACAATATACACGGTTATAAAAAAAATTACACTGAAAACTGTTCACGGGTAGAGAACACCGAGAGCCCCACCGGTAGGGCTTAAAGTGAAGCCTCTTAGGAGAATTTTCCTATATATATCGTAAAATGAAAAGTATGGTAAAAAATATGTGGGGTTCGTCTCAACAAGTAGTGATTAGCAGAGTGGAGTAATTCATACTCTTATAAATAATATAATGTTGTCGCACAATGTCCATGTTGGATACTAATATAAGATACAAAAATAATGCTAAATTTAGCATAAAAAGTTAAGAAATTACATATTTAGCACAATTTTTATAATTAGAAAAAATTAATCTTCAATTAATTATTATTTAATATCTATTGAAAATATAAAAAATAATAATAAATGACCCTAAAATAAATAAAAAAGGATCATTTTCTACTGATATAAATTTGGATTATGCTATAGACAATGAAATAGAATTTTAGAACAAAATAGATCGTATATATAGACAATAAAACACATGAGAATTGTCTCAATAATTAGTCTTTAGCAGAATAATCTATACTCTTATAAATAATATAGTGTTCTCGTACAATGTCAAGTTTAAGCATAAATAAATTAATAATTTTGAGAATTATGATTGATATAGATGATACCCTTTTCATCAAAGACAAAAACCTAGTCATCCTCACCTTCAAATTGCATATTTCAACCTTGCCAAGAGTAGGCCAATTTTGTGCTGGTCTGTTCTCGTGGATAACTTCTTCAGCTTCACTTGGAATATGCATGTATTGTTCTACTCGCTCCACAGAAATGATAGCATTTTCTAGCATACATTGGAATTGGACAGATATCACTAAGAACATGTTCAATGACAGTCCATATGACAATGCCATTCCAATGAATCCTGCCATTATTTGTAACCAAAATGTGACATTATTTGTAACATAAATTTTTTGTGACTAAATATCCTTTTTAATCACAACTAAAACGTAATATTTAGTGATGATATGTTTTTAGACTCACCGGAGTCAGAAGCTTCGAAAGGAAGTAAAGTTGTGGCCAAAGCAAAAGATGAGAGAACGATTGTACATAATGTTTCAAGACGTTGGATTAACCACTGGCTTGCTGAAAAATTATGGAAATTTGAGCTAGCATTTGCGTCGATAATGTCTAAGTATTTCGAGAACATTCTTTCCTCCTCTGCGAAAGCTCTGATAGTCATGGCCCCAGAAATTGATTCAGCAAGGCTACTTGCTAGTACTGACTTGGTTGTGCCACTTAACCGCATCAACTCTTTTGCAGAAGCCAAGTAATATTTCTATTTGTTGAGATGAAAAATCAAATGAAGTTTAGTTTTCTCAACTACGTATAAGAATGTTTGGACTGTTAAAAATTTATATTGCTGTACCTGCAGTAGTATAGTCGTGTAAATAACTGGCACAATCACAAACAAGACTGGCCAAGTAAGAAAAGATAATATTCCAAATATGGTGTATGTGTTCATAGTTGATGCACAGGAGATTATGAACTTCAAGGGCACTTCAAGATCTATGATATTCATATCAGAAGATACCTAAAAAATGTCCATTCAAAGGTGAGTTATTACAGTTGATGTTATAAAAAGCATAGCATTAAGTATCAGATGGGAAACTATAACATACCCGGCTAAGTATTCTTCCCACTGGTGTAGAGTCATAGAAAGACATAGGAGCTCGAAAGAAAGAGGTCAGCAGCATAGAAAAAATAGATTTTGATGCATCATAACCTAATGCAACCATAGTATAAGATCTAAACAATAAAGAGAGTGACATGATAATCGTTATCACAGAGTAAACTGTGTATATTTCTACTCTGGAAACACTATAGTCCGAAAGCTTTGCAGCAAACAAGTAAAACTGAGTTAGTTGCCCAGCTATGAATATCAAGAAGAAGAAGTTAGCCAAGGAAAAGTAAAAAAATCCCTTCCCTTGCTTTAAGTACTGAATGTAAGGCTTAAAACCAGTGTCTCCTGTTTCCCTCTCTTCTTGCTTAATCAGTTGATCACCTATTGATTGATTTCTCTTTTCTTCAGAACCAATCTTCTCTATCTCGCCTTTGGGTTGTTTGTTCTTTCTGGGAAAGAAATCCTCAACAGGCCTTGCAAACAATTTAGTTGTACTACTGTGTGCATTGACAAGGTGTTGAAACTCTTTAGAAGACACCAACAACTGTTCATATGGAGCTGCTTTTAAAATCTTCCCCCCAGACATCAACTGTCCAGAAAAAATAAATAAAGTTGCATGAAAAACAATTATATTAGATTTCAATATAAGATGATGACAAGAATAGCCAAAAATTGTGTTACCAAAATAGAATTGAAAGCTGGAAGGAAATCAACTTGGTGTGTCACAAGTAGGACAATCTTTCTTGACAAAGCTCCCATGACATATTCCTGGCAGGAAAACCACATTAGAATCCATTAAAGAAACAACACCATAAAGATAAGTTATTTAAGAGAGAGAGAGAGATTATAATCACGTTGAATAGATTGGTTGCAGTGTGAGCATCAACTGCACTGAAGGGATCATCCAAGAGATAAATGTCAGCATCCTGATAGAGTGCTCGTGCCAGTTGAATGCGTTGCTTCTGTCCGCCACTTAAATTGACACCTCTATCTCCTATCTGTGTAAGATCTCCAAATGGAAGCATTTCAAGGTCCTTAACTAAGGAACACTTTTCAAGTGTTTCTCGGTACCTATCAGGGTTCATGGGAGAGCCAAACAGAATGTTCTCTTTTATAGTCCCTGACTGAATCCATGCAGACTGAGAAACATATGCTAACTTACCACAAACATGAACCTGAAGATTATGTACACAGAAACATCATGTGGTTAATGTGGTTTTCAAAACCAATTTCTATACTTTCAATAATGGCTTAAGAATATATTAAAGCAAAAAGAAGTTTAGCAACAAATTTTGGCTTTCCATGTTTTAAAAACCGGTTTGGTTTGGAAATGAAATGAAATGACTACTTACAATGCCATTGACATGGGGAACTTCTCCCAAAATTGCAGCTAACAGGGTTGATTTACCGGAGCCAACCTCTCCACAAATTGCTAACTTTTCTCCTGATCTTACTTCCAAGTCAATGTTCCTTAAGGTAGCCTTTGAAGAATTACTATCCCATGAAATTTCAGAGGATCTGATAAAGATGGATTGATCAAGCTCTTTGCTGCTAAAATTATGCCTCTTGTGTCTGTTCTCCAACTCGGGTGCTTCAAGGAACTTCACAATCCGAGAAAATGAAACCTTTGCTTCAACAAAGGCTCCAAAGATATCAGGTATTTGCCTAATTGTCTCCTGAAGTATTCGCAAAGTTGCTAGAAATGTGAAAATATTGCTAGCATAGAGCTGAAATCCAAGGAGATAGCATGTCCAAATAGAAACAGCTCCTACTAGTAAAGGAGATGAAAAGAACAAAACAATATAGTATCCCTTTTGTGTCAATACTTCTGAGATCCATTTGAGTTCTTCATTTCTTAATTTTTCTATGACATTCTTAAAATGTGTTTCCCATGAATACAACTTCAAGATCTTCATGTTTGTTAGTGCTTCAGATAATTTCTTCAGCCGCATGTTCTGAGCTACCATAAACTTTGTTTGATACTCATGTTGCAACTTGGATAGTGGAGAACTTGCAAGCACAGTCAATATAAGTACGGTTAAAGCTGAAACAGCTGCTAGTCCAACACTGAAGTAAATGAGCACTAATGAAAGAAACAACTGCAGGCTTGTTGACCATATTTGGTGAAACCAAAAAGGAAATTCGCCTACCTTGTAAGCATCAACGGTAACATAGTTCACTATCTCACCAGGAGAATGGCTCATCTTAGCAGCATTTGAGAGTTGTAGCTGCTTTTGATATATAGCTGCAGATAGCAAAGATCTTACTTGTAGCCCAATGAGTTGTGTTCGAAAGTTCCATTGTGTCTCTGACAATGACTCTAAAGTCTTTACAAGGAACAGTCCAGCGGTGAGTGCATAACCTTCATGTTTGAATGCATACCTGCCTTCAACAATCTTAATGAATGCTGCAAGAAACAGTGGGCTACTAGTTAAGGCGAGTACCTTAATCAAAGCTAATATCCCAGATACCAAAAGAGCTTTTCTTTGACAGAAGAAGATTGTTGATAGAATTGGAGGAGGATCAGATGATCTCTTTAGCTTCATTATGCTCAATTGTTCAGTGAACATTGAAAACAATGTCTGTGCTCGATCTTCTTGACGCAGCTGAGGAATTTCTTCATTTTGAAGAAGTTTTTCCTTACCCTTCTTCATCAATGGATTCAACCACCAAAATGACATTGTACTAAAAAACCCACTTCCAGCAAATGGAGTTACAGTACTTATTGAACTAACTTCACTTGCAGCATCAACCTCCTCACTTTGTAACAGTGGTTCGCAAGCACCAGCATCGATTACTCTGTCAGTTTTTGCGTAATTGCATCCTTGATATGAACTAAGGATCAAAAGAATTCCTCCAGGAGCACACAAAATATTTAGAACCATCATTGCAGATGATGCTTTGTCAGTTATTGCTTCAGACAGAGATGAAATGCAGAGAAATGCTCCAATCAAGAAGGTAGACATCGACAAAAATCTTGCTGTTGCAATATGTGAAAGATGCAGCATCCTTAAGCTTATGGTTAAACTTAGAAGAAACCATGTAATGCCTTGGATTATTGCCACTAGCCATCTGTGCATAGGTGAAATGAATCCATCTGTATTCAGTTTCTCAATTAATGTCCATATCCCAACTCCAAAATAGGCCACAGCCAAAAGACCATTGAAAGCTGCTGAGAAGACTGAAATTGGAAGTAACTTCTGAGATGCCATGAATGATACAGTCTTGTTGGATGCCACTCTATAAACAAAGGTACTTAAAAAGAGGAAAAGGAGCAGCATATCAATTGAAATTACCAAAACATGATTGGTACATGAGTTGGGATTGATTATGGCCAAAAAACCATAACTGCAATGAAAGTTTGATCCATTTGAACACTCAAAAGAATTGCAGAACTTAGTTGTGATACCCATCTTCATGCTGCCTATCTCAGTGGAAATAGAAAGCCTGAATAGAAAAGAAAAATATTAAAGAGACAGCACAGGAATTCAAATTTTCTTGTAGCCAGCTTGTGTCAGTGTACTTAGTAATGAACTAGATGACAATCTTTGATTCTCTAGTAATTTTTTTTTATTGAAAACAGTGCTTTTGATGTTGCTTCTTTGATTAGTTGTTACTAATAACAGTGTATATTTTCTAACAGAGGGTGACTAATCAATTATGTGATAAAATTATGAGTACTGCTACAGGCACACTTTTAACACACAAAAAAACCATGTTATGACAACATGTTGTAAGCAACTATAACAATTTTAAAATCACAGAAGAAAAAAAAGAATGATTATTTTAAAGAGTCAAAACAAGTTAATTATGTACAAAGTTTAAAGATCTAATATCTAAGAGATAAGCAGATCATAGACAAACCTGGTTATCTCACCAGCTACCATAGAATGTATGAAATTGATAGCCCAATACAGATCTAAAAGCAATTTATGCGCGGAAGAATAGTGTTTGTTGGCATTGATAGTTGATAGCACAAGACATGACATTGATAGTTGATGTTGTCGGCTAATAATGATTATGACTGTGACCAATCATTAATGTTAGCACGATGTATTGTCAGACATGACAAAAATAAACTTCAGCACATAAAAATGTGTACTACGTTTCTCACTCAACTTGAGAGCTTCTTTCTACACATTTATAAAAAAAAAAAAAAAACTAATAATCCAACCATTAAAACCCAACAATAATCCATCATTAAAGAAAAGAATTTTTAGCACCACAGAATTATACATTTACAAAGGGAAATTTGATAAATCATGCTTACATTAGCTTAATAATTAAAATTTGAACCAAAGTTAACCACCCTATGATACAAATGCTTATCTTTCATTTAATACCAAAAATACCCCTCTCATAACAAAATCTCATACCTTTCCTCTCTAAAATCTTGCAAAAAAGATACACATGGGTAAGTAATTTTCTTTGATTCTTGTTGTTGTTGGTTGTTTTTATGATTTAGATTGCTGTTTAGATGTTGGATCTGTAGTTTGTTGGTATTTTTTGCTGTTTTTTGGGTGAAAATCGTGGTCTGTGAAAATCTGCGTTTTTTTGGGTTCCTTGAATTTTTTTCTAAATGCCCGATAGTGTCCGATATAGGCCCGATGCAGGGACGATAGTTGTTGGGTTTCAAGGTTAGTGATGAGGTCCGATGGCCACCCGATGCTTGCCCGATATGTTTTGGTTACCCGATGGTCATTAAGGTTCGATGGCTACCCGATGCTTGCCCGATATTTATTTTCATTCTACAAACCCTTTAAGTACGATAATGGATCGATACGAGTCCGATGCATGCCCGATAGTTGTTATTAAGTTAATGCAGACCTATTAGTACGATTGTACACGATGGTACCCGATAAGTGCCCGATGCTTGCCCAATAGTACGATGGTACACGATTTTACCCGATGGTACACGATAGTGATAAAAAAACTTGATAAAAACCGTACCTTTCGGCTTTTCCCCTGCCCATTTCCCGTTCCCTCCCAAATCCCAACTCTTCACTCCCACAAAACCATCGAGCAACATAAGTACTCACACCCGACGCTTCTCTCTCCCTCACCCACCATCACCCGACGCTGCTCTCTCCCTCACCCGACGGTCGGAAAAACCCCCACCGGAGACGTAGAAAAACCAAGCCCCAACCCCCACTGGAGACGAAGAAAAACCAAGCCCCAACCCCCACCGGAGACGAAGAAAAACCAAGCTCCAACCCCTCACCGGAGAAGAAAAACCGACACCCCATTGCGCAAAAATGTCTAGGGTATGTGTTTTTTTTAATCTCTTCTCCATTAAAAAATGTTATAGTATGTATTGTTGAATTTGACTGTGTTAAATCTGACTGTGTGACATCTGATAAACCGTAAAATTTTGAAAAAAAATTCTGGGTTTTTTTAGAGGTAAGATAAGGTACGATAGTGGGTCGATATGGGTACGATAGTATTTGTGTTTCTCATAACTTCAGGTTGAAGATGAGTGTACGATAGGGGTACGATAGTGGTTCGATGGTGGTACGATAGGTTGTGTTTTCTGATAACTTGATGTTGAAGATGGAGGTACGATAGGGTACGATGTTGGGTACGATGTGTGCCCGATAGTGGGAACAAATTGTTGTGTATGTTATAATACGATGGTGTACGATGTGAGGTACGATTGTGCACGATAATGTTATAGTTCCAGTTTTCCATTGGTGTCCGATATGGTGCGATAGATTCCGATAGTTGCTCGATAGTATATTGCAGAATATAAAATTTGATGTTTTTTTTTTGCTATTCTATTTAATTGGGTATTTATTTGTTTTATGCAGAACTTAAGACCTCCACAACTGATAGTTCCAGTAGAGGAACATTTTACGGGACGTATCACTTGGCGCGGCAGTTGGTACTTTCCAAAGATTAAAGCAAAATTTATACAGTGTGGTTTATTGGATAGGGTGAAGGAATCCCCTTTCAAACAGTTCTTCATGGCGGAACCATTAAATTTTTCTGGTGCCTTAGTCCATCAATTGTTGTTGCACAAATTCAGAGGGGAGAAGACTGACGAAGTCCAGTTTTATATTGGGAAAAAAAGATGTAGATTTAGCCAATTGGAGTTCGCTTTAGTTACTGGTTTAAATTTTGAGGCCGGACCGTCTGAAGCTGAGATTAAAGCGAAGACCACTTCGGATCGGTTAATTCTTGAGTACTTCAATGGTCATTCCCAAGTGAGCATAGGGCAACTGCGCAGAACTTTTGAGAGTTGTCAAATAGTTGATGATGTGTACAAGATGGGTTTGTGCTTATTAGTTGAGGGTGTTTTGAAAGGTCGTGAGGAGAAGTTGATGGTTTGGACTGACATGTTGAAGATGGTAGACGACGTTGACTTCTTTTTCCAGTACCCGTGGGGGAAGATATCATACCAGAAGTTGTTACAAACTTGTCAAAAAGACTTTGTTGAAATGAAGAAGCATTTACAGAAGAAGATTGAGAAAGGAAAGACTCAAAAGGAGGCCAAGTACTCTATTTATGGGTATGCTGCAGCATTGCAGTATTGGGCTTTTGAGTCCATCATTGAGTTGGGTCAGGATCATGCTGTGAGATTGGGCCAAGGCATACCAAGAATGATCAACTGGCAGAGCAAGGAGAAAGTAGAGATACACAAAGAGCAACTTATTAAGTTGTTTGCCAAAAAGGTGAGCTTTTACTTTACTTTTGAATGTTCTATATTTTTTTCTAGATATGCAATTTTATGGGTACTGCACGATAGGAATACGATAGAGTACGATTTGAGTACGATTATGGGGTTATTTTGTGGTTTTTTGTCAACTGTTTGAAAACTGACTAAGTGGTACGATTTGGTACGATGATGGTCCGATGGGGGTACGATATGTATTCTTTGTTAATGTAGTAGTAGTGGTACGATATTGGTACGATGTTGTACGATGATGGTACGATAGTTAGCAAGCAATTCTCACTTACGGGTACGATATTGTTATGTTATGGGTACGATATGGGTACGATAATTGCATGATATGGGTACGATATGGGTACGATTGGGGTACGATAGTTTACCAATTGACATGATATATTGTTTTACTTTCCAATCTAAATATGCATTGTTTTTTGTGGCAGTTGACAGTATACCCCTACCTGTGTGCCCGACCTGCTGAAGAACAGTATGTGAGGACCCTTACAGACAATGAAGCCCCATTGTATGTGGACATGGGGTTAGAGGAACTAGAGGTGGGTCCCGATGGACAGCCTACACAGGAAGCCTTACAGAGCCAGGCTGAAAAGCTTGCTGAAAAGTTAGCTGAGCAAGCAGAAGCAGCAAATATTTTTAAGGAGGTTCCACCAGCTCAACCTGAGGCACCTGAGGTTCCCCCATCAACACCTCATGCCAGCACCTCCTCCCAAGCTGAGCAACCAGGCTACTCTATGATTTTGGCCAGGTTGGAAAAGGTTGAAGGGCAACAAAGTGCCCTTATTAAAGGTCAGTCCGAGATCTTGGGTCAATTGCAGAAGCTTATGACAATGATGGAAGATCTTAGTAGGCCAGTTCCAGATCCACACCCTCAGTCCACTGAAGAAGGCCCTCAGTCTCCTGTAGATGAAGACATTCTCCCTAACGATTACAGACCTGATGATGTAGATGATCACATTTTTCGCACACCAGAGGATATGCAAATTACTGTAATCGGAGATACTGAAGATTCTGAAGTACAATTCTTAAACATAGCTCCATCAGCACCGGAGAAGAGGAGAGAAAGAAAGAGGCCTAGGTGGTTCGATGAGTACACTGCAATGAGGAAAAGGAATAAGAAATCGAAGACAGCAGTGAATGTGGATCCATTGAGGGTTGTTGATGGTAAATTACTTATGACCTTTCACAAGTGGTTGCTTGGCACCATTGGGAATAAATATCCGAGGGAATGCTTCTCAGGGACACACGATGCTGCTTGGTTCCTGAAACTGCATACTCCGAGAACATGGCTTTCTGACTCTGTAAGTTTTCTATAACTTCATAATTAAATAATGTTGAAAATTTATTTAAATGTTTCTATATATAGTGGTACGATATGGGTACGATATGGTACGAAAGTAGTACGATAATTATAAGTGTCAAATTATAAACTGTTTATGTCAATGGTACGATGGTGGTACGACATTAGCACGATAGTGGTACGATATAATTTGTTAAGTAGTTACTATTACCATCATAATTTTAGAATTTGTAGTGGGACAATTTAGGTACGATGGTAGTACGATAATGTACGATGATGGTACGACAGTGGGACGCTAGTGGGTACGATGGTGTATAATACTAGTTTTTGCCATAAAGGTACGATGATGGTACGACATTAACACGATATTGGTACGATAGAAGGTTTTATTGTTACTATATTCATGTACGATTGGGGTACGATAGTTACTATATTCATGTCTGATAGTTTTTTGTTTGTTTATTTTGGTACGATATTGTGGTTACTGACTTAATTTTCCTTTAATGTAGCATTTAGATGCAGCATTCCATCTCATGAGGAGGCGTCTAGAATTTTATCCTAACGTGTACCCTCAGAAATGTGTTGTTATGCCTACAATTTTTCCCGAATCATTGAAGGGTCGGTGGGACGCTTTTCCAGGTTCTGACTACTCTAGATTTAGTTGGGATGACAGTATATTGGACCTGGTTAGGGGTGATGCAGTCCAGTTCTTACCGAGTTGGCAGAACAAGGAGTTCATTTATTTTGCCCTCTTCTTGAAAGACCAAATGCATTGGGTAGCTGTAGAGGCAGACCTGAATGGGTGGATGCTCAACATCTTTGACTCCAGTATTGGATCAATTTCCGAAAACGATTTGATCAGCTTGATGGTTGACTGGTGTACCATTTTCCCGTCGGTCTTGCGACAGTCCGGTTTATTTGAGAACCATGACGTTATACTCGCGCCTCAGTTGACAGCATCAGAGAGTCAGGTCAGACCCTTCGATTGGAAACTCATTCCACGTGAATTCGTACCGCAAACAAAATCCAGGTGAACTTTATTAAATATCACATATTAATTATTATTTCTTAATTACAAAACTTTATTAAATTATTGTTTATTTTCTAATGCAGTGGCGATTGCGGATGTTACGTAATTGAGCATATTGAACATAAGCTTCTTCAACTACCATTTGATAATGTAACTGACAATAATATGAAACTTTTTAGGCAAAGGTGGTGTGTAGACTTATTCTACCAAAACTTATGTTGAACGGTCTTAATTTTTTTGAATTGTATAATTTTTTTTATTGCTCTTTTTGTAATTACTACATTTTAATGTGCTTAATCTTTGCATCGTACTATCATCGATCACTATCGTACTCTATCGTACCCTCACTTGCCTCACAAATTTCACGAACAGTCCTGAAACCATACCATCGTACCATTATCGGACCAATATCGTACATTATCATACCCTAATGTCGTACATTAACTATCGTACTACATCGAGCAACGTCGTACCATATTGTAAGATACATTTAAATAATCCTACAACAAACAATATCGTGCATTGTCGTACCGGCATCGTGCACTATCGAACCAACACTGGATTATTACATATTTAAGAGTTTCATAATGGAGAAAAAAACAGAAAAAAACCTGCAAAATCCAGCACATAACAAATATTACTAGTTCAAGCAGAAATAAAACATAATAGGTCAACTAGAATACAAACAAAACAAGTTAACCTCGGTACTTGCAAGACGCTTTGTTGTGCCCTTTACCACCACACTTGCTACAACATCGTTGTATCACAACCTTGTCTCCATTAGAAGGATATCGATTTTTCCTAATTCGTCCGACCTTTTGCTTCTTCGGTCGGCCTACAGGTTTCTTCTCAATCGGTACTCCAACTTGGATGTTCTTAATGTCTTCAGGAAATTCCCAATCATCCTCATCACCAACTGGCATAATTGTCCCCTCATATGTGCTCTTCCAACTCTCTCTTGTGTAATATTGAGAGCACAATGCGTACATGCTAATATTTCGTTCTTGAGCAGCAGCACATGCATGTGGACAAGGAATCTTCATGATTTGGAATAGGCCGCAACTGCATTGTCGTGCCTCCAAATCAACTATACCACCGCTCTGAACTGTTCCTCCGGGGTGGACATTAAATGTATAAGGTCCAGCTCTGTCGACGCTTAAGAACCGAGATTTCTCAAATTGACATGACAAGTCCCCCTCCATAACTGGTGATAGAGTCGTGCTACACTTTTCAGCGTTTTCCTTTCGAGTAGCAAACCATGTTTGAATAGTAAACCTGATGAATTCAACAAAAGCAGTGATCGGGAAGGCTCTTGCGTCCTTAGTTTTGCTGTTGAAACTTTCAGCCCAATTACTTGTCATTACATTGTAACGGTCCCCTGGAAAGTACGCACGAACCCATCTTTCAAATCCAATGCCCTCAAGATATAGTGCAACTCGAACATCCATTGCTTTTATCTTTTCAAATTCTCTTTCAAAATCTGTCTTCTTATACGAGTATGCACAACTGTAAATATGATCCGTGAAGCAATCAGTCTTGAACTTGCTAGCCACGTTCATAATAATGTGGTGGTAGCATGCGCCATGGGGTGCATCAGGGAAGACAAGTTCCAAAGCATGAACAATGCTTTGATGCCTATCCGATACGAATGCTAAGTTCTCAACATCACCAATCGCTTGTTTCAACTTCCTCATGAAATAGGTCCAAGAGTCGTGGTTCTCACTGTCAACCATTGCGAAAGCAATCGGAAATATGTGGCTGTCTGAATCCAATGCCACGGCACACAACATTTGGCCACCATACCTAGTTTTCAAGAAGGACCCATCAATACATATAACAGGTCGACAAAACTTGAATCCCCGCCTACAAGCACCCAGAGAAAAAAAGCAATACTTGAAGCGACCCTCGTCTACCTTGAAATCAGTAATGGAATCGGGATTGTTCAACCGCAGCATGTGCAAGTACCCAGGTAACTTCGAATATGAAGCTTCAGGCGTACCCCTAACTATGTGGAGTGCTTTCTCTCTGCATCTCCAAGCCTTCTCATAACTCATTTCGATCCCGAAAGAATTCTTCATATCTTCTCTTATTTTGGAGGCTAAATAATCTGAACCGTTAACTGAGAATTTATCCTTGATCAGTTCGGCAACTACCAAAGGTGATGCTTGACGGTTATCTTTTTTTCGAACATCGAGGGAACATGTGTGTACATTTTCAAATGCTGTCACCTCGAACATGTTAGAAAGTTGCTTCTTCTTCCCTCTTAACCTCCACCCACAATCAGGATCCTTGCATGTAATATACCAAACATCAGTACCAGACTTCTTAACTATAAAGTCGAATCCCTTCTTCATTGCAAACAAGCCAGCAACCTTTTTTAAATGTTCCTTGTCTCTGAAAAACTTTCCTAAATGAATCTCCCCGCCCGATGTGCAACCCATAGATATATAGTGACTATTATCCTCAATGTCTTCTCTTGTAAACATCTGAGCTTTGAATTTACTATAATATGTCGAAGAAGAGAGTGGATCACTAAATTCTCTAGCATCATTTGTTCCGTCTGGACGACTACTACTAGTACCAGGTGTTTGGCGATCTTCTCTACGGGGTCTACTTCTACATGTTGTTTGCCTCGGTATTTGGTACGACAGTGGACTCAGGCTCAAAGCTTGAGAACGGACCTCTGTTTCTTGGTCGTCATTGCCCTCAAAATCATTTTCAGGGTCAGGACAATCAGGAAAATCATCATGAAATGGCATCTGTGCTACATGGTCAACTGTTGGTATGAAAGGGTTTGATTCAGGTATAGCAGTGGCTACCAGCACCTCCGGATTTGTTTCTGGAACATAAGTCCCAACCTCACTACGAGTATCCTTAACAGTACTTGGTGGAGGATTACGATCAACAATGATATTCTTCTCCACCAAAGTCACAAAAAGGGGAACAAATTCATCTGGCTTCTTCAAAAGCATTGACAAATATAAGCTTACACCCTTGTCATTCCTTATAAGTTCAGGCCGATACATTAACCCTTTCATGTACTTATTATTCACTTCTAATTTCAGGTCATACTGCACTTTGTCAACCTCCAGCTCTGAGTACAGAAGTTCAACAAGTTGTGAGTAAGTTATGTCCTTCTCCAACTCGAACGTTAAATTTTCGGCTCCATTAAAAACCCAATCTCTACCTTCACGCTCCCAAACACCATTATACATTAAGTACGCGAACAAAGTTGACCCTATCATGTACAAAGAAAAAAAATCAGTAAATGGCAACAAAATGTCGAAATTTAGTTCAAATGTTTGGGAATCGTACCAGTATCGGGCCATATCGGGCGGTATCGGGCAAAGTTTTATTTATGTTTTTTGATCTTAAAACACTAATATCGGGCAAGTATCGGGTAACATCGAGTACCATCGTACTATTAGGTCAGCAGTAACTTAATAATAACTATCGGGCATATATCGGACTACTATCGATCCATTATCGTACTTAAAAGGATGTGTAGATTTAAAATAATAATCGGGGCAACCATCGGGTAGCCATCGTACCCTTATAACCATCGGGTAACCAAACTATCGGGCAACCATCGGGTTGCCATCGGACCTTCATCCCTAACCTTGAAACTCAACAACTATCGTGCCTGTATCGGGTCTCTATCGGACACTATCGGGCATTTAGAAAAAAACTCAGGGAACCCAAGAAAACGCAGATTTTCACATAACACGATTTTCACCCAAAAAAACAGCAAAAAATACCAACAAACTATAGATCCAACATATAAACAGCATTATGAATCATAAAAGCAACCAACAACAACAAGAATCAAAGAAAATCACTTACCCATTTAATATCTTCACTATGAGCAAAAATAACACAAAGCTTGGTGTTTCTCCTCAAACAATCCACAATGTCCGAATGTGTATCTTTCTTGCAAGATTTTAGTATAAAAATCTTGTGTGTAAAACGTATGGTGAAGAGAGAGTGAGAGAGAATGTATGGTGAAGAGAGGTATGGTGAAGAGAGGTAGAGAGGAAGAGGGAGAATAGCGAGGAAAGGTGTTATGAGAGGGGTATTTTTGGTATTAAATGAAAGATGAGCATTGATATCATATGGTGGTTAACTTTGGTTCAAATTTTAATTATTAAGCTAATGTAAGTATGATTAATCAAATTTCCCTTTACAAATTTAGTTCTTGAACTATGTTACAATTAGTAAGTCTCTAATTTTGTCAAACAATAGCAATTAACGTGAATGGAGAAAGTAGTCTAGAAGTAGAATAGAGTGCATGGTAAAAAGTATGAGATTTCGGAATATTTTCTCTAACATCCACTCAGAGGCTCGATTGCAAGATCGCAAGTGGCTCATTGGCTCACTATACCGAATCACAAAGGGCTCTTTTGGCCTTTTTTTGGACCGGTTAATACTTATTAGGATAAAAAGTATGAGGTTTTGTCTCAAAACTAATTTATGATAAATAAACTCATACTCTTATAAATTGTTGAATATACCAACACACTTTCCAACGTGACATATTTTTTCTAACAATAACGTCGCCATTATAAAAATATGATGAACCCAAACTTTTTTTTTATTGAACGGTTTGGGTATGAGTATAAGAAATGAAAAGGTACATAACAAATTAATGACAGATTTGATTAAGAATAAAGTGATATAAACAGCTATGGTTTTTAAAAAAAAATTAAAAAAAAAGCTGCAATGCCCTCTCTGGCACTTACTTCTCTCAAAATCTCCCTTTTCACTCCACCTGCCCGTACTCTATACTACTCTACTCTCCCATATTACACTTAATGAATCCAATAAATCCAAATGTTCTTTATTTTATATATATTTTCCTAAAATTAATTATAAGGTGATTTGTACAAATTTAAAAACACAAACATATATTATATTATCATGTATGTATATATATGCTAATATTAATTTTTTTAAATTATGAAAAATTTAATAATAATTGGGACAAAGAGAGGATATATTTTGCGCATAATATTGGAGATAAAAAGAAATACTTCAAAAGTTATTCTTTGAGTGCAAATTTTTACTCTATGTTTTGAAGTTTTGAATTATATATATACCATAAAAATTAATTAAATTAAAATTTGGATTTAACTTTTAGATATGTATGCCGCATAGCTAAGCTAAGACTTTGTTTTTTTTTTAAAAAAAAACCTGTTGTAATAGCTATATCTAGGTAATAGGTATGTCGAATTGTGTATTTATAAAAGAAAAAAACAAAATCCGGACAAAATAAAGTTGAAATAATGTGTCATCAAAATAAGTTATTTTTAAATTACAAAACATACTAAGCTTTAGACAATTGACTAAGAGCACTGCCAATAGATGCCCTACTCTATTTTTTAAAATACATTCTCAAAACACATATTTTTTTATTTTATCTCTAAGTTTTACATTATACCATATATCGGATTCTCTATTTTTTTTCTATATATCATTTAAATATTATTAATTTTATGATTTTATTAATTTTAAATATTTTCTATCACTAATAATAATATCTCTATTTCTTTCAATAATATTTATATATCTTTTAATACTTGCAATATTTATTTATGCATAATGTCAAATATAATAATATTTTATTTTTAATTAATCCAAATTTATAAAATAAGCTAAAATATATTTTTCTTACAACATTTAAATATTTTATTTTTTATTGATTTCAATATTTATCTAACTATTAATAATATTATTGTATATCTTAATATTTACATTAATATTTATTTCAAATATTTATATAACTAAAGATATTGAAAGATTTGTTATGAAAAATATGCGGTAGAGAGAAAATATATATATTAGAGTATATATATATATATAAAAAGAAAAAAAATAATTACAATTTAAATAAATTAATCATAACTAATTTTTGGTTGTGTTGCTAGTTTCAATTAATATAAAATAACTAATATCAAAATAGACTCCAATATATTTTCTGAATTCTCATAAATACCCACAGGCTCGCCCTAAGCCGGGTATAAATCACCGCCGTGACTTTTTCTAGGGGTGGCAATTCGTGTAAACGTGTCAGATTCGTGTCGACACGATTATGACACGACACGATTAAGGTCAACACGAACACGACACGATTATTAAACGTGTCAAAAATATGAACACGAACACGACACGATTATTAAACGGGTCAACACGACACGAACACGATAACACGATTATGACACGATTAATCATAATTATAGGAAAAAAATCAGAAAACCTATGTAAAATATTCGTGTTATCGTGTCTGACACGATTATGACACGACATGATTATTAAATGGGTCGACACGATTATGACACGACACGATTAAGGTAAACACGAACACGACACGATTATTAAACGTGTCAAAAACTCAAACACGAACACGACACGATTATTAAACGTGTCGTGTTCGTGTTTACCTTAATCGTGTCGTGTCGTGTCGTGTCATCGTGTTGTGACCCAAATTGCCACCCCTAACTTTTTCGCTAAACCGCTCACTAGGATCGCCTCGAATCACAGATTACAAATATATCCACATAATAATGTGGTCTCGACAACTTATCACATATATATATATAGTTATGCCCTCAACGGGCCAAAATTACGATTATGCCCTTCTAACCTAATCAGAGCCTACATGCATACTAGTACACATAGTCATGCATCACATATATTCAAATAATCATATAGCATGCTTTTAGCCATTAAATCACATATAATCTAATTATGCCCTCCCGGCACACTAATCAAGGCCCTTAAGCCTTATTAGAAAATTTGGGTCGTTACATGTGGGCTTTTTAGTTAACTGAAGTATTTGATGAGGAGGTCCAGTCCAACTAGGTTAATATAAGCTAAGTCTCATCCCTAACTCTATATATATGAATAGTCTTATCGTTATTATGTAGTCTGATAATCTGCTTCAGAAATAGAAGTCCTAGGGGGGAAGGCTTAATTGATTAGTATTGCACTAATAATTCACGTTTTCTCTATGGATGAATCAAGTATATTTTTTGTATTCTTTAAATTTTTATAGTGTTCTAAATTGTATACAAAATTATTGATAAGATGTTATATGAATATCTAACAAATCAAAGAATGTATGGTAGGAGAAAACAGATGAAAGGATGAGGTTTTCCTCTCAATTCTTAAAAAAAAATATTAAAAAAATTACATAAATATTTTATAATAATTTTGAAATTAAATTTTGTATCCATTAACTCCTTATCGTCTAAATTTCCATTCTTAGTGCGAATGTCAACTAATTTAACTCATTCAACATGAAAGATCTCTTATGAGAATTACAAAGAAAAGACAGAGTGATACACTATATATATATATATAGGGGAATTCTCCTATAGGAGCTTCACTTTAAGCCCTACCCGTAAGGCTCTCAGTGTTCTTGACCCGTGAACAGTTTTCGGCGCAATTTTTTTTTATGACCGTGTATATTGTAGCTATTTAAAGCATCCTGCAAATTTTCAGAAAATTCTGAATAATTTACAGTACCGAAAACTAGGTTCAAACATGTTGTTACACGCGTGACTAATTTATTTTATGCGCGTGGAAAACAGCATGTTTGAATCTCATTTTCGGTAGTGTAAACTATTCGGAATTTTCTAAAAATTTGCAGGATGATCTAAATAGCTACAATATACACAGTCATAAAAAAAATCGTGCCGAAAACTGTTCACGGGTTGAGAAACACTGAGAGTCTTACCAATAAAGCTTAAAGTGAAGCTCTTATACAAAAATTGTCCAATATATATTGTATATATAGTTGAAGAGTGAGTGTAAATGTTAAATTTTAAATGTAATGTTTTCAATGGCACACTCAAAGCTAAATTTGAGAGAATATTAACACTCATTTGGACGTGTTTGACATGCAGCCACAGAAAAATGGACTGCTGAAGGTATCAACGGTTATTTTTCAGTTCTAAAAATAATAATATAAGGTTGTCTTTAGCTACAAAGTCATGATGGTATGTATAGGAGGTTACTGTTTATCCCACACTCTTTTTGAGTGAGACAATAATTAAAGAGCAAAGAAATAAAAAACAAGTTTGACTTTCTAGAAGGGACCTAGTGATTACTCAATATTATATATATATAGAGGTGACATCTAACCTGAAGCTGTACGGAAAAGTCGCATGATTGGGGTGTTTTCTTTGTCCAGTTGTGTGAAGGAGAGTGAGGTACACTCTTGCAGTAGATTTTAAGGTGTATTACACACACGTCAGAGGAGAGTGAAGATGGGTTGATAGAGTGGGGCCCAGACGATTTAGAAAATGATTGAGACACTTGTCAAGAGCTGAAGTGTTGGGTCTCTTTTGGGCCGTACGGGCCTGATGGATATTTGGGCTGAATTCTTTGGGTTTGGGATTACAAAAATGCTAATCTCTATATTTTGGTTCTCAAAATTACCACTTTCTTTATTTATTTTTAAGCTTGGTTTCTTTTCTTTTCATTTTTTATTTTCAGATTGTAAAAAAGACACTATTTCCCAATAAAATTTATAAATATTATTATTATTATTATGTGTTTATTACTCTAAGTTGTTTTGGTTTTGTTCACTTGGACTACAAACATTTGAAATTTAAGATTTTTTTTTTCAATAGTACTATTAAGATCTTAATAATTTAGCTTTAATTTCTCATCATATTGTATGCATAATTGTTTTGATTTTATAAGGATTATGGTAGAACATATAACATTTTTTTTTTTATCATTATCATAGTATATTGAATGTGACTACATTACTATTATTGTGTTTTGGCAAAGTTAGTAGGTTTTAGATAATTTAATGAGTTTATCTCATATTTTTTTTAGTCTATACTCTTAATCCTCCTTAGCAACATTTTTTTATCTCCATACTCTTTATTTTTACATTTATATAGTTCTTTTGAGTTTTATTTTCACTTTTAATCATACTTTAATTATAGTTTAGTATTATTTTTTGTTACGATATTTAAGTATAAGTGTTAACTTACATTTTTATTAAATGGGTATGTTGACGCCGTTTTTCGTCAACTTAATTTTGAAGAGTACTAAATAATATTTTTCAGAAAGCATAGAAGAACACAAGATTTTTACGTGGTTCAGTAGTTAAAATTTGCCTAGTTTACGAGTCAATATTAATGATCTTAACACTCTCTCAAAGCTTTTTCATAGCAATTTGACAGAGTATTCTCAGTACAATTTTGTGTGTGTCTACAAATGAAAAATATCATGCTATTTGTAGACCTAGTTAGGAGAATATATTCTACTGATTCAGGGAAGTTACAATCAATTATTCAAATTTGAAATAAATGTAAATAAATACATTAATTACATAATATCCCATGATAATTGAGATTTAACATCTGATAACAACAAATATCTAAGGAATGAGGATTTCCTAATAGCTGTCGTATGCAAAACGCATTGTTGATTTTGAATGCAAGGTTAACGCACTTTCGAGATAAACCATAACTTCGAGCTCGTTATTCCAGTCAACCTCCTTCTCTCCTAGCACTAAGGCTCGAACTGATTCTTCGGAGACTAATGCCTTCGAGCTTGCAACTAAGGCTCGAACAATACACATGCTTCAGAGAAGATTATCTTTTTGCGAGCCTACAACTTGTGCTCGATCATTAATAACAACAGATTGGGAATTATTTTAAATTTATACAAGTGTTCAACCAATACTTGTTATTTTCGAGCTTACGTTCTATGAGACTATATTTTGAGACTCATTTATTCATCCTCAAAATTTTAGTGTATCAGAGTAACGTAAATATATTGATAATTTACAAATGAGAATTAAATATTTCTATTTATAAATATTAATAAATATTTAAAACTATTATTATGTATTTATTGATGATTTAGAATAGATGTCCTGCGTTGATAATATCACCAGTGAACCACTCTGCTTTTTTACCATAAATTTGTTATAAAAAATAGATGTAATAACATCAGGCTATAGCTATATATTTATGCATTACTTTTTTTTATTATTATTATTATTATATGAATATGTGTTTCTTGTGTATAAATATGTGTTTATAAATTGTAATAGCATATTGTTTTGCTTTATTTTGAGTTTCCAAACTGAGAGGAGTGAGTCTAATTGTAGGGTCATGCCACAGGTACTTTTTCCTATTTCGTTGATTTTATTTCTATAGTGAAATGAGTATGATTGTGACAGCATAATACGACAACTTCATTTCACTATCTTCTTTTTATTGCTTGTTTATTCCAATAATTGTACTCACATTAAAATGGTTTTGTTTTTACAAATCCCAATAATTATTTTACCTCACCAACAAAAAAAAACATAAAAAATAAAAATCATCCAAAACTCTCTTGATAAACAATAACCAACCAAAGCAACTGAAATATTAATATGATAAAATTCACCATTCATCATGATTTTTGGAGGGTTATGTTTATAAACAATGAAATAGCGAGAAATCAGTATTTAGAGATTTTAGGTAACAACAAATTATTATTAAATTTTAATTTTAAAAAATATATAAAAGAAAAAGGGACTACTACTCCAAAACTTCTTGAAAGTCTCCTATTTAAATATTAAAATATTGAAATATAAGGATTTTTTTTAATATTCTTTCAAATGTGTGTGTTGTAACAAAAATGATAAACTCAATAAATTATCTAAAACCTACTAATTTTGCCAAAACACAACAATAATAATGTAGTCGCAATCAATGCAATGATAAAAGAAATATGTTATATATTCTACCATAATTCTTATAAATAAAAATAATTATGCATACGATATGGTGAGAAACTAAAGCTAAATTATTAAGAACTTAATAGTACTATTGGAAAAAAAATCTTAAATTTCAAATGTTTGTAGTTCAAGTGAACAAAACCAAAACAACTTAGAGTAATAAAGATAAAATAATAATAATAATAAATATGTATTAATATTTATAAATTAAAATATTTAATTTTAATTTAATTTGTGACTATTTTATTGGGAAATAGTGTTTTTTTACAATCTGAAAAATAAAAAAAATAAAAAAAGAAACCAAGCTTAAAAAGAAATAAAGAAAGTGTCAATTTTGAGAGGCAAAATATGGAGGTTAGCATTTTTATAATCTCAAACCCAAAGAATTCAGCCCAAATATTTATCAAGCCCGTACGTCCCAAAACAGACCCTAATACTTCAGATCTTGACAGTCGTAGGTTAGAAGTCCCCATATATATATATATATATACGAGTGTGTGTCAGTCGGCTAGCATCATTCGTTTACTAAAAGGCTGCTGTGATGAATTTTAAAAGAAAAATTATAAACGGTTAGTTGTGCAGGCGTTCCGTATGCTCATACAGAAGAAATACCTTCTGTATATTAAGTCTTACCGGTAGGGCTCTCGGTATTTACAACTCGTGAACAGTTTTCGGCACGATTTTTTTTTATGACCGTGTATATTGTAGCTATTTAGAGTATCCTGCAAATTTTCAGAAAATTCTGAATAATTTACAGTACCGAAAACTAGGTTCAAATAGGTTGTTGCACGTGTGACTAATTTTTTTTATGCGAGTGGAAAACAACATGTTTGAACCTAGTTTTCGGTACTGTAAACTATTCGAAATCTTCTCAAAATTTGCAGGATACTCTAAATAGCTACAATATACACGGTCATAAAAAAAGGTCACGCCGAAAACTGTTCACGGGTTGAGAAACACTAAGAGCCCTACCGATAGGACTTAAAGTGAAGTCCCTATAGAAGAATTGTCCCTTTGGTGCGGGTGTACGAAAGGGTTGCATATGTGCGGCTGTTTTCTTTGGGTTGTGATTGGTTCAAAGCATTAGGTATTATTTTGTATGGTGGAGATGCATGTAGTGAATGTTCTTTATTTTAATGTATTTCCAATTATATTATAATTCTTTTTTCTCATGTGTATTTAGCAAAAAGTCTTTAGACGAGACGCCAAGCACTTCAACACAGCAAAGACTTCGGATAAATCATCGACCCAATTGTAGAGGTAAGGTGATGCTTTGTTGCCCGACGCTCTGGTTCAGTCTCTCCAAAGCTCCTGGGCCTACCACGAACTCGAGCCGATAACGTGTGATGATAAGTTCTCCGTCAAACCGTGTGGCTGCATGCTCAATGGTGCTCATCTAAGTGGAAAGGCCAAGGGGTGGTGGGTGGTGGCTCTCGTCGAATAGAAGCCGGAGTCGTGGTGACTATGGAGTTGTCCCGTTGGTGGCTTGGTCGTTGATGGAGGAGAAAACCGAGCCTCTCGGTGGTGCTACGAAATTCACGTCAAAGAAGAGGTAGACTCGGGTTTCTATAAATAATTAACATATATACTATTAGTTACATAACTTAAAATAAATAACAAACAAAATTTGTCGAGCTACTACCGTCGGTGCCATGCAGAATTGACTCTACCTCCACGTTGCTCACGTTCTCTCTGCCACTTATAGAGCATTGCCAAGAGGCCTCATATCCCCATCTCATCTCTTCTCACATTCAAAACTTAGAAAAGGTCTTCCTCCTTTATTATATTTATATTCATATATACATAATCTATTCATTTCGTTATAATTTTGATTTGATGGTTGAGATTGTGTGAGTCTTGTTTGATGTATTTACAACACATGTATAAATATATAATCAATTTATATATGTATATATGTGTAAATTCATATACATGCCTATAATAACATTATATTCTATCTATCTATATATACAATCAAGCTATATCTATATATATAGGCCAAACCAGTGATATATATATATATATCTAGATCCAAAGTTTCTTAATTTTGATATGGGTACCATCGTCTTTGCTCCCCAAAAAATATTCTATTTTTGTAATAAATATCATAAAAAATCAGAATCCAATATTTCATCAATTTAATTATTATTTCACTACACGGATATGTGTTAAAAAATTTATAACACTAGCAACAAAGTGTATTACATATATGTACACTCTAGAATCCAAACCAACATTGCCAATATATATATGCCTACCAACAAAAAAAATATTTTGACTCTTATTAGTGAAAGGCGTACGAGCCCATCACTCACTCTCGTGAATTATTTTTAAGTTAGTCACAATGCAAATACACATTCCTCTCACTCCCGTTACTTACACATATTTTCAGACCTTTTTATTATAATTATTATCATTTTTTGGCATGAATTAAGTATTTCTCATCTCTATATAATTAATAAAACTCAAGTATGACCAAATTATGTAGTAATGAAACTTACTTTGAAAGGATCTCTAGATCTCGCCCAATATATATATATATATAATTACATACACATATATAATAATGTATATATACTCACACATATAAACTCAACCCAAAACCACAAGCCATGCACTTATATCTCATCTTCAGTACTTTCTAAGAGTTTGAGCACCATTTAGATGTACAGGCAAGCTCCAGGGAAAGAAAAAAAAAAGACAATAAAAAAATGATGAGGGCGTGAGACAGAGATAGAAAGGGTGTATACGTATATATATGTATCAGTAGATGATTTTGAATGCTAAAGTAAAGTTATTTTTTCATTTGATTCCATTGTCTACTCCATCATAGTCACAAATCCTTCACCACCATGGACGGACCACCTCGAAATACGGAAGGAGAAAGGCAGCGGCGGAGGGAGACGGTGACCCACCTCTAGCATAGCCTCCTAGCAACTATAGGTAATAGCAGATAGATAGAACAGAGTAAAATTGAACTAAGTAAAAGGAAGACGTCGATGTGAAAAAAGAAAAAAAAATATTGATTTCTTGATCTGATGACTGTGAATGAGTTATATGCATGAAAAAAAAAAAGGTAGGTAACCATTTGTTAACCAATGTTTTTGCAAAGTATCATTTTGGTACTCTCTGTTTTTAATAATGCTCATATAGTACCCTGTATTTTAAAATCGTACATATTTGATACCCTAAACTCAAATTTAATTAATAAAATTTTACCAATTTAATCAAATTGCTGTCTGTACGCCCTGGTTTTCCCACGGGTTGATTAGCAGGTCGAGCCTCGGACTAATCATGGTTAGTCCGTAAATTTCCCCAGGCCGGAGCTCCTGTTTTCGAGGTTGTACCCCCTTAGCTCGAGGGATCCTCAAGGACTCGCCAAGGCTGCCCAAGACTGGGGGAAGGAGTCTGAAGGCCGAAGGTCGGGTCAGGGGAGCAGCTCGTGGTACGAGCTTCTCATGGATCTCTGACCCTTTGTAAAGTCAACACACGCAAGATAAACGTGTCTATATCTGACATCACGTGTCCGATATCTCCCTGACTTCTCGGACACGCAGCAGGAACGTGCGTATTCAGATACCCACGGCAACGGCGCCAAAAACTTGATGGACCCAAAACGGGTATGTTTTAAATATTTATACTCGCAAGCGCACGAATCGTATTTATAGAATAGTGTTCGTGTAAGCACGAGGTCGAACCCAAAGGAGTTGTCTAAAATCGAAAAGAAAACTATTTTAAACCAAAATTAATAAATTCTAACCTAGTTCCAAAGATTGATGATAATTTTTGACAAGAAAATAAACTAAAAGGTAATAATAAAGATATTAAAGACAATATATAAATATAAATTAATAATAGAAATCAAGATAGTAATATAAGATTATTAAGGATTAGAATCCACAAAATATAAGTTCAATAATATATATAAGTACATTGATTCCCAAGTTTTAGTGATAGTTAGAATAAATCAAACTATCATTTTTTAAATAAATTTATAATTTTAAGCACAAATTATTTCTAAAAAGATAGGATTTTTCTTCACTTTTCAAAGTTATAATTTCAAAGCATTTAGTGTAAATCAATCTAATGAAATAACAAATAAATCAATGAACATTATTTATAAGACAAAACATAATATTTTTGTTCTAAGCATGGATGTGTACAATTTAATGACACATCTTACACAAAGAATATTATGTATTTGCACTAATGAAGAACAAAGTTTAAATATGTGCTAACAATCCAAAATACATGATATTTAAGATGAAAGAAGATATTTGAAGAAGAAAATTCCATAAACTTTATTGCACAAAATGGGAAATCAACATACAAAATAAATACTATCTAGTTACATAATGTTTCATCATCACCTTAATAATCTTAAAAAGATTAGAAACACATAACTAGAATAGAAAATACAAACTAAAAATTACAAACATAAATGGGAAAATTTGGAGGAAAAACCCCCAAATTTTTCCTCTAAAAATACATAGAAAATAACCAAAAAGAAGAAGAAGATGAAGAGAATTGAGAGGTTTTGAAATGTGTAGAGTTTTTGGTATGGTAACCTCTCCCTCAAAATGGACCCCAAATTCCCTTATTTATAGCCAAAAAAGTGGTATTAAAATAATCAATTTAAATTAATTAAATTGATTAAATTAAATTAATTAAGTATAATATGGCAAATAGGGGTAAATTATAGGGTGTAATAATTATGTTTTTGGGTAAAAAGTGTAGAAAATGAGGTAAAAATGTGGTATTTTTGTCATAGGAGACAAATGGTACAAAAGCATTTTCTTTTTGGCTCAAGGAAGTTGGTTTGGTTCATTTGGGCGGCTGTGTTGGCAGTTTTGTCTTAGGCTGTCTTGGGGCGTAACAGGAAGAGGGGCTTGATTGAAGTAGGCGTGGGGTTGAATGCTAGGCCTAAGGCTGAAGGAGCAGATTGTTGGAGGCTGGAGGCAGGGACTGCTTGCTGGGCTGGCTGGCGCAGGAGGGAAGAGGTCTTGAGACTGCTTTGCATGAAGGCTATTGGGCTTGGGCCCAAATGAGCTGGTGGAAGCATTCGGCTGGCAGGAAAATAGAAGCTGGAGGCGTGGGAAGTGGTGGATTGAAGGCATCAATGTGGGAGAATTGGTCAAGTCACGTGGCTGGAAGGAAGCTGAATTGATGCTTCAGCTGGGAGATGTTGAAGAGTGATATGTGACTTTGGTGGAGAGGAGCTTGGTCTTCAATTGGGCCTTCGTGGTGGGCCTTTCCCTAGGAAGCTTTATGGTATTTCAATAATACCATTTTTCCTTTCATTTCTTGCTTTCTATCATTTTTTTCCAAACATAAAAATACAATAAAATCCCTACAAAATAAACATAAAATAAATCATAATAAAATATTTTCAACTATAAAATAAATTAATTTAATTATTTGAAAATATTAATTATAACTTAATTTATATTTAACATTTAAATTCAATAATACAACATTTTTTTACCACTAACTTAACAATAATAATTCATATAATTAACTACAACATTTTACAACAAAATAACTATAAAAACACACAAAAATCTATAAAATCAAAATAAGACTAATAAATTGAAAATTACTTAAAAACTTAATAAATCAATTAAAAACTCAAGAATTAAGCAACAATTAGCACATAAAAAGTGGTAAAATAACTCTATTTTGTAGAGTTATCAGGAGCAGCTCGTGGTACGAGCTTCTCATGGATCTCTGACCCTTTGTAAAGTCAACACACGCAAGATAAACGTGTCTATATCTGACATCACGTGTCCGATATCTCCCTGACTTCTCGGACACGCAGCAGGAACGTGCGTATTCAGATACCCACGGCTGGGTTGGGCCGTGCGGCCCAATATCTCCTTACCTCTCGATTTGACCATACTTATGTGTCATGTTTAGGAATTAATCATGAATGTCACAGAGTTGATATGACAAATAAGAAGGTCACGGGATGACCTCCTTACCAACTTCCAGGTGCCTTCTCCTATAAATATGGAGACCCTGGGAGTTGATAAGGGTTGGAAAAAATAGTCTCTGAAGAGATATATATATATATATACTTTGTAACCAAGTACCCAGAATATATGAATAATATTGACTAGTGGAGTAGAAGGATTTTAACCTTTGAACTACTTAAAAACGTGTCTTGAATCACCTAGTTCATCCTCTAAGATTTCCTATCTGTGACGGTTCTACTTTCAGCACTAATCCCTTTCCCTCCTTCTCTTAATTACCTGTTGGCGAAGAACCGCGTCAACAGTTTGGTGCTTTCGTTGAGAGGAAGTTCAATTAGTGCTGCCACAAACATCCAACTATGGTGACCACTCGATCCAGGCATGGCAAGGAAACAGAGCAGCAGGATGGGCAGGAGGCCCACCATATTGCCATCCCTGATGAACAAATTCCTGAAGTCCAACAGAGGCCAGGAAAGCAGCCGGCGGGCCAAGACGATACGGGTAGCTCAGCGCCCCGGCCACCTAATCCGAACCCGTGTTATTATACGGCGGTGGAGATGGAGAATGCTCAACTGAGGAGCCAGTTAGCAGCAGCCGGTCGGCAAATCCAGGATATTCTGACTCGACTACCCCCTCTCACAACCAACGTTAACGTTGGAGAGAGGAAAGGTGAGGCTCCTAAGTCTCACCGGGGTAATCGGCCCAGGCATAGCCGTTCGGATAGACTTCCTGCAGCCAACTCCACCCCTTCATCGCACCATCAAGAGGCAAACTTCAGGGAAATGCCTGGAACCGGACAACAGCAATACAGCCGTTCGGTCAGGACGTTAACTCCTAGTTCTCAACCTTCCTCGAGATCGCCCAGGAGAGCTCGAGGAAATTCCCGAAGGAGATCCGGGGAGGGCCAGCGACGTCAGCCCGTCCCAGAAGACCGTCCTGCGCCTCGTCCAGTTCGCCCAGAGTGGGACCAGCAAGCTGGCAGGGCCGAAAGGCCCCCACCAAATTTGATCCGTCCAGACGGAACTAGGATCGCCTCCCCAGTCAGGCATCCTCCTTCTCCAATCAGATATCCGTCTCCTCAGCCCGTCCGAGACATCCCAGCTTACGGGAGTAGTAGGAGAAACCCACCATCAGCGGGACCTTCCCGGCGTAGCAGGGCGCCTGAAGAAAGCTCAGGTCCTCACCACCAAAGACGCACTCCAAGCCTGTCCAGCAGGAGTCATTGGACCGGCAGCCGCCGGAGTGATCTCTCCGGAGGAGACCTGCGTCAGCGACTGAGTTCGGCACAGAGCCAGCAGACCACCCAGGGAGGCGACCTTCGAGATCGCCTCAACTCTCACAGAGAGGATCGAGCTAGAGATGGTAGCCCGGCCCGCTCGGCGGGAGTCCGATCCGAAGTACGTAATGGAGGGAATGTCCCAAATAACCTATCTCAAGATAGGAGGGGCAACAACCCACCTAATATGTACAATGGGTTCGGAGCTGTTGAACAGCCCCGGAATAACCCAGGATCTCAGGACCAAACCCTCGAGCGCCTAACTCAGATGGAGGAACTGATGAGGAAGCTCCTATCAGAAAAAGAAAAAGACGAATATGATTCGGGTGACAAAATGGAACTCTTCGCCCCCAACATAGCAGCGACGGCATACCCATCTGGCTTCCGTATGCCTCACTTGTCAAATTTCAATGGGGACGGAGACCCGTCGGACCATTTAGGGATGTTCAACACCCTAATGATGGCCCATAACGTTGGCCTGGAGTTGCGTTGCTTGATCTTTCCTTCCACACTGACTGGACCTGCCAGGCAGTGGTTCAAGCAGAGTAAAAGGCAGTTAATCAGCTCCTGGAAGACCTTTTCAGCTGATTTCAAAAGGGCGTTCCGCGCCTCCCAGGCCGCCCGAGTCCAAGCCGACTCCCTAGCTAACGTGAGACAGCAGCCCGGTGAGACGCTGAAAGCCTACTTGAGCAGATTCGCGAATGTCGCTGCTCGAGCCAGAGACGCTGACGATAGCTCTAAGCTCATGGCCATGAGAACCAGAATCCTGGTCGGGGGAGACCTGTGGAAAGATATCCAAAGGAAAGGAGTCAGCTCGGTTAACGAACTCCTTAACAGGGCCCAAGAGTGGATAAACTTAGAAGAAGCTGAAGCTTCAGCCGCGGGGACCAGCCAGGTCCCCGAGAAGCCCGCTGGACGGGGACAGAGATCGTGGTGGCGATTCCCGAGGTCGCGCAGAACAACCAGCCCGGTGCTGGCAAAAGAAAGGGAAATGGTGAAAACAGCCAGCACGGTCAAAAGAAGAATAAGTCTGTGGATAAATTCAAGCCCGTGTTCACAACATATACCGAGCTCACCCAATCCAGGGAAAGTATCTTCCTGGCCAACGCTGCTCGGGTCCCCTGGAAGAAGCCGGAGCCATTGAAACACCACAAGGGAAAGAGAGACACTTCAAAATTCTGCCGTTTTCATAACGACGTTGGCCACAATACCGACGATTGCAGGCATCTAAAAGATGAGATAGAGACTCTCATCCGAGCAGGCCCCTTGGCGCAATATTCACGAAACAGGGTCCCAGCGAGTCGACCCGCTCCAGAAGTCCCAGCTAGTCAGCCCGGACCTCGGGTAGATCAGGACGTCCCTCCTCCCGTGGTCGAGGGAGAGATATCCACCATCTCTGGAGGACCACACATGGCTGGCACGAGCAGAGGCGCCCAGAAGAGGTATGTGAATGAATTAAAGGCCCACAACGGAGCGGAGTTCGTCCTGGAGCAGCGTCAATCAAAACAGCAGCGATTAGAAAAGCAACCGATTACTTTTACGGAGGAAGATGCAGGCCATGTCCAATTCCCCCATAATGATCCCTTGGTCGTAGCAGTCCAGCTCGCCAATCGGAAAGTGAGGAGAGTGTTGGTGGACAACGGAAGCTCGGTGAACCTCCTATTTTGATCCACCTTAGAAAAGATGGGTCTAACCATCGCCGAGCTAAGGGCGACCTCCATGATGCTATATGGTTTTTCGGGAGAAGGATCGGCAGCGATAGGGACGATCGAGCTGGTAATCACCCTAGGAGAAGAGTCTCGGACAGTCTCCAAGCTGCTTGAGTTCGTGGTCATTGACTGCTCCGCTGCCTACAACGCCATTTTGGGCCGACCTACGCTCATAGCTTTCGAGGCCATCACTTCCATTCGACACCTCGCCATGAAGTTCCCTACTTCAACAGGAATCTGCACCATCAAGGGCGATCAGCTCGCTGCCAGGGAATGCTACAGCATTTCCATGAAGGGAAAGTCTAAACCCGGGCAGCTGGCAATGGCCATTCAGGGCGAGGAGGAATCTCAGGGACCCTTGGCGGCTCCTGAGATTGAAAAACCTCAGAATCCCGAAGAGGAAAAGATCGCCTTGAGTGAGGACATTGACCCCCGAGTAGGCGAGGACAGATCCGAGCTCCAGGCTATTGAGGAGCTCGAGGAGGTGAACATTGATAAACAAAATCCGTCACGGACGGTTAAGCTTGGGAAGAACCTCTGCGACAAGAGAAAGGCGGAGCTGATTACGTTTCTGAAGAATAGCTTGGACGTATTCGCATGGTCCCACGAGGACATGGTGGGGATCAGCCCGAGTGTCATCATGCACACGCTCCATCTGGATAAAAGCGTTCCTGCCAAGTCTCAAAAGCAAAGGCGTTTAGGAACAACCCGAGCTGAGGCCCTAGAAGAAGAAGTGGCCCGGCTCAAAAAGTGTGGCTTTATCCGCGAAGCCAAATTTCCAATTTGGGTCAAAAACCCCGTGCTAGTTCCAAAGCCCAACGGGAAATGGCGGACCTGCATTGACTTCTCCGACCTGAATAAAGCCTGCCCCAAGGATTGCTTTCCATTGCCAAGGATCGATCAGCTGGTGGATGCTACGGCGGGGCACGAGCTCATGTCTTTCATGGACGCGTACTCAGGCTACAATCAGATCGCGATGAATCCGGTAGACCAGGAGCATACCAGCTTCATGACCCCAACGAATGTCTATTGCTATAAGGTCATGCCGTTTGGCCTGAAGAATGCCGGAGCTACCTACCAGAGGCTAGTAAATAGAATGTTCGCGGACCAGATCGGAAAGAACATGGAAGTGTATGTTGATGACATGCTCGTCAAGTCAAAGACTGCCGACAACCATATTTTCGACTTGGAAGAATGTTTTAAGATACTACGGGAATACGGCATGAGGCTCAATCCTCAGAAATGCACGTTCGGTGTCGCATCGGGGAAATTCCTGGGGTTCATAGTCAATACCCGAGGGATTGAGGCGAACCCCGAAAAAATCAGGTCACTGCTCGAGCTTCCTTCCCCTAGGTCGCGGAAAGATGTCCAAGGCCTCACAGGAAGAGTGGCAGCACTCAACCGGTTCATTTCCAAGTCAACCGACAAGTGTTTGCCCTTCTACAACCTGCTCCGGGGAAACAAGAAATTTGAGTGGACAGTAGAGTGCGAAAGCACATTCCTCGATCTGAAGGCGCATCTGGCTGAACCGCCTGTGCTGTCCAAGCCCAGGGCAGGAGAGCCTCTTTTCCTCTACATGGCCGTCACTGAGGATGCAGCTAGCGCCGTGCTAGTACGAGAAGAGGACCAAGTTCAAAAGCCAGTCTACTACATCAGCAAGAGACTCCTCGGAGCAGAGTCACGGTACCCACTGATGGAAAAATTGGCGTTTTGCCTAATCACAGCCTCGTGAAAGCTCAGACCGTATTTCCAGTCCCACTCGGTACACGTCATGACCGATCAGCCTCTAAGGCAGGTTTTGCAAAAGCCTGAAGCATCGGGACGTTTGTTAAAGTGGGCGGTCGAACTCAGTCAGTTCGAGATTTTCTATACTCCACGAACTGCCATAAAAATTCAGGCGTTGGCTGACTTCGTGGCAGAGTGCACGGGATTCCAGGAGGATCCATCAGAAGGCCTACTTCAAGTCGCCTCGCCGCATTCGTCGTGGAAGATCTTCGTTGATGGTTCATCTAACGAGAGCGGCTCTGGGGACGGAATCATTCTAATATCCCCCGAGGGACATAGGTTCCACTCGGCACTAAGGTTCGGGTTCAAGGCGTCCAACAACGAGGCAGAGTACGAAGCTTTGTTAGCTGGGCTAAGGGTAGCTCAGGAGTTAAAGGCGAGCTCCGTCCAATGCTTCAGTGACTCCCAGCTCGTGGTAAACCAGGTTCTGGGTGAATATCAGGCGCGGGGACCCAAGATGGCCGCCTATTTGGCAAAGGTAAAAACTGAGCTGTCCGCATTTGAGCGAGGATCGATCGAACAGATACCTCGGGAACAGAACGCCAACGTAGATGCTCTCGCCAAACTCGCCACCTCGGGAGAGACAGAAACCCTGGGGTTGGTGCCAATAGAATTCTTGAAAAAACCAAGTATAGAAGGAGATCGGGCAGAGGTCGAGATGATTGATGCCAAGCCGACCTGGATGACCCCCATTCTTGAGTATCTCGTCGAGGGCAAGTTGCCTGAAGAGCGTAACGATGCACGGCGAGTCTTGTATCAAGCTCCGAGGTACACGCTGGTCGATGGTGTGTTGTACCGACGTGGACATTCCCTACCTCTCCTCCGGTGCGTTCATCCAGGTGAGGCACAGGCCATCCTGCAGGACATTCACGAAGGATTCTGCGGAGACCATGCTGGAGGGAAAAGCCTGGCCTTAAAGGTTCTCAGGCAAGGTTATTACTGGCCGACTCTGTCAAGAGACTCAATCTCGTATGTGAAAAAGTGCGACAAGTGCCAGCGTTTCGCTGCGGTTGCCCGAGCTCCTCCAGTCGAACTGAAAATGATCTCGGCCCCTTGGCCATTCGCCGTTTGGGGGATAGATTTAGTAGGCGCCCTGCCTACCGGAAAGGGCGGGGTCTGTTACGCCGTGGTAGCCATCGACTACTTTACTAAGTGGGCCGAGGCAGAGCCGTTGGCAACAATAACATCGAAGAAGATACTCGACTTTGTGGTTAAAAGCATCATCTGTCGGTTCGGCCTGCCGAAGAAAATTGTCTCCGACAACGGCACTCAGTTCGACAGCGACCTGTTCACCGAGTTTTGTGAAAGGCACGGAATTGTGAAAAGCTTCTCCTCTGTGGCCTATCCTCAAGCAAACGGCCAGGTCGAGGCTGTCAACAAGACTCTAAAGGCGAGCCTCAAGAAGAGGCTAGATGAGGCAAAGGGGGTCTGGCCAAAACAGCTCCCCCAGGTCCTTTGGGCATACCGGACCTCGCATCGGACTCCTACGGGACACACTCCTTTCTCCCTAACCTTTGGGAGTGAAGCAGTCCTCCCCGTGGAAGTTAAGGTTCTGTCGCATAGAGCCCAGTCTTACGACCAAGATAGGAACCACGAGCTCCTATGCCATTCCCTAGACATTATCGATGAAAGGCGAGAGGATTCGCAGCTCCAGCTCGCCCATTATCAGCAGAAGATCACTCACTACTTCAACACTAAAGTCAAAAAACGTACCTTTAGCGTTGGCGACTTGGTCCTAAGGAGAGTTTTCTTAGCCGGGAAAGATCCCAAAGATGGAGTCTTGGGACCGAGCTGGGAAGGACCATACCAGGTCATTGAAGTCATCAAGGAAGGAACTTATAAATTAGCTCGACTTGATGGAGGGGCAGTCCCACGGACTTGGAACGCCATCCACTTGAAGAAATATTATCAATGATCCACTTGTAAGGCCTGGAAGGCCACTTTTTATGTATTAATAAAAATCAAGTTTTTCTTTTTATTTGCAAGTGTAATCTTAAAGTAACCATGAAAGACCCTTTCCCAGTTACTTGGGGGGCATATGGTACCTGGATATAACCAGGTCTCCTTAACGACTTAGATGTTGATTCTTATCTATGGATTGTTGCTCTTCTTAAAGAGCTCGAGATATGGATAAGGGTTAACGCCAACTAAGTCATATCCTGGTTTTAACCGGGTCGTAAAACTTAGAAGTTAACTTAAATTTATTGATCGTGGTTCTTCTTAAAGAACTCGAGATATGGATAAAAGTTGACGCGAACTAAGTTTTTAAAATAAGCTCCTGGTTTTAACCGGGTCGTAAAACTTAGAAGTTAACTTAAATTTATTGATCGTGGTTCTTCTTAAAGAACTCGAGATATGGATAAAAGTTGACGCGAACTAAGTTTTTAAAATAAGCTCCTGGTTTTAACCGGGTCGTAAAACTTAGAAGTTAACTTAAATTTATTGATCGTGGTTCTTCTTAAAGAACTCGAGATATGGATAAAAGTTGACGCGAACTAAGTTTTCAAAATAAGCTCTTGGTGTTAACCGGGTCATAAAACTTAGAAGTTAACTTAAATTTATGGATCGTGGTTCTTCTTAAAGGGCTCGGGATATGAATAACGGTTAACACGAACTAAGTTTATCAAAAAACAAAATATGTGTATTGTAGCCAAAAGCATGAAGAAATATATAAGTTAAAATTGCAAAGCAAATTGTCTCGAGGAAAAAATACCTCGTGCTAAGGATTACATAAAATACTTCAAAATAAAAAAGAGAAGAAAAAGCGCCCTAAGCCCCGTCAGTCAATCCCTTGGAGGTCGCGGTCTCACCCTGCTCCGCCGCACCAGAGGCTTCCCCAGTCTCCGAGGGCGGCATCTCTTTGTCAAGGCGGGCTTGGAACTTCACCAACAAGCGCGCCCAGAGACTCGACGGCATGAAAGAGAAGTCAGCCTTCGGGTTGTGGGCCCAGCAACGATAGAACAGTTCCTGCATGGACTGTTCCGAGGTGGCCCGTTCGGCTTCAAGGGCGGCCTGGGCCTCGGTCTTCGCTGCCTCGAGGTCTGTTCGCGAGGTGGCAAAGGATGTCTCAAGCTCTTTGACCTTCGAGCGGGTCCTCTCTAACTCGGCCTTCGAGGTCGCCAGCGTATCTTTCGCCGCCTGAGCCTCCTGAAGGGCGGTTTGGTGCTCAGCCCTCATCTCCTCGAGCTGAGCTCTGGTCCTGGTGATGCCTCGGTGCACGGCAGCGATGCCCTGCGAGAAACGGAAGATAAATTGGCTAAGTGGAAAAATAAGGCGGTATGTGAGAATTAAAACTTTAAAAGAATGGGGCAGCTTACCGTTAAGGTCATGTCCATCGATGACTCTATTACGTGGACCGAGCTCATTGTCTCAATAGCCCGGAGCTCCTTCTCTTTGAACTTGTAGAAATGGTTGACGGCGTAGCTCGCCGACTCATACACCGTCCCCCGGAAGGCTTCTGGGATCTTCTCCAGATCCTGGGGGTCGACCGTGATGCGTACGCCGGGGGCCACTGCAGCCGGAGTCCCGACCTCCATTCCCACGTCCTAGGTGGCTGAAGGAGATCGCTGGGGCGGCGGGGGATGTGTCCTGCTCCGTGATAACTCTACAAAATAGAGTTATTTTACCACTTTTTATGTGCTAATTGTTGCTTAATTCTTGAGTTTTTAAGTAATTTATTAAGTTTTTAAGTAATTTTGAATTTATTAGTCTTATCATGATTTTATATACTTTTATGTGTTTTTATAGTATTTTGTTGTAAAATGTTGTAGTTAATTATTTGAATTATTATTGTTAAGTTAGTGGTAAAAAAATATTGTATTATTGAACTTAAATGTAAAATATAATTAAGTTATAATTAATATTTTCAAAGAATTAAATTGATTTATTTTATAATTGAAAATATTGTATTATGATTTATTTTATATTTATTTTGTAGGGAAATTTATGACACTTTGGCTCTTGAAAAGAAAGCTAAAAAAGAAAGGAAAAATTGACATTTTTAAGAAAAAGAAGAAGGGAAATGGCATTTTTTAAAATGCCATGATCAAGCCATGGGCCCAAGCCCAATTTTTCCTTCCCAAGGAGCTCCACGTCCAAGCTTCACTCAAGATCACTTCAGTAGCTCTCCTTCATGCCAAGCATAAATGCCCAGCTTCCCACGTGACCATTCCAACTCCTTCAGCCTACATATGCACTCAACCCTCCAGCATCAATGCATCCTTCGGCCCTGCCTCCAACGCCCAGCAGCCCATTTGGGCCGAAGACACCTGCAAGCCCAAACCGTGGGCTTGCTTTCTCCTTGCCGCCATCACGCCTGGCCACTGCCAGCCCAACAAACAGAAGAAAAAAAATATGTGTCTTGAGCCCAACAAAAGCAAATTGTCCCCTTGTCTCTTTGTCCAAAAATACCACTTTTTACCCAAACTTTTTTACATATTTTACCCAAAAACATCATCATTACACCCTATAATTTACCCCTATTTGCCATATTACAATTAATTAATTTAATTTAATCAATTTAATTTATTTAAATTGATTATTTTAATACCACTTTTTTGGCTATAAATAAGAGATTTGGGGTGTCCATTTTAGGGGAGGTTACCATACCAAAAACTCTACACATTTCAAAACCTCTCTATTCTCTTCATCTTCTTCTTCTTTTTATTTTTTTTTCTATGTATTTTTAGAGGAAAAATTTGGGGGTTTCTCCTCCAAATTTTCCTATTTATGTTTGTAATTTTTAGAATGTATTTGTTATTCTAGTTATGTGTTTCTAATCTTTTTAAGATTATTAAGGTGATGATGAAACAATATGTAACTAAATAGTATTTATTTTGTATGTTGATTTCCCATTTTGTGCAACAAAGTTTATGGAATTTTCTTCTTCAAATATCTTCTTTCATCTTAAATATCATGTATTTTGGATTGTTAGCACATATTTAAACTTTGTTCTTCATTAGTGCAAATACATAATATTCTTTGTGTAAGATGTGTCATTAAATTGTACACATCCATGCTTAGAACAAAAATATTATGTTTTGCCTTATAAATAATGTTCATTGATTTATTTGTTATTTCATTAGATTGATTTACACTAAATGCTTTGAAATTATTACTTTGAAAAGTGAAGAAAAATCTTATATTTTTGGAAGAAATTTGTACTTAAAATTATAAATCTATTTAGAAAATGATAGTTTGATTTATCTTAACTATCACTAAAACTTGGGAATCAATATACTTATAAATATTATTGAACTTATATTTTGTGGATTCTAATCCTTAATAATCTTATTTTACCATCTTCATTTCTATTATTAATTTTTATTTATATATATTGTCTTTTATTTATTTATATTTATTGTCTTTAATTTCTATACTATTGTCTTTTATTTTATTTTTATTGTTACAAATTTGCATCAATCTTTGGAGCTAGGTTAGAATTTATTAATTTTGATTTAAAATAGTTTCATTTTCGATTTTAGACAACTCCTTTGGGTTCGATCTCGTGCTTACACGAAAACTATTCTATAAATACGATTCGTGCGCTTGCGAGTATAAATATTTAAAACATACCCGTTTTGGGTCCATCACTCCGGCAGCAGGAAGAATTGCCCCCCCGACCTGGGATGATGGGGTTTTTTCCTTTTCCTTTGCCGGAGATTTAGTGGAGCCCCCAGCCGTGCTCTTGGACCCTCGGAGCCTTTTCAATCTTGGCCCTGCTGGGGGATTCCCCCCGAAGTCTATGCCCCGCAGGCTATCCTCGGGCTGAGACATCCCTTCTGCCAAAAACAAAAAACATGGTTATTACAAGTTAGCAATCAGGCAGAAATAAAAGCAAAAGGTTAAAGGCAAAAAGTATACGAATACTAGGGGAGCCCTACCCCCCGAGCTGGAAGAACCTAAGACGATTATTTCCCGAACAGGCGCAAGTTCTGGGTCCGGTTCTGACTCGGGGCTAGACTCTTCTACATACTGCCTAAGCCCCGGAGCATAGATGCCCCTCTGGAGTGATGGCCACGTGCGTAAGTTGGTCCCATACTCCTAAAAAATGATCGACCTAAAAGCTAGGGTGTTATCTACTACTACGGTACCCCTAGGCCGGCTCTCTTGGTGATCCAGCACGAGCCGGTCAACACAATGGAGCAGGAGTGTGTTCAGGTCCGGGTCCCTTCGGTGATGATGGACGATCTGCCTAGGATTGAACCCAACCAGCCGGGGGTCCGCAGTGGCCCTATCTACATTCTTAAGCAAGAAAGGGTTACCTTGGCCGGAAGGACCCGCGGCTGCTCCGGATTGGATCCTCTCCTCGTCCATCCCCTGGGCGACCTCCAAGGTCCTCTTTCTATTCCTCACGAGCGGAACTTCAGCTGTCTCGTCCTCCTCGTCTTCCTCTGCCGCGACCTCCTCAACGATGATAGGTCTGTTGTCGCGGGCTGGGGGCGGCCCCCAGGGCCTCTTAAGGTTCAGAGTCTGATTTGGGAAAATCAGTTTGCAGAACACCATCGTCTCGTCTGTCACGAGCACGCGATAGTCCTTTTCACTGGGGGGCAAGCCCGCCAGTGTTTCATATTGACCCCCGAGGGTCACAGATTTTTCGGTCCTCGCGTAGATGGCTGCAAGATTGGCTGGAATCAGAGTGGAATACGGGAGGAGCTAAAATAAAATAACACTTAAAAGGCGAGCTAAGGTCAGGGTTCACTTACGAGGACGGTTGAAGTAATGGTGCTCGCAGTTCCGGAACCCAGTTGACATGAAGAACTGGTCCTTGAAGTCATTTGGATGGCTTGGCAGCTCGATGACCGCCGCCGTATTAGGAAAACGGGTTAAATAATAGAACCCGTCGCCTCGCCCCCGCTGGTCCGGGCTGGCTTTTAGGCAAAAGAAGTATAAAATATCCGTAGGAGTGGGGACCTCCCACTCCTGCTTCTTGAATAAGTACCTCAACCCTGCCAGCAGACGGTAGGAGTTGGGGAGGAGCTGAAATGGGGCCAACCCCACATAATTCAGGAAATCAGCGAAGTACTGATCCAGGGGAAGGAAGGCCCCTGCCTTGAAGTGTTCACCGCTCCAGGCCGCGAACGATTCGTCGAGCGGCGTGCAGCTCCGCTCGCCCTCCTCAGCAGGTCGGGCAATGACGGAGGCTTTCCCCAGTGGAATGTTGTGGGTGAGGAAGAGTTTGTTGATCTTCGCCTGGTCGGTTATCTTTGAGACGATTCTCTCCGCCTCAAAGAATGCGTCGGGGGCCACCTCGACCTGTTTCTCCACGGCCGGCCCAAAGTGGGGGATCGGCGAGCAGGACATCACCACCTTTCCTTTTTCCTGCTGGGAGGCCGAGCTTCCAGCGTTCTTCTGAGGGAGGTTCTTTTTTGGAGCCATCTGGTCGCCTAGTGAACATAAGAAAACATTTTAGAAAAGGCGACCCAAGCAGGAGGAAGAATAATTATTATTTGCACGAGCTGAGGTAAGCCCAGCTCGTGGAAGGTGGAACCATGCGGTTCAGTGAACACGCGCATATACTCCCAACAGATCCCAGATTACTCGGAATTCGCGTGTCAGGGGGTTTAGAGTAAAATTTGCCTTGGGAGGAAAGTTTCAGTAGGCAGAAATTGCAAAACCGCCCATGAGGCGTGTTCCCTAAGCTACCCGGTTTTGCACCCAAAATTTCCCAAAACTTCTACCCAGAAATTGTTCCAGAAAAAGCATCCTGAAACCCATACTCTAAGGCGATTTCCTACAACAAGTATGCCCTAACCTAAAAAGGGTTGTCGCCCTCCATATCCACACAACCTAGAAAACCCTTGCATGCGGCTACAGTAAATTTTTTTACCTAAGCTACAGTAGCATGTTTTCGAAGTGAACAGGGTCAGGAAACTTACAGTGTATGGCTGGAAGGTTGACGAGAGTGCTGCGTTGGTAGGAGCTTCGTCGGTGAAATAGCTTCCAAAGCTTCGGAGAAACTCGTGCGCCTAAGCTTCTTGAACAATGAAAATGGCAGCAACTGAGTCGAGGGTTTCGTTCTTCTGAAAGTTAGAGAGGGAAGAAGGAAAGAGATTTGGAAAATTTTGAATGAAGGGGTGGCCCGTGCGCAGGGTGGCCACCCCCTTTTTATATACGTGAAGGATCACGTGTAGAAGGCTCTTGGATGACCCTAGTGAGGGATCCGAGGCCTTCCACTCGAAATACGAAACGACGGATGGGCTTAGACTAGGCCATTAAATGCGGTTCTCGTAAAACGTACCGTTGCCACCCACGACGTTCCACGTATCAGACGCCTGCACAAAAAGTGGAATGTGAAGGGTTGTGGGGAAGTCTAAAAGCCCCTACTGTGGTCTTCTATATATGACGTCATATACCACGAGCAGGAGCTTGGGGGGCAGATGTACGCCTTGGTTTTCCCACGGGCTGATTAGCAGGTCGAGCCTCGGACTAATCATGGTTAGTCTGTAAATTTCCCCAGGCCGGAGCTCCTGTTTTCGAGGTCGTACCCCCTTAGCTCGAGGGATCCTCAAGGACTCGCCAAGGCTGCCCAAGACTAGGGGAAGGAGTCTAAAGGTCGAAGGTCGGGTCAGGGGAGCAGCTCGTGGTACGAGCTTCTCATGGATCTCTGACCCTTTGTAAAGTCAACACACGCAAGATAAACGTGCCTATATCTGACATCACGTGTCCAATATCTCCCTGACTTCTCGGACACGCAGCAGGAACGTGCGTATTCAGACACCCACGGCTGGGTTGGGCCGTGCGGCCCAATATCTCTTTACCTCTCGATTTGACCATACTTATGTGTCAGGTTTAAGAATTAATCATGAATGTCACAGAGTTGATATGACAAATAAGAAGGTCACGGGATGACCTCCTTACCAACTTCCAGGTGCCTTCTCCTATAAATATGGAGACCCTGGGAGTTGATAAGGGTTGGAAAAAATAGTCTCTGAAGAGATATATATACTTTGTAACCAAATACCCAGAATATATGAATAATATTGACTAGTGGAGTAGAAGGATTTTAACCTTTGAACCACTTAAAAACGTGTCTTGAATCACCTAGTTCATCCTCTAAGATTTCCTATCTGTGACGGTTCTACTTTCAGCACTAATCCCTTTCCCTCCTTCTCTTAATTACTTGTTGGCGAAGAACCGCGTCAACACTGTCAATTATGTAAATTCTAAATTTAAATTTAATTACTTAATTACATATAACTAATGACAGTTTGATCATATTGACAAAATTTTATCTATCAAATCTGAATCTAGGGTATCAAATATATATAATTTTGAAATATAGTGTACCATATGAGCATTATTGAAAACAGAGGATACCAAAATGATACTTTGCAAAAATATAAAATACCAAATGAGCAAATTCCAAAAAAAATATATATAAAACAAAATAGTTTTGGGTGTCAAAAGATAGCTCACTTTAAATGTCAAAATATAAAAAACTGGTATAACACGCGTGCTTTTTTTTGGAAAGAGTTGTGAGAAATAATGTAGAATACATGCATCCACACCTTCTTAATTAACTACTTCATACTTTCAACCAATCACAATCCAGGAAATAGAGCCGCATAGGTGCAGGTGTTTCGTACGCCCACACCACAGATTTTTTCTATATATATAACAAATAGAGAGAGATTGAGATGTAATTAATTGGAACAATGAAATTTTATATTTTCGTCATTCTATATTGTGACTGGCAATTAGACTAAAAAGCATGCATAAGGGTCTAATTGCTTATGTTTAACGAGATTAAAGATTAAACTGCCATATTTTTATAATTCAAATACCAATCTCAAATAGGACAGAGTAAAATCGAAATCTCAAAATATTTTCAAACTGTTATAAATTTTATTTTATTTTCCATATAAATAAAAATCCCAAAATATTTTTGTATGTGGTAAAGTTTTGTTTTTAATTAGAAAAATGAATTCGATATAATTTTATTTATTAATTCATTCATAAAAAAATATATAGCATTAAAGTTATGGTGCCCCTTCCTAAAGAATAGTCAATTTCATTTAGAGAGACAAAAAAACAATTAGACCTCAAAAAAGAGCATTACTACCATACATATATGATATCCAACATTACCTTACATTGATTAGTGAAATTTAATATCAAATGTTTTATATTATATTTTAAATTAAAATATATGGAATTCAATATTAAATTATACCAATAATAATTTATTGTAATTGTAACTCTCAGTAATTCTAAAAAAATATATATAAATATTCCTCTTGGCAATTTAAAAAGAAAAGTACAAATATTGAGATACATAAAAGAGATAAATATTTTTATTATTTTATTGTCTTATTAATTTTCTCTTCAATTTGCCCATCTCTCTTGCATGATTAAAGATCAAACGAAAATTCACATTGACGGACAGATAATGTAATTGGGTGGTCCAAATTCAATTTTAAATAATGTTGTATATAGAAATGTAATTTAATAATTTTTATTTGTGATTAAATTATATAAATATTCTAATATATATATATATATATATATATATATACTAGTTAAAAGTTTGGTTTACAAATAATTAGTAATATATTTATTAAATTATATTTAGAAATTGATAAATATGTGTTACTCGTTAATTAAAAAAAAAATTGTTAATTTTTGTTAGTTATTATGGTGATATTTGGTAACCATTAAAAAAACAGTTTTTTATTTAATTAATTAAAAATTTGACAATTAAACATAAAATAATGTTTGGTAACTCTATTTTTATTTTTTATTATTTTAAATTTTAAACAAAATTTATTAAATTTTGAAAATAGAAAATTTTCACTTTCAAAATTTTTTTAAATTGTTTTCATCTTTTAGTTTTTTTTTTCTTCTCTTCTTCAAATCACCACCTTATTTTATATTGCTAAATAAAACATAAAAATAAAAGTTATCAAACACATTTATTGTTTTTTTATTTTTAAAAACAAAAAACAAAAATAGTTATCAAACATATTTTTATTTTTTAAAAATAAAAAACAAAAATATAAATAATATTTCCATTTTTGTGTTTAAAAAATTCAAAAACAAATTTTTTACCAAACACAACCATAGGAAGAAGGAGCTGTAGACAAAGAGGATGAACCAGAGGTCGCCATGGATCGATGGAGTCTGATACCAAGTGAAGAAACTGAGTAATACAAAGAGTGTGAAGGAATAAGCTCTCAGAGACTAATCTATCTCTGGAGAATGAGAACTTTTATTTATAAAGAAATTGGTTACATTACAATTAATAGATTTGCAACTAATCACACAAAATCAGCAAGACAGTTATAACAGTAAACCAATAGCTCTAACCAACTTCTAACTAATTATATTTTAGTTGAGCGTTTCCTTCGGTTCAGAGACAAGCTGCAAGTGATGATTTCACCCTTCCGCTTGAGGGGGAATGTTGAGACTATATTTTAACATTTTTGTGAAATATTATTTCATTTTTATTTGTTTAAACTATTTTAATTCAACTTTTGAAAATGAAATTATAACAAATAAAATGAGTAATAATTCAATTTGTACACTTTTTTCATGTGTCATTATTGTTGATTTTATTTATTTATTCATCTATTATTATTATTACTGCATTGTTTATGCTAATTATGAAATATATTTTACAAAATGTATATACCTCGGTGTATAAAAAAATAAAATGCAAGCACTAAATAATAAATTAGTAATTTATTTTATTAGTTTATTGTAATTTAAAATTCATACGTATATATAAAAATTATAATAAACAAATTTAAACCTAGAATATGCTGGATAATAAGTGTATAGTTTGTTTAATAATATATATTATTAATAATTGAGGTTGTAGATTAAAAATTTGAGAATGAAAGGGATGATAAGTAATATTTAATCCCAAAGTATGATTTCTTTCTAGTTTATTAAGAAAATAAGAATAGTTTATTATATAGTAAATTAACATGTGAAAAAGTTGATAAAAGAAAAAAGGAAAAAGAACCTTATTAACAAAATATATAATTAAATAGAAAGAAAAAAGGAAAAGAACATTTAATCGGTGTGAGTTTGTTTCTGAATTACTGGGAGGGTGAGGGACGAGTTCTTCATGGCTTCATCAAGTGCCACGATCGATGATCTGGATGCAAGATGGGGAGAGATGGACAGGGGCTGATTCTTGAGGAAGATCCAGAAACAGTAGAAGATGATCTCTTTGATGCGCGATGGTGTCTTGTGGGCAAACTACTGGGAGGCAGAGTTGCAGATTTTGATGCACTCAAGAACGTCCTGGCTTCACTGTGGCGGCCTGTGAAGGGAATGTTTGTGAAACAACTGGAGCCAAACAGATTCTTATTTCAATTTTGCCATGAGGTTGACATCAACAGGGTGCTAGAGGGGTGATGCAGCTGAGCTGGTTCCATTCAAATAATTTTGTAAATATAGACATGGAAATATAAATGTGAAGTACAATTACTTGTATACAATAAAATATCTATATAAAAATAACCACTATTTTATTATAAACAAATTTGCTCCTATCTAAAATGTAAGTAATTATACGTTTTTTTAAGTCACTCTATATATCATATATTTGTACTTAAAAAAGAAATCAAAAATCTATTCCACATTTGAATTATTTTTAAATATGTATTAGGAAGTTTTTATTATTATTGTTGTTAAATTCGATAACTTAAAGTGTTTAAAAAAATTGTACTTATGCATAGAAGTTTTACTATAATGTGATTTTACGAAATACAACGAAATCGTTCTACATCAAACCCACCCAAGAAGACAATTAAGGTAGTGTGGGTCACTTATGTAAAATTTAAAACAGTAAATGAATAAGAAGAAGAAGAAGAGGAGGACAGGCAATTATTAGAGAGGCTTAGAGAGCTAAGAAAATTAAGTACAAACCATCAGACAACATGTCGTTCGTGCTAGTGGACAACTCTCACCAGGCCCATAACTTTCCACTCTATGCAAATGTTTGTTTTTCGTTACCTGTATTGCTCTGTATTCAAGTCTCTAACTCATATTTATCACATAATAATAATACAAATGAATATAATGCCCGCAAAAATCAGGCTCACAAACCCGGTCAACTGAATGACAAAGGTCATTCTAAGAGTCTAAGGTTATTGAATGGTGATTTAAGCAAACATCATAAGTTATTCTAGTTCTTGGTCACTCTGAAATAAACTTCAAATGCAATATTCAGCAGCTGGTAATTATGTCACAACAAAATGCTACTTCTCAAGCTGGCAAATTTTATTTATATCATCAGTTCTAAGAATGAGTATAACGCAGCAGACGATATTATGAGAGAGAGCCAAACCAAAATACAGCGCTAATTGGCAAATAAGTTATTCGGAGTCAATAAAATCGGAATACCACAGGCAGGCAATTAAAATAAAAAAATACACCGCATGGTCGGTCCATGACCAAGTTTTAGATCTTAAATATTCTTCGATCAGCATGCAAACAAACTCCATCCCATTATGCAGCAATCTGAGCAAAGAGCAGCTTGCGGATCTGCAATAAAGAAAAAAAAAACAGTACAAGAAACTTAACTTGGCTTGATTTTTATTACGACAAACGTCTCACTCGGAGTTCACAATTGTTAATTACTAAATAATCACACTAGAATGCGTGATATATCATTTCAACCATGAAACTTGAGTTCACACTTGTTACTACGCATGAATACATGATATATCACATCTAAGCATGAAAGTTCACCCACGGTGTCCCATACTTGGAAGCAAGAGAAATTAAAAGTTAACGAACAGGACATCAATCACTTTCCTAAGATAGTTTTGTTAGTTTTTCCTACTATTTTCTTTTTGTTTCTACTATTGATTTTCGAGAACTGCTGTACATCAATGAATATTGTGTTCAATTATCTATTTTCTATTCTTTTGCACCTTTTACTAAGACAGGAAGGCAAACATATGTTATAATATGTTTCGTTGTACATAAAACTACCTCTGGAAGCTTTTTACGGAATACAACATCCAATCTTGCATCAAGGGAGTTCTCAAACACAATCTTCCCATCTCGAGAAGCCAACACCACGCCTCCAGAACTGCACAAACCAAAAGAATAACAATTAGCAGCTGTAATTCTAAAAGAAATCTCATGAAAAAAAACTGATCGAAAAGATAGACAATAAATAGCAAGACAACTTGAATCTTGTACTCGTATGATGGCTACCACATAGCTAAAGAAAACACCAGCTGATTTCATATACGAGAATTTAAGAATCTAGTTTAGGCTACAGAAAAGGACGGATACCAGGAAAGGCCATGGGATTGATTATGAGTAGGAGCAGGCGGAAGATAGACATCATGGTCAACTATAATCTCTGGTGGACTAACATTATCTTTCTCTGCATACTCCTGTGCAGCTGATTCTATTACTGACTCAACCAGACTAAGATCAGCTTCACGACAACGCAACAACACAGCAGGCTCCTTTAACCTGAGCAAACTCTGCAAAAGAAACTTAAAACGTTTCAGTACTAGGCAAGGCTGCAGATACTCCCAAATTCCCACAGTCCTTACCGGTTGTTCATAAAATTTATTTCAAGGCAACTAGATACAAATGATAGGAAAAAAAAAATGTATCTGCAAAGAAAGTGATGTCATCTGAAAAGATAGCTTTACTGACCTGAACAATAAGACCTTTCAGAAGCTTTCCATAGACATGGTGATCTCGGCTGACATTCAGAAGCTCCTTAGAGGCTACATCCTTCATGGAATTAACAACATCATCTTGAGCTTGAAGGACCTTGATTCGAGAAGCATTGAGTTGCATGGAGTACTCACTGCAGCAGACCAATAAAAGAAAAGTTTATTATTTCTCCACATCTACACAACTTCTACAATAAAGCAAGATAAAGCAAAAAGAGGACCCGCCTTCTTATATTTCTACACCCAGATTCCAACTTGCATTCTATCATTGAAACTAAAAGAAATTAAGTCATTATGGCAAGAAAGGGTTTGATTCATAGGGAGAAGAAATGACAAAAAATTGAAACAAAAAAAAAAGACATTCAGTTCGTGGATCCTCTCAAGAAGAAAAAAAAGTTCCATCCTTAAGTGAGAAATGGCAAATTCTCAGTGCACCTACACGCCTTCATCTATGTTGCTTATCGAGACTAGCCCGATTTAATCTATCTCCACCACACAAATTGAACACTGCCGGAGATTGATCATTTGTTTACTTGTGCATCAACTCAACAAATATATAACACAGCAAACAAGAATGAATACAGTTCCCGAAAACAAATTAAACTTTTTCTCCCACTCGCTGCAATAATATATCAGTGTATTCCTTACACTTAACGTCACTACACTGTTTTCAAACTCATTGTTTCCATTTCCCAAGAAGTATCCAAAATTTGCAGCTTACTCTTTCGGAATCTGAATTTCACTGATAAGTAACAGACATCACTATTCAAAATCTACAAGGGAATCCTATTATAATTCGAAAAAATTCGACAAGGTTATACCCTCCGATTCAAGTATGAACCTATCAGATCTTTCAATTTTCAACTTTTTTACACTAATCTCAAACCTGATTCTTGCATTTAATTTCGAACCACTTCAACCACAAAGAAATTCAAGTAAAATCTTACATCTTCTTCCGAACATCGACTTGCTTCTCCTTCCGCTCATACTCTTGTCTGATCTTCTTCTTCTCAGCCTCAACTAACTGCAATTTCTCAATGTTGAATTCCTGATACAAAAAAACACACGAAAAATCAACATCAAGAACGCCATACAAACTCGCAATATATACATCTATACATATAAAGAAATCAAACAAATCAATTCAAAAAAAATAAACCCCTGCAAATACGAAAAGAGATTGAAAATTTGAAAGATAAGCCCCCGGCTATTGGCGAAGAGTACCTCTTCAGCGGAGACTGAGATCTCGTTGGCCTTCTCCTCCGCCTCCTGGCGAATGAACCTGACCATCTGCTGGATCTGCTTGGAGACATCTGCGTCGTTCATCTTGGCCGACGGTGGATTTGAATCGGAAAATATCGGAGAGAAAGAGAGCAAAGGGGTGTATGAGACTGAGAGCGAAACTTCCTCGACCACGATTATTGGGACAGAAAATTACAGGGGTTTACCTTATAAATGCTCTTCCTTCCACTACGTATCAGATCACGATTTTTTTTTTTTTTTTGTTGTAAAATAAACATTATTATATATTATTATAGAAAAATAGCACAAATATTCTTCAAGTTTTGGCTAATTGAGACAATCATCCTCAATCTTTAAAAATTACACATAAATTCCATCAAATTTTATTTCTAACTAAATACACAAAATAAGTTTCATATAGTTTCACAAAGGGTAAAAGACTACCAAAATCTGACATAAAAATATATTTAACAGAATAGAAAAAATAAATAAAATTTAAAAGATATATCATTTGCTTTTTTTATTTTACTATATTTAAATTAATTGTATATTTACTTATAAAATAAAATAAAATATAAAGGGATTTTTTGTAATTTTCAAAATTTTAATGTAATTTGTATAATTTAACAAAAAAAATGGAAGGTTTTTTGTAACGCTCCAACTCCAGGGACTGTTACGGTGCACATTGCAAATAGTGCTAAACTCGCTAATCGAGTCATTTGACCATAAACGTGTAACTAAGTATGATTAGCGGTTTAAGGATTAAAAATTTCGGTTAAGATATAACGTTTCACTAGAACGTTTACTATATACATTAGGATCCCAAAAATATAATTTAAAGGTCTATTACAATAAAATATTTACAATCAGTCGATCTAAGTGGCAAGGGTTTAGCCCTAGTTCCTCTCCTTACAGAACCTCGGCCGTGGCGGTCGAGCAGCTGCATATGTACACATCGTCACCTAAGCTCTCCAACCCAAGGGTGGTCCAGCTTTCTTTTGCCTTTACCTGCACCACATAGCACCCGTGAGCCGAAGCCCAGCAAGAAAACTCATATGCTCATGAACAGTCATATCATGATATCAAATCATATATGGCATGCCTAGCAAACATAGTTTTATTCAAGCATGCAAATGAATTCAAACAATGCTGGGGTATCCAGGATAAGAAATCATGCCCTTCTGATTGAATGACTATCAAGTCAATCCTAATCAGATGAGTGTTTCGACACTTGAGGTTCTGACAAACCATACTAAATAATCAACAAGCAAGTCACTACGGAGCTCAGCACCCAAAGCCATGCATATGATGATCAAAATGATCATACAGAGCTTATAGCTTTGAACAGATGAGTGAATATCACTTTGAGGTTTTGTTAACCATACTGAGTGACTGGCAAGCAAGTCACTACAGGGCTCAGTGCCCATAGCCGTGTAGCGAACCCGTTACTTGGGCTTTCCTGCAATGGCTCTAATCAAATGAGTGACTGATGGGTAGTCACTAGCTTTAACAGATGAGTGACTGATGGGTAAGTCACACAAGCGCTTTTAGTTTTCATCGAACTTGAGGTCGGTCCGGCATTAATGCTCTTGTTGAGTCATCTAATGCAGAATGTCGATTAGATCTAATCTTTATTAGCTTGCGTTGAACACACTAAGGCCGTCCTGACTTATGAGTCAGCACTGTGTGACCAGTGCCCAGTAACACTGCTGAACCTGACTAATGAGTCACAGCTTCACAGTTGATACTGATACCTTTGCCAATTCTGACTAATGAGTCAGTACCATGCACAAGTAAGCAATGCTACCAAACATATATCATATGTCGTATATTCAAACGTAGGGCATTCAACATGCTTACTTAACAGTTGCTAGCACAATTATGATCATGCACAAACACAGACACTCAAGCTCTGATCAATCTCACAATCAATATTCATGGCATGCCCTAATCACATGTTTCTCGTGCATCACATGCATCACACTTAATCATTCAGCATGCCTCAATAATAACCATATGCAAATGAGCAAGATTGCTAAGCATTCAATATGTTATCAATGTTTACATTTAAACATCCAACATGCATAAAAAATAATCATGCATGTCACACATGAGGTGCAGTTTTCTTACCTTCGGTTCAAGCACAGGTTACCAACAAACGAGCCACAAGAACGATCCTGATTCCAAGCCTCTAGTGATAACCTAGTCACAACCACAAATGGTGATCCAATGAGTTCAAGTTCTAAAACCAATCCCGGAACCAAAACTTAGCCTTCAAGACATCAATCCTCACTAATCCGGGTAGTAGGAATAATCCCAAGGCTTAAAACCATGTTCCCGGGGTCAAAACACGCAAACGGGCTGAAAAACCTGCCCGAGCCGCGGCCCCCAGCCATCCCAAGGGGCAAGGGCTGCGACGCCCCACACACAGGGCCGCGGCGCCCAGCAAGGCCAACAAGCCCCCACCAGCTTCTTCGAACCAGGGCCGCAGCGCCCAAGAACAGGGCCGCGGCCCAACTTTGGGGCAGCCATTTTTCTTCGTTTTTAACCTTTTAAAACCTCCCAAAAACATGCCTAAACACCTCCAAATCCAAAAATCAAAGTTCCCAAACTTCCCAATGGTCCAAAACCATTAAAACCTGAGGCTCAAACGAACCAAAAACTCAACAATTCACAAAATCCAATTAAAGCTTAAAACTTTTAAAAACTTAAAACTTGAATTACCTCTGATTGAGTTGTTTTCAACTAAATCCTCCAGTTAATAAGCTTCTAATCTTCCCTAGGATTGCTATGCCTCGATCCTTGCTTGAATCCGAGTCCTATAACTCAAGTTACCTTCGAAAATGCGATCGGGAGACGAAAATGGAACTTTGAGGGAGAGAGAACGTACAGAACGTTCTTTTTATTTCTTAAAATGTTACTTCAGGTTTAAGTAGCTTCCAATAAAACCTAGTGCTCGGGGTCCCGAAAACACCCCCGGGGATATTATAGTCAAAACTTCTAGAATTTCCCCCTGATCTTACTAACTCCTAATTTATCACCAAATATTAATTCTCATTACCCAATAACCCGGTAATGCACTAAATACCCATTGACTCACTCCGAGTCAAGCATAAATCCCGTTGTGACTTTCCCACTAGCTTACCTCCTAGGATCGTCTTGTGCTGGGTAACATTGGCATAACCAAACAATAATAAAGCACTACACACATTTCACATATATGCCAAAATGGCCAAAATATGGAAATCACCCAATTAATCACAAATGAGTTTACATGCATATTTAATACACCTAACACATGCATATTATCATTCAATAACATAATAAATCAATTATAGCCCTCCTGGCCTCCTAATCAAGGTCCTAACCTTATTAGGAATTTCGGGGCATTACATTTTTGTTATTTTTGTGGCCTTGTTTGGAGGGTATGATAAGATGGGATGTAGATAATATTTTATTTTATTTTTGAATTCATATTAATAGAAGTTTCTATTTTTTGTGAAAGTATCACTTAGGTACTCAAACTTGTTAAATATGTATCACATAAGCTTTTTTAGTTGGAAAATAGCTTACAAAATGCGTGGTAGAAAACGATTTATGGCCCAGTGGAAAATAATTTATAATCTAGTTAATTTTTTGTAATTAACTCGGCCATAAATCGATTTTTGTTGCGCATTCAGTAAATTATTTTCCAACTAAAAAAACATATGTGATATACATTTAGTAAATTTGGAAACCTAAGTGATACTAAATAAAAATTAGGGATCTAAGTGATACTTTTTAGAAAAATTAGGGACCTTTACTGATATAAATCATTTATTATTTTAATAAAAATAAATAAATGAGTTAATTATTTGAAACATAAAATGTATTCACCTCAATGATATACATATACATGTATGAAAATAATATAAAAGTAAATATCCTAAGTTTTTCTTATTAAAAAAATAATGGTTAATTTTCATTAATAGACACAATCCAACAACGTACATAACAAATCCATGTCACCCAGAAACCACTGACCCTCCTCCAAGACGGGAAGCAACCCAGTTGCACACAATAGAGATGCCTTCACTTTGCGGCCCCATACGAAAACAACCCATAGATATGTCATCAGAACCACTCGATAAAAAATACTGAGATAGGAGAATCATAAACAGAGAAACAACGCGAGAACTTCACCTATAAGGATGACAATATAACCCATGGTTACAGATACCCAAGGTTCTTCGATCCGAATGGGGTGGAGAAAAATGACCAAGGTGATGAATAATCACCCGCATATACAGTTATGGTGTGGGTATGGTATTAGCATATTTCGTCCCAATATATATAATAATTAGTTTATTTATTTAATTTTTATATTTTTTATATATATAATTTTAGGGAATGATTATAACGCATTTTCTTTTTTTGCAATATCAATGCATTTTTTTACTATTTCGGCACCTGAATAGTTATAATCGCAAATTTTTTATATGATGGTGTACATTATAGGTATCTAGAACATCTTATAAATTTTCAAGAAATTCTGAATAAATTATGGTACCGAAACAGAGTCTAAACTATCTGTTGCACGCGTGCTTGTTTTTTTGTGTACACGTGTAAAATTTGACAGTTTGAACTCTGTTTTCGACTTCGTAAATTATTAAGAATTTCTTGAAAATTTACAGGATATTCTAATTACCTATAATTTACACCATCATATAAAAAAATCTGGCATTATATCTATCCAGGTGCCGAAAATAGAAAAGTATGCATCGATATTGCAAAAAAAAGAATGTGTTGTCGTTCCCTATAATTTTATTGTATTTATATATTATTAAATACATAAAATATATTTTTAGAAATTTTATCAACACAATAAATTATTAGAGTTATTCATATAAAATGAAATTTAATTGAAAGTTAGTTTATCATATTTTATAATAATTATTAATTAATTGATTAAATAATACTAACAATATTTTGGTGGGGAGATATCATTGCTCAACAAAAACAAACTAGTAAAATAGTATCCTGTGGTACCGAGTAAAAAAACTTATGCTACCACGTACCGCCCATATGAGTAAAAAAAAACCGTTAAAATTACCAAACCGCCAAGTCGACAGTGAGGACTGAGAGATCTTGTTCGGTTAGAAGTTGATATTCTCGTGTGTTGTTGTGGTCTGATTTTCAATCGTTTATGGCTCGAACCAACCATATACTGTTTACCCTTTTTTTTTTTCAAATGTCAATCTCCGCTAGCTAGGGCTAGCTTTGATTTCCTCCAGATCTGAAATCACAGCTTCAACTCACTGAATCTCCGTATCTTCAAAATGCATAGCCGGAGTTCTCAGAATCGGTTATCTGGTTCCGCTCCTCGCTCGCGAGTTTCACCTCTTTTTCTGACAATGTTGGCAACCATGGCTACGGTTTATGTTGCCGGCCGGTGAGCTTCATTTTCTTCTTTGGATTATTATATTTGATCCAGTGTTGCTTACTTAAAACTGATAAAATTGATTTGCTTTGTCGTTGGAGAATTTGATCACGAGTTGATGTTTGATGAAGATGAATTGTTGATAGTCTGTGGCAGGATGCAGAGGTTAGAGCTTATTTGATTCAAGAACTTGATGAAAGAGCTAGTCAGGTATTTTATTTGTTTATTTACTTTTACTCCTTTTCCTAATGTAGTGGCTCTTTCAAATCTATTGTTTCTTTAGTTAAATCCAACTTACTTTTGTCTGAAGCTAGATAGAGACTTGTGAGGAAAAAAGTATTAAAATAGTATATAAGTGACTCCAACTAGTATAAGTTGACATTTCTTGAGGACATGGAGAAAGATAGCCTTACATGCCCTGCACTCAACATTGATACCCTCATTGTGGAGATGGTAGAGATGTCAATCTTTTTAGGAAGATGGATAATTAAAATGGAAATCAATCATCTATTTTGATTACTTATGGCACAATTTAATGTTTATTTGAAAAAAAATAATAATCAATATGGTTGTTGAATTCATTGCTTCATAAGCATCTCCCTTAACATTAGAACATTTCAGAGTTTTGTGGATTGTCCCCCTCTCCTTATACTGTATAGGGGGCATTGTGGTGGTGTTTCCATTAAAGCAATTTCTGCTTTCCAATGCTATATAAGATAATTGGTTGATTCAGTTTATGGGATCTTTAAACAACTTATAAACACACCATTTGTTAACAGTCCCAAATAATTTTACTCCCACTCATATAGGGCATACTCAACCTTCAGTAGTAATTGTTCAGTGAGATGTGCCTGATGACATATTCCTAAATTGGTCAAAACATTACATTTTACTGTTTTCATTGATTATAAGTCATGAATTCCTGGCCTAAATTTTTAGTTTAATTCTGCATTTTTATTTTCCTAAGTGTATGGTTCAAAGTTTGGAGACTCGAAATATCAAAAGTTAATGATCATATAAAACTTTAAATCTTTGATTGAGCTGGATGCAGCTTTTATATTGATGAGGAAAATGTCATTTCTCAGGGTCAATCTGTGCTATCAGTAGATGATGAAACTTTCAAAACTATACCCTGCAGGTAATCAATGTTTTTTTTTTCCTTCTATGACTTTATGAGACCATATAAAATTTTTAAAAAGGCCAACAGTGACACTTTTATCGTCTAGTGAACAACAGAGGAAGTTATCAGATCTTGAAACGGAGCTGACTGCAGCTAGACAGGAGGGTTTCACTCTAAAGAGCCTGTCAAAAAATGATGAGACTCGTCCTACGAGAAATCTTATAGCTGTAATAGGAATCATTACAACATTTGGGCGCAGGAAAAATAGAGATGCGATTCGCAAGGCGTGGATGCCAACTGGTAACTGTTCTGAGTTTCATTTTTTTCCTTTACTTTAACAGTGGGATTTGATATAAATAATAATTTATGCCATTCGTGTAGACTCCAAAAATGTTACTTTTTTTTCATATTAGAACTAGAATTGTGAGTGAAGTAACAATCGATATCTTATACACGCAAAAGTAGTTATAGAACTGTCAAACAATATTGCAGGCTCATAAAATTGCATGTTTACATGGAGGTAGCTGTTATAAATGTTCTCCATACTATAAATTATTTCTATATTCTGGAAAGTATCTAGTAAGTTTAACTTGGACTTGGACCCTTCAATCTTAATTTTGTCAGGGAAAAACTTGATACAAGACATAAATTCTATATGATGATTCTAGAGGTATTATTGTTGTGAACAAATAAGCTGATTTAAACTTTAAAGGCTTAACTGCTTAGGGTACCTTCCACATTGATATGTAGCAAATGTGTGTAAATGTTTGATTGTGTGAACACTAGTTAAATTGAATGCTAGCACGCTTAGGATTGAATCAATTATTATAGTGCAAACAAAATTGGGGTGCCATGGTTATCCATTAAAATTGTTTTGGTAACTTTTGTTAATTTTAAACTATCATGGTACAGGAATCAGTAATCTACACATCATGAATATATTAATGTTACTTTTCCAAATTTCTTTCCTTTTCTATTAACTTGGAGATACCGTATGTGTAGGATCAGCTTTAAAGAAACTGGCAGATGAAAAGGGCATCATTGTGCAGTTTGTAATTGGACGAAGGTCTGTAATGATGATTTAGAATTAGAACAGGAACTCTACATAGAGACAAAAAGAATAACAACAATAATTGCTTCGAGTTTATTGTTCAGTTATATTTTGATTTTTGCAGTTCAAATCGTGGAGACAGTTTGGACAGAGAGATTGAAGAAGAAAATAGGCAAACCAACGATTTCATCGTTCTTGTATGTTTGGTGATTTATAGAAATTTATTATATGTGGAAATATAATAATCTGAACTTACATTAAGTACTTGAAAATGCACAATTTCAAGATCTAACTGAACTTTATTTGTTAATAATTCTAAAAATCTATAATTGGAAGTCAAAACATTTTGTCAAAAGATTGCTGCAAATCAGTAACATATTTAGTTCATCAGTATCAGATTCTTATTCTACCTTTTTGAATATAGGAGGATCAAGTGGAATCACCTGAGGAGCGTCCCAAAAAGATAAAGTCATTCCTCATTCATGCTGTAGAGAATTGGGACGCCAAATTTATTGTTAAGGTCAATGATGATGTTTTTGTTAATATTGGTATGTTACCCTTGTAAAATAATTTCTAATAGTGGTACCAAAGAATGTGGAATCCTTTTCTACACTTAATCTATTCCATTCTATGGTTATTTTATGTAGATAAAACACACTCATACACACAAATTTATGACCATTTACTCCCTTTTTGTAGTTTCCAGTTTGTGATCTAACTGATTTATGTTTAATGACACTTTAAATGTTAACCACATCATAAAGGATGCTTTGTTTCTTATTATTTTCTGGATTGATCCAAACCTGTGTATTGTTATTAGTCATAGGCAAATAGTGTATCTGAACTCAATGCTTGAGCAAATTCTTCTCAAATAACTTTTGAGAATAGTTGCTAATATTAATGTATGTGGGCGGATATGCAAATCCCAACTAACACAAGTATCTTTTTTCCCCTTCTTACCACGTAATTGCTCAAATATTTTGTCTATGGTCCCAAAATATGGCTTATCTTTAATTGTCAGGCAAATTGAGAAAGCTTATTGCAGATCAAACGAAGCACCCTCGGCTGTTTATTTATGTCAGTACTAAAAAGTCTGTAGGCCTAAAGTAATTATTTATTAAGTTCTGATCATCAATTTTCCTCTGATTTAAAATTGCAGATGCCTTGGGAGCGATCTTAAACAGTCATTTGGACAAACATGATATCTATATTGGGTGTATGAAATCAGGCCACGTCTTGTCTGAGCCGTGAGTTTAGCTGACATACTTTTTATTTGGTAAATGTGCTTGTCATATACTTCAATGCTGAATAGCTCAGCATTTGTTTTGGTAATGCAGGACCAACAAATGGTACGAGCCAGACTGGTGGAAGTTTGGTGATGCAAACTCGTGAGTAATTAATTTTATTACCTTCCTGGAATAGAAACAGTGCATAACATATGATGATTCTGATTCTTTTTATTTGACTAAATCAAATTCTTATATTTCAGTTTTATCATTAACTCTCATGTTTAAGTGTCCTAATCTTTCTGCGTGGTGCTATAATTCTTACTCTGAATATTTGTTCAAGCATTATAGTAACAACCAAGAAGGGCAGTTGGCACAGAGTATTGGATTGGCTAACAATTACATTTATTTTTCATATGATACAGATATTTTAGACACGCCTCTGGTGAGATATACGCCATTTCTAGACATCTGGCTCGGTATGTATCAATAAACAGGTACTTTTCCATCCCATTTGCCCTCTTTTTCTTATTAACATTATGTAGAATGCAAGCACAGATGGCAGGACTCAGAGACTGTCTTCCCTTGTTTGATTAGGTCTATTCTTCGTACATATGCTTGTGATGCTGTCAGTGTTGGATCATGGTTTATTGGGCTTGACATCGACCATATAGATGAACAGAAGTTGTGCTGCTCATCTCAGTCTGAAGGTTGGTTTGTAGAGAAGATAGAAATTAATCAAATAGAAAATATTGACCCATTAGTTTCTATACTTGGTCATTCCTTATGGCAGGGCTTCCTTTAGTAAGTGGATTTAGGAGGATAGTTAGAGTGTTAATCCAAAATAAGTAAGATAACATGAAGGATTATGTTTAGACGTACGGAAATTCTTGCTTCCCACTATTCTCTTTCAATAAGCACACATACATACAAACAAAAACAAAAGAGCTATAGATTTTAATATTGGGGTTTCTTCATTTTATTATGTGTAGTTGTTAGCTCATTCTTGCTATAGCAACTTGGGAATAATGGACAGAGAAAAAATTGATAGTTTGAGAATGTAATAAACAGACAAGTAAAGCACACTGTAAAAAAACAAAAGATCTCCTTAAATGGCCAAACTGTGTGCATTGTAGAACTTTATATTTTTCATCTCAGACAGAGTTTATATCCCAATTCAACAACTGTTCCTTAACTTATATATGCCATTTCCTTTTTCAGGAGCAGTATGTGCAAATGCGTGGTGACGACACGGTCTTACTTCCTCACAAAAATTTGTTGAAAACACAATTATATGTCTCCTCCAAGAAAAAAGCAAAAATTCTTTTCTGATCCCAGTTCTTGCGAGTTTTTGTCTTTCGGAGGCAGATTCAAAGATGGTGGATCTGTTCATATAGAGGAAGACTTCTCAACTAGATAAAGTGGAATGAAATGTTGTTTTGGGAATCTTCTAAAGGCTCCTCCAAATTTAGTGATCATATCTTCTCATCCTCGGATATCCTTTAGACTCTTATTTTTTGTACAATGTATCTGTCACCCACCTCAATTTGACCATTGGTCTCCAATAGTGCCTTTGGAATGTGGTTTATAAGAGAATAATTTGTTTTACTTTTTGGCAGCGTCAGATGTAGAGTTTGATCCTCATGTAGTGACATAGCAATGTAGATATTGATACTCATTTGGATGATTGTCTACTGTATGGCTCTCTACAATAATCACTTTTTTCCTAACCCCACCAAAAAAAAATACAAAAATTTATCATCTTATTGTCTAATTTGTAAAAAATATCATAAAATAAATGTGTCCAAATTGTTTAGTTAAACCTTTTTATTTCTTGAAGATACGAGAGAATCTTTTGAAATTTCTTTTCATTATGAGAATTTTTTTCATTATAACGCCAATCGTGACTCACCCACTACCGCGAGCAAGACTACGACGTCTCAAGGCTTATCTTAGTTCGACCCCACTCTTTCTTCCTCTTCAATCAATAAATAGCAGGGCTACAATTGAAGCAACCTCACACACCAACTCCTATTATGATTTTCTCATCCCACATATTTACCAAATTTTTATTTTTGTAATTATTAATTTAAGACATGCTAAATTTTTTATTTGGCTTTATATCAGTAAATGACCCTAATTTTTCTAAAATGTATTATTTAAGTCCCAAATTTTATTTTGTATTACTAAGTCTCCAAATTTATTAGACGTGCATTACATTTATCATTTTCTAATAAAATGTGCAACAAAAAGTGATTTATAGTTATTAGAAAAGCAATTTATAACTCAATTAATTTTTTGTAATTAATTAGGTCATAAATTATTTTTTATCATGCATTCTATAAATTATTTTTTTTAACAAAAATTACATATGTGATATATATTTAATAAGTTTTGAGACTTAAGTCGTAATATTTTTAAATAAAATTGAGACTTTTACCGATATAAACTATTTTTATTTCCATAATTTTAGATGAGTTTTTTTTTTATATTTGTGTAACTGTTAGTTAAATAATTATATTTGGTAAATAAAGATTTTTGCTCAAGAATACTTTTAAAGTAATTGAAACCATTAGTTTTTAAAAGGGAAATTTCACTTTTTATCTCTAATAATACCTAATATTACCAAAAAATCCCAACATTAATAATATTTTCAAATTAATGCTAAGCTTTTCCCTCCTACCGAAAATACCCTTCCCATTCAATCTCAGCCTTCTCTCTCTAAGTCTCGGTTTCTCTCTCTTTCAGTCTCACAAAAATCCCCCAAAAACCATCGAACCTCCACCTCCGTCGAGCCGTCGAGCCGCCATCTCCGTCGAGCTGTCGAGCCCGCATCTCCGTCGAGCTCCCACCTTCTCCGTCGAGCCCCCACCTTCTCCCATTTCTCCGGCGATCTCGAGCCCACTGCAAACTCCCATTTTTCTGTCAAACCCGAGACCCACGGAGCATATTTCCTTCAAAGTTTAAAAAACTAAGGTAAAATCTTTGATAACTCTACAAAATAGAGTTATTTTACCATGTTTTACATGCTAATTGTTGCTTAGTTCATGAGTTTTTAATTAACTTATTAAGTTTTTATGTAATTTTTAATTTATTAGTCTTATTGTAGTTTTCTAGATTTTTATATGTTTTTATAGATATGTTATTATAATATGTTGTAGTTTAATTATTTAAAATTAGTATTGTTAGTTTGAATGCTAAAAATATGATTTTATTGAAATTAAATGTTATGTAAATTAAATTTTAATTAATGTTTTCATGGGAGTTATATGATATATTTTATTAATGAAAATATTTAATTTTAATTTAGTTTATAATTTATTGTGTAGGAAAATTATTGCCATTGAAAAGCAAGAAAATCAAAGGAAAGATGGTAATTTTGAAAGAAAGTAACAAGAAAAATGGTGTTTCTCCAAAAGCCCAACCACGTGAGGCCCACTCTAGGCCCAACCCGTGGCCCCCCCTCCAACACCCAACCACCACATTGCTGCCATTTCCCTTATTGAGCCCAACAAAAATGCATTTTGTCCCTTTGTCCCCTATGACAAAAATGCCAACTTTTTACCCTTTTTCCTACACATTTTCACCACAACATCATCATTACACCCTATAATTTACCTCTACATACCATATTTATTTTATTTAATTAATCTAATCAATTTAATTAATTTAAATTGATTATTTTAATAAACTCACTTTGGCTATAAATATGGACTTTCAAGACCATTTTTGGGGTGCTTAATTTTTTGGTTACCATCTTTTTCTCTCATTTTCTCTCTACCATTCTCTCTTCCATTTGGGTTTTTCAAGAGCATTTTGCAAGTATGTATGTCATTTATTTTGTAATTTCTATTCTAGTTATGTGCTTCTAATCTTTTTCATAAGATTATTAAGATCATGATGAAGCAACTTGTAACTAGGTAATATTTATGTTGTATGTTGATTTCCCTTGTAATGCAACAAAGTCTATGGATTTTTCTTCTTCATATATTTCTTTCATCTTAAATATCTTGTATTTTAGATTGTTAGAACATTTTTACACTTTGTTCTTCATTAGTGCATAAACATAATATTCTTTGTGTAAGATGTGTCATTAAATTGTACACATCCATGCTTAGAACAAAAATATTATGTTTTGCCTTATAAATAATGTTCATTGATTTATTTGCTATTTCATTAGATTGATTTACACTAAATGCTTTGAAATTATAATTTTGAAAAGTGAAGAAAAATCCTATCTTTTTATAAGAAAATTGTGCTTAAAATTATAAATATTTTTGGAAAATGATAGTTTAAATTATTTTAACTATCACTAAAACTTGGGAATCAATATACTAATAAATATTATTAAACTTACATTTTGTGGATTCTAGTATCTTAATAATCTTTTCTTTTAATACTTATTTTCAACTCATTATTGGTTTATTTTCATTATCTTAAAAAGCTTTATTTTTCAATATTTCATTTTATGTTCATACTATTAAAACTCATCAATATTTGGAACTAGGTTAGAATTTATTACTTTTGATTTAAAATAGTTTCATTTTCGATTTTAGACAACTCCTTTGGGTTCGACATCCTTGCTTACGATCACTATTCTATATGGACGATTCGTGCGCTTGCGATATATAAATTTTTAAACATACCCGTTTTGGGTCCATCAAGTTTTTGGCGCCGTTGCCGGGGAGTTGCAAGAGAAAAGAAACGAATTTATCTCAAGGTTAGTGAATTCTTCTACTAGTTATTTTAATTTTTTTTACACTTAAAAAAAAAAAACAAAAAAATATATATCTATAAAATCTTAAAAAAAAAAAAAAGATAAAAAGAAATTTGGGACGGTTCAACCACCCATAAAAAAAAATATATACTTATATTTATATTTATTGTTTTTTTTTTTAGTTGACGGCACTTGTGCCTCCTATCTATCCTTTTAATTTTTATAGTCGATGGCACTTGTGCCTCCTAATTTTGTTATAATTTTGTTGTAATTTTACTTCTTTTATATCTTTGTTAATTGATGGCACTTGTGCCTCTTGACATTTGTTGTAATTTTCTTTATTTATATTGTTGTAATTTTTATTTTATTTAATTTCCGCAAATTACTAGTTGATGGCAATTTTGCCTCCTAGCTAGTTGATGGCAATTTTTGCCTCCTAGTCCTCTATCTTATGTTTAAGTTGATGGCACTTGTGCCTCCTAGTTTTTACCTTAATTTTGTTATGGTTGATGGCATGCTATGCCTCCCTACTCTTGCTTAAATTTTAGTCTTATTTAATTTTTGCCTTATTTTTCTTTGTCTTCTTTAATATTTTAGCGTAATATTGTGAAAAATACTTGAAAAAAAAAAAAAAAAAAAAAACCTAAATCTTGTCCTTTCACCATAAGCAATTCTTGCTTAAAGGAAATTTGACCAAAATTCCCATCCGCCTCTACTAATTAACCTCGGGGAGTTGTTAGTAGTGCGCGAGTAAGTGGAATCAAATAGGCCTGGGGACAAGTAAACCATAAGAATTATATTGTTGTGAAATCTCTAAAAATTCTAAGTATGCTCTGTGGTTGCGGTTTTAACTGATCTTCCACATCAGAAAATTGTTTGTTTGAGATTATCCTTGTTGCCTTGTTTGTGAAAAATTGTATGCATCATTGGGAACGTAACTCTAAAAAACGATTAGTAAAAAGACGTTTATCTTTGTTTGAAATTGAAAGTGTTAGTAAAAATTTGAGCATCATGGAACCTATTGCTAATATTGTTGATGAAAATGTTGTGCCTGAAAAAACTTTGCTTGAATATTTTGCACCTATTTCATCTAATGCTCCTTCATGCATTGTTTTACCTACTACTTCTGCTACTCATTTTGAGCTTAAACCCGCAATCATTCAATTATTGCCATCTTTTTATGGGTTAGATAGAGAGGATCCTTACATGCATGTCAAAGATTTCTTAGAAATTTGCTCAACATTTAAATTTCAAAATTTTTCTGATGAGTCGGTCAAACTAAGATTGTTCCCTTTTTCATTAAAAGACAAATCAAAAGCCTGGTTAAATTCCCTTCCCACGGGGTCTATAACTACATGGGATCAACTTTATAATAAATTCTTACTGAAATTTTTTCCTATGTCTAAAACTGATAGTCTAAGGAGAGAAATCTCCGAGTTTTTTCAAAAAGATAATGAAGAGTTTTATGAATGTTGGGAAAGATTTAAAGATTTATTATTAAAATGTCCTCATCATGGTTTTGAAAAATGGAGACTTGTAAAATATTTTTATGATGGTTTGACTCCCTCTAATCGTCAAATGATTCAATCTATGCATACTGGAAAATTTTTAAAATTTCAAGGACAAGAGGCGTGGGACGCCCTTGAAGATTTATCTGTCAATTCACAACAATGGAATTATTTTGATCCTAGGTCTAGGTCAACTAATTCACCAAAAAGAGGAGGAAGGTATGAAGTAAAAGAAGAATTAGACTTAAGAACATCCTTAGATAAATTAGCGAGAAAAGTAGAAGCTTTAGCCATAAGCCAAACTATAAACTCTCCAATTCAACCTAGAAAAGATGTTTGTTCTATATGTTCTAGTCCTTGCCATAATGCCCAATCATGCCCTTCCTACCAAGAAGCCTTTTCTGAGGAGGCCAATGCACTTCATACTTATGGGAAACCAAATGATAGCCCATTTTCGTCCACCTACAATCCAAATTGGAGAAACCATCCGAACTTTTCATGGAGACAAAACCAACCCCAAATGAATCAAGGGCACCAATACAACACACAAAACCAAGCTCATGCCCCACAAAATCAACCATATCCGCAACAAAGAAAACCTTCCTTAGAAGATACTTTACAACAATTTATGCAATCTACCCAACAAATCCTACAAAATCAATCTCAATCTATTACCAAACTCGAGACACAAGTAGGACAACTCGCCACTGCTTTAGCTGATAGAGAAAAAGGAACATTCCCTAGTCAACCTATCCCTAATCCAAAAGGTCAATATGAGATAGGAAAGTCTAGTCATAATGGAGAAGTCAAATCAATTTCAACTCTTAGGTCTGGAAAGAAAATTGTCAAACCCGATTACATACCCGAGGTTGAAAATGAAAAAGAAAAAGAAAAGAGTCAGCCTCCTAGTTCTAATCTCAATGACTCATCAAACAAAGAAACTCCAATCCATCCTTTCATTCCAAAAGCCCCATTCCCACAAAGATTACTTCCAATTAAAAAAGGCAGCCAATATAATGACATCTTAGAAGTTTTTAAACAAGTTAGTATCAATATCCCTTTCTTAGATGCCATTAAACAAATTCCTGCCTACTCTAAATTTTTAAAGGATCTTTGTACTGTTAAAAGAAACACTAATGTTCCTAAAAAGGCGTTTTTAACTGAACAAGCTAGTTCCATTATTCAATATAAGAGTCTTGTTAAATATAAAGATCCTGGGTGTCCCACAATTTCATGCATTATTGGTGATCATTTTATTAACAAAGCTTTACTTGATTTGGGTGCTAGTGTAAATTTATTGCCTTATTCTGTTTATAAGCAACTTGGTCTTGGTGAGCTAAAACCTACCTCTATAACTCTTCAATTAGCCGATCGTTCTGTAAAAATTCCTAGAGGCATTATAGAGGATGTTTTGATAAAAGTTGATAAATTTTATTTTCCTGTTGACTTCATTGTTCTTGATACTCAACCTGTGGAAAATATGCATGCTCAAATTCCTATCATTTTAGGTAGACCATTCTTAGCTACTTCTAATGCAATCATAAATTGTCGTAATGGTGTTTTGAAATTATCTTTTGGAAATATGACTGTTGAATTGAATGTTTTTAATGTGGTTAAATCTGTTGAGTGTGAAGAAGCGCATGAAGTTAACATGATAGATAGTATTTGTGAAAATGATGGAAATGACTTATTTGATTTTTGTGAAAAATACTTTGGTATGAACTTGCATGTTGATGACTCTAATGATGATGTGAATTCTTTGGTAGAGCCTATACCCTTAAATGAAACCAAAGTTGAACCTTTTTCACCCTTAGGTCATGTTCAATCAATTTCTGAGTCTCCAAAGTTAGACCTTAAACCTTTGCCAGAAAATTTAAAATATGCTTTTCTAGGAGAGTCTGAAACCTTACCTGTTATCATAGCATCCGCTTTAGATAAAGAACAAGAAGGTAAATTGTTAGATGTCCTTAGAAAACATAAAGAAGCCATAGGTTGGACCATTGGAGACATTAAAGGAATTAGCCCATCCATATGTATGCATAGAATCCATCTAGAAGAGAATGCTAAAACCTCTCGGGAATGTCAAAGAAGATTAAATCCAAATATGAAAGAAGTAGTTAGAGAAGAGGTCATAAAATTGTTAGACGTAGGTATCATTTACCCTATTTCTGATAGTCAATGGGTTAGTCCAGTTCAAGTTGTGCCTAAGAAGTCTGGGATCACAGTTGTTGAAAATGAGAAAAATGAATTAATCCCTACTAGAGTACAAACAGGGTGGAGAGTGTGCATAGATTATAGAAAGTTGAATAATGTTACTAGAAAAGACCATTTTCCATTGCCTTTTATTGATCAAATGCTTGAACGATTAGCTGGCCATGCATATTATTGTTTTCTTGATGGGTATTCGGGGTATAACCAAATCCCCATCGCCCCAGAAGATCAAGAAAAGACTACTTTTACATGCCCTTTTGGAACTTTTGCATATCGTCGCATGCCCTTTGGATTATGTAATGCACCTGCGACTTTTCAAAGATGTATGATTTCGATTTTTTCTGACATGGTTGAAAGATTTCTTGAAGTATTTATGGATGATTTTTCTATGTTTGGTTCCTCTTTTGATGAATGTTTGCACCATCTTTCACTTGTTTTAATTCGTTGCAAAGAGAAAAACCTTGTGCTTAACTGGGAAAAATGTCATTTTATGGTTAAAAAAGGAATTGTTTTAGGTCATGTAATCTCATCTAATGGAATAGAAGTTGATAAAGCTAAAGTTGACCTTATTTCAAAACTTCCCCCACCTAAAACTGTGAAAGAAATTAGATCATTCTTAGGCCATGCCGGTTTTTATAGAAGATTTATAAAAGACTTTAGCAAAATTTCTCGGCCTTTATGCCATTTACTTGGAAAAGAAAATGCTTTTGTCTTTGATAGTAATTGCCATGTTGCCTTTGAAAAATTAAAAAATTTGTTGACTACTGCACCCATTATTCGACCTCCTGATTGGAAAATACCTTTTGAAATAATGTGTGATGCTTCTGATTATGCTATAGGTGTTGTCTTAGGACAAAGACTTGAAAAAATACCTCATGTAATTTACTATGCTAGCAAAACTTTAAATGATGCTCAATTAAATTACTCCACAACCGAAAAAGAATTGCTTGCTGTTGTTTTTGCATTGGAGAAATTTAGATCTTATTTGTTAGGATCTAAAATTATTGTCTATTCTGATCATGCTGCATTAAAATATCTCTTATCGAAAAAAGATGCTAAGTCTCGTTTGATCCGTTGGATCCTGCTTTTACAAGAATTCGACTTAGAAATACGTGATAAAAAAGGATCTGAAAATGTTGTTGCTGATCATTTATCTAGACTAGTTGTTGAAACTATACATGATTCCACTCCTATCACTGAAACTTTTCCTGATGAACAATTAATGCATATTTCTTCATTACCTTGGTATGCTGATATTGTTAATTATTTGGTCACTAAAGAAATACCATCTCATTGGTCTAAGCATGATAAATCTAAATTTTATTCTGAGGTGAAAAACTTTATTTGGGATGATCCTTACTTGTTTAAATACTGCCCTGATCAAATAATTAGAAGATGCATTCCAAACTGTGATCAGTCTAAAATCATATCTTTTTGTCATGATCATGCATGTGGAGGACATTTTAGTGGTAAGAAAACAGCTGCTAAAGTTTTACAATGTGGTTTTTATTGGCCTACTATCTTTCATGATACATATGTTTATTGTAAAGCTTGTGAACGTTGCCAAAAGTTAGGAAGTTTAACTAAAAGAAACATGATGCCTTTAAATCCTATTCTTATTATTGACATATTTGATGTTTGGGGCATTGATTTTATGGGACCATTTCCTAACTCTTTTGGTAATCTTTATATTCTTGTTGGAGTCGATTATGTATCTAAATGGGTTGAAGCTATTGCATGCCACACTAATGACCACAAAGTTGTGCTTCGTTTTTTGAAAGAAAATATATTTTCCCGTTTTGGTTCACCACGTGCTATAATTAGTGATAACGGTACTCACTTTTGTAATAAGCCATTTGAACATTTAATGAAACAATATGGCATTACACATAAAGTCTCAACACCATATCACCCACAAACTAATGGTCAAGTTGAAGTGTCTAATAGGGAAGTTAAGCACATTTTAGAAAAAACTGTGAATCCAACTAGGAAAGATTGGTCCTTAAGACTCATTGATGCATTATGGGCGTATCGTACCGCGTACAAAACGCCCATTGGCATGTCACCCTACAGACTTGTGTATGGGAAGGCGTGCCATTTACCTGTTGAGTTAGAACATAGAGCCTTCTGGGCAATTAAGCAGTTAAATTTTTCTTTAGACAAAGCAGGTGAGAAACGAAAGCTTCAACTCAATGAACTAGACGAAATTAGGAATGATGCATATGACTATTCAAAAAAGTATAAGGATCGCATGAAATTTTACCATGATAAAAATATTTTGAGAAAAGATTTTTATCCAGGTCAGAAAGTCCTTTTATACAACTCTCGTTTGCATTTATTCCCGGGAAAGTTACGCTCTAGGTGGTCTGGTCCTTACATTGTTCGTATTGTTTTTTCACATGGAGCTATTGAAATTGAAAATCCTAAAAATGGTAATATATTTAAAGTTAATGGACAAAAATTAAAACCATTTTTGGAATTAAAAACTGATGAAGTGGATGAGATACTCCTTGAGGACCCTGTTTACCATGCTCTTTGATTCCTGTGTGATCTTGATAACTTGTGTTTTATTTGAATTGTTGTTTTATGTGCGATTTAATTTTTGTTAGTTGTATCCTGTTCTATCTTGTTCTATCTTCGCAATGCACAATATCGAGGTACGACCATTCTAAACTTTACACTCTTGTCAATTTTAATTTATATTTATATTTTGACACATTGAGGACAATGCTTAAATTAAGTTTGGGGGTATCGAGTTTTATTGTGTTTGTTTTGTGTTTTATTTATGTTTGCTTTGCATTGTTTTTAATGTTTTGTGTTTTATTTTATGTATGCTTGTTTGAAAAGAAAAAAAATGTTTGTTTGAATTTTTTTTTTTATTTATTTATATGTTGTGGTTTTGTTAATTTTTTTTTTTTTTTTTTTTTATTTGTTCATTTTCATAAAAATTCAAAAAAAAAATAAAAAATAAAAAAATTATTTACAAAAAAAAAAAAAAATTTGGTGATATTTTTCATTTTCAATGATAAAAATTCTGATTGAGTTTGAAATTAATTCTCTTAAAAATATGAATAATTTTTAAGCTTTGTTTTTAATTATAGGGTCAATTTTGCTTGTAACAAAAATTACATTTTTCATAAAAATTCTTATTTCCTATAAGTTTAAGTGAAAAATAATTTTAATAAAAACATATTTTCTAAAAGCAAAATTGACAATTTAATTAATTATATAAGCTTAACTTTTATTCATAATAATTTCTGAGAGTTATTTTCATTGTGCAATTTTTGAGAAAATCATTTTTATATCACCAATAAAAAAAAATATATATATATGTGTATTTTAATTTTTCTTTTGCTTGAGGACTAGCAAAACTTTAAGTTTGGGGGTGTGATAACTCTACAAAATAGAGTTATTTTACCATGTTTTACATGCTAATTGTTGCTTAGTTCATGAGTTTTTAATTAACTTATTAAGTTTTTATGTAATTTTTAATTTATTAGTCTTATTGTAGTTTTCTAGATTTTTATATGTTTTTATAGATATGTTATTATAATATGTTGTAGTTTAATTATTTAAAATTAGTATTGTTAGTTTGAATGCTAAAAATATGATTTTATTGAAATTAAATGTTATGTAAATTAAATTTTAATTAATGTTTTCATGGGAGTTATATGATATATTTTATTAATGAAAATATTTAATTTTAATTTAGTTTATAATTTATTGTGTAGGAAAATTATTGCCATTGAAAAGCAAGAAAATCAAAGGAAAGATGGTAATTTTGAAAGAAAGTAACAAGAAAAATGGTGTTTCTCCAAAAGCCCAACCACGTGAGGCCCACTCTAGGCCCAACCCGTGGCCCCCCCTCCAACACCCAACCACCACATTGCTGCCATTTCCCTTATTGAGCCCAACAAAAATGCATTTTGTCCCTTTGTCCCCTATGACAAAAATGCCAACTTTTTACCCTTTTTCCTACACATTTTCACCACAACATCATCATTACACCCTATAATTTACCTCTACATACCATATTTATTTTATTTAATTAATCTAATCAATTTAATTAATTTAAATTGATTATTTTAATAAACTCACTTTGGCTATAAATATGGACTTTCAAGACCATTTTTGGGGTGCTTAATTTTTTGGTTACCATCTTTTTCTCTCATTTTCTCTCTACCATTCTCTCTTCCATTTGGGTTTTTCAAGAGCATTTTGCAAGTATGTATGTCATTTATTTTGTAATTTCTATTCTAGTTATGTGCTTCTAATCTTTTTCATAAGATTATTAAGATCATGATGAAGCAACTTGTAACTAGGTAATATTTATGTTGTATGTTGATTTCCCTTGTAATGCAACAAAGTCTATGGATTTTTCTTCTTCATATATTTCTTTCATCTTAAATATCTTGTATTTTAGATTGTTAGAACATTTTTACACTTTGTTCTTCATTAGTGCATAAACATAATATTCTTTGTGTAAGATGTGTCATTAAATTGTACACATCCATGCTTAGAACAAAAATATTATGTTTTGCCTTATAAATAATGTTCATTGATTTATTTGCTATTTCATTAGATTGATTTACACTAAATGCTTTGAAATTATAATTTTGAAAAGTGAAGAAAAATCCTATCTTTTTATAAGAAAATTGTGCTTAAAATTATAAATATTTTTGGAAAATGATAGTTTAAATTATTTTAACTATCACTAAAACTTGGGAATCAATATACTAATAAATATTATTAAACTTACATTTTGTGGATTCTAGTATCTTAATAATCTTTTCTTTTAATACTTATTTTCAACTCATTATTGGTTTATTTTCATTATCTTAAAAAGCTTTATTTTTCAATATTTCATTTTATGTTCATACTATTAAAACTCATCAATATTTGGAACTAGGTTAGAATTTATTACTTTTGATTTAAAATAGTTTCATTTTCGATTTTAGACAACTCCTTTGGGTTCGACATCCTTGCTTACGATCACTATTCTATATGGACGATTCGTGCGCTTGCGATATATAAATTTTTAAACATACCCGTTTTGGGTCCATCAATCTTGAACCCAAGTCCATATTTGCTTTATATCGTTGTTGAATCTGTGATTTGTGGAATGGGTTGTCCGATTTTGTGGGAAATTTTTTATGGGTTTGAACCAGTGGCTCGATAGGTTCGATTATGGTTCGATAGTAGGCTCGATAAGGTAGTTTGAACAGTTCGATGATGGATCGATTATGGCTCGATATGAGCTCGACATGAGCTCGATAGGAGCTCGATAAGAGCTCAGTAGGATATGTTGTATTATATTACAAGAGCTCGATAGGTTCGATAATGGTTCGATATGAGACTAGACTGTAGCTCGATGGTTATTTATCTAGACAGACAGATTTTTCATAGCTCGATAGGTTCGATAATGGTTCGATATGAGACTAGACTGTAGCTCGATGGTTATTTATCTAGACAGACAGATTTTTCTTAGCTCGATAGGCTCGATGCTGGCTCGATAGGCTCGATAAATTTAGGTTGTTGATATTTCTCGATGGAACTCGATATTTTTTCGATAGTGCTCGATAGGGTATGTTGCAGCTCGATGATAGCTCGATAGAGATCGATAGAGCTCGATGAAAACTTATTTCAGTGTTTTTTTGAAATTTTCTTTATTCTGTTTTCTTACAAATTTTTTTTCATGTGTTGTTACAGATGCCTAAGTTGCTTGTTCCGTTCAGTGATCACTTTCCTGGTCGAGTGACATATCGGGGTAGTAGTACTTTAAATCACATCAAGACCAGGTTTTTGGAGCTCGGGCTGCTTGAAAGGGCTAAGGAATCCCCTTTTAAGCAATTCTTTTTGGCTTCGGAGTTTAATTTCTCCGGAGTCTTGGTGCATCAACTGTTGCTGAGGAAAATCGCCAGCAACAACGAAGATGAGGTGCATTTTTTCTTGGGGTCGAAGTCTTGTAGATTCGGCATGGGAGAGTTTGCCCTGGTGACGGGGTTGGATTTCAGTGCCTTCCCGTCACCAGAAGAGTTGGAAGGGCGTAATCTCAGCGATCGGTTGATAAAGGAGTATTTCAACGATGCTGAGAAAGTAAAGCTGTCACAGGTGGACCATGCTTTCAAGACTTGTACGGTTGTGGAAGATGTGTACAAGCTTGGTCTATGTCTGTTTGTTGAGGGGGTTCTGAATGCCATTGAGGGAAAACTGCACATTTGGCGAGATATTCTAAAAATTGTTGAGAATGTAGAGTACTTCTTCAGCTATCCATGGGGGAAGTACTCTTATAGGAGGCTATTGCATTCTTGTAAGAAGGACATGGTGAAGCAAAAGGCCAACTATGATGCCAAGAAGGATGCCAAGGTGCAGCAAGAGTCCAAATACAGTATGTATGGTTATGCCCCCGCCTTACAGTACTGGGCATATGAGGCTATCCAACAGCTTGCGGTGGAGCTTGTTGTGAGCTCGGGAAACATGTTCCCGAGGATGCTTAGCTGGTCGCATCGGAAGAACAAGGATTTCACCAAGTCCGTCATCGCACCGATATTATTGAAGAAGAATGTAAGTTATGTTGTTTTTTTTTATCTATATGCTTATATTTTATCATTATTTGAGTTAACCAAATGTTTTATGTTGTTTGCAGTTAATTGTTCTTCCGATGTTGAAGCCTCGGCCAGCAGAAAAAGACTATTACTTGTCTTTGACTGAGGGAGATCTTCCCCTTTATCCTGGGCTTGGCCAGGATCCCTCGGAGACTGATGAGGAGGAGGATGCGACTTTTGAGAAAATGGCAGAGAAAGTTTCTCAGGCTGCCGAGGCAGCCAAGATATTTATTGATGCTGCCCCGGGGGAGGAGGTTGCAGGTCCCACCCCTCCTATTCCCCCAGCCTCAGCCTCAGCCCCAGCCTCAACCTGTGCCCCAACATCAGCCCCAGCCTCAGCCCCAGCATCAACCTGTGCCCCAACATCAGCCCCAGCCTCAGTGTCAGCCCCAACACCAACCCCACCACCAGCCTCAGCCTCAGCCCCTGAGCTGGCCGACTTGATTGAGCGGTTGGACAGAGTCGAGGGTCGACAGGAGACCCTCTTGAAGAACCAGTCAGTGATCTTGGACGTACTCAGTCAGATCCTGACATTTGTTAAGGAGAAACCGAGGGGGTCCAATGAAGATTCAGAGTCAGAGTCATTGGATCTTCCGCTAGACTATGTTGATGATCCAACGACGCCCCCTACCATCATTGTGACACCAGATGCTGAGACTCCGGGAGTCGTTATTGTCAACCCTGAGGATGTTGCTGGGGTTCAGTTTCGGAGGGCTAGACGCCAAAGACGCAAGCCAGATTGGTTTGAGGACTATACGGATCCCACGAGGAAAAGACCTCGCACTGCTGCAGCTGCACCAGCAGACGAGGCTACACAAGAGGCTACACATGTGCTGGACCCTCTCAAGAAGCCAGATCCCAAACAGTATAGGACAATGTGCAAGTGGCTTCTTGGAGACATGCCCAACAAGACCCCGCGGGATGTAAAGACTGGGAGTCACGGTCCAGCATGGTTTCTGACGTTGAAGACACCCCAGTCGTGGCTCAATGATGGGGTAAGCAATTTATACCTAATTATGGACTGTTTTCAATTTTACATGTTTTATTTTTACTGACTCGATGTGAGCTCGATAGGAGTTCGATAGTAGTTCGACATGGATGTTAAAATAGGGGTTGTTCTTTACTATTTCAGAGTGGCTCGATGTGAGCTCGATGGAGCTCGATAGGTAGTTCGATAGGGATGTTAAAATAGATTGTTTTTTTACTGTTTTAGAGTGGCTCGATGTGAGCTCGATATTAGTTCGATAGGGATGTTAAAAGCTCGATGTGAGTTCGATATGAGTTCGATAGTGAAAATTCCCTTAACAAAAGTGGCTCGATGTGAGCTCGATGGAGCTCGATAGGGAGTTCGATAGGGATGTTAAAATAGGTTGTCTTTACTATTTCATGATGGCTCGATGTGAGCTCGATAGGTAGTTCGATAGGGATGTTAAAGTAGGTTATTTTTACTGTTTCATACTGGCTCGATGTGAGCTCGATAGGAGTTCGATAGTAGTTCGACATGGATGTTAAAATAGGGGTTGTTCTTTACTGTTTCAGAGTGGCTCGTTGTGAGCTCGATGGAGCTCGATAGGTAGTTCGATAGGGATGTTAAAATAGATTGTTTTTTTTTACTGTTTTAGAGTGGCTCGATGTGAGCTCGATATTAGTTTGATAGGGATGTTAAAAGCTCGATGTGAGTTCGATATGAGTTCGATAGTGAAAATTCCCTTAACAAAGTGGCTCGATATGAGCTCGATGGAGCTCGATAGGGAGTTCGATAGGGATGTTAAAATAGGTTGCCTTTACTATTTCATGATGGCTCGATAGGTAGTTCGATAGGGATGTTAAAGTAGGTTATTTTTACTGTTTCAGACTGGCTCGATGTGAGCTCGATAGTAGTTCGATGGTAGTTCGATAGGGATGTTAAAGTAGTTTGTTTTTTTTACTGTTTCATACTGGCTCGATGTGAGCTCGATATGAGCTCAATGTGAGCTCGATGGAGCTCGACATCAGCATTTTATGATGGTTTTTGCTAATTTTTTTATCGTACTCTCTTTTGCAGCATATTGATGCGGCAGAACACATGCTTCGTATGCGTCGCAAGTATTTTCCCAATATATATCGACAGAATGGAGTTGTGATGAACAGTTATTTCTCACAAGTGATACCTGCCCGATATGATCAGTTCAAGAAAACAGCCGACAAAACAAAGTATTATTGGGATGCTGACATTATGTCCATGTTGACCGGCATCGAGCAGCAGTTTCTGGCATCTTGGGGAGGAGTTGAGGATGTATATTGGTGCCAGAACTATGGACAACAACATTGGTTTGCCATTGAGGCTTCCATTTCTAGTTGGACTCTGACTGTTTACGATTCAGACAACTCGGTGATTAGTGACGCAAAGCTTGAGGATATTATGAGTCCATGGTGCTTTATGCTACCTTCTCTGTTAATGCAGAGTAAACTGTTTACTGATAGCTTGATGTTGAAGATTCCATCAGCAGGAAATAGGCCGCATCAGTTCACATTGCGTCGCAAACAGAAACACGAGCTCCCTCAGTCAAAGAGAAGGTAACAAACATCATCTTCATACTAATTTTGTTTCTAACTAAATTTATAGTAATGTGCACTTAATATATATATATTTTTTTTTACAGTGGGGATTGTGGTGTGTATGCTATCAAGTATATTGAGCATCTAATGGTCGGTCTTCCATTGGAAGCTATCTGCGATGAAAATATGGAGGTGTTCAGGAACAAGTGGACCACAGACTTGTGGTATCAAAATTTGTTACCTTGATGATTGTATATATACAGGGTCTTTACATGTACAGTTTGTTGTTCACATTTTTTTATAATTTTCATGGGCTGTTATCGAGCTAATATCAAGCTATATCGAACTGTTATTGAATTATCAAAATTTGTTACCTTCATAAAAAGAGTTTATTAATACAACAAGTTCAAATGGGAAAAAAGAGTTTAAAGCCTAGCTTTGCCATAAACATAACTTTTCAGAAAAATCAAATAAAAAGAGTTTATTAATACAACAAGTTCAAATGGGAAAAAAAAGTTTAAAGCCTAGCTTTGCATGTAGCCCTGTTGTGGCCAAGACCACCACACATGCTACACTTGCGATGACTGGGAATGATTTCTCCATTCGATGGAGTGCGGTTTGTCTTCCTTCTTCCCACCTTATTCTTCTTCGGTCGACCAACTGGTTGTTTTTCAACGGGAACCCCAACTTGCATTTTCTCTATGTTCTCGGGAACTTCCCAATCATCCTCATTCCCAGTTGGGTAAATTGTTTCTTTGTAAGACTCCCTCCACATCTCAGTAGTGTAATATGGTGAACACAGTGAGTAAATGTTGACATTGCGCAACATGGCCGCAGCCACACCATGAACACAAGGGTAACCCATTATTTGAAACTGACCACAAGAGCATGATTTGGTCATCAAATTCACCTCACCATCACCTTCTGGGTCTACCACATGAAATTCAAACTGTCCAAGAGGATGGACTTTCAAGTACCTTGCATCATCCGCAATGCCTGAGACATCTTTCTCATATGTTGTTGCTAATTTCGATGTGCACTTCTCTACCTCCTCACGACGCGCGGCAAACCATGACTGAATTGTGAAACGAATGAATTCCACAAAAGTAGTGACTGGGAAGGTTCTTGCGTCTCTGGTTTTGTTGTTGAAACTTTCAGCGTAGTTGCTTGTCATTACATTGTATCGATTCCCAGGAAAGTATACACGAGTCCACTTATCGAAGCCAATACCCTCGAGATATTGAGCTATGGCAGGATCCATTTGCTTTATATTATTGAAGAACCTGTGAAATTTTGACTTCCGAAATGCATATGCCGCATTATACATCTCCTTGTGATAGTGATCGGTCTTGAACTTAGCGATTACATTCATACTTATGTGATGGTAGCATGCGCCGTGGTAGGCATCAGGGAAGACCAACTCAAGAGCATGAATAATGCTAGCATGCCTGTCTGAAACAAAAGACAGATTATCAACAACTCCAATGGCTTCCTTCAATTTCATCATGAAATACTTCCAAGAAGCATGATTCTCACTGTCAACAATCGCGAATGCAATTGGATAAATGTGGTTATTCGCATCCAATGCGACAGCACACAACATGTGGCCACCGTACCTTGACTTTAAGAAAGTGCCGTCCACACATATAACAGGACGACATGATGTAAATCCCCTTCTACAAACTCCGAGTGAGAAGAAACAGTAAAGAAAGCGACCGTCATCTATGACAAAATCAGTAATTGTACCTGGATTCTTTTGCTGCAGCATGTACAGGTAAGAAGGTAACTTGGAGTACGATTCTTCAGGTGTCCCCCTAACATAACCGAGTGCCTTCTCTCTGCATCTCCAAGCCTTAATATAACTCATATCGATCCCAAAATTATTCTTCATATCCTCCTTTATGCTGTTTGGTGGATAGCTAGTGCCATCAGTAGCATATTTGTTCTTGATAAGGTGCCCAATGACAGAAGGTGCTGCTTGACGGTGGTCTTTTTGTCGCAATTCTAGTGAGCAAGTATGTACACTATTATAAACAGTGATCTCAAACATCTCTGATCGCGCTACTTTTTTCCCTCTTATTCTCCAACCACAATCAGGATCCTTGCAGGTGATATACAACACATCAGTACCAGACTTCTTAACCATAAACTCAAAATTATTCTTCATTGCAAAGAGAGCCGCTTTGGTTTTCAATTCCATCTTGTTCTCAAATGTCTTCCCAAGATGTAATTCCCCCAACGCTATACCGGATGAGGGTGATTCAGAACGACTACAAGCTATGATATCTTCTTTTGTAAACATGGGAGCACTCCATTTTCTGTGATCTTCTGTTGAACATATTGAAATGTTCCCTGTATTGTTATATTCTGTTCCACCATGACGACTAGAGCTGGTGCCAGGTGTTCGGCGTCCTTGACTTGGTGGGTTCGTCCGTGCAATATGACGTATTGGTTGTTCTTGTGCTTCTTCTACTTGCAAATGTTCAGCTAATAGATCATCATCCACCGAATTGTCTCCTAATTCCTCATTGTGTTCGGCTACCGGATCGTCATTCACATAGGGGTTGTACTCATACTGGTTGTCCCTCAGGTCACCAATAGGAAATCCTAAAGTACTGGCTGCTCCCTCAAGTCCGGGAGTGGAATATGGGTCTGCAATGACAATCTTTTTAACAGGAGTGACACACAAGGCCAACCTTTCTTTAGATGTTACTCCTATGAATGCACGGACACCAAGATCACTTTCAACATGAACGGGTGTAAACGGTTGGTCGCCGCAAGTGTAAGGAACCTCCAATTTCAACTCATACATCTGTTTATCAACTTTAAGTTCCTTGTGCAATATGTCAAGAAGTTGCAAGTACGTTACAGTATCCTCCATCGGTATCACCGTGCATTGAGGGTCCTTGAAAATCCACTTATTCCCTTGTAATTCCCAAACACCATTGTAGGATACAAAAACGTAGACAATAGAGCCTGTGTTGGAAAAAAAAACATTAACATTGTCAGGAAAACTGTCATTTTTCCAGAAATGCAATAAAAAATAACATTATCGAGCTATTATCGAGTTGGAATCGAGCTACCATTTCTCAAAACAGAATACAAACCTAACCAAACCCTCCATCGAACCCCTATCGAGCTATTATCGAGTTATCATCGAGCTACCATTTCTCAAAACAGAACATAAACCTAATCAAACCCTCCATCGAACCCATATCGAGCTATTATCGAGTTAGCATCGAGCTATCATTTCTCAAAACCGACTATAAAACACAACCAAACCCTCAATCGAACCCTATCGAGCTCATATCGAGCTACTATCGAGCTCACATATTATAGATCCATTCGACCCCTTCTCGAACCCTTATCGAGTTTCCATCGAGCACTAAACCGAACCTATCGAGCTATTATCGAGCTAACATCGAGCTACATCGAGCTCTTACAAAGACCTTCTTCTACATACCATCGAACCGTTATCGAACCGTTATCGAGCTTCTATCGAGCAAAAAAATTGCAGAAAACCCAGAAAAACACAGATCGCGGAATCTCTCAAAAAATCCCGAAAAATACACCAATATAGGCTCAGATCTGTTCAAAATAGCCAAAAAAAATGTAAACAAATAATACCCAACACAAAATGTAAAATCTCATTACCCATGGTTTTTCTCCTCCAAAAACTCTCAAAATAGATGTTGCCTTTGATATTAACGAATTCACAGAAACAATGGAGATAACTAACAATGATTTTGACAAGAAAATTATACAAAACTGTAGGTTTTATGGAGATTTCGTGAGAATTAGAGAGAGAGAGGGAGGAGAGTGGAAGAGAAGGTTTTGTGAATTTTTGATATAATGGGAGGGGTATTTTGGGTATGGGAGGAAAGTTTAGCATTAATTTGAAAATATTATTAATGTTGGGATTTTTTGGTAATATTAAGTATTATTAGAGATAAAAAGTGAAATTTCCCTTTTAAAATTGTCTTTTTTTTTAATTATTAATTTGAAAACACTATTTGTAACAGTCACTAGTTAGTTATAGACAGTAATAATGAGAATAGAGGTCGGCACAGGTGGTGAGCATATTTTTTTTTTTAAATTGAGAAAAAAATATTTTATAGTAATCTAAATAAATAAAAAATTGTCATATCAATGTATAATTTTTTATAATAATAAGAGGAACGATATTCGTAGTGATTTCAAATAAGACGTTAAACTTAAAAAAAAAATTGAAATAAAATTATAAATAATTTATAATAAAAGTATAATTATTCTGTTTAAAAATTTAATTTTTTTTCATCAAAATTAAATTTATAAATTTATTTGAATTATTTTACAAAATAAATAAATAATTTTTTAAATACAAAATCTAAATAAATAACGACGTAAAATTAAAAAAAAGTATAAACTAATGTAATAATAATAATTATTATTTTATTTATTAAAAACCACCATTAAAGTCGGTCCGATTTACATGGGGTTTGTTCTTTCGGCCCAACCCAAGCCGCGTGAGGAGGAAAGATCTGGTAATGATGAGCTTACTTCCCTATTTCTAATGTAACTCCATCAAATCTCGACACGTGGACAACCAGAACTTCCAAATCTGGGCCAATCAGCTCATCACATATCGTACAAACCCTCTTCTCTCCTCCGTGTTCGACACCACCACTTGCGCGTGACTGACCCAGACATACATGATTACAACGCACGCGCCGCCGCGTGAATCGGCGTTCTCTGCTCTCGTCCGGGCAGCCGACTACTGAAAAAAAAAATTACAAAAATTGGGTTTGGGCTACTGTTTCTCTGCTCTTTCAAATGTGATTCAAGTTTTCAGGTATGTTTGAAACTGTGGTCGATCTGATTTTGAATCCATGGATGTTTAAGGGTGCAGAATAGAAATTAATTTTATTTTTGTTATGTTTTTTTTGTTTGATTTTTCCATTAATATGCTGTATTTTCTTAAAACTGACTGAGGTATTAGAAATTTAGACCATAGACATATTGAAATGAACTGAAACTTGAAGTACTGTCGAAATCAAGGGTTCTTTCTGATAAAATTTAGGACTTTTTCATTGGATGCCTAAACAATCAGCAGTGCTAGGGTGAAGACTGTTTTCCATGAATTTTTAGGAAAAAAACAATGGTTGGTATGCATTTATAAAGTAGAAATGAGGCGATTTTTCCTTTTGTATGTATACATGCAATGATTTATTCTCCAAAAAGGCCAACTTTGACGGTTGTCGTGTAGCGAGTTACAGAAGGGTCTAAGGTCGATTTTTTCTAGGCTCAAAAAAGTCCTGCTAAGTGCTCAAGATAATGTTAAGACTTGAGATCAAGCAATGTTCAACCACTAACCTCCATTAGTATAGGGTTAAGCTCCGAGTGGAGATGAGTTTACTCAAATGGATATTTAGCGCCATTTGAAGGTGGGTAATGGTCAGTTCTTCTGCAATTTTTCTATGATTAATTTTAAACCTTTTATGTTAAGCAAACATCATAACTGAGGCTGAATGAATTATGAGAATTAAAACCCAAAGCTTTGGTAATGCTGCTACTGTACTGATTCCCTTTTCTTTGTTTTTGTCTCTATATCAGGTTAGTGAAAGATTTGGTACTCTTGCGTGAACCTAAAATCGCCTTTGAAATGGAAAGCTTGTAACTTGATGTAAAAGTTTGACACCCTTGTCCGTTCATAATATATAATTACGATTTCTAATGAAATATTAGCCTAAGTTTTGTTTGGATTTTGGATTCGTGGTGGTTTTAGCCAACTTATTGTTAGGAAAAACAATAGTGTGTAGCTTTAAGAAGAAATTCACGTTTGCCGTAGTGACAGTGAACTGCTGGTGAAGTTTTCATGTACTAAAGAACTTTGATTTATTAGAGCAAATGGAGCAAGGCCTAACAAAAAAGTTAAAAGGGTCAGATGGGCTTCCAGTGCCAGTTGGACATGATGATCCCAAAAGTGATGCTGGAGGGACAGTCCATAAAGTATTACCAAGGTATGTGTACATAAAGTATTCTTTTACCAATATTCTTCTTGTTTTATGTCTTTTTTTTCTTTGTTTTTTCTCGGGAATCAAAGAGATCTAGGGGAGGAAGAGTATTAATTTGGGAAGGAGATTTACTGCTCTGTATTCTTGCTCCGCTCCTCAAGTTTAGATAATACCTTCTTCAGAATCTCCCAGCTAATTAACTTGTCTTAACTTCAATCGTTCTAATGCTGATTTTATGTTGCATGCAGACTTGAACGTGAAATGGATGGCCCGACAGCCGGAAGTTATGGAAACGCTGATGTATGGATCCCACATCTTTATTATTCTTTCGCACACACACACACACATGTATAATACCTACATATATTTATCTTTTGGTATTTGAGTCACCAAATACCAAATAATGAACTTTAAAGTAATTGTATTCTTCATTTTGCAGGCTGACAAAACTCAAGGGAATATTGAGGTTGAGAGCAAGCAAACCAGTGGTACGGCGAAGTTTCATCTTATATATATTATCTTGCATTGTCAATATTTTTATTGTTAGACATTTCTATCTGCATTCATTTTGGAAGGCATTATTGGCCTCAGTGGTTGGTTTCTTGTGTCATGGCGTACTTCCCATGCCCACTTGCTTCACCCTTCCTTTTTCCAGTTTGGGTAAAAATGTCAGTTTTGTGGTTTTGGGGGTCGACTTGAATGCAAGCTCGGGAATTATGATAATTATGCTTCTGGTTCTAAATATTTGGAAATCGTTTGAGCCATATGGATATATTTCATGCTGACTGATTTCTTTGCTCAATCACTTGGGTGGCAGATATTGATCTGAAAGTCCATACTCAGGTCAATTCTTCAACCGATTGGGAGGCAAACGAGACTTCTTCCAATGTTTCTGACAATACGGTGCCTCATATGAATTTTATTGGTTATGGTGGATCCTCATGCGAGAAAGCAGGAAATATGTCGGACTGTGTTGCTTCTGTGGGGGCAGGGACGTATTCTAATGGCATGACTATGGTATGTAAAAATTGACAATTTAGTTCTTTTGCTGACTTATTGTGAAATATGATGAGCCCTGTAAAGATTTGAACCTTCAGTACTAGTCTGCTTGTTTGAATCACTCACCCACTTGTTTGAAGAGATGCTATGGGATTAATGAAAGAGGTTTGGAATTTCTTCAGATTTTTAGAGGCTGGCTTTGCTGAAAAAGAGCCAACCTTAAGACCCTGCAGGGCCGTTATTCTGAAACATTGTTTTGAGTAGTTGGTGACTTTGGGCTGAGCTGGAATTATAAGAACACTTGAAAGATTAAAAGTGATCTTATATATTTACGTTATGCATCTCGATGTTGGTTTCTTTAGGATGAAAGGCTTTTGAAACGTGAGAGAAGGAAACAGGCCAATAGAGAATCTGCAAGGAGGTCTAGGTTGAGGAAGCAGGCCGAGTACGACGAGCTAGTGAGAAGGTGGGACTCCTTGAATATGGAGAATAGCGCCCTTAAATCTGAATTACGACAACTGCAAGACGATTCAGAAAAATTGAGGCTCGAAAATGCTGCACTAATGGTACTTCTAACATCCTCATAATAATGTTCTCTGTTTTGCCACACATACTTTTCCATGCTAGTTTAAGCCAACCAACCAAGCTGTATCGATTGAGCTACTCCTTTGTTAACCCTGAGTTTGAATTTGTAGGTGAAGCTGGGATGCACAGCGGTGGATCATCAAGGAGACACAGTTTCAGATAAGGCTGAATCTGATTCAGCACTACTGAATAGTACTGAGAAAGTACTCGAAATCTCTAGTGGTTCTAGTAGGAATGAGAACCCAGATAATCCTGAAACCAACCTTCATCAGCTGTTAAAATCAAGCTCAAGGACTGATGCAGTTTCTGCTAGATGATCAACAAGCTAGCTTGTCATAGGTTTGAGTTTCACAATTAATCGATAATGAGTAACAGCTACTAGATTAGGTAGCTAGAAGTGCACAATTTGGTTTTTCCTTTCCCCATTGTGTGATTTATCATTGTACTGGTCACTATGGCAACACATAGGATAGCTCCAAGTGTATCACCTTATGATTACGAATATTAGCTCAGGTTCAGGACATAATAGATTTAGAAAGAAAGCTATTTGTATTGATCATTGTACTTGGGATCCATCACAACATCTGAATGTGTTATGAAATATGGTCTGAATCAATTTCAAGTTGAAAAAGAAAAAGGAAAAAAATTAATATCATGACCCCATTTATTAAAAAGCTCAAACTAGGCCATGTCTGCTTGTTGTGGCTTTCAATTTAAAGCGACAAAAGACCTATCATTGTCTAGAAAAGCGTTCAAAAATGTGGAACTGAATTTGATGTCATTGCTGACAGTTTTGGACTACGTCTTCTACTACTACTTACACCGTCCAATAACTTCAAATTTTGACTTGTTTATTACTATTGCTAGGTCGTATGGTGTGTTTGTTTTTTCTAGAAAAAGAAGAAAAGAGAAAGAAAAGAAAAAGGTCCCAACTCCTACAAATGAATTCATTCATGCATCTATTTTTTTTTTGTTAAAAAAAACTTGAAAAAGGGTTGCAACTGTTTGTCGTCCCCCAAATCTATTTATTTATTTTATTTTGTGGAATTTTGCATGAAAATGGGTTCTGACTAAGCCTATGGATAACAACATTATTTGATTCAATATTTTCAACTGCTTTGACAAGTTTCCTTTCTTGAATCCCACTTTCTCAATGCTTTTAATTAAAATTAGTTAAAGGTGGCTTGTATTAATAAAATTGACATGGTATATAAGGGTCAGAAGTGAAAACTAAGTAATCTTTTGGTATAAGGGGTAGTTAATTCAGTTAGTCTACGTCAGATGTGGAAACAAGCCAACGGCCAAGTCTACGTTCTTTTCTTTTCTTTTCTTTTCTTTTTCTTCTTATTTCTTTTATAACAAGTAATGAAATTACAATTTTACCCTCTCATCCCAGCAAAGCAGTAGTCTGTTCTGATTCTGATAGTGGGCATTTCTGTAGTTTAGTCCTCTTCTGCTTTTTTTTCTTTCAATATAGTCATCCTACTAACCGTTTTTTTGAAGTTCGTTCCCTTTGTCTTTTTTTTTTTCTTAGTTTTATTTAATATCTATTAATTATGATTTGATTTAATCCAAAATGGTATTTTTCTGAGACATTTCTTATTTATTGGGTTTTCAAGAAAGAAAAAGATTGATTGAGCGAGCTTGTTAGTTAGTTTAATTGGTAGTTGGATTTCTGGTATACAGTTCACGAGAAATTCGGGAGAGATTATCACCTGATTCAGTGATCTGGCTCGGCTTTTTTCCAGCTGATTTATATCTATATAAATATATATATATATGTATGTATATACATGTATACGTATAGAGCTAGAGAAAGTGTGAGAAAGTTTAGTAGTTTCCGTTTTCTTGGCGAGAAAGTGTTTTGTCTTCTGTTTTTTTTATCTTAAAATGCATAGTTCTGCGGGAACAAGTTCAAAGGGAACTTCTTCTGTGGACGTTGTGAAAGACCGAAATGGAGTCGAACAAGTTCTTCTCAAGAATCCTCGAGGAGCTTCTGTTCGGGTTGGTGATTCTTTCTTTTTTCGCTTTTTCTTTGTTAATGGCTTCCATTTTCTCAATTTCTGAATTGGTTTGAAGATCAATGAGTCAAAATAACATTGAAAAATCTTTATACTTGTACAGGTGAGTTTGCATGGAGGTCAGGTTCGTTCATGGATGAATGAGCGTGGGCATGAGATGTTGTTCACTAGTAGTAAGGTAAAAATTATAATTCAAAGAAAGTTGTTCTTGTTTTGAATTGACATGTGTGAACTCATTTCTGTGATCAACCAAGAAGTAATTAAAAAAGGTTCTGTTCTAAAAATGGTAAAAGTCTTCCAAGAAACCGGGAAATTTTTTACCTTAATTCATTTTGTTCTGAAACTATTTGATGTATGTTCTCACAATTAAAAGAATTCATTTCTGTACCAATCTTATTCGAGAAAAGTTAATTTTGCTGCTTGGTTTCATAATTTTGAACGAGTTAATTCCTTTCTTTTTTTACTTAAACTTCTGTTTAGTAATATCGTTTGTTGCTTATTGATTTCAACTATTGTAGGCAGTCTTTAAGCCCCCAAAACCGGTTCGAGGAGGGATCCCAATCTGCTTTCCACAGGTATATATAAACATACATGTATATGTATGTATGTGTAATGTGTATTAGAATATGCCTCTTCTAACTAAAGTTTATTCATGTTTAAACATGATAGTTTGGAAACAGTGGAACTTTGGAGCAACATGGGTTTGTCAGGAATAAGATTTGGACCATTGAACAGAATCCTCCACCTTTGCCTCCTTCTGATTCAATTGGAAAAACATTCGTTGACTTGCTTTTCATACCCTCTGATGATGATATGAAGATCTGGCCTCACCGGTACCAACCCTTCCAGTTGAATCATCATTTCTAGTTTAATATCACAATAACTAAATATTCCAAAAGTTTCTTTGATTCTGAACTTGAGTTATTAATCTTTTCTTCAGCTTCGAGTTTCGCTTGAGGATCTGTTTAAGTGCAGAGGGATATCTCATCCTGATACCACGAGTCAGGAATCTTGATAGCAAGCCTTTCAGCTTCTCATTTGCCTTCCATACATATTTCTCCATTTCAGATATCAAGTATGGAAAATGTTTCATTACTAATCAGAATTGGTTTCTTTCTACCATATTTAGTAGAATTATTTTATGTTGGCTTATTATATCTTCTTTCATAATCCAATAGTGAAGTGAGAATTGAAGGCCTTGAGACACTTGATTATCTTGACAATTTACATCAAAGAGAGCGTTTCACTGAGCAATATACTTCCTTAACTTTTGAATCTGAGGTAAAAACATGATAGGAAATCCTTAACACAAACTTTCTTAAAACACTCATCTTCAATATCAAAGGATAATGCTTTTTGATGTGATTTTCTTTCCAATGTTTTCCTTTTTCTGTAGGTGGATCGAGTTTATGTTCGTTCTGGAAGTATGGTAGCTATTCTTGATCATGAGAGAAAGAAATCATTCATCATAAAAAAGGAGGGTCTTCCAGATGTTGGTAAGTATGGTAAATTCTTGTTTCTTTACACAAGTTCTGTAAGAAAACTCATCAGACCACTTCATACCAATAAACTTAGTTTTCATTTTGTTCAACCATTTCAAGTGACTTGACTCTTAAGTCACAAGGACTTTTAAACTTAGTTTTAAACTCTGCTTGGCTACAGTGGTTTGGAATCCATGGGCAACAAAATCAAAAGCCATAGCAGATTTTGGAGACGATGAGTACAAGAGAATGGTTTGCGTGGATAGTGCAGCGGTTGAGAGACCAATCACTCTGAAGCCTTGTGAGGAGTGGACTGGCAGATTGGAACTCTCCCAAGTCAATTCGAGTTTAGTGCAGTGACCCCCCATGGTGATTGATACTAAGTCCTAACTAATGATGACACAAATTTCATTCAACTGTTTTTGGTGATTGCTGACCATACTGATTTTTTTTCCTTTTTTTGCTTCATATCGAAGTGGAGATTCTGTTTTTTGTAATTCTCTCCATTATCAGAATATGAAGTATGTTTCAACTGAAAATACACAACCATTGATAATAACATTGCTTGAGTTGGCATCTACTGAATTGATATTGTTGAGTTCTGTTCTTTGTTTCAATTATGAATGTTAGAAACTTGAGTTTGATATTTTACTTCATAATGAGTGGAGAATCTTTTATGATTTTCTTTTTTTTAATGATTTGACTTATAAAAAAAAAGGGAAATAACATAAAAAATTGAAAAAAAAATTGGCATAGGAAGCTACTCTAATCTATCAGAGCCAGGTTTCGATCCTGGGACCTGTGGGTTATGGGCCCACCACGCTTCCGCTGCGCCACTCTGATTTGGTGATTGTTTTAGTCCAAATTAATATGTAACATTTATTCTAGTCTATTTTCCCTTTCTTAATTTTACCAAGGGCTTCAATTTCGATCAGTAATCAATAGTGGGCCAGAGACAGAATCCCAATTGGCCCAACCCAATAAATCATTTTGATATTTTACTTCATAATGAGTGGAGAATCTTTTATGTTTTTCTTTATTTTAATGATTTGACTTAAAAAAAAGGAAATAACATAAAAAAAAATGAAAAAAAAATTGGCAAAGGAAGCTACTCTAATCTATCAGAGCCAGGTTTCGATCCTGGGACCTGTGGGTTATGGGCCCACCACGCTTCCGCTGCGCCACTCTGATTTGGTGATTGTTTTAGTCTAAATTATTATCTAACATTTATTCTAGTCTATTTTCCCTTTCTTTATTTTATCATGGGCTTCAATTTCGATCAGTAATCAATAGTGGGCCAGAGACAGAATCCCAGTTGGCCCAACCCAATAAATCATTTTGGGCTTTGCTTATCATGTGGTTGTTGGGGCCGATTGTGATGTTTATGATAGATAAACAAAAACATTGACATAAGACATGTTTGGATAGACCAAGCCAAATAAGCACAGAAAAGGGTAGGTATCGTACACAAAAGGATTTAAACAACACATAACCGAAAAGTGTCGATTACATGTATACCATAGTGTGTAGCAGCAATACAAATCAAATTATTTATTAAGAAAAAACCAAATCGAGTCCATTTGTAGACAAGCAATGTCCCTTTGTAAACTCTAAAAGCGTAATTAGTAGATATGGACAATTCAATATTATTCCACATCTGAAACACATAAAACCAAGTTTGGCAAATCAAAATGCCGAGCATGTAGTAGAAAGTAGACAAATGCATATGATGTGTATCCATATTTGACTCTCTTGATTTGTGTATATTTGGCCCCAATTCAAGCTTCTCCACTCACTACTTTATGAGGCAAATTTTTAAACTTTGAAAAGGAAAAAAAAAAATACAACATAATCCAATGGGTTTTAAAAGCTATATGTGTGTGTATGTTACTCTAGGAAAATTACAACTGCAAAACATTATTTTTATGCTTGCTTTAATAATTGGAAACTCCCAAAAGAGAGTATAGAAGTAGATGTAAACTAAATGATTTATACATTTTTTGACCATATGTTTTGTCTGATTACTTGTTTGGACATTGTGTTTAGATAAATTCTTTTTTGGAAACCTTATATTTTGTAAAGTAATTCAGATAGACCCTTAAACTCAATTTTGATGAATAAAAAACTGCACATAACAACACTGTTGTTAGGCAGAATAATTTTATTTTTGTTTTGAATTGTTTGTGATTTTAGTTCATAAAATTTTGACCAAAATCGGATTTAGGGTTCTATTTGAATCATTTTACAAATCACAGGGTCAAAAAAATAATTTGTTAAAACACAGGATCCAAACAAATAATGGGACAAAATACAGGGTCCAAAAAGTATAAACCCTAAAATAAAATTAAAAGAAAAAGTATGTTTTTTTTATTATTTGATTTATTATGGTTCAAAGTATTAGACCATTTTTGTAATAGCAGTTGTTAACAATGAATTGTGACCAACCACATGGAAATAAAGTGGCCAAGGTGTAGGGTTAGAGTATGAGAACCATTGAAACCATATGTGGTAGTTCAAAGTTAGTTGTAGCTTGAAAGAGACTTACATACTAGAATTAACAAACCTAAGTAGACCATGGATATTCATTAAGTTTTTACTCAATTTATATAATGAGATAAGTACATCAATTCAATAAATATACATATATTTTTTCCATAGAGCAATGGTTTCTTATTCTATCATTCAAAATATAATATCAAAATACTATTTTTCTTTTTAATTTTACCTTCAATTTTTACATTATATCATACAATAGTTTCTCTATTTATTTTAACTAAATATTTTTTTTTATCTCTTTTATTCATTTCAAATATAAAATAATGACAGAATGGAATACAAGAGAAAAGAGAAATATTATTAAAAAATAAATATATTTAAAGGATAAAAGTATTATCTAAAATGTAGTGAAAACCTATTTAAACTGCAGTTTTTACCTATTTTTTCTATATTTTGAAAGTATCTATTTTACATTATTGAGTGAGTCCTCTTAGATCAAATTGTTATAATAATAAATTAAAATATAAATTGGACATGTTTGGTTGGGTTTCTACATTGACTTTTAGAAGTTCTTTCTTAAGAAACCATTGAGACTAGTTTCTTGTCAAATAAATGACTTTTAGAACTTTAAAAAAAAAAAAAAAATTGAATCACATTAAGAATGGAAAAGATTTAATGGGTGGATGAAACCTTTCATCCAATTAAGCTTATTGTTTATCTTATATATAACATTTGAAAATGATCTAAAAAAAATTAATGAGTTACAAATATATGTAATAAAAAAAATAGTCTAACACTTCTAAGTGATGGTAAGTCCCCTCAGTTTCTTAAACATGATTATAAAAGTGAAATAACACAAAGTAATAATAAAGTCATTATATTCAAAAATAATTATGTCCAGCATCATGAATTTAAAATATACTATTAAAAGACTACTAAAGTGGTTTGGAATTATAAAATAACAAAATTGACACATAAAGAGTTAAAAATATGAGAGTGGAAAAGATGTATATACTACCATTATTGCTACCAATAATAAAAAAGATAGAACAAATAGGTATAGTACTAACAACCTCAAAAATTATGACTCAACTAGAAATGTATAAAATCTAAGGCTCTAATTGATTCGCGATTGAAAAATTGCAATTTTAAAAAGTGTGTTTCTAAAATGAAAATTTGAATTTATAGTCTTAAAACATATATTTTAAAAATGTGATTGGTTCAGAATCCGTAAAACGGTTTTTTAATTTTTAAAAATGGAATATGTGATTGGTAGAGAATCTGAAAATATAAAAAAAAAAAAAAAAATTTGCAGGATTTTAGGATATAATAATTTGGATTTGGAAAAAACGTGAAAAAAAATATTTTCTATTTTGTAACTTAAAGTTATAATCAATATTTAGATTGAGAGTTTGAAAACAAATAAATAATCAAATATTCATGTGGGTTCTACTATTTTTTTAGTTTTAGAAATCATAAAATTGAATTTAGATTCACTATCAATCTCACCCTAAATTATATTAAATTTAATAAAATCATCATTCATTAAATTGGGTTATTATAGTTAAGAATAAAAACTATTAAAACTTGAGCAATACATATTATTAAAATACTATCAATCCTCATTAATTAAAATAATTAAAATAAGATGACTTTTTTTTTAAAGGGGAGAGAAGGATGACTTTAGGAGCTATTGAATGCTTTTGAGAAATGAAAGTGTAATTCTCAAAATTCTAAACTCCAAATTCCTTGTGGAAAGTCATGCATCCTTAAATTTCTAAATAGTGAATTTCATTAGTTAAGAAGAAACTAATAAGCTAACAACTTCATCATTCATGAGGTCCTTTATGAATTTTTTAGAACTTGAACCAAAAATATAATAGAAATCTAACTAATTTTAAAAGTTTTAAAAGTCAAAAAATGACTTCTAAAAACCTAACCAATCAGCCTAAAATATAATTATCTCCTGAATTTTTTGCGCATTAGTAAAGTGGTTCTTAAATGATTTTTTGTAGCAATTAACTCCAAGTAAAATGTTGACAATTGTAATTAAAGATGCAATGAATTCAAGGATAAGAGAATTAAAAAATTATTAAAAACTTAATAATATGGAGGTAATTGCAAAGAAAACAGTTTAAGGATTATTTTGCTAATTTGGATAAATTCAAGACCAAAAAAATCTCTATGTATAAGAACATTTTTTATTTTAATCATTAAATTAATTTGATCTAATAACACTTGTGGCAATATAAAAATATGTAACAATTAAATCTACTCATACGGTGGCACTTTTATTTACATTATATTCATAAAATTCATTATAAAAAATTTCACACTTGCTCACTTAGTCATCTTTGACAAAATTTTACTTTTTACCAATTAGATTATCATTTAATATTAAATTGTTTTGATTATTTAATGCTTTAAATTAAAAAGTTTGCCTTAATTCCTTAACTAAAGAATGAAACTTTATATACTATTTTACAGGTTTAATGGTATAATTGTAAATATTTTGGTCAATACATTATCATTATAATCACAACATTAATCAACATATATATATATAAATATATATACAAACAGGGACCAAGTTTCGACGACCAGCTTCAATAAATTACCAAAACAAAGCTCTTTAATTTATGCAATTATTTTAGTGCTTACAAAACTGTCTCATGTTTAAATGCTCTTCAATTTTCCCACTAACCAAACACTAATTCTAAAGACTCAAATATCTACCTCTCAACAAATTCTTTATTTATTTTCTTTGAAAGATCCAAATTGGTGGTTAGTATTAGATCTAGATCTTTATCGATTGCAATAAATAAATAAAAATCATATTCTTTTTCTACTCTAAAAAAAATAAAAATTTACTATAAACGTAATTTCCCTAAACTCAACATAATCTAATGTAGAAAAAGACAAAACCAATGAAAAGTTGCCACGTGTTGTGCCGAAGCGACGACAAGAGCAGACAAAAATTCTGTTACTCACCCAAATCCAACGGCCAGTTCTCCATCTCAAGATTTCTCTCACACAAAATCAACGGTCCAGATCACTTTTCGAATTTTCGTGTTAAACGACAGGAAAGGACGACACGAGCATTTAAAAAGGCCCACTCCTTCTAATAAATAAAATAAAATAAAAATGGGTCCCACATTTGGGACAGTGTGCTGCCACGTCATCAATCCCAATAAAACCACCTACCCACCTCACCTAAGCTTAGCGGTATTCCTTCTCACTAAAACGACCCGTCGGTGACCAAAACAAAAAAAATGATTTTTCCTCACCGCAGTTCTTGTCCGTACGACTACGAGTAACGAGTGTTCAAACCCATCTTCCTTATTACAGTCCAAATTTTTTGTGTGGTGGTTTCAGAATAGAGCCAGAGCTTTAATGGCCGTTTTGGAATTTGGGTTTTCACTTTCCCTAAGAAAAAATTAATCTTTTTTATCCAAAACAGTGTTTGCATATATTAATGTGCTTATTTATTTATTTTTATTAAGGCTATAATTTGTGTGAATGATTGCCATTTCAGGTCATTTCACGTTGGATGCCACTTTAGCTTAGCACCATCAATTTAGAGAAATCATAACAAGTACGTTGAACTTTGATTCATATTATCTCACTTACATTCTTATTATTTTCACTTTTTTTGGTGCTCTAATAACACTTATGACTAACCCCACATAGTCGCATTTTCCAGCTTGTGATTTTTTTTCTTTAATGGCAGTGTTTTTGTGAGTGGTTTTTATTCTGGCCACAAAGCTCCTTGGAGGTTTTCAGTGGTTCCAGATCTGGAAAAGAGTGTGAATTGGTGAGTACTTAGTGCTTTGTTTTTCGGTTCCAATGATTTTTTAAGGGAATTTAAAATGGTTTAGGCTATATTTTCGAGTAGAAAGTTACAGAAAAACAAAGAGCAAAGAACAAAAAGAAGCTCGGTTTGTGATGTTACACTGTGCTTTTTTTATTTTTTTACTGAATAAAATAAGACCCTTTTTGACTATATACAAATAAACCCAATATTCAAAGCCTGCAAGCTCAATTTTTTATGTCAAAATTTTTCTCAGAGTCTCCACTTACTTTTCTCGACATTTATCTTGGAATCTTAAAGAATCGAGATCCTTTTCTTTTTTTTATCCTTCTCTTTCTTCTCTTTTCTTTCGCATTTGAGTTTTAAAAATCTCTCTTCTTTACCTACCTGCTATTTTTGTTTCATATTCATTTCAGCTAGCTAAGCTAGAAGGGCCATGAAGAAAGAGAAACCTTGCAGAAACATCTCGTTATTTGCTTAGAGGTGGTTTTTTCTCAAGTGGGTAGCTAAGCAATGGAGGGTTTAAGCGTTTTCTCTTGTTTTTTCTTTCTGGGTTTTCTTTTCTTGCGAGGAAAAGCCGACCCTCTTGAAGATAAGCAAGCTTTACTGGATTTCGTGAACCAGCTCCCTCACTCTCGCTCTCTTAATTGGAATGAGAGTTCTCCAGTTTGTGAACACTGGACTGGAGTCACATGTAGTGATGACAAGACTAGAGTTGTGGCCGTTCGATTGCCTGGGGTTGGATTCGACGGCCCTATTCCTCCCAACACGCTCAGCCGCCTCTCAGGGCTTCAGATTTTGAGTCTTAGATCCAATAGTCTAAATGGGCACTTCCCTTCTGATTTCTCTAATCTCAAAAACTTGTCTTTCCTCTACCTTCAGTTCAACAACTTCTCTGGGCCATTGCCTTTGGATTTCACAGTTTGGAAAAACCTCACAATTATTAACCTTTCACATAATGGTTTCAATGGTAGTATCCCATTATCTCTCTCAAATTTAACTCAGTTGGCCGGGTTAAATCTGGCAAACAACTCACTTTCTGGGGAGATTCCTGATCTCAATCTTCCTAAATTGCAACAGTTAAATTTGTCCAACAATAACCTACATGGTACTCTGCCCAAGTCACTTGAAAGGTTTCCAGAGTCTGTATTCACAGGTAACAACATTTCTTTCCCAAGTTCCATTCCTAAACTTACTCCTGTTATCACACCATCTTTAGTACCTTTTGCCAAACCTAAGAGTGGTGGGAAGCTAGGTGAAACGGCATTGTTGGGAATTATAGTTGCTGGTGGTGTTTTGGGGCTTGTGGCTTTTGCTTTTCTAATGCTTGTTTGCTGCTCAAGGAGGAAAAGGGAAGATGGGATATCTGGGAAGTTGACCAAGGGAGGTATGTCTCCTGAGAAAGTGATTTCAAGGAGTCAAGATGCAAACAATAGGTTGGTTTTCTTTGAGGGTTGTAATTATGCATTTGATTTGGAGGATTTGTTGAGAGCTTCTGCTGAGGTACTTGGAAAGGGGACTTTTGGTACGGCCTATAGAGCAATACTAGAGGATGCAGCCACAATTGTGGTGAAGAGGTTGAAGGATGTGAATGTTGGGAAGCGGGAATTCGAGCAACAGATGGAGCTGGTTGGGAGTATCAGGCATGAGAATGTGGTTGAGCTGAAGGCTTACTATTATTCTAAAGAAGAGAAGCTAATGCTTTATGAGTTCTTTACTCAGGGAAGCCTCTCTGCTATTTTACATGGTACGTTATTTGTTACTTTGTCTTTCAATTCTCTGTTTGTTGCTGTCAATATTTGAACTCCCAATTCACCTTCATTTCTCTAGAAGTCTCATCACAAACCGCTGAAACTTGCATATGCTCTGCACTAGCTACTATCTGTCATTCTGTTTTGCTATAACTAGCAATTCTTTGCTTTGTATGAGCTAGTTAATGAAAGATATAGCTTTGGCAATTATATGAATGGGATGATAAGATGATCCAGTGTTGAGATGAGTGAGTTTACAAATAAAATGTCGTTACTGGGAGATGAGACTTGTTAAGTTATTTTTAAAGCTGTTCTATGTTAAATTTAGTGTCAATTTTGTTATCCATTAGTTTAAAGAAATCTGTGTGTTTACAAGTATTGATTCATATACGAATCATGAAGGGTTTTCTTCCCTCAAATGTAGATAAGTCTTTTAAGTTGAGTTATTGAGTGTGGAAATCCTATCTAAGAAAATAATCTCATCCTTCATATCTTTACACTATCTAGTTATTTAATCATATATAGGTGACTAAATTTGAACCTCTGAAGTGCTTAGACATATGATAATTTGTTTGTTCAGGTAAAAGAGGAGAAGATAGAGTTCCTTTAGACTGGGATACCCGGCTTAGAATAGCTATTGGTGCTGCCAGAGGAATTGCACGTATACATGCAGAAAATGGTGGGAAGCTTGTTCATGGAAACATTAAATCATCAAACATTTTTCTCAATACGCGACAGTATGGCTGCGTTTCAGATGCTGGTTTGGCAAGCATAATGAGCTCCTTGGCGCCACCAATATCTCGTGCTGCTGGTTACCGAGCCCCAGAAGTAACAGACACAAGAAAAGCATCACAATCTTCTGATGTCTATAGCTTTGGTGTGGTTATACTAGAGATTCTCACTGGAAAATCACCAATCCATACTACTGCTGGTGATGAGATTATTCACTTGGTCAGGTGGGTTCATTCAGTTGTTCGAGAGGAGTGGACAGATGAAGTGTTTGATATCGAGCTGATGAGGTATCCTAACATAGAGGAAGAAATGGTTGAGATGTTACAGATAGCCATGGCTTGTGTGGTAAGGATGCCGGACCAACGTCCCAAAATCAGTGATGTTGTGAAGCTGGTAGAAAATGTCCGGCGGATTGATAATGAAAGCCATCCACATATTGGAGCCAAAGCTGAAAGCTCAAAACCAGAGCCAGGAGTTGGGACAGACACAGAGTAGGCACTTGCCTTTTTATTTTTATTTATTTTTTTCCTTTTTTTAACACCATCTGGTGAAATATCATACTTCATTTTGTCTCAAAATGTTGTTCTTCTCCAGTTGATGCACAAAACTGCAATGATTTTTATTTGTATTTTTTTTACCAACCTGGTCCCATTTAGGTAGAGTTGAGTCAGGTAAATCTATTGGTGCATCAACAGGCTGTTGATATTTCTGAAAATTTAGATATTCCCCCCTTTAGCTAAAGGTCTCTTTTTTTCTCTGTAATGTAATGTGTTTTGAGTTCAATACTTTCTCTGAAAATGTGGGAAAAACCCATTTGAATGAAGGAAGGAATCGGAGGGAAATTTTTGAACCAAACAACCAAAGCTGTTTTTGCTTTATTCTATCTTAAATGAGATTTTTTGAAACATGACATTGGCAAAAGAAACATCAAAGTGTCTATTACATAAAAAGTGCATCAGTTTCTGCAGAGTGTGAGAGTTTGGTATAAACCACTCTTTTCAAAAGCATCTCTTATGTTCCATTTTTGTTAAAATATATATAAAAAATTATACTAATACAAAATAAGAAAGTGAAGCTTAACATAATCCAAAGATTACACCAAAATCTTTGATAGAGAACTTGAATTTTGTAAGTTATAAACACTCAACTTTTTGACCAATGAATGTTCTACAAGTATATTTCCTTTTTCCACTTTTGAATAGAAAAAAAAATTGCAAAAATATCATTCCACCCACCAAACCTTTCAACTTTGTCATGCTAATAATGGCAGGTAATATTATTCTTTAGAAAAAGATCTAAATAAGAGCATGTGGGATGATAAGACAGGGTGTTATGATGCCATATGCTTAATTTTCAATTCTACAGTTATAATCCAATCATTATTATTTATAGATAATAATAAGTAATCACTAAAAATATGATAATACTTTTGTGAGTCAACCATTGTTTTTTTTAAGTAAATATTTCTAATATTGGAGTATTTTCTGCTGGGCCTCAAAAAAGTATTAACCGTTGGTTTTTTTTTATTTCCGATCTGAAAATAATTTTTATTTTTTTATAATTGTGTATATTATAATTATTTAGAATATTTTGTAAATTTTTATAAAATTTTGAATAATTTGTAGTATGAAAAACTAGATTCAAACATGTTATTTTCTACGCGCATATAAAAAAATTAATCATGCGTGCAACAACCTATTTTTAAACTAGTTTTTGGCACTGTAAAACATTCATAATTTTCTGAAAAATTTGTAAGATACTTTAAATAATTATAATATACACAATTATAATAAAAATTATTCACAAGTTGAGAACACAAAAGAATCTCATTAGCATGGCTCTTTTTGAAGACTGTACCAACAAAATTTCCTCTAATATTATCCTCATAAACTAGCAGCATTATAATATTATTTCCCATTTATTAAATTTAGAAAAGTTGAACAAAAATAAAATTCAACAAGATCAAAATTTGGTGAAACAAAACCCTGTTCAAGCTTGTTTGTTTTTGTTTTATTTTTCTCTGTTTAAGATAAGATAATGAATAGGCAGAGAAAGGTTATGTTTGGGTCCACAGTACATGAAGTTAAGTGGTAAACTAAAATTTTGCTTTCGTTTAGAATTTGATGGAAAGCGACAAAAATTTGGTTTCCTAAGCTAAAAAGACATCATTTCTTGTCGTTTATGTTTTGTATAAAAACGATGTGTCGTTTTCATTTATAAATTTATGGTTAACGCAAAGATAAAAGCAAAGCAAAGGAAGGAGGTAAATTTTACAAAAAAAAAAATCCCATTGCTTTAACTCTTTATTTGGATCTTAGATTTTAAAAGAGAAATTTCAAATTATTTTATTTTCTAATGTTTGGATTCAAACAAAAAGTTTTGAGAATTCTTTTTCTAAAAATATTAAAACTTAAATATACTATAAATTTAGAACATTATATATAGACATATATATACAAAGAGAATATATTAAAAAAAGTCTCTTTCTAAAATTTAGAGAATATTTTCCTCCATTTTTTATTTATTATTTTTCTTAAAAAAAATAGGATTCTTTGTTAAAATTCAAGAACCAACATAGCCTTAGTGTTCTTGAGACTTGTTCAAATCTCATGTGTTCTACTTCTAACATCCTTCTTTGTTCTTGTGACACTTTATTTGTATATTTTGTTTTTGAATTTGTAATTTTCATTCTTATCTTGCATTGTATTCTTCTTTGTTCTTGTACTTTATTGTTATAGTTGTAACACCCCCCCTTGTGTAATTATATTCCAATAATCAAAAGGCTACTTTCATATGGAGGTTGAGACAATTAAAATCATGAACCAAGATTTTGTGAGATTGGATCTATTCGATGAATCCAATTTTATAAAATGACATGAAAAGGTAAGATTTCTCTTGACAATACTCAAGATCAATTACATCCTATACCCCACCTTGGAGCCTCTTCTGGCAGATGCATCATCGATCTTAGACAACTGGACCGGGGGATGGAAGAACTTAAGAGAAAAAAAGTGGTATGACAATGAACAAGGACTCCATAGTGGAAGTGGAGGCTAGACAAAAAAGAGAGGATAATCTCCTATGTACGGGTTATATCTTTAATGTATTTTCAGATATATTTTATGACCTTTAGTCTACGCCAACACCAACTCTGCCAAAGAGATTTGGGAAACCTTAAAGAGTAAGTATTAGACCTAATAAGGCTTAGTGCCTTGATTAGGAGGCCAGAATGACAATAGTTGATTTAATTACATTATTATGTGATGATATGCATGATTATATGAATTATGTGAGTCATATTATAATATGACTGTATTTGCATGTTTTGGTGTATTAAGCATGCAGGTAGGCCCGTTTATTATTGGAATGACATTTCTGTAATTTTGGCCCGTTGAAAGCATATTTGAATATATATATATATATGTGTTATATAATTAAGACCACATTATTATGTGGATATATTTGAGTTATTTAGCATGAGACGATCCTAGGGAGCAAGTTAGCAGTTTAGTCATAATGGGGTCAAATACCGGCTCAGGGTGAGCCTATGGGTATTTTGATAAATTAATACATTATCATGATTTATCGTGTAATGAGAAATTATTTAGAGACTATTTGAGGATATTGAAGATAACGAGAATTTTTTAGATGTTAATTATGATTAACGGGGAAAAGTGGCAAAAGACAGAATCGCCCTTGGGGCATTAGATGAGTAAGGGTTTAGCAAGGGGTGGGTTGGCCTTTTTACCAAGCTTGAGTGACTTAATCACTGGATTCATTCAGAGGTAGGAAACCAAATATTGAGCAGCTCTCTCTCTTCTCTCTCTCATTACCTTTCTCTTTCCCTTGGCGTGCCTTGTAGTTCGTGGAATTTTGAAGTAAAGACTTTTTTTTTGGTGAGCTTGGAAGGGGTTTAGAGCTGGGGATTGAATCAAGGGCCAGCCTAGAGTCGTAATTCTCAGTGGAGGTGAGCTATAATTCTTGAATCTACTAAATCTTGATTTGGTTTTGGAGTGTTTTTGAGTTTTGGAACTATGAGCTTTAATTTTGTATTTGGTGGGTAGTTTGTTAAGTTTGAGGTTGGGTTTTGGTGTTTATAATGTATTGAAAGTGTGTTGGGATTCATTTATGGGTTTGGTATGACTTTGGGAGGAGATTTTGGTAGTTTTGGCTTGGATAAAATAGTGGTAAAACTCAGATTTTCTGGGTTCACGCAAGGGCGCTGCGACACACTATTATTCCGAGCCGCAACGCTGGGGTGGTCCAGGGCATGGTGGCCCTAGCTGGGTGTCGCGGC